>NC_140590.1:301687880-302287880 GCF_964204655.1 Triturus cristatus | reverse complement strand
ATTTTTCCAGAAAAAACAAACGTCTTCTACTTTTTTCCTCAGGAAAAAAAGACTTTGAAAGAGAAAGGATTAGAAAAAACAAATAAGAGACTCAGCAAATGTAGTATTTGTCAATGAGGGGAGCAGACTTCAGAACCAGCGATCAGCCATCAGGCAGCCATTTTTCCTCAACAGTTTTTTCCAGGATTAGTCATGCAGACAAATGTACAATAAGGAGGGATCGGGTATGGTTCTGCAGCGGATACCCTACTGGAGAAATAGTTTTACAGGTAAATACTCCTTCATTGTCCACTAAAGACTCCTCTATAGCATCATAACTTTACAGTCTATTTTACAGCAGTACCTACATTCCTCAGGAGAGCAGGCAGTATTGAAAGGTTTGATCATACAAGCCATTCCCGAGGATTGCCTGATCTACCAGAGCATATGCTCCAGCACCCGAATCCAAACAATAATGACCCCGAAAAGTCTACACTGATCTCCAAGGGGCTGATTTGCAGGTCTTGATAAGAGGGACATTTTGAAACTAACCATCCATAGCTGCTTTTCTTATGTTACCATCATGCTTGCCTTGGGGTAACATGGTTGGTTGGCTGCCCTCCGTTGTCTATCTCAAAACGGAATGCTATCTAAACTTCTCTCCACTTTCCTGGGAGTATGAAAATGGCATTTATTTAGATCTACTGATCCACAGCCTGAATAGCTGTAGGTTCACATGTATTGCATACTCTTGTCATCTAACATTGAGCATCCTTTGGGTGGAAAGCACTCTAATGTAAAGTCTGTGCCCTGGCCCATTGTGGGTTTCAGGGAGAGAATCACCAGTCACCTCGTTAAGGAAACCTTTTACTTGGAAGAAAAACATTTCAACGTTCACGCCAAACACTAGATGGCAGGAGAGCGCAAAGCATTAAAAATCTACAGGTACAGATGCTGAAACCCGTCTGATTCATACCGATTGAACGCCGAGACAACCCCTTTAGAAGGATGAATGAGTCTTAGGCACCACCATGTAGCAATGAAAAAGCAAACAAAAGGTTCAGCAATCACACTTCTTTGATTTCATTTACCTTTCTGATAGAAGTTATAGCTAAACTGTTCTCTACACTGCTCATAAGGGCATCAAAGGATAACAGATTATCCAGAATGTATTCCTTAATGCGAAAAGTCGTCCCTTCAAAATATTGCCAATTGTCCTATACATCACTGGCTGCTAAAACATCCTAGCAGACTTAACAGCATCACTGCATGGACCATCCTCACTGGGAATTGAGGGAGTTCTAAGGTCATCATGGATTTTCAGTTCCATCTTACTCATAATAAGAGTGGCTATATAGCTCGCCTAGACAGAAATGGCTTCCTCAAGTTGAAACTCTTAGCGCCAGCAATAAACCACTCCGAGCCAAGCAATCTGGATGCTAAAGGAGCATCTTATCCTCAGCAGAAACTGATCACTCTGCTCCTAGATGCCAAACTAAATGTCAGAGAGTAGGGCAGTGTGGTGGCAATGCAGACAATGACCAAGTGGGTGAGGTTGAGTAAAGCGAAGGGCCTTTCATTGGCTTTTTTTGAGAAAGAGACTCTCTCCTAGTAGGCATAATACTGATCCTAGATTTCCTTGTTTAGGTTGATGCTTTATGGCCTTAAAATGCTGTGCTATGACAAACTTCACTGTCTCTTCCTAACAGACCAGAGTCAAATCTTCAAGCAGTGTCTGTAAGTGGACATATCATGGTCAGCAGACACATAGGTACAGGCATTCTGAGTGCCCCCATTCTTACAGGATCTTGCCATCAAATTGGCTACAATACTCCATTCAGCTAATTAAAATCACAAAGAAGATGAAAAATAATATACTCTTGCATCCAAAACACTAAAGTAAAATCCAAAAGATGTTGAAAAAACTTGTTGGGAGAAAAAAAGATTCCTTTAAAATGCGAAAAGATTGTATAAACCATGAAAGCTCGTCCACGATCCTCCTCTACTGAAGTAGATAATAAAAAGAAGAGAGGTAAAATGACTACCTGATCTCTCTATCTCAAAGTAAGCTCCACTCACTAGTTGCTTTACTGTTTCACATTCCATTTTGTGTTTTAAAGTGTAAAAAAAAAAAACACATTTGTTTTGAAATAATTTAAAATGTTTCTGCTTTTTAAGGCCAAGGCTGGTGGTAGGAAATTATTCTAAAGCTCAAAATCTTGGGAGGATGTCTTGCTGGAGAAATAGTTTTGATTAAACTAGAGATTTGTATTTCAGGTCTTCGTATCCAGAAATAAATGTTTAGCCAGCGCTTGGGACTATGTAGAATATTCCTGGAGTGTATTTCCAGGTACCACATGATTCTTCAGCAGCTCTTGAACATTGGTAAAAAAAAAAATTGCATTAAGGCAGACAGTATCTTCTGTGGGTAACCATGTCTGTTCATGCCTACCGATGCCAACTTCTCCTTGCTCTACTGGTTTTACAGTGATCTGCAGATTGGGTTTGAGACTTCTTATCACATTTTACTTTACGCATGACAGCTTGCATTCAAAATCTGTTTGTTGTCTTCTTGGGATACCTATATCCGTTACGACAGCCTCCAATGTAGGCAACAATTGTTAGTGTCTTTTCGGTTGTTGTGTAGTGCTGTCTTTTTGCTCTGAATTTGCGAAGAATTGTGATATAAAATAACGCAGAACTCACTTTGATGAGCTCTGAATTCTTGAACCATTTTATTTCAGAAAACCAAGTATCAACTATTGGCAGAATCACTTAGAGCATGACCCGCAGATGTTACTTGAAGAGTGCCCTTTTACTGTTGCTACTTTTGAGGTCTTGCCAACAACCAGCTTTTAGATGGCTGTTGTAGAAGACGGACTATAGACAATATTCCTTTTTACAGTGGACTAAGGGATAGCCCAGTGTTAAACAATGAATGGCATTCCTGACAATCTCATTTGCTTTCTTTAAGTTCAAAGGCTTTCCTTCCTCTTCTTGTAGTTCCTCCCCTGGAGTATGGCTTCTTTACCACACGTTTGATTGGACAACTTGTATCCTTACACTGCTGGCAATCAGGGAACGGCTTTCTTCTTATTCTTTCAGGCCCGTGCGGGAGTGTATGTATTTTCTTGCTCTCTTTCATATGTGTCAATGAAAAAACAAATGGTTTAGCCGTCACCACAAAAATTCCCTCTGTATTCGCTGTGTTTCTTCCTTCCTTCCTCTCCCAGCTTGTCTGTTGCTTCTCAGGCTTCTCACCCATCCCACGCCCCTGTGTTCCCCAACCCCGTCCCACTTGAGCTTCTGCTATTATACCTTTTTTTCATTTTACATTTTAACCCAACCCCCCACTCATATAACTCTTTTGTTGCTACCCCTGCGCTCACATTACCAATCGCCCACACTGCTGTCCTCCCAATCTGCCTCCCAATCTCATTTTTTTTTTCTTTTGCAAAATCCGCAGCTACAATTTGCTGCCAGACTGATCCTTTCTACAATGAAAATGCTCTTAAGGGCAGTTTTAATGTTTTTTTTATTTTCTAGTCCAAGACAAGGTGATTAAAATAAAGATACAAAATTATTCCCATGTCATGAAGCATGTGCCCACAATGTGGCGATATTTTGCCAGCCAAGTGTGATAACCAATACATTGCAATTGTATTTATAGAACACTTACTACCCCTGAAAATGAGTTGAAGTGCTTTGAGGCGAGTAGCTAATCCAGAACCGAAGATTAGAGTTTAATAGTTAGTACATTAGTAAAAAGTGTAATCATGGTCTTGTGCATTAGCTGTGTTAGGTTTGTACAATTGATTTCTTGCGTGTTGAGTATGGTTTAGAGAAGGGATAGAATGGTGGAAATGGATCTGAAAGGGGGTGGGGGTAAGTTGTTTTTGTAAGCAGTGCTCGTGTGTGCCTGTTAGTTGGGAGAACATGCCTAAATAAAAGGAGGGGGGGGGTTCGAGAAGGGTGTTTGGGAGTTCACAGTAGTTGGAAACGTTTAGGATGGGTTAGGGAGAGGAGGGATGGGACAAAGGTTGAAGGAAGTTTTTCTTTTTTTAATAAAACAGAAATTAACTTATAAATACATATATACACATGACACTTGGTAAAGATTTTAAGGTTGGAGTAGACCCCTCTATAATATATATATATATATATATATATATATATATATATATATATATATATATATTACCTACTGGCGGTCGCCAGTAGGTAGTTATAGTTAGGACCACGTTTCCATAGGAAATCCGCAACATTCTATTTTGAATAACTTTTGCGCCGGTCGACGAATCCTCGCAAATTTTTCAAAATAGGTGGGGCGCTACGCTCCGCTCCTACCCTGAAAGTCTCGGGGGGATTCGTCAAGCGGGGGCTGAGATAAAAGGGGGGTCCCAAAACGCGTTTTTCCCATGCATTTTTCCATAGGACCTTTAGACACAGCTACAGCCCGAACGGCTGAACAGAATTACTTGAAATTTGGCAGAGAGGTAGTCCTCAGGTCAAGGAAGTGCCTTTTGTAGGTTTGGTGTAAATCTGTTCAGTAGATTCTGAGAAAATAGCCTTTAAATCAATATATATATCTGAGCCAGCTTACGGTGCGCTTACGGTGCGCTTACCGTACGCGTACGGTGACGTGCGCGAGCGCAATTCTGATTGGCTCTTAGATCTTAGTAAACATTTGATTCGGCCGAAACCAGGAAGCGGCGGCCGCCATTTTCTCTCTCGCACTCTGAGTGGGACAGCATAAATGAAGCCCAAAAATGTGTAAAGGGGCAGTTTATTGAGATAATATTCACCCAGCAGTGATATACGGGCCCCCAAACAACCCCCAAGGCCAAAAAAACATTTTTTTTTTTTCGAAAAATCGCCGATTACGCTTACCGTACGCGTACGGTAAAAATCAGTTTAAAAAAAAAAAATTATCCACAGTCTCCCCACCCCAAGTGCAAATGGTGCCCTAAGGGCACCATTTGTGCATGGCATATCAAACAAATGAAAATAATAAACAAAACATTTCACAACGATGCGCATAATATGTCCTCCATGTGCGCGAAGCGCGTCATGCGTACATGGCCCATCCCGCATAATGTGGGCACGCGGTGCGCGCAGTGCACCGCGTGACCACTGTGCGTGCATGGCACTAACTGCGTAAAGTGGGCGCGTGGTGCGCGAAGCGCACCGCGTGCTCACTGTGCGCGCATGGTGCGCGAAGCGCACCGTGCGCGCACGGAACAAACTGCGTTAACTGGGCGCGCACGCCACGAATGGCGTAAAGTAAGTTAGCATTTAAAAAACCGTACAAATTCACTGAAAAAACCATAGGTTTCACACACGTTATAGTTAGGAATTAGCATTTAAAAAACGTTGCAAATTCACTGAAAAAACCATAGGTTTCACACATGTTATAGTTAGCTGTACATTTTACTGATAAAAAACCAATGAAATTCCCCCGTTATAGTTACTGTAGGCAACTATAACTCACGCGACCGTAATCCTCTGCTAATGACATATGTGTCTTTATGAAAAAAAAATATTTGCAATATATGTATAGCTAAAATTTAATGGAAGAAGACATGGGCAAACAAGTGTCTAAATACAGTATTAGCATCAGCAGAGGATTATGGTCGTGTGAGTTATAGTTGCCTACAGTAACTATAACGGGGGAATTTCATTGGTTTTTTATCAGTAAAATGTACAGCTAACTATAACGTGTGAAACCTATGGTTTTTTCAGTGAATATATATATATATGACTGAATTGCTGCCTTCCAACTTCCCCACGGGCGATGAAAAGAACCACGAACTCCTCTTAGTTGGAATGACAGGATGTTTATTGCTCACTCAATAGGTCATTACGCGTTTCGACTGACGCAGCAGCCTTGATCACATATATATACACACATACATATATATACATATATACACACACACACGGGAGCCGTAATATTTACACCGTCTGTAGTTTAAACCGTCTGAAGTGCCCATTTATCTTGTGGTGAAGTATGCCAATTTTTTTCAAGTATATTTATTTAATTTATACATACATAAATACACATTGTAGTTCTTAGAGTATTAATAGCAGGTATAAAACCCTCTATATATGCATGTACAACAGAGACAGTAATAATGACATGCTAGATGTAGTTATATCATGTATATCTTGTGGTGCATTTTTTACCCATATATAAATGTATCTGCTTATAACAGGAAGCATAGTTCAGTGCACAAATATACATGCATAGTTCAGTGTATAATGACACATGCATAACTACAACCTCATCGTCACACCATGAGAAGCAGTTTATCACGTATGGGTATGCTGTTGTGGTACACTGTTGTGTTGTGAGTCTAGTGGTCATGTGGGAAAGAGACAGTTCTTGACTAATCTCCCGAAGCTGAGATGGCTGTCAGTGGGTCTTATGTTTGTGGGTAGCAAATTCCATAGTTTGGCTGCTTGGACAAAGAAAGATGTTCCATTGATGATTTTTTTTCTTGTACATAGGAATTTTGAGGTGGGAGCCACTCTTGAGCATAGCTTCCTATGTTATATATATCTGTTGATTTTCTTCCTGATGAAGAATGGCCCTTTGCCATGGAATGCTTTACGTGCAATACAAAGCAGCTTGTGGGTGGACCTCCTAGCAAATGGTAAACAGTGTATGGCTCTCAAGGCAGGGGAACTTTACATGCATAGCAGCAGTATTATGGATTCGCTGTAGTCTTCTGCATGATGACCCATCATTGCACTTTTTTGCCAATGCGATTGACCTTCAGCAGTAACTTTTTTTTGTTGTCAATACTGAACTGCATCGGAAGAAAGCAATGGTAAAGTCAGGAGGTCTGCGCTTGCAAAGCCAGAGGCAAGATCTGCTGGTTTTGCCAATGCTCAATTTGTATTCAACAACATAGCAATTGGTCTATTGTCATTAAACTGGGAATGTGTTCTTTAATCCCAACATATACATGTATTCCAAGCTCAGCAAGAATTGACACTTCTGCCCACCGGACACCAGTAGCTTGTATTCTACGATGAATGATGTTTTGACTAGTGTTTTTAAGGTGCAAAAACAACCATTTGCTTCCATGGATATGTTCGAGCTTGCCTCATCCAAAACAATATGTCCACGCAGGAAGAGGGGACATGTCTGGTCTCGTAATCTCACGTACTATGCATCTTTGTACTGCTATTATCTGTCCAGGAGAGGGTATCCGCGTCTACAACATACAGACTCACACAACCCCGAGGCTAGGCACATACATGCTTGGAGGAGCATGCATGCATGGTAGATCCAATCAGCTTCTATCCAGAGACAGCCTTGTAAAGGCACACCAATGGGACTTCAAATAAGGTTGAGAGAGGGGGCAGAATTCCGTGTTACAAAATATTCAGAACTGCCAAAGTGAGCAACTTATGGTCGTGTCAGAAATATCACCAAACCGGAGGAGTAGGAATTTGGTTTCCCAGAGGCTCTGAAGCAGGGATGTCGCCACCACCAGCACAGACTGGCTTCCACCCAGTGCCCGGCTTGAGGGCAATGTTTAAAGGAAGGATGATACATGTCAGTCTGCTGTTACCATTTCCCTGTTCCTACTAGTACACAGAGATAATAGCATGTGTCCGTGGTTCGACAGAGCCCGAGGCACAGCGTGCAGGGGGGGGGGGGGGGGGGGAGACAGGTCCCCCGCCGTGTGGCCGAACCAGTTCACCACTCCTTCTTCCCCGAAGGTAGAGACAAGACTGGCTGCATTCCAGAGCTGTCCCCAAGGCAAAAAGTACTTGGACCATAGCCATGAAACACCAAAGGCAACTTTATCAATACAGAAAGACTTCAATGTGCAGTTCTATTCCATGTACCACAAAACATAACCTACTGTGCACTCCACATGATGACATCTTACAGCAGCATTGGCTCCTTTTCAGTCACGCCTACAGATAGCTTTTAGTTGTCAGTCGTTGAAAGACATTGTGAACAATACCAGAATTTCAAGTGGGCTTTAGGTCAGCCAATTTCTCATAACTGGTTCATTTTCTGGTCTATCTCATTTGCTTGCTTGTTATTCAATGGCTTTCTTTCGTATTCTTGTGTTTTTCCCTTCTCTGGAGCATAGCTTCTTTACCATCGTTCGGACTGGATGGCTTGTACGTTTCCACTGCTTAAATTCAAGTATTTACTTTCTTTTTTCTTACATCACTCAATGGGAGTTCTTGTGGTTTCTTGCTCTTGTCCTGTATGCTGCTTCCCCACTTACTTCATCATGCTGCGGTGGGCATTTTGGCTTTCATTTTTCCTTATGCTGTTAAGCATCTGCAACAAGCACTGGCAAAGCAAACAAGTTAGCTAATGCTTTTAAAAAGTGCAAGCTATTCGTTTTTCATATGTCTGTTAAATTAAGTAACCTTAGTTTGGTGTAGAACAGGCAATTTACCAGGCACAACACTCCTGTGCAAGGCTAATACTTCCACCATGTGAACTGGCTGAGCTGTGGCGGCTTTTCAATACAACACACCAGTCCTCTCTCCGTCAAGGCAGTCATTTCGATTCGAGGGGCTCTCCCTTCTCCCAAAGGTCCCTCACTCAATAAGAAACAAATTGAAATGGTAGATTTCCCAAGCTATGTGGAATAAAATGCTCCTACGACTACTCCCAAGTTGTAGGATATACATCTACTTAGCTAATCAAAAAGGAAAGGTTGACCGCTGGTAGCAGTAATGGAGACATACCGCAGGTGATCCAAACAAAAGCAAAACATAGGTAGTAAGAGGCAAAATAAATATGGTTGGCATCTCAAAATCGAATCTATCAGTGGGGGATAAATCCTGAAAAATGCTGCATAGACTGTCAGGCATGGCAGACCCCAGCCACAGTTCCAGCCATTAGGGGTAGGGGGTGTCCTGTATACCTCTCCCGGGGAAGTGGTGGAAGAGTTTGCTCGTCATTTCTCTACACTATATACCCGGCAGGAGCAGATCTCGGGCAACCTCATCGCTAAGTTTCTGGGAATATTCCCCCCAGCGACTCTCTAATCAGATGCATGATCAATTGGATGTCCCTATTACGGTTGACGAATTATCGGCTGCTCTGCACGCGATGCGCCCAGGTCGAGCCCCAGGGCCTAACGGGTTCCCCATGGAGTTTCTTCGCTCTCACGCACCCACACTAGGCCCACACCTATTGGGCACGATTCACAAGGCTCTCGAGCAGCAAATACTACCTCGAGACTGGCGTCAAGCTGAAATAGTCCTCTTTTTAAAACCCGGCCGTCCACCAGAGGACCCGTCCTCATCTCGACCTATCTCCATCATCAACTTTGAATCCAAAGTGTTGGGGAAAGTTCTTGCAGATCGCTTGGTGTCCTGCATTAAGGACTTGGTCCATTTAGACCAGTTGGTTCTTATGCCGCACCGAGCCACCCGGCATAACATCCACCATGTTCACATTGCTATAGCCATGGCTCCAGAACTGGGCAGCCCAAAGCCGTACTCTTGGCTGACATAGACAAGGCCTTCAACTCCCTCAGCTGGGAGTACTTATTCCAACTCCTAGAGGCAATCAATTTTGGGCCACCTTTTCTAGCTTGCGTACGCCTACTCTATACCGAACCTATGTCCTCAGTCCGCATCGCTGGGCACCGCTCCCCCTTCTTTTCCATCGGTAGAGGTACGTGGCAGGGCTGCCCCCTGTCCCCTCTCCTCTTCGCCCTTGCGATGGATCCTCTCGCGGCATGGGCCCGTAGCGACCCAGTGCTCAGGGGCTTTGATTGGCCTGGGTCGCAGCCAGACCGCGTTGCTTTATATGCGGATGGTGTATTTTTTTTATGCCCGACCCCTGGACTTCGGGCCAACGTATTTCGCAAATTCTTCAGGTTTTCGGCCAGAATACCAGGCTCCACACTAACCCTGCCAAATCGGTGCTATTCCCAGTATGTGGTCATCAGGGCAGGACTACGAGGGCATCCCAACTAAAACATGCCACAGAGGGCTTCCAGTATCTAAAAGTGTTTCTATCCCCTTGTCCGCAGACTTCATGGGCCGGTAACATCAACCTGCTCCTTTCCAACCTTCGAGAGGGGACCGCTATTTGGTCCTCCCTCCCTCTCTCGCTCTATGGACGGTCGGCCATTTTCAAAATGGTCTCACTCCCTAGGATGCTTTACCATCTACAGAACTTTCCAGATCATATTGCACGGACGTGGTTTGCACAAATCAACGCCATTCATAATAAGTTGCGCATGTCGGGTCACGCTGCAGACATGTGCACAATCCACTTATTGTGGGGGCATTGCTGCTGCCGACTTCTACTCCTAGTACGTAGTGGCCCAACTTTTAATTATGAACGACTGGTGGTAAAATTCACCTACAGACCCGGCATTCGCGGTGGAACATGCAGCCATGGGGAGGACTCCCCTCTTGCGCCTAATCCTTACCGCACGCCAGTTGAATAATGATTAGGTTATAGCGGTACACCGTCCAACGCATGGGTTGGAACATGCGGCTGATGCAGGCGACGCCTTTGTGGCATGGTAATTATTTACGCCAAATGGCTGAACTGAGGGGGTTCTGCCAATGGGATTGGATTGGTATTTCCACGTTAGGTGACATCATGCGAGGCACTGTCCTTAAATCCTTCCAGCAACTGCAGGAGGAGTTCCACCTCCACAAAACTCAGTTCTACAGGTATCTTCAATTGCGTCACGCTTTGGCCCCTGCACTTGTAAATCTTGCTGACCTCCCTGAATTTCATCCGCTTGAAGGCCGCCTCCTTATGGGCAATCTTGGTGCACACAAAATACGACAACTATACCAGACATTGACTACACTTGCCACCCCGACATTACATAGAACGAGGAAGGCGTGGCAGGATGACATCCCTGACCTGATGGACGATGACTGGGCGGAAGCAATTGCTAGCCCTTGGGGCGCTGTAGTAGCCTCCAGATACCGTCTTATTCAGTTCAAATATGTGCATCGCGTGTACTACACCCGGCTTTGGGTGATGGGAGTTGTGCCATCCCCCATATGTCTGCGTTGCGAGAGGGAGGAGGGGATGTTCCTCCAGGCTGTGAGGAGCTGCTTAGCATTACAGTCTTTTTGGCACAGGTTGTCGTCGTGCCTTAAAGAGGTGCTGTCCTGGCACCTGCCGCATGATACCCGATTGTTCTTGCTCCATAGTACGGAGGGCATCGGGGGGAATCAATATAAGCAACACCTACTGTTTTTAGCCCTTACGATTGCTAAACGAGACATAGCCCAGTTGTGGAAAGGAACTTCGCCACCGATGATAGGGAAGTGGCGACAAGAGCTGGATAAATGTATAGGTGCAGAGATGGCTGTGTTTCAAGCGAGGGGCTGCCCCCAAAAACAGAAAGATATGGTCTTGGTGGGCCGCATACTGTGGCATTGATCTCCCTCCTCTTCCTTCACAATCCCCATAGAAACAGTCTCATGAGAAGTTTGTGGGCCCAAATGTATGATATAGCACTTCTTTTTCTCAGACATATGTGTGTATTGAATTTTGCTCGCCATTGTGGGGGGTGTGGGGAAGTCTGCGTACAGTTTTTAGTTTGTTTTCTTTTGTTTTGTAGACAAACTACCCATTGATATTTCCAATGCTGATATCTCTTTGATATTTTTTTATCAAGTGGATTTTGTCGGGCTCTCGCCCGAGTGGTACTGTGAAAATTTAATAAAATGTTATTTTAAAAAAACATAGGTACTAATCAACTCAACCCAATACTGACCATAATCCCTTCATGACTAACCTTCCTACCCTTTGTTTTACGTGCATCGCCCACCCCACATTAGAACAGCCTGTTGTCTACACACTTTCTTCTACGGTAGCCTATTATGTTGCAGCTCTCGGCAGCAAAGCAGTTTCATGTGCATGCCCCTCAGCAGTCGGGACAGCATGCTCTTTCATGTACATTATCCTACAAGTAGTACGCCCATCAGTGCAAACCCCCAATGTTCACTTTTTAATGCATTAAGTAAAACAGCTGCACAGTGCACAGTGGTGTGGTATCTATCATCTCATGTCTCAGAGGGAGCACAGGCTACTATCAGCATGTCCCACAACTGAGAAGCTGCACTGGAACACTGGCCCAGAGCAGGAAGGGACAAGCGAGAAATTCCAAGAACTTGTCTACCATAGAAAAGGCTCATGCCACAGGTTCATGCTTTTACCTCTCGTACGCCCCTTCTTGCTCCTGCTACGCTCACAAGTTGAGCATGTGGCACTAAAATCACCACAGCCTTCTCTTGCACGCTGCACTTCATTACACGCGCACATCCAGTCCACGCTCACTTATGTCTCCAGATTTTGCTGCCTCAGACAATCACTACCATTGCTACGGATAGCAAGAGATCACCTTGTGCTGACTCTACTAACGTATTTCCTTCAATAACAAAGCTCCTTGGCACTTTTCCTCTTACCTCAAACAGGGTAAACAACCCTCACTCTTTCAACAGCCCCTCTACTAGGACTCCTACACAGCCACTGACAGCCCTGCCTTCTACATGAAATCCATCACTCTATGGAACAGTCTACCTCTTTCAATTCATTCCACTACCAACGTTTTCAGTTTCTCAAAGTTCTTCTGTACTAACAGGGCGTTTAACTCTAGATGATATTTTCCTAGCTTGAAAGTTTGCTTCTGGACTCACATATAGTTTGTGTTCAATTCTGAGCTTTGTGTCAGCCCTTGCAAAGAGTGGCTGATCTCTTCTGACATCAGCTACCTCCACCAATGCATAACTGACTGCATTGCTCCAACCGCATGAAACACAGAATGTCAGTGGAAGAGAACTCTACTAAAGAAAGACTTAAGGAAGAATAGTTGTACGACAATGCTTGTGTGATAAGCACACTACACTGGCGCCAAGACATCTTTGGCTATTCAAGCCTTTTAGAAATAGCATAATCAATCAATCACAAACATACTGCATACATTTTTCCAGATGTCTTTCAAAACTGTTGCTGAACTCTTTTACCCCAGGAAGATCTGTAGTCCAACTTCTAAAATATTGGCATACACTGACTCAAACAGGTTCCTACAACAATTTTACGTGCCTTCGATGTGTTCTTTAATCCACAAGCACATACTTTGAGCTCCTCAAACAGATGGCCAAATGACTGATTCCCCCACAAAGGCCATTCCTTCTAAAGCCAATGCCCCTTCCCACCCCGTAAGAATGCATGTCCTGCCTACTTACAGAACAAAGTCCAACAATATAGCCCAGTCCGATTTCTGCGTTTAGCTTCCAATTCAAATGTGATTGTTCCCTCTTGTAAATATGCATGCTGTAGGTTACGTTCCTTTGGTGCGTTGGCAGCGAAACACTGAAATGCTCTCCCTACTTCCCTAAAAAGGGTTGAAAACCACTTTTAATTCAGGAGGAAACTTCTCAAAACAGTGCTATTTACCAGTTTGGGGTTTTTATTAAACTTGACCTGTTCCTAGTATAAATTCAATCTCACAATCGACTACATTTGTAGCACAAGGATACCCTTTTATGGTGGCAGCCACACTTTATAAAACACATGTCATAACACCCATGCACTTCAAACATATACATGGATGTAGGATTCTTGCACACTCGCCTCAACCATACCCCTTACATACCATCTTTGCTATATATATATATATATATATATATATATATATATATATATATATATATATATAATTCACTGAAAAAACCATAGGTTTCACACATGTTATAGTTAGCTGGAAATTTTACTGATAAAAAACCAATGAAATTCCCCCGTAATAGTTACTGTAGGCAACTATAACTCACGCGACCGTAATCCTCTGCTGATGCTAATACTGTATTTAGACACTTATTTGCCCATGTCTTCTTCCATTAAATTTTAGCTATACATATATTACAAATTTTTTTTTTTCATAAAGACACATATGTCATCAGCAGAGGATTACGGTCGCGTGAGTTATAGTTGCCTACAGTAACTATAACGGGGGAATTTCATTGGTTTTTTATCAGTAAAATTTCCAGCTAACTATAACATGTGTGAAACCTATGGTTTTTTCAGTGAATTAGCAAGGTTTTTTAAATGCTAATTCCTAACTATAACGTGTGTGAAACCTATGGTTTTTTCAGTGAATTTGTACGGTTTTTTAAATGCTAAGTTACTTTACGCCATTCGTGGCGTGCGCACCCACTTAACGTAGTTCGTTCCGTGCGCGCACGGTGCGCTTCGCGCACCGTGCGCGCACAGTGAGCACGCGGTGCGCTTCGCGCAACGCGCGCCCACTTTACGCAGTTAGTGCCGTACACGCAAGGTGGGCACGTTACGCACCGTGCGCACATGGAGGACATATTATGCGCTTCCTTGTGATAGGTAATCTGTTAAATGTAATTTGTAAGTGATGACAATAATATGCCATGCACAGAGTGTGTTTTTTTTTTTTTTTTTTAAATATTTTTTAGCGTAAGCGCACGGTACGCGTACGGTAAGCGTAATCGGCGAAATTTTCAAAAAATAAAAATTTACCGTTTTTGGCCTTGGGGGATCTTTGAGGACTCAACTAACATGGCTATGTGCATGGGCGCTGTCTAAACAGCCCCTTTATATGTTTTTTGCCTTTGTTTACAGCCCCTCCCTCACAGTGCGAGAGAGAAAATGGCGGCCGCCGCTTCCTGGTTTCGACCGATTTGAATGTTTACTTAGATGTAACAGCCAATCAGAATCGCGCTCGCGCACGTCACCGTACGCGTACGGTAAGCGTACGGTAAGCGCACCGTAAGCTGGCTCAGATATATATATTGATTTAAAGGCTATTTTCTCAGAATCTACTGAACAGATTTACACCAAACCAACAAAAGGCACTTCCTTGACCTGAGGACTACCTCTCTGCCAAATTTCAAGTAATTCTGTTCAGCCGTTCGGGCTGTAGCTGTGTCTAAAGGTCCTATGGAAAAATGCATGGGAAAAACGCGTTTTGGGACCCCCCTTTTATCTCAGCCCCCACTTGACGAATCCCCCCGAGACTTTCAGGGTAGGAGCGGAGCGTAGCGCCCCACCTATTTTGAAAAATTTGCGAGGATTCGTCAACCGGCGCCAAAGTTATTCAAAATAGAATGTTGAGGATTTCCTATGGAAACGTGGTCCTAACTATAACTACCTACTGGCGACCGCCAGTAGGTAATATATATATATATACATATACACATACACACGCACACACACACACACGCACACACACAAAATCCCTCCATGAAAGATTAGGAATAGCACACACTAATCCCAGCCTGACAAATCTTTTGCACTCTCGTCTCCGCAATCAGAATTAAACGGGTGGTGGTACAATATGAATTACTTTTTCAAGGGCCTGGTGTCACACTGGGTAAGGGATAGTGGGGGAGGGAGTAAAATACATTGAAATGAGTCAGATACATCAACTTACCACGTTCATAGCCTGGAAACAATGCCGTTGTCAACCAGGGTGGAGAACAGGAAAGTTACCATCCGGGATGGAGGGAGGAAAATGTGGTGGATGGGAGGGAGGAAGGGGGTGGAAAAGGATAGATGGGTCACGAAGGTAGGGGGACAGAAGAAGAAAGGAGAGAGTGGTTGAAGACAAGAGAAAAATCAGAGTTAAGCGACAATGGGAGAAGTGGGCAAAAGCGAAGGTCGGATCAAGGCAAATGCAAGGAAATAAGGATGAAAAGAAGAGGAAAGGCATAAAAAGGAGAGGAGAAAAGGGGCAAAGAAACAAAACAAAGCGGAGAAGAGGTAGAGGTGGAGAGGGTAATTGGAAAGAAATGGAAGATGAGATAAGGGATGGAGAAGAGGTGAAGGGTTTGGGAAGGAAAAATGGATGAAGAGTGAAAGGATTAATATAAAGTGGGAACGAATGAAAAGGGGTAGAAAAGGAAAGAAAGAAGCGATGTTAGAAGAATAAAGTGCAAAGGGTAGAAAGGAAAAGGGAAGTGTTTGAAGTGGGTCACAGAAGCGTCATTGAATGTAAGACAGAATGATGGAGAGGGGAAATGTTGAGGGGGTAGAAAATAGGGAAGAATAAATTGGAGCAAAGAAGTTCAGCAATGAATAATATTAATTCAGAATGGTATTAAGAGATTGAGTATCATTAAAAAGAGAGTGGGCAGAGAGGAGGAGTCATAAGGATGAAGGAAAGTAGTTGAAGGGACGGAAGGGTTGAGAAGAATGTGAAAAAGGATGGAGAGTTGAGGAAGGGAGATAGGGTAAGGGTGAAGGGAGGGTATCAGGAAGGAGGGTTGAGAGAGGGGATAAAACAAATTAAAACATTTTTCACTGCAACACAAGAATGAATGCACTTTTATAACTACAAATGGCCATTTACGGCCCTTTTAACACGTGACAAAGAGGGAGTACAGAGGCGATAAGAGGGTTTGATGACAAGAAGAGGAAGGGAGGGGGAAGTAGTGAGCAGAATGAGACAAACAAGAAGGTACAGATACGAAAGGTAGCGTGCATTATATAGTGAATGAGAGAAAGGAAGAAGAAGGTAAAGTGAGGACACGTGTGATAGGGAATGAGGTACGGAAAGAGGTGCACAGGTCGACACATCAGGATAAACATTAAAAATGCAAGGATCAAGTAAATAGGGAATGGATACTCCCTAGTCCGTGAGCTCTCTCACATTAGAAACTCATGGCCAAGGACCGAAAGCGTGATTATTAGGTTATTTTAAAAAAGTGCAGGCCAATTGTACCATGCATCTTTCTTTCTTCCTGACTCAAGTTCACCAACCTCTTTCATGGAATCTGAGCTAAACCATCCTTAAAGTAGTAGCAGGGTTAGGAGAGCTGGGAATTAAAGCTGCAGAGGACCATGCCCCAAAACAATAGCTGTCTAGTAGCCTGAGGGAAAATCACCATCCCTTCCCTGCTAAACCAGGGTCCCCTCCATTAAATTGCTTTCTCATCTTTGCTCATTCCTGGGTCGTGCTGGATATGCCTAGTAACTAGGGAATTTCTGCTTAGGACATCTGGCATGAATCGACAAACCACCTTGACCAGAATGGCCTCATCTCTCCTCCTCAAAAGCCTGGAAAAAGATTTAAAGCTCAGGGTGCACTCATTTCTCACTGGAGGAGTCAATGAAATTTTAATACAATCTTACAATTAGGTTGCCCTAGTTTTTAATCATTCCTTATTAAATGGTACACTGGTCCTTTAGGCCAAGGAAGGTGTATTCATCTAGTCTATAATAGGGGGCTCTGCCATCACTAGCGTAAAGAAGGCTTTTGCAAGTCCAGATGTGTGTACCAGTGTCTCCACCAATGGCTTGAAACAAAACACTTTTCCTCCACTGCACCTAAAGATACTTAGAAACTAGGTAAAAGGGCAGATCTATTGTACCATCCATGACACATTGTAGCATTTTGTCCGGCATTAAAGCCTCTAATGCAATAGGCTGACCAAACATTAGCCTGCTAAGGTTAATGCACAGTCCACCCTAGCCAGGGTTACCTCTCGTGTAGTGCTCGACCTAGTGTAAGGTAAGCAAAGATGTCCAAAGGGGCAGGCTAAAGTCGCACCTGTGAGAGAAGGTGAAGATGGTCAGTCCCCTGGCCTCACACCAGTTTAAAATAGGCAATTAGGAAGAGGCCGGGCCTGAGACAAAGTAAAAGGGAAAGGATAAAGAAGTGAGAGCAAAAGGGGGTAAGAAATTGAGGAGATACCGGGCAGGAAAAACCACAGAAGAGAAACAAAACAAAAAGGAGTGAAACAGTGAAAAGGACACAAAAAAGAAGACAAATGTTATGAAGGTGAGAAAACCAGGAAACGTGAAATAGAACGAAGGAGGTAAAACAAATAAGTGCCCAGAGGACAGATGTCATGTGGTCCCAGTGCTTAATTTGAGCCAGTGGTTTTTGGTGATTGGCACCGGCACTTAATTGACAGCACTGGCTCGAGTGACAGTCCACCACATGGTGGCGCAGTCTGTCAAATTTTGAGCTGAGCACAACAGTGTTTAATAAGTGCATATACATTGAAAATGAATAATACCTGTCGCTCACACCATTATGATAGCTTTGAGTAGCCTGGAATAGTCTGAATTGTCACACTTATAGAAGTGTGATGGTTAGTAGTTGTGTTGGTTCTGTCACTGGCAGCGCTGGGAGGGGCAATGGGTGGTGCAGTGGCTTCCCGAAAAAGACCCCTACGCTTAAATTTTGAACAAATTAAGCACGGTGTGGTACATGACAAAGACCAATAAAACCAAGACATAGTAAGCCAGCTGTATGTACGGTTCTGGTTTCTGCCTGTTTAGAGGGGTAGACATCACCTCAAACCAAAGAAAGGTAGGGCTAGAACCCAGTGAAAGCACAGCGTATACCAGCAAAGAAGCCCCAGACAGCTGGATGAGGAGCGCAGGCGCGCAGCAGGCCAATCCCACACTGCCCCAGTGCAAAGCGTCACTTTCTGCACAGCCCAGCAGGAGTCACTGCTATGAAAGAAAGACAGCCAAGCAAGAAGGATGCCAGCCTGGAACATGCTGAGAGTGCAAGGACTAAAAGTCAACTTCTGCCGCGGAAAGTCAAGAGCAATAGGAGGGGTACTTATTTCAGCTACACATTCCAGGGAAATAACTGAGCTGCAGTGCTGATGTGCTGGTTTAGACGCTACCTGTCCTTCAGAGCACACGCCTCTCTGAGCAGTGCACGTGTGCGTACTAACATCCCTGGTAGAACATCCCTGTATTTTCAGTCTGGGGGCCTCACAACTCTGCTGCATGTTCCTCCCAAAAATACATTTTTCCCAAATATTTGAGGATTGAAGTTGCAATAGAAAATTATCCTGTACTTAAATATTTGGGTGCACTCCAAAACTGTTCCCATTATTTTTACACAGGAAACACCCACATACATCAACTTCCGGGTGATATGTGCATACTGGGAAGTTCAAACCTTAGAACAGCCACGTTATCACAGTAGCTCTGCTTCTGTCCCTATTATTGCACTACTATGAGGAACGCTTTAGTGCCAGAGCAGCAGCTCCAGCATTCCATCATAGTAATGAGACGCACACAGATCCTTCAACACACTATATATATCTGATCGACAGCCTTCTATCCCAGTCCTAAAACCTTACACACTTCTGCTGACTAGTGCGAATCGGTCTCATCCTTTGCCATACACCCTGCTTGGTGACCTCACAGGCACTTTCACTAAATGTTACCTTAAAACCCTATGTTCATCTTTTATACTTTGTTTTCAGGTCTGATATTTAAGCAAGGGCAGCCCAAATAACCGATGAAACAAAATGCAGCAGGCTGCTCTAGGAATGTGATCTGAATACGCCCTCCCATACCTTATAGTGGTTGAACATCTGGGGGTCTGATGCTCGGCCTTCTCCCTGTGTGAACAGAAGCAAAATGACCCAACATAAATGTCACAAAGAAAAGAGTGGTGGGCATATACCAAATGTTCAAGTTGGGTTGCGCAGACATTGCCCTAGTCAGACTTAATGGAAACTTCGAACGTTTATCCCCAGTCATTCTAGGACATTTATTTTTAACCACAGTCTCCCCCCTCCCAAGAAAGTTGTTTACGCATCACATGAGTGGTTGGCAGCCCGAAAAGTTGAGAGCTCTTGGCAGCATGACCATCTCCTACGCTGATTGTCAAGTCCCACAGGAGCAAGACCTCTGAACAAAAAGAAATGGGGAGCAGCTGTTTAAATGGACCGCAGGAATAGAGACCTTTGGTCTTCCAGGGAGTAAAGCGGAATGCACCTGTAGACACATTCCTCTACCATTCACAGCCTCCAAGTACTCGGATATGTCGTCCTGGTGATCTTCTGGACACCCCTCCCATTTGCTTTTGAAGCCCTAATTTCGGGCAAGCAATGTTAAAGGAAAGGCTTTGAAGGTATTTCATTGCGGTTGCACAGGTTATGAGGAAGATATAGAGGCAAAAGAAGGGGCAAGCAAAGCAAAGCTTAGCAGGAGCAGCAGCATCTGCCACTCACCTTCAGCTTCGACTGGATATCCCGTGACTTCCTCCGCGCCAGGACCTGTATGTGACTGGAGACCTGGAGATATGGGAAAAGATAGACAGAGATGGGGCAGAGAGATTACATTGAGAAACTTGAGGCATACAAATCTAGCCACAGTAGACAATCTTCTGACTGCCACACACACACACACACACACACACACACACACACACACACACACACACGCGCCAGCCTTAGCTATATTCCCCACTGAACTGGCCTAGTTCAGCTGCTAAGTTTTTAACCAAGGCCTGCAGTGATGGGAATTTTTTCTTTTCTGCAGTGAGGTCATCTTAAGTTAGCTGGATATCTTAGCCCAGTGTGTTTAGGAGCCAGTCTTCGTTTCACTAACAGCCTCCATTTCATCACAATCTGACCTCCTTGAGTACCATAAAGAAAGTAGGACAGTTAATGAACACCCAATACCCTCTACAAGTCCTATGTTTAGGATACCAACTTTCTAATCTGTGTCCCGAATTAATTGTACAGTGGATCTAAGGATTCAGATGATGAGACTTGTTTCAGTACTGACAACCAATACTGTTCACCAACCAACCTTAAAACAGTAATTAAAAGTCTTAATTTGAATGTCTAAAAACTGCTGGTTGTCTAGACATTTAAACAAGCATTGGCATAGCCAACAGGTCTCGGCTTTGGGACCTTTTAAGTGTTCAGCCATGCAACAGTTAATGTTGTTGCACCAAGGATATTGTGCTGGATAACTAAACACTTATAAGGTTCCCAAGGCGAGACCTATTGGCTATGCCAATGCTTGTTTAATAAAGTTCTGCCACGTTTTCCACTACTCATCAAAAACATCATTATTTACTAATCTCTTTTTACACAACTGGGACTTTCCACTGTAACGTCATCTGTAAACAGCGCATTCGGCTCCGTCGTGCACCGTTGATGACGCACCCTTCATGAGGCTTCCGGATGCCCCTTCGCAGTGCTCCCGGGCTCTTCCGTGCCAGTCTAGGCTCAGGCCGATTTACATTCAAATCCATCCGCCGAGAGCTTGATTGGGCAGGTTCAATTGGTATTTTAAATGGGTCTATAAAATGGAGAACCTGAGGGAAGAGTCTGCTTTTATTGCCTTTCCCGGTTGCCTGCGCAGTTCTGCGACACACACAGTGCAAGAAGCCGGTGAGTGCTGCTGCTCACTCAGAAAATGTCTCTGGAGGGGCGATTCTTCCACGGTTGACAGGACTCGCTGTGTGTTTGTCGTGGACACTAGGATGACGGGAGGACAGAGAACACAGAAACGTAGCCAAGTTCATTCGTGCGTACTGGCTGCTTGTTCACAGCTTCCCCACAACATTGTTACTTGACAGCTGGCTTCTCGAAAACCGAAATGTGGGGAAAACAGTTCGATGGTTAGTTGCTAATGCAACAGGTGAGCTGAAAATATATTAGTCATATGGAAATTAAGACAGCAGCCAGAGGGGGAAAAACTTCAAGGGGCATCATCCTGGGCTCGGACATGCACAGGTTGTTGTGTGGTGGAATGTGGCAGAGCTCAGTAGCCATGTACAAGGAAAAACAACTTCACACCTCACTGGGACATTGTCTGCTTTCTGCCAGCCACACCAAAGTTTTTCTTCCTTCTTCCTTTTCTTATTTTCTTGAGACACATATAGTCTGCACATGCCACTTCGGTGTGGATGGAGGCGGAAGCCCCACACCCTCTGAATTAACAGCTTGGTTGGTTGACATCCTATTCTATGCTCTCCTGATTGCAAGCTAATGTCATAGAGGGCAGCCATTTTGTACCAGAGCGCCTCTTAATGGAAATGTGCCAAATACGCTGGGAAATAGCATACAGCACTGCTTATAAGAGCTGTTTTGGTGGCAGAGATTTGGTACTGGAAAGGCCTGGAGTGTGGATCATAGACGTCCAGGGTTATTGATTTATCAAGTTCCTCCACCAGTCTAAACTGCTGAACCAAAATATGGAAAAGACTTGAAGGCTCTTGATTTGTCATAAGTAAAATTTTAGCTCCATAAAATATGCTACTTACCAGTATGCATCTGTTCTTGGCATGTAGGGCTGCTGACATTCATATCTGTGCATAGATCGCCGCCTAGTGTTGGGTCCGGATGTTTGCACGTTGTTGTCCTGGAAGAGTCTTCGAAGTATCCTTGGATAGGTGACTCCTCCCCTGGACTACAGTGCGCATGGGCATCCTCTCCATCCTCAGATTGTTTTTCGCCATTGTGGCAGTGATGGAGTAGATACAGAAAGTGATGACCATGCTTACAGTAATTCTGAGAGCTGCAGCTGCTACAGGCGCCGGGGAGGAGGGAGGGCGATATGAATGTCAGCAGCCCTACATGCCAAGAACAGATGCATACTGGTAAGTAGCATATTCAGTTCGAGGCATGTGGGCTGCTGAATTCATATCTGTGCATAGAATACATAGCAGTGCCCTCTATTGGCGGCGGCTACCCGTGCCAGCTGCAGCGGTCTGAAAAAGTGTTTTGAGAACAGCCTGTCCTACAGCTGCCTGCTGTTTTGACTGCACATCTACGCAATAGTGTTTTGTAAATGTGTGTGTAGTGGACCATGTGGCTGCTCTGCATATATCATGCAGGGGAATATTTCCTAGGAAGGCCATGGAAGCCCCCAACTTACGTGTTGAGTGGGCTCGTGGTGGAATAGTTAATGTGCGTTTTGCTTTTTGATAACAGATTTGAATACACTTAACTATCCATCTGGCTATCCCTGCTTTGGAGATGGCGTTACCTTTGTGGTGTGGGGCAAAGGCAACGAACAGTTGTTTTGTCTTCCTGAAGGGTTTAGTCCTATCGATGTAGTACATGAGGGCCCTCCGTACATCTAGTGTATGTAGTGCCCTTTCTGCAACAGTTTGTGGGTTTTGGAAAAAAACTGGCAGTTCAATAGTCTGATTCATGTGGAACTGCGATATTACTTTGGGCATGAATTTGGGGTTGGTACGTAGTACGACCCTGTTGGTGTGAACCTGTATAAATGGCTCTTGAACGGTTAGTGCCTGGAGTTCACTAACTCTTCTTAGGGAAGTGATCGCTACAAGGAAGGCCACTTTCCAGGTAAGGAATTGAATCTCGCATGAGTGTAGAGGTTCAAAGGGTGGACCCATCAGGCGTGTGAGGACCAAGTTGAGGTTCCACATTGGAGCCGGTGGGTGGCTTGGTGGAATGACTCGTTTGAGTCCTTCCAAGAATGCTTTGATGGCAGGCACTCTGAATAGAGAGAGGTGCTGCCTGGTTTGCAGATAGGCTGAGATTGCGGTCAAATGGACACGTATAGAGGTGTACGCCAGATTGCATCGATATAGGTGTAAGAGATAACCGATGATGTTTTGGATGGATGCGTCCAGCGGGTTGATGTCATTATTACCGCAATAAATGACGAACCTTTTCCATTTGGCTGCATAGCAAGCTCTGGTAGTGGGTCTCCTGGCCTCCTTGATGATGTCCATACAGTCAGGCGGCAGGTTGAGATAGCCAAACTCTAGGACTTCAGGAGCCAGATCGCCAGATTCAGCTGTTGCGGATCTGGGTGCTGAACCTCTCCATGGTTCTGCGTCAAATGCGCGGGTTTGATCCGCAGCCTTTGATGCGGCACCACGGAAAGTTCGAGGAAGGTGGTGTACCACGGCTGGCGTGCCCACGTGGGAGCAACTAGGACGAGTGTCAGGGAGTGTTGTCGGAGTTTGCGGGCCACTAGCGGTATCAATGGCGCTGGGGGAAAAGCGTACGCAAATCTGCCGGACCAGTTCATCCATATCGCATTGCCCTGCGACTGCGGATGTGGGAATCTGGCGGCGAAGCTTTGGCATTTTGCGTTTTCGCTTGTCGCGAATAGGTCTATCTCCGGATGACCCCACTGCTGGAAGTACGGTTGGAGTACTGATGGGTGTAACTCCCACTCGTGCATCTGGTGGCTGTGTCTGCTGAGCAGATCCGCCATCTGGTTGTCCTTGCCAGGGAGGTGTTCCGCCATGAGGAACATGTTCCTTTGAATGGCCCACTTCCACATGCTCTGAGCCAGATGAGATAACTGTGGAGAGTGTGTTCCTCCCTGTTTCTGTATGTAGTACATTGCGGTCATGTTGTCCGTCCGGATCAACACGACCTTGTTGCATAGATGTACTTTGAATGCCTTCATGGCTAGGAAGATTGCCATCAATTCCAGAAGGTTGATGTGCAACTTCTTTTGTTGTGTTGTCCATAGTCCTTGCAATGTATAGTGGAGTACATGTGCTCCCCATCCCTGGAGAGACGGTTCCGCTGTCAGTACTATCTGTGGGACAGGCTCTTGGAATGGTCGGCCCTTGCAAAGGTTTTGTGGATTCCACCAATGCAGAGAGTTGTATGCCCGACCGCTCACCAACACTAGGTCCTTTAACTGTCCTTGAGCCTGATTCCACTGACGTGCTAGGCACTCCTGAAGTGGGCGCATATGTAATCTCGCGTGCGGGACTATGAAGATGCAGGAGGCCATCATGCCTATCAACTGCATAAACACGCGCGCTGGAAGTGAGTGATTGGGTTTGAACTTGGGGATCAGCAGTTGTATGCTGTTGATCCTCACTAAATTTGGCTGAGCTGTGGCCGCCAGAGTGTCTATAGTCGCACCTAGGTACTGTTGTACGTGTGCGGGCTGGAGATGGGACTTTGGATAATTTAGTGAGAATCCCAGACTGTGAAGAAGGTGAATGGTGCGGGACATGTGGCTTGCACATTGCTGGGCTGACTTCGCTTGAACGAGCCAGTCGTCTAGGTAGGGGTAGACGTGTATATGTTGCCTCCGTAGATGTGCTGCCACCGTAGCTAGGCACTTCGTGAAAACCCTGGGCGCTGTTGTCACGCCGAAGGGAAGGACTTTGAACTGATAGTGCTGCCCCTGAACAGTGAACCTGAGGTATTTTTTGTGTGAGGGGTGGATGGGTATGTGAAAGTACGCATCCTTGAGGTCCAGTGTGGCCAGGAAGTCTCCCTGCTTGAGAAGCGGAAGGACTTGCTGTAGAGTGAGCATGTGAAAGTGCTCTGAAAGAATGTACTGGTTCAGGGGTCTCAGGTCCAATATAGGTCTGAGCGACCCGTCCTTTTTTGGAATTAAGAAGTAGAGGGAGTACACTCCCGCACCCTGCTCGTGGATGGGTACGACCTCTATAGCGCCTTTTAGAAGCATACTTTGCACTTCTTGCTGTAAGAGCGTTAAGTGCTCTGAGGACATAGGACGGCTTCTTGGTGGTATTGTGGGTGGAGTGGAGGTTAACTCCAGACAATAACCGTATTTTACAATATCTTTGACCCACCTGTCCGTGGTGATGGAATTCCACGTGGACAGGAACCTTTGTAGCCTTCCCCCGACAGGTGTTATGTGGTCGGGAGGAAGGGAGAGGGCGTCACTGCTTGTTCTTGGGGGAGGACCTGGTGTTGCCGTAGCCGCGTCCTCTGCCCTTTGTGCTGGAGCCACGATATCCACCTCGGGTGTTTTTATCATAGGTGGTCTGTGTATTGCCTTTGTTATATGTTTGTTGTGACCCCTGTCCTCTACCTGCTCCCTTGTTTCCGGGGCGACGAAAGGAGCCGCTCCGAAAGGACTGAGTTTGTAGGGCGCCCATGGACTTTGCAGTGTCCGTGTCCTTTTTTATCTTTTCGAGGGTGGTGTCAACCTCTGGCCCGAATAAATAGTCGGGGTTGACGGGCTGGTTCAGTATATTGGTTTTGTACCTCAGGCTTGAATCCTGAGATCCGTAGCCAGGCATGTCGTCGCAGCATGACGCTTGTGTTTATGGCTCTGGCAGCCGTGTCTGCAGCATCTAGTGCGCATTTGATGGAAGCGTTCGTTAGTAGCTGTCCTTCTCTGATGAGCATTTCTGCGCCTTCCTTGAACTGGTCAGGGAGATGTTGGAATATTTGCTCCAGTGTGTCATAGTGCGCTCTATCATAGCGAGCAAGGAGCGCTTGAGTGTTGGCTATGCGCCATATGTTGGCAGCTTGGGCGGCAACTCTCTTGCCAGAGGTTTCTAACACCTTGGACTCTTTGTCCGGGGGAGGAGCGTCACCTGTCGTTTGCGAGTGTGCCCTCTTGCGTGCATTCGCTACGACGATGGAGTCGAGTGGTAATTGTCCTCTGATGTAAGTAGGATCCCCAGGTGCTGATCTGTATTTTTTATCAATTCTGGGGTTTATCACTCGTGCCCTGGTGGGTTCTTTGAAAATGTCCTTGGCTGGTTTGAGGACCCCCTTCAACATTGGCAGAGTCTTTACATGTCTTTCTGAGGATGCAAAGGTGTCCATTAGAAAGTCATCTTCGATGGTATCAGAGTGGAGCTGTACCCCATGGTTATTTGCAGCACGTTCGATAAGAGCGTTGAACGCCACAGTATCCTCCGTAGGAGATGTTTTTGCCCCATAGAGTTGTTGGTCCTGTGCATCGAGAGGTGCACTGGGGTCTGCAGGGTCGCCCCAAGTTTGATCAGGGTCCTGCTGGTCATCAGGGTCCGTGTCTACATGGTAGGGGACTTGGTCATCCATGTAGTCCTCTAATGCATCCGTATCGGAGCGTGTGGGGGAGAACCGGTGTGGATCCTGGTAGGATGAATGGAAGGGTTCATAAAGGAGAGGTTCCGATTCTGCAGGCAACTTCCTTTTTAGTGGGATCCTGAAAGGGTCCAATGGCGGCTCCGAAGTTATCCTTCGGTCGTGGAGAATCATCCTGCCAGTGTCGGCGTCGATGATACGTGCCGGAGACGTCTCAGCAGGTGTGACCGTAGGTTGGGTGACCCGTGTCCTGAGTTGGAACATTTTTGGGATTGTCGACGGAGGCAAGCCGAAGGTAATGTTGGCCGGTACCGAAGAGGCTGCTGGAGCTCCGATCGAACCGGAACCCGACGTGTCCTGGAGGACAGCTGTGGTTTTGCTGCCTTGCATCGCACCAGGTCGTACTTGGGGCGCCTTCGAGGCTTTGGCACCGGCCAGGCTCGTAGAGGCGGCCGTGGATTTTTTTCGGCGCCGGTGGGTCATCGAGTCGAGGTGCAGAGATCACCGTCGAAGTCTTCGATACCTGAGGCTTAGGTGTCGTCGAGGGAGCGATACGAGACACAGCAGGCGGTACGGCCCTTGGTGTCGTTGGTGCCGGTAGCCGAGCAGGTTTGTCGGTGCCGATGGCTTTTTTCCGTTTGTCGACTCCAACGTCGCCCGCTTCAAGTTCGGCACCGAAGTCCCTCTTGGTGCGGTCGGTGCCGACGCGGTGCGCTGGCGTCGAAGGCCTCGATCCGACCAGCGCCACTTTCAGTTTCGGTTTCGGTGGAACCGAAGCAGCTTTCGGTTTCGGTTTTGTGGTAGGGAAACCAGCCTGTTTATGTAGTAATGGCTGCCGCTGAACGTCCGAGGCCGGGCCCGAGGGCGGAGCCGAAGAACTGCGGGATGGGTCTCGGGTAAGGCCCGAAGGCGATCCCTCGACCGGAGCCATAGGCTGTGGCACTGGTGTTTCAACGGTTTGAACAGGTAGGCCTTGTTCATCATTGGAGCTACTCTCTTCGGCCCCTAAGGCCTCCTCGTCGTCTCCTACCTCGGTGTCGTCTTCACCTCTGTGGAAGAGTGACTCGTCTACCTCGTCCGATCCGGGTTCGTGTTCGGAAACTGGACTGGAGGGCAAGACTTCTAATTCCTCGACGTCTTCGGCCTCGTCGAAGATGTCTGTTGGGGCCGGTGCCGCGTGCTGCGCCTCGAGTCTCGCCGCTCGTCGATTCCGCAGAGTCTTCTTGGAACGGAACCGGGCACAGGCCATGCATGTCGATTCGTCGTGGTCCGGCGAAAGGCATTTGTTGCACACCGGATGGACGTCGATGTGTGGGTACTTCGCATTGCATACCGGACACCTTTTGAATGGCGTCCTCGATTCCATCGTCGAAGTAGTCGATGGACAGGTAAATGCGAAAAAAGTCGGTGCTGAAAGTTAGTAAACTAACAGGATTGTATCGAAACCCGATCGATAAACAGTACCGACGCAAGCTAAAGGCCTTTTGGCCTCGAAAAAATATTTTCCTAACTTGAGCTAAGATAGCACATCCGAACCCAATGGCGGAAAAAAACAATCTGAGGATGGAGAGGATGCCCATGCGCACTGTAGTCCAGGGGAGGAGTCACCTATCCAAGGATACTTCGAAGACTCTTCCAGGACAACAACGTGCAAACATCCGGACCCAACACTAGGCGGCGATCTATGCACAGATATGAATTCAGCAGCCCACATGCCTCGAACATGGAGAATTTTTAAGATAAACTAAAAGCCCTTGAAAATGTTTCCCTTCCTAATGGGGGGAAAGGCGTTGTATTAAGACCAAACTGTGCTGAATAGTGAGAGCAAATTTTCTCCGTGCAGCCCACGGACACTTACCTGCTAAATAGTGAGTCACTGCGGAGGTTTAGAGCAAATTGTAGCGGTCTACACCCAGGGCCTGCTTGCTCCATTTTCATACCATATTGCCTGTCTCCGGTGAAAGCACGGCAAATGTAGCTAATTAGGCTGCAAAAAGTGGAACAAGAAGCGCAAGCAAAAAAAAGGAGACAGAGGGGGCGGAGCGAGTGAGTGGCCGGGACATGTGGGTGAGGAGAGCGGCGCGCGCGCTTAGAAGAGCAGTCTTCACTTTACAAACACTGCACTCGTGCTTGTGGCGCGCCGCTGCTCGCTCCCGCAAGGTGGATGCCGCCACAAGCATGAGTGCAGTGCTTGGAAAGTGAAGACCGATGGCTAAAGGCCCTCCTACAGCAGCACATGCACGCTGCCTAGGCGAGACCTAAAAATGATTCAAAGGTCTTTATTTACTGCACTATATTGATATAGTTTTCAGAAACTAGCAATAAATTGTTAGAAATTGATTGTCTAGAGGCACTCATTTAGATCATCTTCATAAGGATCAATACTTTTCTTATCCCCACAAGCACCAAAAGAATATGAAAGACGACTCCTTGTCTTTGGCGATAGATAAATAATTGAAGCACAGAAGCTTTAGACACAAGCAAAGAGAGAACTCTCGACATCTTCCTTAAGGTGATCTTTTAGATGTCCTTTCCCCTCTCTGCCTCATAAATGTGATTACACTAGACAAAGGACTGTAGACTTTTATACCTATAACAATGATGATTGTGCAGGGAGAGCTATGATGAATTAAAGTTTATACCATACTCCCAACTCGATGATGGGAATGAGCTGGAAATGAACAAATAATAATATGCAATTGCATGGGCATGATACAGCGGAGTGGGAAAACAAGATGGGGGACACAGACCATAAGTGTAAAAGAAAGGGCGAAGCTGAAGAGACAACAAAGGGACTAATTGGTCAGTATTCGCAATGTAAACATAAAAACAGCAAGTAAATTGGTAGACAGGAGCTGACTGCAAGGGAACGGTAGGACCTGAGAAGACAAAGTAAAATAATTTACCAAGCATATCTAGCATTTTTAATGTATTGTCTTTCCTAAACCATCTCTTTTGGGCACTGAAGCGGATATCAAGACGATTCGGCACTACTTAGTCTTAAGTGTATTTACTGGTAAATATAGGATCCTGGAAAATGTTCTAAAGAAACAGCTCAATTTCTAAAGGCAACATTTTGTGTTTTAGTTAAAGGCGAAATCCACTTGAAATCTTTCTTGGCCCCTGGTTTAAAAATAAAAAATGAAAGTGTTACAAATATGCAGCACCCTCGCCAGGCCTCATTTTGACACTTTCATTGAGGCAACTCTTAAACAAGGAGCATCAGAGGGATACGTACCCAGGCCGTCCTCCACTCACAAAGTTATTCAACAAAAAGGCCTGGTTGCGACTGACACACAATAAACATATGTATTCTTAATCCATTGGGTATCAAATACACCTCCTGGGTTTGGCTACACTTATATCATTTAGTCATACCTCCCGTGTGTGTGTACAATTATTTCGAAATAACATCCAACCACAAACGCATCCCAATTATCCTAAAACTTTTGGATGATACTGGTACATTGGTCGTGAAAAATGCGAAAAAATGTGAGGTGGGTCTGAAAGTGCCTCACATAAGCAACGTCCACAGAGCTGATGGTAGGTACTCACCAGTGTGCTCACTTTGTCATCATCTGCACTTTCATGACAAGAAACAAATAAATGTAACCTAACTCAAAGAAATGTAAAAATGTAACCCATAAATGATAAAGGTTTAACAAATAATGGTGTAAACTATCTACCATCTCTACCCCGTAACGTGTAACAAAGAGTCAACTGCACTACCTATTAAAATAGGTTGCGAACATCTATCATATGTATTTAATATTGGTCTAGTGTTCACACTCAATTAAAAAAGCGGCATGTTTAGACCATGTTAAGCCATTCAGCTTAAAATTCACAACATATTTTAATGGGGAGTGCAGTTGACTCTTTGTTACACGTTACAGGAATAGATGGTAGATAGTTTACATCATTATTTGTTACACCTTTCTCATTTATGGGTTGAATTTCTTTGAGTTAGGTCACATTTATTTGTTTCATGTCATGATGATGAAAAAGTGAGCACACTGGTGAGTACCTACCATCAGCTCTGTGGATGTTGCCTACGTGAGGCACTTTGTGACCCACCTCACATTTTTTCACATTTTTCATGACCAATGTACCAGTATCATCCGCAATCTTTAAGATAAATGTGGTTGGATGTTTTTTCGAAATAATTGTACACACATGGGAGGTATGACTTAATATTATAAGCATAGCCAAACCCAGGAGGTGTATTTGATACCCAATGGATTAAGAATACATACGTTTATTGTGTCAGTCGCAACCAGGCCTTTTTGTTGAATAACTTTCACAGAGGCAACCTTTATCTTAAGAGTACAGAACAATATTAGTTAGAACAATTCATGTTAATTGGAAGGGAAGAGTAAGAACTTTTCCGTAACAGCAAAACTATCTTCCTAGTTCATAGGGAAAGTAGTGATGAAATATCAATTGAAAAAGGATATCCATAAGAAGTAGAATTACAGTAACATGTTTCTTCTCCATTTTGAGATACTCAGATACTCATAAATATAACATATAAAGAATGGCAATCTCATCACTTACCCCTGAGAGCGGTAAAGAATAAAAATGTTGATAAGATCATGAAAACGGCTAGCTAACCAAATTGGTATGAGTGAGACGATTTGCCGACTTCAGGAACAAGTCTTATCAGAAACAAAGCAGTAAAGATAAGAGTATAGAGTAATTTTAAGGGTGCCAATCTTTAGATTTTGCAGAGAGGAAATTTTGTCAAAGCAGCAAAAGCTGCCCTTTAACTCACAGAGTCAGTTTTGGGATGTTGAGTAAGGTAAATAGGCATAGCTCACTACTCACCCTCAAGGCTGCCCAGGCACTTGAGGAGATGTGTAAAACTGTGGCCCCCGCTGAGTTATTCCGAGAGCCAGGCCTTCAGCCTCTTGTGGAACTCCAGAAGATAAGAGGTTCTGATGTATTGCAGGAGGTCATTACATGTTTTGGGTGCGATGTAGGAGAACGAGCATCCTCCTGCTCTGCTTTTGTGAATGTGGAGGGTGTGTGCAAGTGAGAGTGCGACTGAGTGTAGGTGTCTTGCAGGCTGGTAAAAGGGTAAGCGGCTGTTCAGGTATGCTGGTCCAGTGCTGTTTAACGCTTTGTATGTGGATTACTAAGAAGGGGTGTGTTACCTTCTGGTAGTAAGTACTGATCTCTGAACTATCCACCAAGCAACAGACTGTTTTGAAGTCGAAGCGTTTCTGCAGAATTCTTGTATAGCTTTTCAAAAATCTTTGGGCTCTGAACCAATGAAGTGTGAAAAGATCCATTCGCTGGAGAAGTAGGATTTGGAAAGAACACTGAGAGAAATTATATGGAAGTTCAAATTTATTTTGGGAAATAAAGAGGTGTGGGCCTTCAAGGAAACCTTGTTGATGTGAAATATAAGACACGTGAATAGGAAAGAGCTGGAGTGGATCATGCCAAAATTGAATAGGGAGTAGCTTTCAAACATTGGGAACTCACTGCCTCACTGAGTAAGGCCCCAACACTGAGTGGAGAGGTTTTTATTTTCGGTTTTGAACATTTTCAAGCGCCAGTAGCGAAAGTGAAGCCTACATGCAAACGTTAAACCCGGTCTCAAGGTCTACCCACGAGCCTAACCTTCTGAAGTCTGAACTTTCCGCCCCAGACACTTTTGTTGCTTCATCCACACATAACCTGTGCCTCGCGTTTGTCAAAAGAAACTAATCCAGGATGGCCATGTCTGATCCCTTGCGCAAGTCACAGCATCCCACTCTCTTCCCTTTTCCCCTCTGATTTCCATTGCCTCACCAATGTTGAATTTAATTTCCATATTACTTACCTAACCTAATTTCACAGGTGGAAAGGCACGTTAGTGGTCACTAAGGTATTACTTGGAAAAGACTAAAGACCAGAGGCTTTGAAACCAACTTTTCAGTAATTCTGCTCTTAGCCGTACATTAACGGCGGCTGCAAAACAACCTATATTCCACAGGATCATACTATGTATAATCCTGTGCTAATAAAATTCAAACAACTCACTTCAGGGGAAACCACAATCTCATTTAACCATGGAAAAGGCTGCTAATGAGACCATGCTCAAAAACGAGCCAATTGAAGAGATCCAATAACATAATTTCCATGTACCTTTGGACGGTCAAGAGAAAGCAAGAAGGCTTAAGCATCCATAAAGGTTAAGAAAAATATTGGGACTATCTAGCTCTGCAGCTAAAACAGCCAGGCGTGGATCCAGCAATCAATTTTTGGAATAGATGTTCCTAAATTGTATTCAGGGACATGGATTAAAAACTCAGAAGATCTGAAAAAAGAGCGTTCTTGCTGCTCTTGCAAAAGAGTACTTAGAACTGCCAGCGGCTATCCAATGGGTACAATGGGAAGCAGCGCTACAACCCAGTTTCACGGGTGAGGTTGGTCTGAGACAAACACAGCATTTACATCAGATAAACAAAGGCTCCAGGATTTGTGATAATACATAAGTTCTTAAAAATGCCATGATCCATTTTGTGGGCTTTGCCAGAACTCTTACCAACCATGGGACCATCAGGAATTGACGAACCAGAAACATTTAGCAAATATCTGCATTCGCTACAAACGATTGAAATTAAGGAGCTGGGTGGAGACTTGAGAAAAAATCTGGCTGCAGACTAAAGCCTGATCAACTTCAGACTGATGTTGTATTTCTGAAGCATCAGGTATTGAAGACTTCATAATAGTGTTTAGTTTAAATACATCATTTCCACCAGAGAATAGTTTTCCTACCAAGGGGAGGTACTACGCTTACCAACCTAACCAACTTGTAATCATGCAAAGTACCTAGACCTTGGTCTAGCATCTGTATGTCTAGACATCAAGTGCAACATTGAGCTATCTACACATTGACTAAATGGACACAATTACCATTACTGCTGAAGGATTGTGTGTAAGGGTCTACTGGAAAACCACTCATAGCACAATTCATGGCTGGAAGCAGGATAAATACAGCTTATTCAGGAAGTATACATTCAAATCCTTTTTATCTACATCATTTGTACGTGCAAATACATGCAGAGGAAAGCCTCCAAGTAAAGACACAGTATTATTTATTTAGGATCCAGATACCGGGTTAAAAGTTAGGAGCAGTGAAGGCGATTTAGGGACTTCCCAGGACTTAGCACGACAAATAATAGATGCCTGGGCAGGGCTACAAAATGTACAGCTAGATTCACAGTTTTCAGTCTCCTCCTCAGTATCCACCTCAAGGCTACAAAGAGGTGCTAGTGTCAAAGAGTCACATAACTGAATATGTGAACAAATAAACGGACGTGAGTGGCCAGACTGCGGATAGGGAATGATGATAATTAAAGAGAAACACAGCAGTTAAGTAAAGAGATCTTTCGAGATCAAGTAATGTATCACACAAAGTGGTTCCTGTCGGATTCACTTATTGCTTATAAAAAGAAAGAAAATACTTCAAAAACACGCACAGGAGCCTGTCAGATGTGGATCAAAGGGAGGGTCTTCTACAGGACAATTAATGGAAACACCCGAGTAGTCTTGAGGATTTGTGGCATAGCTTGATTAATAGCTATTGCGAGTTTCTTTTTAAAGTATTTATAGAGAAAAGCTAATTAATGAGATTCATGAAATACCCAGTGTTAACACATCCAGGCAAACCAAGAAATGTGCAAAATTAATACAAGATAGTTCACATGAAAGATGCATCCAACTGAAAACTTTAACGTAGAAGGAATTTTTGTGTGCTTTTCTAACCTAATCAAGTAATGGAAGAGCAGAAATAAAAAATAAGAGCTTTAGACTACTAGAACGTCTCAGGCAATGACAATGCCAAAAACGGGTAAATAACTTAACTATGCCTACTGAACATCTGGCCATAATGGTTCAGGAAGTTATTTGGCATCACAAGAGGGTGTAATGCACAAATTGTACTAACTGGTACTTCACATGCCAAAGCAACAGAAATAACAAATAAATTAGGAGGAATATAAAATATAACGTGGTCATTAAAATTACTTCTTATTATTAATTTGTCTTGTAAAGCTCTCAGCTACCCCAAAGTGTTTCCCGGTGCGAGACTAAGGTCGGATGCAACAGCCCCATGACTAAAACAGCCAAGTCTAAAAGTTTTTGTGAAACACAATGATGGAAGTACAGCTTTTCAGAGATTCCAGGAGGTCATTCCATAGCTAGGTATGCAAAGGACCAACCGCCCATGCGCGACAGAAGGACTCCCTACACTTTACAGAGAGACTAGTTGCATGATTGAAGCATATGTGCAGGTTGGTAAGGCACCACCGAATCCTGAATATATTGAGGGCCTGTCTTGAATCTAAGCTTTGTGCAAAGAGCACAAGGCTTTGAACAGTATCTGGTTATCCACAGTCAACCAGTGCAGCTCACATAGAAGATTGGACACTGAAGCATACTTTAGGAAGCGATAAAGTAACCTAGCCGCGGCATTCTGGACAACTTGTAGAAACAGCGGCCCTCATCCTCCTAGACCTCTCCGCGGCTTTCGACACGGTCTGCCACCGCACCCTAGTACGGCGCCTCAGCAACATCGGAATCCAGGACAAGGCGCTGGAATGGATCATCTCCTTCCTCGACGGAAGAACACAGAGAGTCCGCCTACCACCGTACAAGTCAGAGGCCTCCGAAGTCATCTGCGGCGTCCCCCAAGGATCATCCCTGAGCCCCACCCTCTTCAACGTCTACATGAGCCCCCTCGCGGCCATCGTACGCAAACACCACCTCAGCATAATCTCCTACGCCGACGACACCCAGCTGATCCTCTCCCTGACCAACAACCCCACCGCTGCCAGAGCCAACCTGCACGAAGGGATGAAAGAGGTAGCTGAGTGGATGACGACCAGCCGCCTGAAACTGAACTCGGACAAGACGGAGGTCCTCATCCTGGGCTCCTCACCCTCCGCCTGGGACGACTCCTGGTGGCCTCCCGCCCTGGGCACCGCACCCAAACCGACAGACCATGCACGAAACCTGGGCTTCATCCTGGACTCCTCCCTCTCCATGACCAGGCAAGTCAACACCGTCTCCTCGGCGTGCTTCAACATCCTACGCATGCTACGGAAGATCTTCTGGTGGATCCCCACAGAGACCAGGAAGACCGTCACCCAGGCCCTCGTCACCAGCCGACTGGACTACGGTAACGCCCTCTACGCCGGTACCACCGCCAAGCTCCAGAAGAGACTCCAGCGGATCCAAAACGCCTCAGCCAGACTCATCCTCGACATCCCACGATCCAGCCACATCTCCGGACATCTGAGAGACCTTCACTGGCTCCCCGTCAACAAGAGAATCACCTTCCGCCTCCTCACCCACGCACACAAAGCCCTGCACGACCAAGGCCCGAGCTACCTCAACAGCCGAGTCAACTTCTACGCTCCCAGACGCCACCTCCGATCAGCCAACCACGCCCTCGCCGCCGTCCCCCGCATCCGAAGAGCGACTACAGGAGGAAGGTCCTTCTCCTACCTGGCCGCCAAGACCTGGAACTCCCTCCCGTCCGACCTGCGCCTGACCCAAGACCACCTCTCCTTCAGAAAGAAGCTGAAGACCTGGCTGTTCGAGCAGTAGCGGCACCCCCCCCCCAGCGCCTTGAGACCCTACGGGTATGTAGCGCGCTTTATAAGTGTCACTGATTGATTGATTGATAGACGACGGACAATTGCTTTGTCTGCTCTCAGTTATAGGATGCTCCCATAATCAATTCTAGACAGAATCAAAACTTGAATCACTGTTTTCGGGGCTGGCAGTGGAATTAGGCCACCTTAGCCACTTGCGGTTTCATAGATAGCCTCTCATCCAACCAAAAGCCAAGGTCCTTAACTTTGGAGGAACGTTCCAGTAGGGCTCGAAGAGCTTCTGGTCAGTGCTTGGGGCCCCCGTAACCGAGGGTGTTTTCCTAGCTCTTGGGCTTAGATGATTCGACCAAGATCCATAATAGTAGTAAAAAAATTATCAAGAAGGCGGCCCGCCTCATGTATAACTAGACCTAAATTCAGCACACTTATATCATCTATGAGCGTTGTAGCCAAATTACATGTGGGAGCTTCAAGATTATCATTGAAATTTTCTAAGAGTGTAAAATTCATGCATTTCAAAATATAAGGGGCAAGCAGGTCCAGAATCAGCAAATACTCATTCCCTGCATATCCCGGAGGCCGATAAATGAAGGCCCCAGAAAATGTGAGTTTTTAGGTAAGAGGTAGTGAAAAAAACAAAGCTTCACAATCTGGGATGGCCAGCACCTGGATTTTATATTGATGTTTGTTCTTAAAAATAATGGTGATTCCACCACCTGCCTGTTCCTTTTAACAATGGCATAGTTAGAAGCTAGTGCGGTAATCACGTCCGGAAAAAAAGCTTCATGCAGCCATGTGTCGGTAAGAAATAGGACATTCGGATCGTTATCCAAGGAATAATTAAATATATCCTTTTGATGTTTAGGAAGATATCGGCAGTTTATATTAAAAAAACGAAATTCACTCCCTTGCAGCCCATAAAAAAAGCTATCTTTACTACCAGACAAATTATAAAAGGAAGCAGCTCTTTCTGGGCTGACAATATGGCCACTATTGCCAAGTTAAGCTGAGAAGTTACAGTTAGAAAACATTAGTGGGAATGCTTGCGGTGAAAAGAGGCCATGCAATGTTTAGAACAAACAGGCTGCATTGCTGGTAATTTTCCAGAAGTGAACACCAGCCTTTCTGGTTGGCAAGAAACAGCGTTCCTGGCCCCCTGGGCTGGTTCAGACACAGACGTGCTTGCCTTATGTAGGGCTGGCCGCTTGAAAAACTGCACCACTAACTCAAGCAGGTGTGCGGCACTGGGTAAATAGCTGCAAGTGAAAGCAAAAGCGGCCACCTAACACCTGCTCTCTGCTTCGGATCGGTGTAGTTTAAAAAAAATAAAATAAATAAAAGAAGAAGAAGATCAAAAGGGCCCAGGTCCCCCCAACATAAACATAAAAGTGCACAACAAATTTCTGTTTTGAAAATCAAGCTCACTTTGACAGTGTAGCAGTGCCTCTGGGCGACACCAGACTTCAGTCTGATCTATCCGCCTCACAGCCGCTCTGTGTAGAGCCGAGCCCTTGAAAAACTTCACCGCTAACTCGAGTGGGTGCGCTGCACAGAGAAAATGGCTGCAAGTGAAAGCAAAAGCGGGCCATGCTTTACGCTTTAGATTGGTGCAGTGCTGTAAAAAAATATTAAACGGCCCCAGGTACCCCCAATATAAACATAAAAAGTGCACAATATCAATTTTACAAATCAGGCTCACTTTAACAGCGTAGCGGTGCCACTGGGCGACACCCTAACTCAGTCTCTGATGCACGCTCCTGTATGGGCCACTTTTTCACCCACACATGGCCCACTTTTGCCCAGATGTTTGTACCTTCTTCATTCAAGAACCGTCCCTTTAGCAACCATGGGCAGAAGGGCTTCTGCGAGCCAAACCTCTCAACCAGTGTTAAGAATCAGCGTCATGTGTGCAATGTACTCACTACCTACCATACCAGAAACTCCACTGAAATAGACTTTATTGAAAACACAGTATATGGGCAAAAACCCCAGGTGACTAAGCAATGTCCCACACAACAAGACTGTTCATCAGACGCCGAATAGGGGTGGACTGCACCAGTGTTTCCTACTATTGCCTCTGAGGTAAAGAAATAAGATCAATCTTTTTATGGGTGCATAGATCTGAACACCTACCTGTTTTCTAGTGCGCGTCTTCCCCGTTCGCAGTTTGATATATCGAGCTATCAATTCATTGCGGCCTAGAAAAGAACAAGAAAAGTATGAAACAATAACGTAGGAGGCTGTGAGATAATCAGTCGGAGGGAAAGACCAGAACATTTCCATTAGTGCATCATTGCAAGCACAAGACGCCATTATTACCAACCGGTCTCTGGTTAACCGAAGAGCTTCAAATGGCCATCAAAGTGATCAACATCTGCCCTCTCTCAGAGGCCCAAACTGGCACATTCACAAACAGCAAAGCCTGGCACTGTGCAAAAATGCCACATCATTTCGAGCCACCTCAGTTCCCCAGAACAAGCTGCCTTCACCCTTCTCCGTTGTGGGATACACAGTAAGCATGGAGTAAAATTGAGGAATTCCTGGGGCTCATCTTACCTCCATGCAGTGATGCACCGAGAGAAAAGGACAGAAATGCCTTGCAATATTCATAATCCGTGCAGGGATACAGTCTGTGCGAGATGGATTGACAGGTCTACATTCATTTTTGGTATCGTGATATCGTGAGACCGAAGGCTAGACATGCATGCACGTGGACTTCTACAGTGATATAACCAGGGGGTGGACTTTATCTCAAACAGTAAAATTGTGATACAAGCACGCAATGTTCTTCATTTAATTCAGTCATACAGTGATATACTCATTTCGTATTAAGGTATTTCATGCTGCTCAGTGGTTTGCTGATTTATAACAAGTGATGCAAAGAAGGAACTGCCAGGGGATGTTCATTATTGCATGTAGCGATAGGAGCATAGAAACACCGGGGTATTGTCTTTATACCACTCAATGAAATAATGATACAAAACGTAGGACCGCATGGAACAAGCTGTATTCTGTGCAGTGACACAGGCAGACATTTACCAGGGATGCTCTTATCCACACACTCCACGCAGTGACAAAACGCCATAATTGCAAGGGAATGTCACTTATTTCATAGAGTGATATAAGAACGTGACATAACTGACAGTGCATGCTCATTATTAGAGAGATAGTGAAAGAACCAAATAGTATCCAGGGGCTGCTCTTTATTCCCCGACGTAAAATGATGCTATAAACATAAATAATTTTTTTTTGCAGTTTTATATAGCGCGAAATTGAAGTGAAGGTATTGGAGCACTTTACATGAGAACCAGTAACATTATACAAGGTCACATTCATTTTTTTAGGCATGGGGAGATTAAGTGGTTTGCCCAGAATCACAGGATGCTAAGCCAGCGCCGATACTCGAACTTTGTTCCCCAGTCAGCAGCTCTGGCCCTTATGCCAAATCCTCATGCACAGGCAGCACATATGCAATTATATACTACTATAAATACATAATATTCATGAAATGTGCTTTAATCCAAGCGGTTATACAGTGCCATAAACAGAGAAGATGTAAGTGATGTTCTCCAATCCCTGCAGTTATATAAACTATAACTACAGTATATCTTGGGGAGGTTCCTTAATCCATACAGTGATATACTGCTATGTGCACATACTATTCATGGGGGTGTTCTGTAATCCATGCAGATATATACTGCTATAAGCAGAGAATAGCCAAGAGAGGTTATTCCATCCATGATGTTATACGGTACTAAACAGGGGTTATCTGGGTTGATATTTAATCCGTGCAGGCATATACTGCTAGAAGCACAGGATATCGCTAGGGGATGTTCTTTAATCCAAGCGGGAATGCAGCACTGCAATCCCAGAACATCATTTTGAGTCCGTACAGTGATGAAGTACCAGCCCTCCAGCGGGTGTTCTTTGTTCCACCCTCTGAAATAAGGGCAGACTGGCCTGGGGATGGTTTAAGTAATAGGGTTACAGCGCTATAAGAAACAACATTCCGAGGGCGTTATTGATTTCATTCAGTAAAGCAGGCAATGTCGAGGGTTAGTCTTTATTACAAAGAGTTACACAGCGATAGAAGCACAGACTTGCTAGAAAGTGTTAGTTATTCCCCGGAGGGGCCCGGTCCCAGAGGGGGGTGTAGATTATTGCCAGAGACGTTCCCTCTTGCCGTGCGATTGTGAAGAAAAGGACGCGCCTGCAGTTGCGCAATCGGCCCTCTGGAACTCTTTCTGCGAGCACAGGCACGTGGTCCGATCCACCCTCCCCTCCACCACAGTCCATGACAAATGGGCCACAGCTGTACATGCGAAGCCGAGGCTGTTTGGGGAAAACAGGGCTGCGCCATTGTGATACTAGCCCCCCTCCGGCTGTGGGCCTGGTCTCTGCAAATACTCCTTTGGAATAAGGCAATTTGCATCTCACCCACCCCATACAACCCTCCCTGGCTAGGGGGCAAGAAAGAGATGCTGGCCTTTGTCCAGGCTATTTCGGTGCATCCGAAGCACCCTTGGCCTGGGAGGGTCCGACATTTAAGCAACTCCGATGATCAGACTTGCATTCCCTTTTCAATATTTTGCTATGTTTGTTGAGGCAGTGAGGCTAAAATAATAGTATAATGACTTTGAATACAACACGAGATAGAGAGCACGAGGGGAGTGTGTGTGTGTGTGGGAGTGTGTGTGTGGGAGTGTGAGTGTGTGTGTGTGTGTGAACAAAAAAAAAAAATCTCCCACTCACATCTACCTTGAAGATGCAAAGCCAACAGCAAGATTCCTACGTGGACAATGAGAAGATAGCAAGACTTGCCAGCCCACAGTAGGCCTCATTCCCCAAGAGTAGAACCCCCCACAGTAGGCCTCACTCCCCAAGAGTATAACCCCCCACAGTAAGACTTGTTCACTGCCAGCAGACTCCCCCTCTGCATAATATGATGAGTAGATAGCACAACTCGCTCACTATAAAACTAGTCTGCCAATAACCAGATTTTACTGAGGACAGTAGACCCCAGGTTATAAAACTTGCGGCAGAAGACGCACTTCCAGCCGGCACCAAGTCACCCACCCGGACAGGCCTGGTTCTTTAGGGCTCTTTGCGAGACAGAATATTAACTTGCAGTGGGCTTTCAGCTCATCCTTTATTTACCACTGGTTGGCTTTATTGTCATTCGCATTTGCTTGCTTTCTATTCGTCAGTTTCCATCGGATTTCCTCCTCTCGTGTTTGTCCGTCCCCTGGAGCATGGACCCAGGACTTATGTCCTTCCACTGTTCTCTTTTCAGGTGCTACTAATTTCTTTTAGTTTAGGCACTCTACGATAGTGCATGTGTTTTCTAGCTGTCACCCTCGTGTACTTATGTTGCTTTTTCTCGCCCATGTGTTTCTCCCAACGTCCTCCATCCATCAGCTGCCATTCTGGCTTCCTCCGCACCCTCCCACCATCCGTTGTCGTTCTACCCCCTCCGTTGTCTGTTTGCTTCTCTCAGCGTCAACCACCCATTGTCCATTTGCTTCCCCACCTCATCCCCCCACGTCACTTTACTTTCTCGTCCCTGTAAATAATGCGAAAGCTGCATCAAAGTGATTTTTTAAAATATTAATTTCACCCGTGCTGAACAATCTGTACCAAAGTCAATAGGTCTCATAGGCGAGACCTATTGGCTTGGCCACTGCTTGTACCGATGTCCCGACACTCTCCCCAGAATAAAGTGTATGACTCGGTTTTGGGGGAAGATTCAAGATAGCATGAACACTGCAAGTAAAATATTGCTGATCTTCCTACAACATTTTACCCACTGACAGACTAGTCCTCTAAGGGTAAGACACATACTTTGCCAGTAAACTCGTCTGCTGACAAGAACACTCACTGACAAGAAGACTGGACAACAGCAAAACTTGCAGACTGGAAGACCTACCCACAATAAGGAAGACTTTCTCTATGAACATTCCCGCTGAGCATTCCTACTAGCAGGAAGACACCATCATGGACAGCAAGACTCCCTACAACAGGAAGAATCTCACGTCAGCATGTAGGCTGTCCTATTAGCAGCTACTCTCTGCCACTGACGAGCAGAGCCCTAACAGAAGACTCTGCTACTTAACTCTCACTAATAGCAAAACTCCCCATAGAACTGTCCTACTAATTACTTCCATTGAACCCTCCCAACCACAGGAAAACAGGCCAACTTATGGGAAGTTTCAACCATCAGTACTAAGGACCTCCCACCAAACTAGCCGTCCAAAATGAAGGTTTGCCTGTCAACAGAAAGACCTGCCCACCATGAGGAAGACATTACCCATGGAAAGACTCTCCCACTGCAAATTCCCACCATACTCTCCAACTAAAGAATGAAGGGCTCTGCCTCAACAGGAAGACTCTGCTTTCGACATGAAGACTTATCTGACGAAAGGAATTGTCAACTCACAGGTATACGCTCAAACTGACATGACAACTCTTTCTCTGATCATAGGCTTCCTTGCAAACAGGAAGACTTTTCCACCGTCAGGAAGACTTCCCTACTGATAACCATACTCTCCCACCACCAACAAGGCTTCCCACTGAGAGGTTTACAGAATTTCCCATAAAAAGGAACACTTTCCTGCCAAAACACTTGCACACAATCAGGAATCCAAACGTGTCATAACGGGGTGAGATGGGCCAGCTGTGACCCAGAGCAGATTACTGTTTTATCGTTTTCAGGTCGCGCCTACTAAATAGCACATGTACTATCTGTTGAGAGGTATAATATGACTTACCATGAACACAGAAAGGCTTGGTGCCAGCCCATTTCTTACCATTCATTGGCCTTTGTTGTCACTCTCATTTGCCTGCTTCTAATTTGTGTCCCAGCTTGTCAATCTTGAGTTGGTCCCTCCCATGGAGTATTGCCTCTTTACCAAGAGTGTGTTTGTCTGGTGTCTCTCCTTAATTGTCTCATGTGTGTAGGCAGACCCATGCACACGTCAATACTGTATATGTCGCAATTTCTCTGTGTCCGAGTACGACAGGTAAGAAATACAGTATTAATGCGATGAATTAAACATGTAGAAGAACACAATGAAGTAATGTTTGTTCTTCTTTATTGCATGCGATTGCCCAGCCAACACGCGTTTCGTCCGGGGAATACCCCAAGACTTCTTCAGGGCTGTAATGCTGTACAAGAGAGCGCAATCAGACATTTTGGACCCACAGGGTCAATTGTGAGTTGTCAATGGTGACAGGTGACAAGGTGAAAAAGCACCCTCCGTGACCAGATCCATTTGCAGCAGGATCAAATATGATACACAAATGATGATATTAAAGCCATGGTGGTAATGGTGCATAGTGACATGGACTCATACTAGGTTTAGGCGCCACCACCTACCGCATACTTCAAAAACTCTATTTGTTGCATAGTCTCATGTGTGTACTTCTCTCCCTGCTGCTGCCTGTCCCGGTTTGCTTCTCTCACCCCTCCCTCTGTTACCCTCACCTGTGTTCTTTTTGTGTTGCATGCACTCCCTTGCCGTCCCTCGATGTTGCTTTCTTGTCCAACTACCCTCCCCCATTTTTTCTTCTGTGTCTCACGCCCTGTCCTAGTGGCTTCTGTGTGCCCCTGCTGTCTGTGTTGCTACCCCATTTCTTGCTCTCCCCTGCGTTGCTTCTACTCCACCCAGCCCACTTTAAAAAAAATGGTAATGTTCTTGCTTGTTTTGCTCCGTTTATAGTTCTTTTTCTGGCTCGGATTGGTAACTAAACCCACTCACCCCCCCCAAATAAATGGCTGTGACATTTTGTTTATAGGCCTGTGTCTACAGAATGCATGGGAAGTCACAACAGGTGACTCCTTGACCTCCTGGGCCAGGGCCAGCATTCTCCCCAGCAGCTCCACCTCATTGGCGGCCGCGGCTCTGTGCTCCCTCCTGGCTGGGTTCTAGCCGGCTGCCGTGACTGCGTCGCAGGTGCTCCGGCATCTGTGGTCCATTTTTCCGATTTCTTCCTGATTGTTTGCCTTTTTATCCCTCCTGTATTCTTGTATTTGTGCCACTGTTGTTCATTCCCCGTGCCCCCTGATTGCCGCCACCCCCCCCTCTCCTTTTCCCACCGCTGCTGCCCCGCGGCCCCGCCCCCTGACCGAGCTCGCTCCCGCCTCCCTTCCACTGCTCCCACCCCCCTCCCCTACATATGCCGACTGCTGCACGGTCACGCCACTGGTGCGCCTAAGGCATGCCCGTCTGCGCCCGTGCGCGCATGGACCGCGCCCAGTGCTAGACCCCCTGGCCCCCGCGAGCTCCAAGGCGCCAGACGCTGCTACGACGCCAACACCTTCCACGCTCTCAACGCCAGCCGATCCTCCACCTGCTTCCAGGCCACCCCGAAGCTCACCCACGGACCCTTCACCTGCCGAAACTGCAGCCACACCTGCCAGCACCCCCTGGCACGTCCCGCACCCCCACCAAAGCGGACCACAACCACCTCAGATGCCTACTGCTCAACACCCGCTCCGTCCACAGGCACGCCGTCGATCTCTGGGACCTACTCGACTCAATCTCCCCAGACGTCTCCTTCCTGACGAAGACCTGGATAAACTCCTCATCGGCACCCGACATTGCCATAGCCATCCCGGATGGCTACAAGATCACCCGCAAGGACCGCACCAACAGACCGGGAGGAGGAATCGCCATCGTCCACAGAAACACCATCAGAATCTCGACCAAGACCAATGACACCCTCAGCACCGCCAAACAACTGCACTTCCAGATCCATATCGATCCCAACACCACCCTCAGAGGAACACTCGTGTAAAGACCCCCCCCCCCCCCCCCGGACTCCGGACACAATTCATCGACTCCATCACAGATGCCGCAGCACGCACGCCCTGGCCTCCACAGACTACATCCTCCTTGGAGACCATAACTTCCACCTTGAGAACACCGACGACAGCAACTCCACCACACTACTGGCCTCAAACAGCTCGTCACGACACCCACCCACCCACTCCACCGGACACACGCTCGACCCGATCTGCTCCACCAGCAGCCACGTCTCCATCAGCCACACCACCGAACTCCACTGGACCGACCACCGCTGCATCGATTTCTCCTTCAAGAAAACCACCGCACACATCCACCAGCAAAGAATCCCCCACCGCAGCTGGAACAAGGTCACCGAAGACCAGCTAATCACCACCCTCGCCCGAGACCCACCGACCGACCACACCGACACAGCCGCCCGCAACCTCAAGAAATGGATTGATGACTGCGCCAACACTCTCGCCCCGATCAAGAAACCCACAAACAGACGCACCGACAGAAGGGCCATCTGGTTCACCGCCGACCTTCAGACATCCAAACAGACCTGCCGGAGACTAGAGAAGAAATGGCGCCACGAACAAAGTCCGGACAACCATGCAGCCCTCAAGAACGCCAGCCGCAGACACTACCAACTCATTTGAACGGCCAAAAGGACCTCCTTCAAGGAACACATCGACAACAACGCACACAATAGCAAAGAGCTCTTCAACATCGTGAAGGAACTCGCCAACCCCAGCTCTAGCTCCAACGACATCTCGCCGTCACAAGACTTCTGTGACTTCTCTAGCTACCTTCTTCCACCGCAAGATCGCAGACATCCACAACAGCTTCAACACCCAGACCCCTCCGACAGCCGCAGACTCACCGTCCCCCAGTCACACCGGCCGCCTGACTTCCTGGAACCACATCAACGACGAAGACACCATCAAGACCACGAACACCATCCACTCCGGCTCACCATCAGACCCCTGCCCCCCCCCACATCTTCAACAAAGCAAGCTCCATCAACGCACCCCAACTCCGTAAGATCTACAACAGCTCATTCGAAACCGCCACCTTCCCAGAAAGCTGGAAACACGCAGAAATCAACGCACTGCTCAAGAAACCCAAAGCCGCCCCAAAAGACCTCAAGAACTTCCGGCCCATCTCCCTGCTCCCGTTCCCAGCGAAAGTCATCGAGAAGATCGTAAACAGACAACTGACCCAATTCCTCGAAAAGAACAACACCCTGGACTCGTCCCAATCCGGATTCCATAGCAACCACAGCACAGAAACCACCCTTATCACCACCACCGACATCAGGGCTCTGCTGGACAACGGTGAAACCGCGGCCCTCATCCTCCTGGACCTCTCAGCCGCCTTCGACGCGGACTGCCACACGCCTCTTCAATGCGGGGATCCGCGACAAAGCCCTGGACTGATCACCTCCTTCCTCACCGACATAACTCAGAGTCCGCCTTCCTCCATTCTGATCCGAAGCCACCAAGATCACCTGCGGCGTACCCCAAGGATCATCCCTCAGAATGACCCTCTTCAACGTCTACATGACACCACTTGCCGACATCGTCCGCTCGCACGACCTCAACATAGTCTCCTACGCCGACGACACACAGCTGATCCTCTCCCTCACCAAAGACCCCGCCACCGCCAAAACTAACTTCCACGCAGGGATGAAGGCCGTCGCCGAATCGATGAAGAGCAGTTGCCTGAAACTGAACTCTGACAAGACGGAGGTCCTCATCCTCTGCTCCAACCCTTCTGCCTGGGACGACTCCTGGTGGCCAGCCTCGCTGGAAACCGCACCAACACCCACCGACCACGCACGCAACCTGGGGTTCATCCTGGACTCTTCTCTGTCAATGACCCAACAAGTCAACGCCGTCTCCTCCTCCTGCTTCAACACCCTCTGTATGCTTCGCAAGATCTACAGATGGATCCCCACCAAAACCAGAAGGACGGTCACCCAGGCCCTAGTCACCAGCAGGCTGGACTACGGCAACGTCCTCTACGCGGGAACCACAGCCAAACTCCAGAAAAGACTTCAATGCTTACAGAATGCCGCCGCACGCCTCATCCTCGACATCCCCCGACACAGCCACATCACAGCCCACCTGAGAGACCTGCACTGGCTTCCCGTCAACAAGAGTATCACCTTTAAGCTCCCCACCCACGCTCACACAGCACTCCACGACGCCGGACCAGCATACCTCAACAAGCGACTCACCCCCAACCGCCAGCTCTGCTCCACTGACCTCGCCCTCGCCACCGTCCCACGCATCCACCGAACAACCACCGGCGGCAGATCCTTCTCCCACCTCGCCGACAAGACATGGAACACCCTCTCCATTCATCTACGACAGACCCAGGTCCTACTGACTTTCAGAAGACTCCTCAAGACCTGGCTGTTCGATCAGTAGCTGCTCCCCACCCACCCCCAGTGCCTTGAGACCCTCACGGGTGAGTAGCGCGCTCTACAAATGTCCGATTGATTGATTGGACGGTTATTTTTTTTTAATTAGCAACACTGCACAGCATCGGACGTGCTGTGCAGCGTGGCTAACAACCATTGGCAACGCCAATAGGTCACAAAGATTAGCGCTATTGTCTTGGCTAGGGCTGGTTTTAACATTCAGACATCTGTCCAATGTAGTCACTAAAAGAAGCAAGGGAAAAAAGTGGATTTACCACAAACATTTCGGGATTTTAAACTGGACTACTTCTGAGAAAATGTACCATTTTGTCTTTCCTGGCGTTTATATTTTTTACATCTTGCGCCTTTCATTTCAATGGAATTGTAGGCCTTTAAAAAGGATAAGTTAATTTTATCTGGTAAAGAAAGCTCGCATTTTAGAGAACAAAATTCACGGCACTATTTAGTGTAGTTTTCAAAACCACATTCACCTCATTTATTTAAATAAAGCAAGCGATGGCTACTTAATGTCTTCATGCAAGAGATCATAATACAAATAACTGTATTATATAAAATACGTCATGTTTGCTACCGCGTTATGATTTCGTGTCGTTGGAAATGACGTAACCGGCAGAGAAGCCTTATTCATCTCTTGCTCCAGTAACAAGGGACGCGAGGAGCTAGGGTGGCAGAAAAAGGGCGGGAGGGAGATGCCTTGGAGTTAAAAAGAAACTCAGGCCCAGCAGCTGCTCCGAAGGTCAGAGGGTCGCCTCTTGTGCATTCATGGGTCTAACAGTTTGAGGACAACACCTGCTGGCCTCAGGGTGTGTCGAGAATGTTCTCTGCCTGCCCTTGTGCCCAGTGTGTAGAGGGGAGACGGGACAGGCGGCGCCTGGTGGGAGAGGGTCGAAGGAGGGAGCCGGGCTGGGCAGCTCTCTGCCGTCCCTCGGGGCACACTGTGGGGGTGGAGGGCGAGAGCTAACGATTGAGCAAGGCGTCAAGTGCGACCGTGCAAAGGATCTGTGGAGCAAGGACTGGGTCTAAGAGTGGGCAAGGGACCAAGAGGCAAACGGGGCAAGGGTTTGTATGGGTGCCAAATCGTCCACGCCGGAAGGAGGCCTTGTTTCCAGCGATGGGATTTTCATTAGAAAATCAGCGTATAAAAAAAATGCGTTGCTCAAGTCGAAAATCCCGAGCACTCAAAGGTTTGATACGTTTTATAGGTCTTACATTTTCAGTTAGTCTAAAGTGTTAGAAAACGGCTCCAATTGACTGAGGCGCTAGGCACGACGCAATTGTACTTCATAGGAACTATGGTGACCTCTGAATTAAAATGCAATTATTGGTAAAGCTGGAGGACGCAGGAGAGAGCGCCTGCATTATGTTATGGATTTTCATCACGGTGTCGATGGTCACCTAGCTTCCTCTTTTCTGTTAACTACCTATTTTTTTCGCACCCAAGTCTATCTTGTCTGGTCTCACCTTATCTCCCTGTAACTAGCCCCCTCTTGGCCAGGATTTCCGGATCACTCAATTTGAGCAGGAGCCCTACCCTAAATCCCCCTTTCTCGTCCTGGCTAACATTCTGATGCTTTCCTAGCATTGTCAGACCTTGTTTTCGTCAGGTTTTCCGCCAAGTCTTTGGGGCTGCCTTGTTAACTGGCCCAGAACCTGATTAGCTCAAGGTGTCTGGAATCAACCCTTCCTTCGACTGGAGGCACTTCGCTTTCCCAACAAAATTACTCTACCACACTTTCTGGGGCAGCTACTACTGGCATGTGGAATTCCATCCATGTGAATGAGAGGCTATATCCAACTTCCATGATTTTCGTAAACATTTTAGGCCTTGGTTACAGATGCAGGGCTAAATTCCGATCTCTGTTTTTTCAATGCTCAAGATTCATTTTCAGAAGGTAATGATGTTTACTGGGTGCAGTAACCAGGGGCATAGCTTGGTCAGTAAGATTGTGGGGTGTGAGCTTCGAATTTTCCAACAATCATGCAGGCATATAATATTAAAATACAATTTTCGACAAGCAGGGCGCATAAGAGGGGTTTAAGAGGCAGTGGAAAGGGAGAGAAATGTAGATTGGTAGGGGTACTAAGTGAGAAAAACCTAATATTTTGTAAACTAACCAACACTTTTTAAGACTTTCAAAGCAGATAGGGAGAGAGCGTCTGTGCGTTTGTTTATGTGTATGTTAAAAAAATTCCTGGTGAAATCCAACAAGCACATCACAGTACCCGACTGAAAGCACCTGTACTCAACTATTTACAAGAAGAAAGAATTATTGGTGCTGTGTAACACCCAAACAACACCCCTGAAGCTAAGCCATTGACGGTAGCTAAAGAATCTTCCTTCTGCATATGACTTTCGCACAGCTCGATATGTGGCAATACAACAATATGCTGTTTGATGCACAAACTCACTGCTTGCTACCTGTATTCCTTCTCTCCATCTAACAATAGAAAAATCTGGTTAAATCAGTGTGTGAGGACTGTGAACTGCAACTACGATAGGAAAGCGGAACTGGCACAGTCATAGTCACACATATGCACCTGAAGCTAACAAAGATCTCATGTTTACCAAAAAAGGCAATGTGTGAATGAATGAATGAATTGAAGAAGGGGCTGCTTCCTATTCCTGGGCTGAGGGTGGATAAAGAGTAATGGAGAAAGAACTGAGGAGCTGGACAGTATCCAGCAGGCCAAGATCTAAATCACACCTCATTCAAGACTAAATCACGCACACACCTGTTGACTGTGTAATGTGACCTCATACCAATATCAACACTATTGTGTGACACACAATGGCACTGTGTGAGTTAGTAGGTCTACTCTAATAACAAACACATTTGTAGAGCGTTGTTCACCACTAAGGTGGTCACTTGGTGCTATAGACAGATTACAGATATTTACTGGTACCCAACTCAATTTTATCGACCCCATAAAGCTGAATTACTCAGTAGAACCATAGCATGTGTAATCACGAGATAAAACACAGATACCTGTTCTGATGTGTTAGCTCACTGAGCCACCAGACCCACTTCATAATACCATATGTTGGTAGTGAACAGCTCACCAACTTACTCTTTTCTCTTTCTATTTTGGCACTCAGGGCTTTGCTTTTTACCATTATAAATCCAGTGCAGAATATGATTTTATTTTTAAACTAACAGGACAGGAGAGGGGACAACTCTTAGTATTAGAACCGCTTGTGATTTCCTACATTTGGAAGCAACACTGCATGGTATCATGGTATGGTATTTGTATTTCTGTAGCGCTTAAATCAAGCACGAGCTTGTTGAAGCTCTTTTAACACTGGAAAAGGTTTTTGGGGTTTTCCACGAAGCGTGGTACCGATTTACAAGGAGATCAGTAGAGATCCCATAATCCTCAAAACCGTTGTCAAGAGTCAGTCTTAATTCTGTCTTTAAAAAGGTAGGTCATGCCTTTAGTTCTGTCGTGTTGGAGGATTAGTATCGCCAAAACTACTCGTTTGTCGTAAATCTGTAAAAAGCCATAGAAAATAATAGTTCACGCAAAGTGGGTGCAGTGGTTTGATAACTAAATAAAAAGACACACCAACCTAAGAAAAATTCTCCTTCTCGGATACGTTTCGAAAATCCCCTCGTCTCTTCCACGTGCCCTACCCTCTCACACGAGAGTTCACCCAAAGCAGAGCACAGGTCAGGCTCCGCCCTGTGCTCCTACAGAAGCCTCCGGTCGGTGTCGGGTTTCCGAGTGGACTTGTAGAGGCAGTTTACTAGAATCAGAGCCGTTCCTCGGCCCCCTCCCCGAGCTCTTTCAGCGAAAGGCCCAGGAGGCAGAAAGGCGGATATTGCACAACCAAAGCCTCAGGCAGCTCTGCTCTCACAACAAGGGCTGGAAAAGGCGGTTTCTCGGCTTCAGCTACTCGGATTGTAGTTTTGTGGAAACCAGCAATGAAATCTGAGTAGGGTAGCCTCAAGCTCTTCTGCTGACATAAGCTGGTATGAGGGAAATATTTGGCGGCCAAAGACGCAGATGAGCTGAAAACACGAACAAACTGAGAAAAGTCATCAACATTATAAGGAGCATATTGACGTGCCGCCAATACTCCGGAAGAGAAGCCAGAGAAATGGCCTCATCTTACACCAAGATACACAAAAAACGAGAAACTAACCCTGAGACCACAGAGAACTCGATGCAAGAAACAGGACCAATGACACGGGAGTGAACTTAACAGACTGGCCATGGAGACCCATACACAAAGAATACGACTGGCGAGAGGAAAATAATGTTTAATATTCGGGAGATGGAGACCCCGAAACAATCCCCGTGAGAGACGATAAGAAGAAAGAGTCAAACCTTCTGCAGATGCGAGAACCTTAAACAAGGAGCGTGAGTGACAACATTGAGAAAGGGTCGAACTATCACGCAATGGATACCCTAAAGAAGGACCATGAGAGATGAAATGAAGGAAGAAAGAATAAACTATGCAATGAGTGAATACCCCTAACAAGGAGCACAAGCGACAAGATGTAGAAAGAGTCGAACCGTCAGGAGATGGGGACCTGCAACACAAATAGAAGGACAGACGAGATGAAGAAAGAGTCGAACCGTCAGGAGATGGAGACCTGCAACACAAATAGCATGACAGATGAAGAGAGAGTCGAACTGACCAGCAACACAAATAGAATGAAGGACGAGATGAAAAAAAGAGTCGAAAAGTCAGGAGATGGAGACCTGCAACACAAATACCATGACAGATGAAGAAAGAGTGACATATTCGGTAAATGGAGATCCCTAAACAAGGACCATGAGTGACAAAAGGAAGAAAGCGTAGAACGTTCAAGAAATGGAGAGGCTTTCACAGAGGGCACAAGTGACATATATATATATATATACACATATATATACACACACACACACACACACACACACACACAAAACAGTCTCAAATTCAGAAAATAGACAACTTCACCAGGAGCATTAGGGATGATTTGAAGACAGACCCTCATTCAGGTGATGGAGGCTTAAACCAAATAAGTGGGGATCATGACATGATGAAGAAAAGTCCAAACACTCAGTAGACAGAGATCAGTACATACGATGACTCAAAAAGATGAAGACATGCAAACTAACCATAGCGAAATCCAATAGTACGAAGATGTAAGGCTCCCCCGTAAAGCCATGATTAACAAGATGAGTCCATCATTTAGAAAAGTGTCATACAATAGGCACATAAGATCAGAATTTTATTTCGTTTTTTTTTCCAGCTCAAATATATATATATTTTAGGGTAACAAAAACAGCAAGTCAGTTGTTTACCTGTACGTGATTTCACTAATCATGTCTCTGTTCACGTATCAGAGGATATGGTTATAAACTTTCTCCAGTTAGGTGAGGCAAAGTATTGCACAATAGGTAAGAGACTAGGAAGGGTGTAGGGTAAGAAAAAGAAGGGGGGGGGGCAGGAATCTAGTCCGCAGGACACGTAGGCCCCTTTCACAAGAAGCACAGCTGACAAGATTAAAAACAATTCAATGTCAAGGAGGTGGGGACCCCCTCAAACAACGACCATGACCGACGATGCAAAGTAAGTGTTAAGCATTAACTAAATAGAGGACCAAATCAACATCAGTGATGAGATGAATAAGTAGCCCCATGACATAGCAGGGACCACCTACACACCGACCATTATCGACAATAACAAGAGTGTAACATTTGGATGATGTAGAACATGGCACACAAGGCCAATGGTTGAAGTATGGAGTGAACATAGGGGAGCCCATTATTCACTAGCGGTAACGCTTTTACACAATAGCCTTAACACACAAGATCAAGAGCCCACCACTTAGAAGGTAAACACCTGACACACGATGAACATACTGATGGGATCCAGTGTCTAATTTAAGTGAGGTGGATGCTACTTAACATGATGCATGACAAACTAAAGAGGCCAATAAAGAAAAAGTCCAACATTAAATAGAGATCAATCACACATACAAAGACGATCTAGCTAGACGAAGAAAAAGTCTAGTAGCAAAAACTCAAGCCCAGAGAAAAGGACTGCAAGTTGAAAGAGCAAGAGTTGTGCATTCATACAACAGGGGCCCCTAAACTAGGGTGATGCGGAAATGAAGAATTAGGCTAGTAATCAGTAAATGGGCAGTGCTAGTTAAGTAAAGCAAATAGTGTCTATATTCAGGCCTCCGCACAAGGAGCAACACCTCAAGTCCAACATTTAGGGGGCAGAGACAGCATCATACCAAGGATGGCTGAGGACATAAAGAGACTAACATTGGAGAGATGGAGGTTGCTACCCAAGAGCCATTAATAGCTAGAAAAATAGTTCAAGGTTACAAAAAGCGAAGGTCACAGCACAAGGTACATGACTGATGAGATGAAGAAAGACTCCAACATTCAAACAAGCATTGGCAAATCCAAAAGTTCTCGCCTGTTGGAGAGTAGCATCTGCTTCTTATAGTTACCCCCACTTTTTGCTGATGTATCACTGTTTTCGACTTAGTCTGACTAGGATCCTGCTATCCAGGACCCCAGTCTAGCCGCTTTCTCCTCTAAATTGATTGCATGTACTTTTGGTACACTCCAGATTGGATTCTGGGGGTACCCTTATAAGTCCCTAGTATATGGTATACTATGTACCCAGGGCCTAGGTACCCCAGAGGTCTCCCAGGGGCGGCATCATGTATTGTGCCATCCCTGAGAGACCATTCAAAATGGCACCACAGGTCTGCTACTGCAGCCTGTATAAGGTGGTGCATGCACCCCTTACTTAGATATAGGTTCACTATATCTATTCTAAATCACTGCACATATAAACCTATCAGTCACCCCTATGGCAGGCCTTATCAATCCTGAGGGCAGGATGCTGGGTTTTATGTGAGAGGGTGCACCTGCATGAGCAGAGCCCTCTGCAGCCTTCGGAACCTATGTTCTGTGGTTGTTTGTGATGCAATCAACCATATATATTTAAGTGCATTATAACCTCGCGGTAAATGCTAACTTTAAAATGGCTGCTTAGAAACATGTTGCGTTTGGTGTCAAATACCTTGGAATCATACCTCCCCACCAGTAACTGGTGGAGGAGGTATGATTCCACCCTTCTAGAGGGACTTATGTGACACACCGGGCTACCCGGTACCAGCTTTCTCGACCTGGCCATCACAAAATGGATGCTGCCAGCCACAGACACGAGTCTGCCCTCATGCTGCTGAGCCAAACTCGAGCAGGGGAAGGCTTGACAATAGGTTTCCTGTCACAGGGAGGTGTGACCACCTCCCAGACAGGCTTTAGTGTATTGGGGCTGGGTGGGTGCACTCAGAGTGCTTTGAAGTCTGCACTGGGCGCACAATTAGTGTCCCTGTGCATAGTCCAGCTGAAACCGGTTGCAGGAGCCATTTGCTCCTGCTCTGGCACGAAACTGGACAAAGGACATGGGTGTAGCCACCCCTCTGTCCTGAACCTCCCATAGGTGGATCCCCAGAATTTTCCCCACCCCTTCCTTGGGTATAAAGTAGGAACACCTGACTACAGGACTTTAGATTTTAGCTGGACTAAACTCTGCTACAGAAACCAAGTACTTTGACGATCTACACTACCCTGGATGACTGAAGAATCTCACTTGGAGTAAAGGAGTTACTCCCCTGCAAGGCAGGCACCTACACGCATCTGACCGTTTTGCATCTTCCGAGCTCCTGAGGTCTCCGAAGATTTCTGCAACACAGGAGGTGTGTTCCCGAGATCGGAGGTCGATCTGCTCTCTCAGTAATTCTGAGACCAGTATCCCTTGTGGGGACCGTGCAACCCAAACCCCTGTGCACCGTGTACTTTTGCAGCAGCATATGCTTTTCGGCGATCCCTGAGGCTGTTCTTTGGGCTACTTGTAGCCCTGACCCGAGCAGTAATTCCACTGAAGATTTCCATCCTACACGCCACGAGTGTTCCGTGGGCTGGTATTTTGTGATTCAGCTCGAGGTCCCTTTGCGATCCCTGGTCCGTTGGCCTGTGGGTCTGTGTGAAGGTAACTTTGACTTTCCGTGGGCTTTCCTAGTTGTTCCAGACGTGCCCTGACTATCCATAGCTTGGAGAGTCCCCAGGACCTTGCTGGTCCTCACCGAAGCTGATTTCCTCTGCCTGTGTGGGTTGCAGTTGCTAAGGCTTGTTAGTGTTCGATCCGGACACTGACCCCCCAGCACTCAACATCCTTCGTGGGACTGCTCACCTCCGGAATGTGGTGGTGGTCGTCTCCTGGTTCCCGTGGCTGCAGAGTCCAGCATCGCGTCATCTCACCTGAAGCACCCGACATCGGTGGGCATTTGTCTATCGTGCCCCTGGTCACCCTGAAGTGGCCCAGACTCTGTCCCCTCTGCTTTCAGGTTCTTCTCACCTTGTATCCAGGCTTGGATTCCACCGGACACTTTTCATTTTCCCGGCAGCAGCACTTTTCCGCATCACGCCATTGAAAACGACTAAGGTTTTCGACATCACTTGACCCCTATGCACCCGGCTCCTCTGAGGTAGGTAACACGGGTATCTTGGTACTCTCAAGGGTGCTGGCCTTAGAACCTTCTATGTTTGAAAGGGTTTGCTTTAAGTCCTCTCCGAAGTGTCCTTAATCTTTAAAACTCCAACCGCGACTTTCCCATAGGCTTGTATGGAGCTCGCGCCTGTGTTCACACACTGCACCCGTCCTCTGTGGGTCCCCTGTGTCACTATTTTGGGTGGTTCCTTGGGGACACAGCGATTCTACATGCTCTAGGCACTGTGTCTAGTTAAGTTGTGGTTGTTATAGCACTTTCTTAGTATATGGTTCGGTCTACCCCAGAAAGCCCGCTATGTATTGTGCTATTTACTGTCGTTCTAGTGCTTTAATATTGTGTGCCTTGTTCTCTAATCTCATAAAGAGGTTAGTAGAGTGTGTTTAGTAATAAATACATATATTTTATATATCTCTTGTGTGGTTCTCCTTTCATTTGGTCATTCAGGAGGTTCTGATCTGGTAAAACAAGCTGCTTTACATTCCTTCGAGACTTAGCCTGAAGGCTGCTCTCCATAGCTAACACTAGGACAGCTTTCAATAAACGTTGTCTTTAACCTAATCATCAATAAGGGTTGTTTGGACTGGTACAAGGTGCCCACTTTAATTAGTGGACAGCATATACCAGGCCAACTTCTCACATTGGTGTGCAGCGGTTGGGATTCAAGCTTGCTATTGTTTTACCAGATAAATCTCATTGAGTGATTAACTGAAAACTACTAAAGGTATCAGGTACATATAAATCAAGACTAGAATAAGTAAGTTCTACTGAACTTGGAATTGGGTAGCCAAGGGTCTAGCACACCCTTTCTCCAACTCAAGAGAGTTTAGCTCTCACTAGGTTAGGTAGGTGCCTACACCACATAACTCTAGTATGTCTTCTAGGCCAGAAGCCAGTGGCTCCTTGCCCACTAAGTATGACCATCTCATTTCAGGAATTGAGAAACATGTGCACATCTAGGAAACTGAAGACATGGAGACATGCAAGCACCCAATGTCTCATAGAAACTTTGCTTTTAGATGACCTCAGAAAGACCCCAGGGTCTGATGAGGCAGGCAAGTTGGGTGGGACAGCAGATGAGGACAGACCAGGAAGTTAAAACTTCTGACCTGGACTCAAATGCTGACCAGGAAGATCAAGATGATTCTACTCTGGACAATCCAATTCTTTTTTCAGGTGGGGGAGAAGGCCCCTGTGGCCCCCTCTTCACTCCACCAGGGAGAGTTAACAGTATACCAAAAAGATCAAGATCTCCTTCTCAGGAATCTAATCATTCTGGTACTTCTGTAGGGATCTCTGCTTCTCATAAAAGGGACTCCTCTCACGAGAAGAAGTGTCAGTTACTTAAGTATGAGAGGACCAAACTCAGAATCAAGAGAGACCAATTGGCCTTAGACAGGGAATCCCTAGAGCTCCAGACAGCATCCAGAAGGTTGGGGCTAGAGCCCCATGGAGGCAACAACAATGTCCCTAGAGGTAGAGAACATACTCATGACCATAGGAACTTGAACAAGATAGTCCCTCCCTATCAGAGTGGGGATGACATCCACAATATGGATAACTGCACTAGAGAGTGCCTGTAAAGTGCAGAGGGTTCCTCAAGAGCAATGGGCAGCTATCTTGCAGCTATCTTTTGCAGACAAAGGTAGGGACATGCTCCTCACTGTTAGAGAAGAGGATGCTGATAATTACACAGTCCTGAAGAGCGCTCTCATTGATGGGTTTGGATTAACCACTGAACAATACAGGATTAAGTTCAGAGCCACCCAGAAGGCACAGACTCAGGACTGGGTTGACTTTGTAGATTGTGGTACTAAGGCTCTGGAAGGCTGGTTAGTTGGCAGTAAAGTGTGTGATTTTAAAGGATTGTACAATTTAATTATGAGAGAGCAGATCCTTAATAATTGTCAAAATCAGCTGTTGCATCAGTACCTGGTGGACTCTGTTCTGACCTCTTCCCAAGAATTGGGCCAGAAGGCAGACAAATGGGTCAGAACCAGGGTGAGGTACAAAGTTCAGAACCAAGGTGGTGACTCTAAGAAGCAAGTTTCTAAAACCTCAGATAAGGGTGGGGAGAAGGGTAAAGACCAGAAGTCTTCTCAAGGGCCCCAAAAATCTTCATCTGGTGGGGAGTCACAATCAAACAAGAATAAAGGCAAGAAGAAACCATGGTGTCATATCTGTAAACAGAAGACCCATTGGACAAATAATTGTTCAAAGTCCAAGAACTCAACTCCAGCCACCACTGCCAATAAGGCAACTGTTCCCCCTAGTTCAGCTCAAAGGGGTGGTACACGGAATAAGGGTATAGTAGGGTTAACCCTGGGATCTGAGATAGACTCTGGCCTAGTCAGAGTTCCAACTCAGGCTGTGTTGGTGTGTGATGGAGGCATGGTATGGCCTCCTTATTTGTCAGTCCCAGTAATCTGGGCAAATACAGACAACAGCCTTTGATCTATGGAAAAGAGGCCTTGGCATTCAGGGACACGGGTGCAAGTGTCACAATGGTGACAAAAGATCTTGTGGACCCTGAGCAAATCATACTTCGTGAGATGTACCAAGTGACCAATGCAAGCAATGTCAGGACAGACCATTCCTTGGCAGTTGTGAATTTCACATGGGGAGGGGTAACTAGCCCTAAGAAGGTTGTGGTAAGTGCAGACCTCCCTGTTGAATGCTTATTGGGCAATGATTTAGAAACTTCAGCTTGGGCTGAGGTGGAACTCAGGACACATGCAGAAATGTTGAGCATCCCTGCAGATGTGTTTGCTATGACTAGGTCACGGGCAAAAATGTCTTCCACAGAACAGGCCCTGGATCCTGGAATAATGGACCAGGTGCCATTCAAGAGAAGGAGCAGTAAGGGTAAGGCAGTGTCTTCCCCCCTGCCTCAGAATACAGATCAGTCTCTTGCGGGAGATGATCTTAGTCCTGAAGAAGGAACGGTCTAAGAGGGGCTTGAACCTGATCAGGTTGAGTTCTTGGGGACAGGGGGCCCTTCTAGGGCAGATCTGAGCCACGAGCAGCCGAGCTGCCCCTCTCTTGAACGCCACAGACAGCAAGCTGCTGAGAGTGCCAGTGGGTTCCATAGGATCAACTGGGATGATGGACTTCTTTACTCAGAAAGTAGAGACCCCAAGCCTGGTGCTACCAGGAGGTTGGTTATACCTCTGAAGTTTAGGGGCTTCCTATTGACACTGGCACATGATATCCCATTAGCAGGTCACCTAGGCCAAAACAAGTCTTGGGACAGGATTGCCCCTCACTTTCATTGGCCTCACATGTCAGAAGACACAAAGGATTTTTGTCACTCCTGTATCACCTGTCAAGCCAGTGGTAAGCCAGGTGGTACTACAAAGGCCCCCTGATACCACTACATGTGGTGGGGGTTCCCTTTGAGAGGGTTAGAATTGACATCGTTGGTCCCATGGATCCTCAAACTGCATCTGGGCACAGATTCATATTAGTGGTGGTGGACCACGCCACTAGGTATAAAGAGGCAATTTCACTTAGAACTACCACAGTTCCTGTTGTGGCTAGAGCCCTCCTGGGAATCTTTTCCAGGGCGGGTTTTCCTAAGGAGGTAGTATCAGACAGAGATGCAAACTTCATGTCTAGTTAATTAACTGCTATGTGGAAGGAGTGTGGAGTAAATTACAAATTTACATCCCCTTATCACCCACAATGCAATGGGTTAGTTGAAAGGTTCAACAAAACCCTCAAGGGCATGATTAAAAGGTCTCTCTGAAAAGCTCAGGTATAGATGGGACGTACTTTTGCCCTGCCTTCTCTATGCCTACAGAGAGGTTCCTCAGAAGGGCGTTGGTTACAGTCCTTTTGAACTTCTGTTTGGACATCCAGTTAGGGGTCCTTTATGTCTAATGAAGGAGGGATGGGAGTTACCTCTCAAACCCCCTAAACAGGATATTGTGGACTATGTACTTGGTCTCCGCTCCAGGATGGCTGAGTACATGAAGAAGGCATCCAAAAACCTTGAGGCTAGTCAGGAATTGCAAAAGGCCTGGCATGACCAAAAAAGGTTGTGCTGACTGTTTACCAGCCAGGACAGAAAGTATGGGTGTTGGAGCCTGTGGCCCCAACAGCCATCCAAGACAAGTAGAGTGGCCCTCATACAATCATTGAGCAAAAGGGAGAGGTTACCTACCTGGTGGACCTTGGAACTCCCAGGAGCCCCCATAGGGTGCTCCATGTGAACAGGCTCAAACTATATGTAGACATGGCAGATATGGGCTTGCTCATGGCTACTGATGAGGGACAGGAGAAAGAGAGTGATCCACTCCCTGACCTGCTCTCACAGAACCCCGATGATGGTTCAGTAGATGGTGTAGCCTTGGCAGGCAGCCTCACTGACCAGCAGCAAGCTGATTGCAGAAAAGTTCTGAATCAGTTTAGACATATGTTCTCACTGACTCCAAGTCAGACTACCTGGTGTACTCATGAAGTGGACACAGGCGACAGTCTGCCTGTTAAAAATAAGATTTATAGGCAACCTGACCATGTCAGGGACTGTATCAGGACTGAAGTCCAGAAAATGTTGGACCTGGGAGTAACTGAACCTTCAGATAGCCCTTGGGCTAGTCCAGTAGTCTTGGTACCAAAACCTCACACCCAGAATGGCAAGAGAGAGAGAGATGAGGTTCTGCGTTGACTACAGGGGTCTCAATGCAGTCACTAGGACTTATGCCTATCCAATCCCAGGGCAGATGAGCTTATAGATATATTGGCCTTAGACAAAGTTCTGAGCACATTTGACCTGACAGCTGGCCACTGGCAAATCAGATTAGCTGAGGATGCAAAGCCAAAAGGAATATGCTACTTACCAGTATGTATCTGTTCTTGGCATGTAGAGCTGCAGATCTATACACTGTGCATAGATCGCCATCTGGTGTTGGGCCCGGATGTTTGCAGTTTGTTTTTCTTCTTGGACAATGTTTGGAAGTCACGAGTTCGGTGACTCCTCCTTCGGTCCGTACTGCGCATGGGCTTCGGCTCATCCTCAGATTGTTTTTCGCCAGCAGGGAAAAGATGGAGCGTAGTGATAATAGTTCAGAAACCTTGTGTGTTGTATCTAAATAAGATAGACTGGAACGGATACAGGTAGCCGGGGAGGCGGGTGGGCATGTATAGATCTGCAGCTCTACATGCCAAGAACCGATGCATACTGGTAAGTAGCATATTCCGTTCGAGGCATATGAGCTGCAGATTATACACTGTGCATAGATTATATAGCAGTACCCAACCCTAGCGGCGACCACCGGTATCCGTTGCAGTGGTTTGAAACAGTGTCTTTAGTACAGCCTGGCCCACACTAGCTTGTTGTTTGGAGTGCACGTCTACACAGTAATGTTTTGTGAAGGTGTGCGGTGTTGACCATGTGGCTGCTTTGCAGATGTCATCTAAGGGTATGTTCCCTAGAAAAGCCATAGAAGCCCCCATCTTTCTTGTAGAGTGGGCTTTAGGTGGAACAGATAATGTTCTTTTTGCTTTGTGATAGCAAATTTGTATGCACTTTACAATCCACCTAGCTATCCCTGATTTTGAGATGGGGTTGCCTTTATGCGGTGGAGAGAACGAGACAAACAACTGTTTAGTCTTTCTGAAAGATTGCGTTCTTTGTATGTAGTAAAGTAAAGCCCTTTTAACATCAAGTGTATGTAGAGCCCTTTCCGCAACAGATTGAGGTTGCGAGAAAAAAAACGGTGATTCCACCGATTGATTGAGATGGAAGGGGGAAATGACCTTGGGCAGAAATTTTGGATCTGTGCGAATTATCACCTTGCTGTGATGTATCTGTAGAAAGGGTTCTTGTATAGTGAACGCTTGTATTTCACTAACCCTTCTAAGGGAAGTGATAGCTACGAGAAAAGCTGTTTTCTAAGTAAGGAACTGCAGCTCACATTTATGCATTGGTTCGAAAGGCGGACCCATCAGCCTTGTAAGAACTACGTTTAGATTCCACACAGGTGAGGGTGGTGCCCTGGCGGAATTACTCTTTTAAGGCCTTCCATGAAAGCTTTAATAGCAGGCACTCTGAAAAGTGATAAATGCTGTCTGTTTTGCAGGTAAGCAGCAATTGCTGCTCGGTGTAAACGGATGGATGAGTATGCCAGGTTACACCTTTGTAGATGGAGCAGGTAGCATATGATGTGCTGTATGGATACATCTAAAGGGTTGATTGTATTGTTACGGCAGTAAACAACAAATCTCTTCCACTTAGCGGCATAGCATGCTCGAGTGGTAGGACGTCTGGCTTCCATGATAATGTTCATGCAATCAGGGGGAAGGTTAAGGTATCCAAATTCTAAGATTTCAGGAGCCAGATCGCAAGGTTGAGCTGAGCTGGGTCCGCGTGCATGATTTCTCCATGGTTCTGGGTTAGGAGGCATGGGGACAGGTGCAGTTTTTGATGTGGTACCACTGAGAGCTGTAGTAGTGTGGTGTACCACGGCTGCCTGGCCCATGTTGGAGCTACCAGAATGAGTGTGAGGGAGTGCTGTTGTAGCTTCCTTACCACTAATGGAATTAGCGGGAGAGGTGGAAAGGCGTATGCAAATTTGCCTGACCAGTTCATCCATATCGCATTGCCTTTGGACAATGGGTGTGGGTATCTGGCGGCGAAGCTTGGGCATTTTTTGTTTTCGTGGGTGGCGAAGAGGTCTATCTGAGGATGCCCCCACTTGTGAAAGAATGGGTGAAGAACTTTTGGATGCAGTTCCCATTCGTGCATTTGCTGCGTTTGTCTGCTGAGCAGATCTGCCATGGTGTTTTGTATCCCTGGGACGTGTTGTGCCAGGAGAAAGATTTTTTGTGGGAGTGCCCATCTCCATATGCTCTGTGCTAACCGAGAGAGCTGTGGAGAGTGTGTCCCCCCCTGTTTTTGAATGTAGTACATTGCAGTCTTATATTTTCTGTGCGAATGAGGACTGCTTTGGCTGAGATTTGTTTCTGAAACAATTTCAGGGCTAGAAAGATCGCCAATAACTCCAGATGGTTGATGTGGAGTAACTTTTGTTGTGGCGTCCATATACCTTGCACTGTGAGGTGTAATAGGTGCGCTCCCCAGCCGGAGAGCGATGCGTCCGTTGTTAGAATTACCTGAGGAACCGGGTCCAGGAACGGTCGCCCTTTGGAAAGGTTTGTGGTGTTCCACCACTGCAGAGAGCGATGGGTGCGACCGTCCACCAACACCAGATCCGTCAGCTGCCCCTGGGCCTGGTTCCACTGGCGTGCTAGGCACTCTTGGAGTGGACGCATGTGGAGTCTTGCATGAGGCACTATGAAGATGCAAGATGCCATCATCCCTATTAGCTTCATAAACACTCTTGCTGGGAGAGAGTGCTGAAGAATGAATCTTTGGCGCAAGGCTTGTATGTTTGCGATTCTGGCTGAATTGGGATAGGCTATAGCTTTTGAGGTGTCTATAGTGGCACCGAGGTATTGCTTTGTGTGAGACGGTATCAGCTGGGACTTTTGGTGGTTCACCGTGAAACCTAGCTGGTGGAGTAGTTGGATGGTAGTGTTTGTATGTTGCACACACTGGTTGTAGGACGCGGCTTTTATTAGCCAGTCGTCCAAGTAAGGGAAGACGTGAATGTTTTGTCTTCTGAGGTGTGCCGCCACTACTGCTAGGCATTTGGTAAACACTCTTGGTGCGGTCGTGACCCCGAAGGGGAGAACCTTGAACTGATAATGTTGGCCGTCCACTACAAATCTGAGGTACTTTCTGTGAGAAGGGTGTATTGGAATATGAAAGTATGCGTCTTTCAAGTCCAGGGTAGTGAGAAAGTCGTCCTGGCAGAGGAGTGGGAGAACTTGTTGGAGAGTTACCATGTGAAAATGGTCTGAATGTATGTATGCATTTAGAGGCCGGAGGTCTAGAATGGGCCGTAGGGTCTCGTCTCTCTTTGGTATCAGAAAGTACAGAGAGTAGACCCCTAAATTTTGTTGATTGATGGTGACCTGCTCTATAGCTTGTTTTTGCAGGAGGGAGATCACCTCTTGTTTCAGCAGTGTGGTATGTTCTTGTGACATTGTACGGTGCCTGGGTGGAATATTTGGGAGGGGTAGATAATAGTTCGAGACAGTACCCTGACCGAATAATTTGGGTCACCCATTTGTCTGATGTTATGGTCTCCCAGGTTTGAAAAAAGTCTTGTAGTCTGCCCCCGACTGGAGTGGAATGGTCTGGGGGGAGCGGGGGAAAGTCATTGTGTGGGCGGTGTGGCAGAACGGGTGGTGTTGGTTTTGCCCCTGCCTTTATTATTGTTCCCTCTATATCCACCTCTTTGATAGCCCTTTGTGAAGGTAGTCTGAGGAGGGGACTTGTAGGACGTAGAGGCGTTATCGGCAGAGTAACCCCTGCCAGTGCCTCGAAAGGAGGAACGGCGAAAGGAGCGTCTAGGAGTGTGGGATTGTAATGCTCCCATAGACTTTGCCGTATCTGTATCCTTCTTCATTTTTTCCAGGGCTTCGTCTACTTTTGGGCCAAATAAGTGTGGTTGGTCAAAAGGGTGGTTCAATATAGATGCTTGGACCTCCGGCTTAAAGCCTGAGATTCTGAGCCAGGTGTGGCGGCGAAGCAGAACACTGGTGTTTATAGCCCTGGAAGCTGTGTCTGCTGCGTCAAGTGCACATTTAATAGAGGTGTTGGTAATGATCTTTCCCTCTTGTATCAGTTCATGAGCCTTATTTTTATATTTTTCTGGGAGATGTTGCATGATAGCCTCCAGCTCATCATAGTGCGCTCTGTCGTACCGTGCCAGCAGCGCTTGCGTGTTGGCGATGCGCTACATATTGGCAGCTTGCTAGGCGGTGCGTTTGCCTGACGCATCTAAGAGCTTGGACTCCTTATCGGGTGGTGGAGCCTCACCCGATGACTGAGAATTGGATCGCTTCCTAGCTGTGATTACCACTAATGAGTCTAAGGGCGCAGGTCCTTTAATATAGGCAGGATCTGTGGGGGCTGCCTTATATTTTTTCTCTATTCTGGGGTTTAAGACCCTAGCCCTGACTGGGTCTTTGAAAACCTCTGCCGCATGTTTGGTCACCCCTTTAAGCATGGGTAATATGGCAGTAGATTTATCTGCGATGTCAAAAGTGTCAAGTAGGAAGTCTTCCTCAACTGGATCACTGTGTAACTCCACCCCATGATAATGTGCCGCCCGTTGTAACAACTGGTGGAACCCCAGGGAGTCCTCTGGTGGAGATGGCCTGGATGGATAAAGATCATCCTGAGGCACATCTGGGACATCTGGATTATGATAATCCCCCCATGGGTCTGGTGTTCCCGGAGGAGTAGGGTCCTGTGGGGCATCTGTTGGATCATAGTATGGATCCCCTTGGTCATCAGGGTCTGGAGACGGGGTTGGAGAGCGATGAGGCAAGGGTGGAGAAGGTAGGGGCGGAGATGGGGGAGGTGGAGGAGGTGGAGGAGGCGGGGAGGGTACTCTGAAAGGAGATGTGGGAGAGTCCTTCCGTTTTGGCGGTGGAGGAGGAGCTGGCTTGTCTAAATGTCTTTTCTTTGAAGACAAAGTCAAATGTCCAGTCTTTGGATCCTTTGTTAAAGTCTTTTGTCGAGGATCTGGCGTGAATAGCTCCTCCGGCACCGATTCATCTGTCGGTGCCGATGTTTTCGGAGCCGACGGCTTCTTTGGTTTATCGGTGCCATGCTTTTTCGGGGCCTCCGATTTTTTGTTCGGTGCCGAGGCAGGCTTCGGCACGGGAGCGTCGGTGCCGAGGGATTTATGTTTGGTCGGCACCGAGAGGCCAGGTTTCGACACCGATGGCTTCGGAACGGAGCTTGGTGTGGATTTCTTCAGTGCCAAAGGGTGTTTTTCGGCGCCGCTAGTAGGCTGGCTCGAGCCCGAGCCACCGGGAGACTTATGATGCCTCTTCACCGGGCCCGAAGGTGGGGTGATGGAAGCGGTAGGTTTGGTTTTGCCTAGGCCCGGAGGCGAAGGTGTAACCGGAGTCTCTTTCGGTATGGGCGCGGGAGAGGGAGGGGGTAGAGTACTCACGACTCTCTGCGCCGGTGAGATCTCCTCCACGTCGGAGTCGTCGGCCTCGGAAGCGCTGACGATGTCGTCTTCCTGTTCGGTGTGCTGCTGTCCCGAAGCTCCGATGTCTTCTCCGAAGATGTCAGGTGGAGCCAAGGTCGATGAGTGCGCCATGGTGCGTCGAGCTCGTCGATCCCGAATAGTCTTTTTCGATCGAAAAGACTTGCAGGTGGGACAGTCTCGGGCCTCGTGTTCGGGAGAGAGGCAGAGGTTGCACACCTGATGTAGATCGGTGTGGGGAAATTTAGACCCACATTTTGGGCACTTCTTAAAGGGAGTCCTTTCCATCGGCCGAGACAGGAGTCGAGATAGGCCCGAAGGCCGCCGCCGATGCCTGGAATCGAGGAAGTGCCGAAGAGAGAGATAAAGAAGATGATTTTGTCTGAGAATCTCGATGGACGAGGATTTTTCGTCGAAGGTCGAACTGGAAAGGTTCGAAGCCGGAGCACGAAGTATTACATCCGAGCCCGATGGCGGAAAAACACAATCTGAGGATGGAGCCGAAGCCCATGCGCAGTACGGACCGAAGGAGGAGTCACCAAACTTGTGACTTCCAAACATTGTCCAAGAAGAAAAACAAACTGCAAACATCCGGGCCCAACACCAGATGGCGATCTATGCACAGTGTATAATCTGCAGCTCATATGCCTCGAACACAGCATTCTCAAACCCTTGTGGGCACTACCAATTTGTGGTGATGCCCTTTGGTTTGAAGAATGCACCTGCCACTTTTCAAAGGTTGGTGAATTAAGTCCTTACATGCCTGGAAGCCTATAATGCACCGTATCTAGATGATATTGCTGTCTTTAGCTCCACCTGGGAGGATCACCTGGTCCATCTGAGAAATGTTTTGGAGGCCCTGCAGAAAGCAGGCCTCACTATCAAGGCCACCAAGTGCCAAATAGGGCAGAGTCAGGTTGTATACGTAGGCCACCTTGTGGGTGGAGGTCAGGTTCAACCATAGCAGAGGAAAATCCAGACCATCATGGACTGGGTTGCTCCAACCACCCTGACTCAGGTCAGAGCTTTCTTGGGCCTGACTGGGTACTATAGGAGGTTTGTCAAAGGATATGGATCCATAGTGACCCCTTTGAATGACAACTTCCCAGAAAATGCCTAAGAAAATTCAGTGGACAGTTAGCTGTCAAAAGGCATTTGATGACCTGAAGCAGGCCATGCGCACTGCTCCCATTCTCCTAAGTCCTGACTATTCCAAACAATTCATTGTTCAAACTGATGCATCTGAGTTGGGGGTAGGGGTTGTGTTATCACAACTGAATGATGAGGGTCAGGATCAGCCAGTAGCTTTTATTAGCAGAAGGCTGACCCCAGAGAGAAACGTTGGTCAGCTATTGAGAGGGAAGCCTTTGCTGTGGTTTGGGCCCTGAAGAAGCTGAGGCCATACTTGTTTGGCACTCACTTAATTTTTCAGACAGACCATAAGCCCCTCTTATGGCTAAAACAGATGAAGGGTGAAAACCCCAAACTTTTGAGGTGGTCCCTTTCCCTACAGGAGATGGACTATACAGTGGAACATAGACCTGGGAGTAACCATGCCAATGCAGATGGACTCTCCAGATATTTCCACTTAGAACATGAAATGAATGAAATTAAATTGGATATTTATAAAGCGCGCGGATACTCACAGAGAGTGTCCCGGCGCTAAGACTCAATGAAGACTCAACTGGTCAAAGTTAGTTTAATGTCCTTACGTTTGGGAGGGGAGGGGTTGTGTAGGAGAGTAGGATCTGCTTCTTATAGTTACCCCCACATTTTGCTGATGTATCACTGTTTTCGACTTAGTCTGACTAGGATCCTGCGATTGATTGCATGTACTTTAGGTACACTCCATATTGAATTCTGGGGTACCCTTATAAGTCCCTAGTATCTGGTATACTACGTACCCAGGGCCAAGGTACCCCAGAGGCCTCCCAGGGCTGCAGCATGAATTGTGCCACCCCCTAAGAGACCATTCAAAATGGCACCACAGGTCTCCTACTGCAGCCTGCGTAAGGTAGTGCATGCACCCCTTACTTGGATATAGGTTCACTATATCTATTCTAAATCACTGCACATATAAACCTATGAGTCACCCCTATGGCAGGCCTTATCAATCCTGAGGGCAGGATGCTGGGTTTTATGTGAGAGGGTGCACCTGCATGAGCAGAGCCCCTCTGCAGCCTTCGGAACCTATTTTCCGGGGTGGTTTGTGATGCAGCCAACCATATATATTTAAGTGCATTATAACCTTGCGGTAAATGCTAACTTTAAAACGGCTGCTTAGAAACGTGTCGTGTTTGGTGTCAAACACCTTGAAATCATACCTCCCGCCAGTAACTGGTGGGGAGGTATGATTCCACCCTTCTAGAGGGACTTATGTGACACACCGGGCTACCCGGTACCAGATTTCTTGACCTGGGCCTCACAAAATGGATGCTGCCAGCCACAGACATGAGTCTGCCCTCCTGCCGCTGAGCCAAGCTCAAGCAGGGGAAGGCTTGACAATAGGTTTCCTGTCACAGGGATGAGTGACCACCTACCAGAAAGGCTTTAGTGTATTGGGGATGGGTGGGTGCACTCGGAGGGTGCTTTGAATTCTGCACTGGGGGCACATTTGGTGTCCCTGTGCATAGTCCAGCTCAAACCGGTTGCAGGAGCCATTTGCTCCTGCTCTGGCACGAAACTGGACAAAGGACATGGGTGTAGCCACCCCTCTGTCCTGACCCTCCCATAGTGGGTCCCCAGAGTTTGTCCCACCCCTTCCTTGGGTATAAAGTAGAAACCCCTGACTACAGGACTTTAGATTTCACCTGGACTAAACTCTGCTACAGAAACCAAGTACTTCGACGATCTACACTAAACTGGATGACTGAAGAATCTCCCTTGGAGTAGAGGAGTTACTCCCATGAAATGCAGGCACCTAAATGCATCTGACCGGTTCGCATCTTCCGAGCTCCTGAGGACTCCTAAGATTCCTGCAACACAGGAGGTGGGTTCCTGAGGTCTCTGAGGTCGATCTGCTCTCTCAGCAATTCTGAGACCAGTATCCCTCGTGGGGACCATGCAACTCGAACCCCTGTGCACCGTGTACTTTTGCAGCAGCATATGCTTTTCGGCGATCCCGGAGGCTGTGCTTTGGGCTACTTGTAGTCCTGACCCCGAGCAGTAATTCCACTGATGATCTCCGGCCTACACTCCACGAGTGTTCCGTGGGCTGGTATTTTGTGATTCAGCTCGAGGTCCCTTCGCGATCCCTGGCTGTTAGCCTGTGGGTCCCTGTGAAGGTAACTTTGATTTTCTGTGGGCTTTCCTGGTTGCTCCAGACGTGCCCTGAATCTCCATAGCTTGGAGAGTCCCCAGGACCTTGCTGGTCCTCACTGAAGCGGATTTCCTCTGCCCGCGTGGGTTTCAGTTGCCAAGGCTTGTTGGTGTTCGATCTGGACACTGCCCCCCCAGCACTTGACATCCTTCGTGGGACAGCTCACCTCCGGACTGTGGTGGTCGTCGTGGCTGCATAGTCAAGCATCGCGTCATCTCACCTGAAGCACCCGACATCGGTGGGCATTAGTCTATCGTGCCCCTGGTCACCCTGAAGTGACGCAGACTCTGTCCCCTCTGCTTTCAGGTTCTCCTTACCTCGGATCCAGGCTTGGATTCAACTGGACACTTTTTATCTTCCCAGCAGCAGCACTTTTCCGCATCACGCCACTGAACACGACTAAGGTTTCCTACATCATTTGACCCCTATGCATCCAGCTCCTCTGGAATAGGTAACAGGGGTATCTCGGTACTCTCAAGGGTGCTGGCCTTAGAACCTTCTATGTTTGAAAGGGTTTGCTTTAAGTCCTCTCCGAAGTGTCCTTAGTCTTTAAAATTCCAACCACGACTTTCCTATAGGAATGTACGGAGCTCGCGCCTGTGTTCACACACTGCACCCTTCCTCCGTGGGTCCCCAGTGTCACTATTTTGGGTGGTTCCTTGGGGTCCCAGCGATTCTACGTGCTCTAGGCACTGTCTCCAGTTAAGTTGTGGTTATTATACCACTTTCTTAGTATATGGTTCCGTCTCCCCCTGGAGCTCGATATGTATTGTGCTATTTACAGTTGTTCTAGTGATTTAATATTGTGTGCTTTGTGCTCTAATCTCATAAAGAGGTTAGTAGAGTGTTTAGTAATAAATACATATATTTTATATATCTCTTGTGTAGTTCTCCTTTCATTTGGTCATTCAGGAGGTTCTGATCTGGTAAAACAAGCTGCTTTACATTCCTGCGAGACTTAGCCTGAAGGCTGCTCTCCATAGCTACCACTAGGATAGCTTTCAATAAAGGTCGTCTTTAACCTAATCCTCAATAAGGGTTGTTTGGACTGGTACAAGGTGCCCACTTTAATTAGTGGACAGCATATACTAGGCCAATTTCTCACATCGCCTATGCAAGAGCTATTGGCAAGGTGTTTTAGCCATGTTGTACATCATTGTGGCTGCTATTCAAGTTGGCTAAAAGTTAGTGGCGTTGAGTGTGGTGGAGTAAACTGGGATAGAGTGGAATGGATGGAGGGGGTAGATTAGCTTAGAACGGAGTAGGGTGGAATGGGGTACATTGGAGTGGGGTATATAGTGGTAGATTGGAGTGGGTGAGTTGGGTAGATTAGCATGGTAGATCCGAGTGGGGTACATTGAATTGGGGTGGGGTAGATTAAAGTGTGTTACATTGGAGTGGGATATATTGGGGTAGAGTGGAGTGGAGTAGATTGGGGAAGAGTGGAGTGGGGTAGATTGGGGAAGAGTGGAGGAGGTAGGTTGGAGTGGAGTAGGGGTAGCCTGGGTAGATTGTAGTAGGGTAGAATGGAGTGATGGTAGATTGGGGTAGTTTGGAGTGGGGTAGATTAGAGCAGGGAAGTTTGGGGTGAGAGATTAGAGTGGGGTAGATTTGAGTGATGTGTGGTAGTTAGAGTGAAGTGGAGTAAACTTGGTAGAGTAAAATGCAGGGTGGTAGAGTGGAGTAGGTAGATTGGGTAGAGTCCAGTGGGTTAGACTGGAGTGGAGCTGTGTAGATTGGAGTGGAGTTGAATAGACTGAGGAAGAGTGGAATGGGGTAGACTGGAGTGGGGTACAGTAGGTTGGGTAGATTGCAGAGGCGTAGAGTAGATTGGAGTGGAGTAGATGGGGTAGATTGGAATAAAGTGGGCAAGAGATTGAATGGGGTGGATTGGAGAGGGATGATTGCAGTGGGGTAATCTGGAGGGGGTAGAGTGGAATGGGGTAGATTGGAGCAGGGTAGATCGGAGTGTGGTAGATCTTGGTAGATCGGAGTGTGGTAGAGCTTGGTAGATCGTAGTGTGGTTGATTGTGGTGGGGTGGATAAGAGTGGAGAGGGGTTGAATAGATTGCAGTGGAGTATGAAGTGGAATGGGGTAAATTGGAATGATTGGAGTAAAATGGACTGGGGTGGAGTGGGGTAGATTGGAGTAGGTTGGATTGGGGTGGAGTGGTGTGGATTGGGGTACACTGGAGTGGGGTGTACTGGGGTACACAGGAGTCGGAAGGATTGGAAAACACTGGAGTGGATTACAAAGGAGTGGGGCAGACTGGATAGATTGGAGCAGAGTGGGGTACATTTGAGTGGAGAGCAGTATATTGGGGTGGAATGGGGTAGACTATGGTGGGATTTACTGGGTTAGATTGAATGGAGTGGGGTAGATTGGAGTGGGGTAGATTGGAGTGGGATAGACTGTAGTGGGGTTGGGTAGAATGGATCGAGTGGAGTGGATTGGGGTAGATTGGAATGGGTGGGTTAGTGTGGAGTAGATTGGAGTGGGGCAGATTGGAGTGGAGTAGATTAGAGTAGATTGAAGCAAAGTGGAATAGACTGGAGTAGGGCAAGTGATGTGGAGTGACTGGCATTGAGTGGGATGCCATAGAGTGGAGTGTTGTATTGTTGAATGGAGTGGTGTTGCATAGAGTAATACAGTATAGAGTGGAGTATGCATGGTGTGGTAGCACACTGCCATTACAAACAACTCCTCTTTAATCAAAACGACTATTACATTTGTACCAAAATACGGTTTTACTGCACACAAAAATGTGTACAAATGTCATCACCTAGTGTATTGATGAGTTTTGCACGTATTCAAATATTTGTTTCCGCCACAGTTCAGAATGACTAAAAAATGTGCTTCATTTGTACAAATTCTGATATATTCTGAAACATCAGCACCGTTTTTTTTTCCACTTTGTGCAAGAAAAGACAAAACATTCTACACCCTCTCCTCTTACATGGGTACTCAGCTGGATTGTCACAAAATTCTCTCACTTCGAAGTCAGAGAAAGGAAAATAAACCCCAAACTCCCTCAGATGACAGCTTGACATTTGACCTCGGTCTTTGAATTCCCAGGAGATGTGATAAGATAAGAACAAGATTTAAAGGCCTGTTTACAGAAAACAAGTTTGTGGAAGAATACAGTAAACAGGATTTGGACAACTGGAGGGACAAACTCAAGCTCGACAGCCTAAAACAAATAAAGCCAGCAAATAGACAGCCAGAAAATGTGAGTTACAAACCACAAAGACAATGGTCAGCAATGGATGGATGCATTCCTAAATCAGCCTTCGGAATATGCCAAGATGTCTTTAGCAAACAAGACAGCTGCGCTGTCGGGTAGGCGTTAACCTAAAAATAGAGAGACCATACCACGCAGATGGAGGATGACTGGCAGATGAAAGAAAAGGATCCAATACACCATAGACAGAAAGCAGTATAAGATGACTGAAGGAGGTCGAAGCCAAACATGCAGGCGAGAACCCATACTCACCTCCTGGCAGCTAACTGTTTCATTTAAGTAGCAAGAACTTTATGTTGTGTCCTCACCCTGAGGAAAGGAATACTGCATGTGACTGTACACAGGATACCAACATGTGAGCACAACTGCTTTGTACATAGCATAACACATCTGGAACAGCGCAGAAGGATGCTATTTAGTTTCAAGTGAAGGGATACTAGAAGGCGAGCATGTAGTGAAGTGGTCAACAATGATTGGCACACCAGATCATTTGTAATGGAATCTGAATCGAGGATGGAGCTTTCCAACAAATGCATACTGATGTGTATACAGATACTCTGCTGATTTCATAAAGCTGAAAAAGTGCGACTTCTTTATCTACTATAAAACTGCATGTTTGGGACTGTGTTCCTTAAGAAAGCTTCTCTAAAGACAGGTCTTTCCTCAGTAGCTGACTAGAAGAGAGCAAAGAGAAAGAGTGACTTCCAAATACTGTGGTCCTACATCCTGCAAGAGAGAACTTATCAAATACAAGAAAACATGAAAATCAGTGTGAACATTTGTCGTTTCACACAGATGATGTTTCAGACCTAACCGTCCAAGAATAAATGCTCATTTGTTGGACGGATAATAAAATGACATTAAAAGTTTCTTTCCATAATAAGTATTTTATGCAATACTTGAACATGCGCTCAAAGGCTGGGCTTAGGACAACTCATGCAGCTCAAGATTTTAGAATGGAGGCCTCGTATTACAGAACAGGAAACATTAAAATACAAAAAATAAATTGACATGGTCTTTTAATCGTAAGCTGCAGTAGCCAGTCATTATTACAAAAGTGAACTGAAAACCAATATGGCCCACCTCTATTTCTCCGGGCCCTTTCTTTCGCTCCACTACCACAGCTGCCGAATGAGCTAGGAGCCAATAAGGAAAAAAAAAAAAAGTGTTTGCCATCCTAGGCTGACCAAACACACATGCCCACTTCTCTTTCTCCAACCTGGCTGTGTTACAGAGCAGGATCGAAGAAAAGGCACATGCTCCAATGCACCATCTGAGCAGCAAACGAGGCTGCTCAGACCAATCCTGGCGCTGCTCTCATGTGAGAGCAGCATCTGGATTTGGGAATGGAGCATGTTCCCTAAGGGCCCATCCCTTTCCGGCCCGACGGCAACGAGAGGAGCAGTGTGCCCGTCAACTGGAGCGGAAAGTACGTTTTTCTTTTTTCCCCCTTTTATATTATTTCAAACCCACCCCCCCTCACCAAACCCCTACCATCCCCGCGGCTCTTACCACTTAAGACAGGCAGCACCCACCACTGATTACCATAACTTTTTCATACATTGTAAACATTTCAATGCTGAATATATTTGCTAATTTTGTGGCAGCTTGTCTTTCACTGTGTGTAATACATGTTTAAACTGTGGCAGTCAGAACTTAGTTTGCGGAAAAAAGTGCCAGGGCCTATTATTTGTTCAGAAGTCCACGGCTGGTGCTATTTTTCCACCTTTCTCTCCCTCCGCCTTCCCCCCTTGTGTGTTTTCCTCTTGCTTGATCTGGGTTAAAGTCTGATGAGGAAAAATAAGTGCCAGACCCACAAATAAGTAATGGCGGACCCCACCTGCAACTACCTGCTCAAATTAGGCACTGAGGAAAAACAGCCTACACTGTGCATCCATTTGACACAGATGCCTTTATCACATATGTATATCAGACGTACAGTAATTTTAGGATTTAGGGTTGGTAGAAGTAAAGTGAGGTACGGGTGAGTTTAGGGTTTGGTAGTTGGAAGGGAAGGATAAATGTATGGTTATGGGGAGGGAAGTGGAAAAGGGAGGAAAGTTATTATATTGTTGGGAAAAGGTAAAGAGAAAGTAGGTGTAAATTCAAACAAGCATTGGTATAGCCAATAGGTCTCGCTTTTGGGACCTTGTAAGTGTTTAGCCATGCAACTCTTGATGTTGTTTTATCAAGGATATTGTGCTGGCTAACTAAACACTTATAATGTCCTAAAGGCGAGACCTATCGGCTATGCATTGGGGGGCACATAACCGGGGTCTTCAAGGCATTTACTTTTGCAACAATTGCAATTAGCATGGGATATTAAGGAGTGGAATGTTCCCTCTAAGCCTGTAGGTGCAATGTCACAGAGGACAATACCGTACGTGGTACTACCAAGCCCGTTCTCAATTTAGGCGTGTGCAATTGCCCTTTTTTGCACATTCAAATCTAGAAAAAAGAAAAATTATGTTTGGGCTAATTTTTGGGACAACTTTGGAAATAGGATTCAATCTAATTGCCGTTTTCAGTAATACCAAAGCATAGTCAAAATCCATCAAATGGATGTAGTGTTACTAAGGAGGTTGTGGAGCACGAGGGCTTATCATGTGCAATCAATTTGTTGTTAGGGGCAATCAATGACACATTAGTGACCATTCAAATTGGGGCAGCTCGGGAGTTCTGAGGCAGCGCCCATGACGGAACGTACAAGGTTGGGTTGGGGGAGAGGTGTTACTGCACTTATAGTGCCTGCCCCATCCACACTCCAGTACCAGAGTTGTTCAATGCAAAGAGCATCTAAGGCAATGTGTAGTGTCCCATCTGTGAAATCAACTTGGACCCAGGCTCCGTGTACACCTGCTCACCTAGCGTGGGCGCCTGGGCATTTACTGGGCGTTACTGCTCAGTGGGGCTCAATGGTAACTGTTGGGCTTAGTTCCTATTCAATAACCAATCTGCATCGGACAGTTTGTGTATAGGTGTCCTGCTCACTGAAAAACCCTGCCCCTACCTCGTATCTGAAAAATGAATTAGTCATTGGACATATTTCATAGGTTGGCGCGTCCGGATTAAGCCAGAGAACTAGTGCTTGCGAGTTGTGATAATATTCTAAATATTGGCCTTGACAAGATGCGCTGTCATTTCTGAGGCAGGGAATGCTCACATAAACTTCTGCAAGAAGCAGAGATGCAACTACTTTGCAAGGCTGGGTGCACAGCTTCTAGCCCTTCCAGCTCCCTTTTACTGTAGACTTGGACTGGAAGGTGATGAGGACACAGGAGGGCCTGCCTGCTGCAGTCCTCATAATGAGCCACATCACTGAAGATGTCTTCTGTTGTGTTAAAAAAGAGCACTAAACAATGAATGAGGGCTAATGGTCAGTAGCATCAACCTCTACCTAGGTGGCATTGGGCGGATGGTGACCAGGCACCAAGGATAAGGTAATTGCAACCACTAAACCAGCTCCTCGCTCTCCACATTTGTCAAACAGAGATCTTTCAGAGGGTGCTATCTTTGCAAACCTTACAAGACTGGAATTCAGTGATGGTGATCTGTATCAAATACAACTAAGTTTAGTCACTGGGGGAGTCATTACTGCAAGTCAATGGACCACCAATGGCATTGCTTCAACAAGCTTTTACAAAGCAATTGGTCTGGTTTTTTTTTTTAGGGGAATTGTTTGATCATACTTGGGCGACTGACTATATGTTATTTGCCTTTAACTGTACTTGAAAAATAATCCCATAATGAGTCAATATATTGGGTTAGTACAATATGGAACATGGGAGAAGAGCCCCTTTGCTAAATGGCTGCATTAACAGATTTGAACCTGCACTGCAGAAAAAGTGTAAGGAAATGTATCAAAAGAGGATGATTGTGTTGTAAGTGAAGTACTTAAAAGGCACACTGAGCAAAATTTGGTATAGTAGATTTTCTTTGGCAAATGGACTGTATTTTAATTGCATCTTTAGGAAAACCTGCCTGTGTGCAGTGTGTGAAAAAAGCTGTAAATCCAACATGTTATTTTGAAGCAAATCCAAACAAACACATGTGCAAAGGTGATTAGTGTATAGAAGCATGCCTTAATAAGAGGTTAGGCCGTCCAAACAGCATGCACTCACTAAAGAAAAAACATAATCCAGCAATTCATTTGTTGTGCCAGCAAAGTAAATATATAAAAGAACACACCTTGAGTCCAGGCTACACGTCATAGCTGCATTCTAACAGAAGAAATACTTAATGAGCGCATCAGCAAAACCGTATGGGAACAGGAAAGCCTTGAACTAACCATCCTCCAAAAGCAAATGCCCTAACGGGCAACACTTCCAAACCAATGGCTGAGGGGTTGGGGGGGGGGGGGGGGGAGGGGGAATGGTTACCCTAAGCCCATTCCCTCTTTCTGTAGTTCTCCTTATTGGACTACTGTTCAAAAGAATTGATAAAATTAGGCCCTCACATAGCTAAAGTTGACCAAAGATAGCCCTAAAAGCTGTGTGATGGGAAGTCACTGCACTGTCCATTTAAGTATTCTGCATTCTCACCAAACTCCCCACCAAGTGCCAGATCAATGTCTCCTCCGCCTGCATCCACACCCTCTGCATGCTCTGAACGATCTTCAGATGGCTCTCCATCAGCACCTGGAAAACCGTCAGTCGAACGATAGTCACTAGCAGGCTGGACTACGACTACATGCTCTGCACAGGATTCACCACCCAACTCCTGAAGAGACTCCATATGATTGAGAACACAGCTGCCAGAATCATCCATAAATAAATTACAAAAAAACCTCAACCTCCCACAAACGCACCCACATCCCCCGCCACCTCAGGAACCAGCACTGGCTCCCCATCCAGAAGAGATGCCATTTCAAGATGCTGACACACGCCTACAAGGCCCTCCATTACCAAGGACCAGCATACATCAACCACCACCTGAACGTCCACCATCCCTCCAGACACCAGCGCCCCGCTTACCTCACACACACTCCCTGCATCTGCCGAAGCCACAGTGCAGGACGATCCTTCTCCTACCTCGTTGTTAAGTCCTGGAACAACTTCCCCCTTCACCTGTGAACAGCATCCTCCCTTTCGACATTCAGAAAGGGACTCAAGACCTGGCTTTTCAACTGATCCAAGCAAGAACCTAGAGCCTGGATGCCCTCTCGGGTGATTAGCTATGCTCTATGAGTCTGAGTTCATTGATTGATTGACTGCATTCTTATATGTTGAGTTAAAAGCAACTGAGTGAGTGGCAAAGTTTAAACGGTGGGCCAAGCCGAATGGTGTATGATGGAATTAGAGGCCCTGGCTGGCATTACGACACACTGGAATCTGAGGAGAGATGTGGGAGAGGAGCAGAGAAGCTGGGATCAGGCTGCACAACAAAGGGCCTGAGATGCATAGTGTGTATGTAGGAAGGACCATCGCAGCAGAACATATAGAGGATGCTGAGTGATGTGTGTGCGAGTGTGAGGTGGACCGTGGTAGTAGCATCATGCCACAGAGGGTGGTTAGCGAGGAGAGAGGGTAAAGTCAGAGCAGATTTTTTTTCTTTTTTTTTTTAGGTTTTTACAAACATTTTCTCTGTCTCATGGAGAAATTTTAAAAACATTTCCGCAGATTTTCACATAGTTTTTGTCAGCATTGAACACCACCTAGGTTGGCCTTAAATATTATTCACACTTTTTAATTCCATTTGCGGATCCCTTTGCACAGTCTTGCATATGTTGAGAAAATAAAGTTGGGGAGACGCACACCGAATACGGAAACAAAAATAAATAAATGAAAAAAGGGCTGATGAAGCGACAGAACAAAATCGAAACATCGCATATAAAAGCCTTCCTCAAAAGAATTGTGTCAGTGCAGATTATTAGGTACAGGTTGCAAGGTCTGTGCAGAAGTGCCAATTAAGCTCTGGCCTACATCTCTCACCACAAGCACCCTTTCCAATTCCCCGAAGAAAGGCCCCTAACAGAACAGCTGTCACCAAGTTATGAAAAGGGAGGTCTGTGAAGAAGGCTTTATAAATGTTACCTACTTTTCTGGATCACTGTTTCCACATGCTCCCAGTAAGCCAAAGAATGCGCAAAATACAATTACCTTACGCTGTCCACCTCCCCTGCCTGCTGCTTGGCAGGCCCAATATGTTCGCCTTCGCTTGACACAGATGAATGATGCATGATGTGTGCTCGACGATGTTTCAGGCATAAAAGCAACAGCTAAGCCAGACGGCATCAGACTTCAAGACCATCACATTTAAATCTTACTCTTAGCAAAGTGGCCTGGACCGGGAAGGCATTGCTTATGGTTAAAGCCGCTGGAATTATGCGGCACAGGACGTAATTATGTGGCAGGGTTGACCAAAATTATGCTTCAACATCCACTTAACATAAGCTATTCAAATCAGTTGGGAAGCAACCTGATTTTCAATAATCCTATACATTTACTGTATTTTAAACAGGATTTTTGAATGCACAGCTCACAACCTCTAGCCTGGGCTGTTGATTAGCAATCACTGTGCAACAGGCTGCAATCGGCATAGACCGAAGCACACAGCAGACTGTACGATGAGGAATAAAGAGCGAGACAGTGCATGGAATGGATGGATGAAGAGGAAGGGAAGCAGTGGCGAGCACATAAATGTATACAGAGAACGAGGCAGGAAAGGGACAGTGAAAAACAGACAGAGCTAGAGACACTCAGGGCATATGTGCACATTTAAATCAGACATGGATGCACATATATCCTTATTTTTAAGAGCAGAATCAATTTTCTAAAGCGATATTTTTACACTCAAAAATGGATTTACTCACACAAACACTTTTGTGTGAGTAAACCTACAACTGGCAATATCTTGTGACGAGGAGCGGAGGTTACAAGGTGGGGGTGCATTGTAAGTTTGCGGGTGTTCACAAGCTACTCTGACCAATCACCATAAGTGAAAAAGTTGGAAGTTTACTCCTGACAAGGGTAGGATTAAATCCTTTCCCAGCGCTGGAAGGGGTAGGTATAGTGTAGTAAAGGGGTTTCTGTACATGGAATTCAGAGGTTTTCCTGCAGCGCGACTGCATATCTGCAACTTTCCCAAGTTTCCAACCATAACCTGGAAAACCTTTGAGAATTCTAAACAAGCGTGCGTGCCTCGCGTAAGTAGGGGATGGGGGGAGAGTGCGGCCGAGAGCAGGCAGCGTTTCCTTGCGGGAGCGAGCAGCACCAGGAGAGATAATTGATAACACATGGCGAAAAAGCTTGCTCCCGGCAAGGGAATCGCTAGACCGCGTTGCCATTAAAAACAATGCAACGCGTGCACGTTTTTGCCCGCAAAACTGTGCCGAGGGCTAAAGGTCTTTTTCCTATGCAGCGCATGCGCGCTGCGTAGGCGAGACCTAAAAAGCAGGTTTGGGAGGTCCACCCAAATATAAATAAATATTTAAAAAATTATGATGTGTGCTAAAATGTTCTGCGTGGTAAAGGTTGTGTGGTAAAAGCATGCATGATAATGGCATGCTTTGAAAAGACATACATCTGCAGCACCACTTCTTATACGGAGTGTAGTACACTATTCAAATTCAGGACTAAAGATTGACAGCGCTTTCTGTTACAGACTAGTGGGTCCTGATAACACTAAACAGACATCCCTATCCTCGAGTGCCGTTCAAATGACTGACCCTCTTACTATTCTAAGAGAAGTCTGAAGTGATTACATTAACCGACTGAGCTTTTCCAGCTTAACAAAGCATATTTATCATTTAAAGTATGTGCATTACACATAATATATAGTTAGTTGCATGTGACAGACTAACAGTTGTTCTTTTTAGCTGTGTGTGTCTCAGCTTTTACACTCACAGACCCCTCTCCCATTGTTCCCAGGATCAGATGCCACAACTTTTCATATACTTTCACCACTGCTCCCAAATCGGTGAACTGCTCATGAATGATAAAATACACGCATTTATGTTATCTGTGCAGCACATCCAAGTAACTCACCAAGCTATGCTGCACAGATAAGAGGCGGGTCCGAGTCCTCCTGACAAAATTTAGCAAGGGGGCTGGGAGGGGAGGAGGGGGGTGTTCACGTCTCGCTGTCAGGCTTGCACTCATACCTGCAGGAAGAACCGATCCCTTGCTAAGAAGCAGGAGCGTGGACATAGCTTGTCACAACCTGCTCCTGCAAGGTGCTAAAACGAAAGTGCCCTTCAGTCTGCTCCATGGAGGCACGCTCAGGCATGTTAGCGCGTGAATTGTGCAAGACAGCAATTATTCAATCAAAAAAGTCAATTAGATAAAAAAAAAAAGGGGGAGGCTGTTGAGATTTCTTAGCGGTGACAATAAATGACGTCTGTCATCGATTTCAGTAAATGATTTGGCGGGAAAATAGCAATTCGTTCACAGCTGGAGGCTCTGTTTGTTGATAGCCCCACTGTTTATCTGTGGTTCAATATGTACCCTACTTAAAATTCACTTCTGTAGACGTCACTAGTCGTAATTCAGGGTTCCCTGATGCGTGAAAACACCTCACACAATCTGAAGAACCTCACAAATACTGGTGTGCTTCCGTGTGATGCTTTCTGTCTGCAAAGCCGTGTTTAGTAAATAAACTCAGTCTGTGTTTATTACGTCTATAAAACTATCACCATGTACAAAGCATTGCGTGGCTAAATTTCGCATCACTGTTTTGCTGTTATCCTGTTGCCTTCCCGCCCTTTCCTTCTGAACCGGAAAGCCAATCTGCTTGATTCCTCTGACGTCTATGTCTATGTCTATGTATTGGTTTTTGTAAGGCGCGCATATCACCCGAAGGTCTCATAGCGCCGACAGATGTTCAGATGGTGAGGTAGGAGACAAGCAGAGTTAAAATAGCCATGTCTTTAGAAGTTTGCGGAATTTCTGATGGCTGGGTTCAAGTTTTATGTGCAAAGGTAGAGTATTCCAGCTTTCTGGGGCAATTTTGGAGAAGGATCTATCTCCATTTCTGACGGTTCGTACTTTGGGGACCGCTAGGAGGTGAAGACTATTCCTCTGACGTGTTCGTGTAATCCCTGCTGTGCCCATCTCTCGGGCGCTGTCAGACTGGTCTCCCCACCAGACCCCCCCCAACTCGTTACCCTTGCCACGTGCCTCCCCGGTCTCGGTCAGGCGGCTCTTCGTCACCATGACGTCACACACAGCGCAATGTTACTGCAGCAGTAAAGGCTTATGGCCTTCCTATGTTGTTCAAACAGTTCACGTGGTTAGCATGACTAATTTACAGCAACATTTTCTCAGTTCCTTAAGCCTTTGTGAGATCCCTGGCTTCTCTCAAAGTTATCATTCACGGCATAGGGGTATTTTTTAGGCTTCAAACGCCAGGCTTCCAAGCGTATCCAATGCTGGCTGCTGGAGTAATGTCTTCACCCGGGTAAGCCATTAGTGTCTGTCGCCAGGGTGGTGGGGTTTTCCACTAAGTGTCGGCCTTTGTTAAAAAAAAAGGAAACAAAAGCAAAGCGATAAACCGAGAAGATTTAAACAACCGGGTGAGAGCACCTCAAAGCAAGGAAGCAGACTTCCAGGCGCAGTCTAGCGTTCGAGATCTCTGTGCGGATGAAGAAAGAATTTTTAAACACATGGCTGCTGGGTGCTTTGCCTAGTATAGACTTTATGACATCAGGCGGATTCAGCCTACCGCGACAACTTCTCGTTAAAATGCTTCCAAGAGAATAAAGCAAGAAAAGGAGGCAGAGATCCAAAATCTGTCCCAGTGATGATGGGGAAGATTCCAAGCGCACGAGCTCTGGACGGGATCCAGGGGTTGAGATGCAGTGAGTAGGCTGCCACTAGACCTGCTGTTCAAGAAACTGGCGCATTCCAGGCGAAAGCGAAACCGTGGATAAGCATTAAGCACCTGAAAGATGAAACACTTCGTAAGTGATACACCCAACAAAGGGCCCAATGCAAGAGGGGATCCCTTTCCACTGCTTTACACGTACACGTCTCGATGGTTCAAATTGGTTGCCATGAATGTCTATATGCGCGAGTACTCGATATAGGCCCACTTTACTTCCGCATGTTCCGAACCCTGGTGTATTTCTGGACGGTCTTCATCACTGTGCATCGATGTGTGAGCACTTCTATAAACAACTGTAGAATTAAGCAAGTCCACGTTCTCTAGATCGGGTGTGGTGCATTTATCGAACTGGTCATACATTTTGCTATTCGCATGCCTGGCCTCATGTTTTTGTTCTTTTATTTGTGTTGAATGAGTGCATAGTAGTCCAGGTGAGCATGTCATGGGAAAATGGCGACATGTCACTGGCTCAGATAGTCTTGTAGGGGTGAAACGGAGTCAGCCAGGCAGATCTCCTACTGGCCTAACAGGAATTGTCTAGGTTTTCCCATTAGCCAGTTCACTGGTGGTATTTGTGAGCGCCAAGAAGTGCCTTTGCTAGGTGTCGTGTCCGGTCATTCCAGTTCATAGAAAGCACAGTGTTGTTCTAGTGCCAACACAGCGCCTAATCATGGGTGATCCCTGTCCTCATAGAAAAGGGGCAGCACAGCATAGTGTTCACCATGCAGCACCACACACTGCATTTCGATACCATACACCTCGAGGAGGCAACACTTCTCACTGCTCCAAATACTGCTTCTCGACCGAGAAGTTATAAGGCCCTGACAAAGTGGGCAATTGCCCAGGGCCCCCACCTTCCAGGGGGCCCCCTGGCAAAGTTAAGTTTCACACTAGCTCACTTCTGTGTATTTTTGTATCTTCACCTTTAACATATATTTCAATATTGTTTGGCATCACAGGGCTTGAATTAGCACTATATGGGTAATAAAATTCAAAGTTGTTCCAAGCAGGGGCCCCCAAAATATTTCTTGCAGGGGCCCCAAAATTCCTTAATATGACACTTCTCCTCGATGCGGCGATGCAACACCTTATGTTGCTGCTCAAGGTGCCTACCGTATACCTCAATGAGGCATCCAGATGGTACCACTTACTGCTCCTCAAGAAGTCCACAACGATGAGACTGAAAAGCACCACCAGACATTGCTCCTCGAGGTATCGAGCATATACCTCGATTAAGGCATGGCGATAGCACTACCCACTGCGCCTCGAAGTGTACACCATACACCTCAGTTAGTTGGAGGGGCACCACCACGTGCAGCATCACGCACTCTCTTCGTGCTGTCGACTATACATATTAATACAACAACAAAAACACCAGAGTCGCACACAATCATGGTCTATGGATTCTGTACACAGTGGTCTGCCCCTGGCAACCACAAACCAAACCACAAACCAATAGTGCCTTTCCTGTTCCAACCACGTGCTCATCTAAGACTTGACTTCCAATTCAGCAAGTTGTAGATTTCTTACCACTTCCCCTTATGGTGGAGAAGTGTGGCTCAATGATTAGAGCGACAGACCCTGATGCAGAGGTCTAGCCCGGGACCAGGGTTCTAATTCCCCGCCTCGGCGGGTCTTGGGCTCAAAAATTCCACGGACCTGATAATTCTCGCCTCGGTGCCTATTCCAATCATGGAGTCCCACTCTGGGCAATAGCTTGCTTAATCCCCACAACGCTAAGGATGCCTGGCCTCTACCTTGGGGGTGCCCAGGAGTGGACGCCTCACAGGGAAAGCCAGGATGGGTTCCACAGCGGTATTCGTACAAGCGCCTTGAGACCCTTGCGGGTGAGTCGTGCGCTATACAAGTATCAAATTTACATTTTATTTTTTACATTTATGGTGTGACCTCATTCGGCAAAACATGAACCAGGTCACAGCCAGAGATGCACAGGATAGAAGGGTAAACAGTTTATTGGGGTAATCCCTCTATAGTGCATCTAATTCCTTTACACACTCCTGCCCCAGTGCTGTGTACCGAATTCACCTTCATTAGAGCACTTGTCTAATCTAGCCATTCCTGGTGGAGTCTTTTCCATTCCCATCATACCCAACACCAAACATTTCCCGTTCCAGTGTACCTAGCACTGCCAGATTCTCCCCTCTCCAGTGTTGTAGTTTCATTCCAGATGCCTGTGATTGTAGTTTCATCCCCTATGCCTTCCCTCAAGCATGCTTACTCCACCTGGGATCTCCATTTCCAATAAGCCTAGCTCGGCCAAGCCCTACTGTATTGCGGACTGCCCATGTTTCCCCATGAAGTAAACAAACACCCTCATCTCCTCTACACTTAGCGCCTGCTAACTTCTCCCACAATAGAAGATCTTGCTTCGTCCCAAACACTCTCTTCTCACGTATAGTTAGACCCACTAGATGGCTCCTTATCCAGGGTACCCAGAGTCATCATAGGTTGTATACCTAACAGCAGAAGACATAACCCACTGCAGAGTACTTACCTCCATCCACAACACACTGTCCTCCAGTATAGTTCGCTCCACCTGACAGAAGTCTTGCTATCTAGTCAAACTAGCTCCTTCATTTTTCTCCCTACCTAGTGCACCTAGTGAAGTTAACTTCACACCCACGTATATATCTAGTTCCCGAAGAGGTCTCCCACTACATAGTACCTGGCTCTGCCTCAGACATCCTCATGTCCAGCATAGTTAGTTTCTTACGACATCTCCCAATCTAGTAAAAGAAGCTCCACCAGACCTCTCCGTATAGTGTTTACCTAGCGGAGTTTCAGGCTTCGCACTCAAGTACTCCTACCCTAGCAGGCAACTCCTGCCAGAGAGTACCTAGCTCCATAATGGTCACCCTGCACTCCAGTATATATAGCTTTGCCACACCCTAGCTCCATACTGGAACCCTGATGTCTAGTAAATTTAGCTTTGCCACATCTAGCACCATCCTGGACACCATGCTCCCCAATAAATTTACCTTACCAAACTCCTTCCTCTCCTGTGTACTGAGCTCCAATAGGGCTCTCGTTCTATTTTACATGGCTCCATCTTCTCTCGCTAGTTTAGCTAGGGCTACCAGAACTCACTTTCTCCAGTGTACCTATCTCCACTCGTCTTTCTTCAATGCACTTCTTTCTTTGGTGCTCTTACCTCTACCAGAGCTCTCCTTTTCTATTGTAACTAGCAACATCCGGTTACTCCATCCATTTGACCTAGCTAGCGAACACATTTTAGGGTGTATTTTCCAACCTGGAGGCAAGAAATTCCATAAACTGGCGACCTTGGTATTAAGTAAATATTTGATTTCTGGCTTAATTTCACATTTTCAGTCGAGTCCACATTTTAAGATTTTACAACAGGTGAACTTCGACACACCAACAAGCCCTAAGTCCCTATACAGCAAGGACCACAACACATAAATAATGTGAAATTCTTTCGCGGATCCACAAGTATTTGACCTACAGTGCAAAAACCAGATTCTGGTGCAGTTTGTGCCAGACTGTTTTGCTGTACCGAGTTTTAACATCTTAACATCCTAAAATGTTAGTAAGGCTAACAGAAAATGTGAATTGAACACAAAAATCAGCTACCTGCTGAACACAGACGTAAGCAGGTATTTGAGACTTCTCGCTCTAAGATAGATAATGTAAGAGAAAGTGAATTCAATCTGCATCTTTGCTTAATCAGCTAAGCTCGTCAAACCTAAATTGAAAAATGAACATTGAGTTCAGTGCTCAAGCGTCTCTATGCTGCGGTGGGGCACACCATAGACACGTCCATCCATCATTCTCAGATTGGTCAGGCACACCAATAGGGGGACTATGTGCTGATGGGACTGATCGTCTGACAAGTGCATCAGAACCTCAGGTTAATTATTTTGGGTGCACAAACTAGCAGAGATAGTACTAGGACAGTGATGGAGGATAGGTTTATATTTATATGTATGTCAATCTTCCGGTGCTGTATTACGACACAATGGCTTGACATTGAACCACCCGTTTTTAGTAATTGGCAAACTAGATTATTGTCCGTATATCATCTGGAAATGGCTGTTTATAAAACAAAGGGCAAGAGAAGAAGGATAACTGGCTTGAAATTATGGACTCCACTTTCTAACTGGCTATGAACTTCATTTTGTGTTGTTAATTTATTGACTTTATGTGTCATTTACTTGTGTTGTTGATGGTATATTTATTCTGTTTGCATTTATTGTTTTTGTCTTGGCTGCTTGATGACAGAAAAACTAATAAAGAAATTTAAAAAAAAAAAAAAAGGAGCTCAGGTCCCCAGATCCAAACGTTATGATGTAGCTCAGACAGTGATATGGAGGAAGATACCCATCCTGTGAGAATCCTATAAGCCAAGAGTGACACCAAAAATGTACCCTGTAAAGTGTTTCATCAAGCAATTTTGGAAACTAAAGTCTCCAGTGATCCACCAACCGAAACATATACAGCTATGTGGTTTCTAAGCACTAGAAGTCACGACTCACTTTTGACAGTACTTTGAGAAAGTCAAACAAACAACCTGGCTCTTTCATGCACATTCAGAGGAACAGCTGTGGTTGTGCAAATTCTACAGTGCTGCTGGAGGCAGCTGTATCCGTGTCTGTGCCAAACCCTCAGGGGCAGGTTTTCATGGAGGAGACCCACCACACTAAATCAAATGTCAAATGAAAAATATGAGGAAGACTGATTAAATGTAAAATGCGGCTGTCGAGGTGTGGTGCTGGATCAACGATGGGGCTTACAGCTTCTTTTCAGCTCAAGCGGCTGCTCCCGCACTTCCCTTTCTCAAAGTTTGACTAAACCACACCTGCAAGCCACAAACCGCTCCAGGCTCCCCTCCCCCGGGAGGAGTTGTCGAAGAGGCAACGGAGCAAGACTCTTCTCAGTGAAGCATGGAAGCCAAACAAAAAGCAGAGCTTTCACCTGTAGCTACCACTAGACACCACAAAATGTGAGAATGATCCACCAAAGTAGAAAAGTACAAAACACAGGAGAAAGGCTATCCGATATCCTTGCAGAAGGGAGTACTGGTGTAGCCAGACAGTTCTTGTAAGAAATCACTCATGTCATCAGCATGACCAAAGCCACTATCGCCTTACAGCGTCAAGCAACTAGGCTCACTGGCACTCACTGTTCTTCCTCCGAGAGCAGCCACTAACAGTTTTATTGCTGAGACCTATAGACGGTCTTCTTTCTAAACAACCTGGCTGTCCACCAAATTATCTTCCTTTAATGCACCAGCAGAATTTATTCACCAGTAATCCTTGTTCCCCACAGTAGACAGTTTACTCATCACTTCAATTGTTGGACTTGGCCCTTTTTGCAGGGTCATCCCTAAACTTTTTGCCTTTCTCCTAGCCTTTTTTAGGTCTCGCCTGCGTTGCAGTACATGCGCTGCATCGCCATGGCGAGATCTATTGTCGTTGCTTTTGTGTCCGGCTTCTCTGGAAGCGGGGTAGGTGTCCGCCCTGTCTCCATTAGGCCCTGCCCACCCGACTGGTGATTTCGCTTGCACACGCTCGTGCACGGCGTCTCTTCCAGACACGCGTATGGGAGGCTGCTTCTCTATGTTCACTTCTCGCTAGAGCTGCCTGCTACGTAAAACAGGTAACTGAAGGCCGCTTCTCCGTGTTTCCTAATTGCTGGAGCACATCGCGCCTCAGGTGCCTGTCTGTGCCCAGATCCATTACCTCATGCAGTGTAGCGTGTCTGGTTCTGTCATAGGAAGAGCGCATCTCTAATATTTTTACTGGGAGGGACCTGCCATAAAAGTTTCCTCCGTTTTATGTCCCGTGCACTGGTTTCATAGTTTTCTCTAATGCATTGCCTACAGCTTGTTTCTAATGCTAATAGTCTCCCTTTGTTTATGTAGTATTTCTTCTCTTTCTCTGCACTGTGGCAGTTTCTATGTACTTTCATCGCTCCTACCTCAGTTGACAGGGTAGCGTCACTCCGGTTATGCAGAGTTTGCTGGTGCCATTTTGTGTGAGAAGTGGTGGTGCTGTAGAGTCCTCCTGGAGGTTTTAGGTCATCAAGGCCCCAGGCTCCGTACAGTAGAATGCCTGCCTCACCCCTCCGAGTGGCCGTAGTTTGCTCCAGTAACCAGAATCGGAGCATGGGGGCCCACAACATCCTAAGGTAAAGGAGAAAGGCAAAACCACCCTTTGGAACATAACATTGGAGACTATGGACTGGACAGTCTGAAGGGTGGGTACTCAAAACTTAATCAGCCACAGTCGGTGAAGTTGTGTCTTTTTCTGCGCATGGCATCATCGAGTACTGAAAAGTTTCTTTGTATCTTATGTCCCGTCGCGCATTCTAAGATCGGCCACTCAAGGTCTTGTCAGAGTGCCAAAGATTAGAAGAGAAGGTTGGGGTAGCCGGACGATTACATATTGTGCGGCTAGACTTTGGAACAAGCTGCCTCAGACCATGAGGCTTCAACCCAACCTTCAGATGTTCATGAAAAGTCTCAAAACTAAGCTCTTTGCAACTACATAAGCGGTCGGTATCTGTTTCCCCTGCCGCTACACTTTCAGCGCCAAGACGCCTCGGCATTCGAGCGCTTTAAAAACATATAAACAGAAACTGGCATTCTCTGCCACGATACCGTTGTTTTATGGGGTACTGTGACGTTGAGCCCACGGTAGTATTTATCTTTCTTCCAAAGTAGGACACGTAGCATTATCGGTTACGGGGAGCTTAAACATCCAGCATTGTTTAATAGGGTTACACGTCTTATCTCTTAAGGAAGGAACATTGTTGGGTACGGGCATCTAAAGGGGACACAGGCTTGCCCCCGCAGACGACAAAAACTATAGGGGAAACTTGGAGAATGCGTTCACCGTTCTTCCAGGGCGCCTCAACAACTTATTGTATTGGCGATGCGGGCATAATATATTTTAGTATGGACCGAGGAACAATATTTCATGATTAAAAAGGTGTGGCCCCTGTGTACTGTGATGGAATATGCAACTTTTCGGGTATGGTGAGAGGAAAACATTCCTTACAGTGAAAGGGGACACTGCAAGAGGAAGGTACCATGACCCATTCGAGTACCATTAGATAATGGGCTATAGCATTCTGCTCTCTAGCACCCTGTGCAATGCTGTTCGAGTTGGAGTTCCTTTGTAGTGACTGCAGTGTTCAATCGGCTGTTGTAGATTACTCGTGCATTTTTCTCCACATTCTCTCTAGTTTATATGTTGCTGTATCTACTTGGTGTCATATCGGAACACTGCAGAGTTTTAAAGTTATAAATACCTGTTATTTCTGTTGATTGGTATAGCACCCCCCCCTTCAAAGCGTGGGGTACGGGACATGTAGACAGAGGAGGCTTGTGTACGTATAATGCACTTTATGACTTGGATCGTCGTGTCAGTGCACTTGAGTCTTAGTTCATGTGAATAGTGACGTGCGTTAATTGGAAGTTCTGGTCTTCCCTGCGCTTAGAAGTTTTTACGTGAAGTTGAATAAAGCACAAGAACGCTTTACATGTTGAGCTCGCTGAACCACAGAGCATGAACTATTGCTTTGGTTTGTTCATGTTTTCGTACCCATTTTGGGGCTTTGTCTTCGGTTCTTCCGTTGATTAGTATTAATACATAATTGTGTTCTAGTTTGGAACATTTGAGATCTCAGCAGTGCCTGACAGGAGAGTGCGTCGCATGATGTTCCTGCACGTTTTGGCCAAGGTTTTCTACTGAGAGGAAATCTGGTGCCCTTTATTGTGATCTTGAGGTGCCCATTGTCTTTTCAATACAGCAACTCTCCTACTTACACTAGGCCCCTTATATTGTATTTCTTATTGTGCCCACTCTCTTCTCTAAAGAAATGAGGGAATCTGAAAATGTATACTCCTGTTTTCAATGTAGATTTTAAAACAGTTCCATGTTGAGTAAGTTGTATCTTTTCCGGCGTGATACTGGGAATGGTTTCTTTTATTTTTTTCCACATGGGGAATTTTTTCTCCCTGTGAATACTCCTTTACCTCTACCAGTTTGGGGACCGAAGGGCAATCTCTGAGCCAAACACTGGTGGGCCATTTGTATCTTGATGTCTTCCATCTAGTATCTGCCAGAAGCACACAGAGCTTCTTCTACACAAGGCTAGTTAGCAAACTCTGTGTATATATATCCCGGACAGAGTGGAAGCACTGAAGCTCCTGCTCTCCACAACTATGGACCTATAAGAAGAACTTTGAGAGACTGCACACTGAACCTGCTGTTGTATCTTAGTCCCCAAACCGAACTATGCACACGAGCTCAGCCTTCATTTTCGGTGGATCTGCATTAGCAGCACACCACAGTGCTCAAAGTCTGTACTCCCTGCAAACCGCTTCCAGAGGTCTTTTGAGTATAGACTGGTGTTACCATCCACAAAATCGCACCTCATCGTCAGTTCTTGACGTCGCGCCCATGGTTTTGCAATGTGGCTGAAGCAATAACAGAACCCAACCCCTAAATCCGCACGAGATGCAAGGCATCATCCCATCTAGGGTTCTGCATTTGATTGGTACCTCCTGCACCATATATTGTACGGTGATGACAGCAGTCCTCTCCTGCTAAATTGCCATGCTGTGATGACAGCCAGGGAATAGAGATCATTTTCTCTAAAGTCAACTTAGATGTACTCTTTCATAGATAGCAAGAATTCTCCTTTATTGGATTTCTGTCACCCAATCTTGAATTTTTAGCCAGCATCACTTTGTTTAGTAATCTTAAATCCCGGCACGTAGTGTTAAAGTGTAAGTGCTCGCCTCAAAATGCTGGTGCAGCCTACTTAGTTTTGTGAAAGACGCTTGCCAAGTAGTTGACCCTGCCTGTGAAGGCATAGTTACAAAGTTTTGAGATTACTTATGTCTGACATTTCCATGGGTTCAGTGTGCTTATATGTAACATTCCAAATTACTTGTGTGTTGATTTCTTTAGAAAAGAGGACACCCGCATTTCACAAATTAATTACTGCAGTGTTAATAGTATAAAAACTGCCTTAAAATAGTTCAACACTCCTGGAGTACATATGCAGAGGCAGTGTAGTGCCATAATAATCAATATACAGGAGGTATCAGGCCAGTTCTATAGTTCCTGGAGTTTGTATGTTATATGAGATATATATTTTGGCTACACCACCAGAGTCAAGTGGGAAAATCTGTGTCACTTTTTCAAGGTGCTGACATCAGAGACTGGTTGCACAGGGTAACTCTGCCACACACATAAAAAAAAAACCTTATATCTGTGCAAAGTATGTAGTGTGTAAATTTGGCAAGTATGAGAACCCTGGCCAGGCTGCATTCTTGCATTCTGTACTGCTGCCAGAATCAAATTAATCATAGTATACGTTTTACTTTAGTTATTTGGCGAATAACTCTCTACCTTGGCTAGAGGATCTTTTGCTACCTTTGAGGTAACTCAATACACGGATATATAGTTGTTGCTTATGAGAAGCAAGGTTGTCAGTAACTGCCCCCCTTTTACTGCCAGCCTTGCTTCTCATAAGCAATGACTAGAAGTACAAAGTGCGTGTTTACGTACCGCTTGCAGGTTTCCAAAACATAAATAAAAGGCACTGTCATTTACAATGCCAATAGCTCAAACTCTCGCAAATGCGAGACCTATTGCATTGCAAATGCTTGTTCTGACATGGTATTGGTGGTTTTAGGCCTCTGGGCACTTTAGCATTGCTGTCCAGTGTAAAGTGGGTGTTCTCTCTGTGTTAAATATGGCAAGATTGGTCTACACCTGTTTGGCCTATTTAATTCACCTGTCAGTCCCTTGTAAAGTGGTATCTCATATACCCAGGGCTGGTAAATTAAATGCTACTGGTGGGCTTGCAGCATTGATTGCGCCACCCACCAACGTAGCCTTTCAAACCCATCTCAGGCCTTTGCCATTGCAGAGACTGTGCACGCAGTGTGACTGCCACTGTGACGTGGCACCTAAAGTGTGTGCCATGTCCGTGACCCCCCCTTTTACTGCATGTCAGTCACCCCTACGGTAGGCCCTAGCTAGCCCTATGGGCAGGGTGCATTGTAGGTAAAAGATAGGACATATACCTTAAGTGCGTGACATGTCCTGGTAGTGACAAACAGCCATTTTGGTTTCTCACTACTGTGGGGCTGCCCTCCCATAGGAATGCATTGGGAATTCCCTGATAAGTGTTCCAGTGGTAATCCCTGATATGAGAGGCACAGTGTGGTCAAGTTTGGTATGTTTGAAATAGTAATATTAAATGCTACGCAATCTTGTGCGCAGATTTATTAGAACTCTTTTAGAAATGCCACTTTTTGAAGTTGGCATTTCTGTGTGCTATGTGTCGGCCTGCCTGATGTGAATTGCATGTCTGGCTTTTAAGTGATAGGGGCTGTTGAGGTGTGTGTGGCTCCAGGAGGGGCCGGGTGAGTCAGCGCTAGGCTGAATGGGACATCTACATTTTGAGTAGTGGAAGCAGAAGTCCCCGGTCCCTGAATAGGTCAGTGCCTGACCTGTACAATGCTGGCTCCGCCCCCCCCCCATGGTGTGTCTGATGGCAGAGCCCCATCTCTGAAAGAAGAGTGTGAGCACTGTAAACAGAGTGCTCGAGAACCTGTTCTAACTGGTTCCCCCAAGCCCTGTGCTTTCAGACAAAGGAGAAATGAAATATAAATATAGGGGCTGTGATCGCACAAAGGTGTGCTGTTCTGTGCTTACTTGGGCTGGGGGAGACACTCTGCCAGGAGGAACCGCAATGGGACCCAGCTGCAGCTTCTTGGGGGTCCATACGTGCTGGCATGCCTGGCAGTGCTCTGCTTGGGTGTCCCTAGCCCCAAGGACTTGCTATTCCTGGCTGCTAAAAGACTTGGTGGCTCCTAGCGCCTCGTGAGCGCTGTATTTTAAGTTGCCTTAAGGAGACGGGAGCGTGTGGGCCTCGCAGCGCTGAGCTGCGTCCTCTGCCGAGGGAATCCCGGCGTGGGGATTCCCCCGCATCGCGGAAGGAGAGCGGGAGCCCACCCCGCATTTTGGTGTGCTTTTGCAGGAGCCGACCCGCGTTTTTAATGTATATCTGATTCGCGGGTGCCCACCCCGCGTTTTTATGCCTATTTAATTGGCGGATGGCCACCCAGCATTATTGCTCCTTTTGCGGGTGCCCACCCGCATCTTTGCCGTTTTGTATTATATGCACTTGGCGGGTGCCCACCCCGCAAGTGTCTATTTAAAATGGGAAACTAACCGAAGAAGAAAAGAAACGGCTGCCGCGATCACGCGGTGACCCGGAAGTCAGGCATTGCTTTTGCCTGGTTGTAGGAGGGGCCTTGCGGGCGGAAGCAGAAGAGCCTAGAAGTCAGCGCTTGCCAAGCAGGGCTCCAGTGTCCCGGTGGGAGCACTGCCTGTTACGAGTGACTGCGGCCAGGAGGGAGGACGGGAGTCTACCCCGCCTCCCAGGGCGTTCCAAGCCGAAGGAAGAAGCCGGCAAGTCCACACGGGGCTCTCGTGAGCTGAGAGAGCCCCACCCGCCACCCAGGAGGAGCCCCGTGTGTGCTGTACCAGCCTGGAGACCGGACGAGCCAGCTCCAGGTCGCCCTGAAGATGGAGCCGCCAAACCTAAACCGGTGAGTGGGGGTCGCAGAGGAAGTTATCCAAGGAAGGCCCCCTCCCCCCCCTCCATTCGAGGCGCATTGTCGGCACACGTTTTGTTTTCAGGGTCCCAGTGTGGGACTCCAGAGGGGCATTATTTTGGCTGCGCCGGCAGCCAGAGGGCCAGTTTGGCAGCCTCGTGCTAGAAGGGGCACGCGCTTTTCTTGGCTTCCTGGGCACCCTTTGGAGTTTCTACGCACCTCGCTAGCCGTGAGGGGAACGGCTCTCCTAACCGGAGCATCTGGGCAACCTGCTGCAGTGCCGTGAGGGGAACGGCGGTTCTCGAGCAAACTACCATCCCCAGCATTCCCTCTCCCGGGCGCCTGCCTACAGCGTCATCAGGCTGCGCCGGGGAGGGTTAAAGGCTGGGACGAAGAGCCGCTGCGCGGGACGCGCTTTTCTTGGCTTCCTGAGCACCCTTTGGAGTTTCTACGCACCTCGCTAGCCGTGAGGGGAACGGCTCTCCTAACCGGAGCATCTGGGCAACCTGCTGCAGTGCCGTGAGGGGAACGGCGGTTCTCGAGCAAACTACCATCCCCAGCATTCCCTCTCCCGGGCGCCTGCCTACAGCGTCATCAGGCTGCGCCGGGGAGGGTTATAGGCTGGGACGAAGAGCCGCTGCGCGGGACGCGCTTTTCTTGGCTTCCTGGGCACCCTTTGGAGTTTCTACGCACCTCGCTAGCCGTGAGGGGAACGGCTCTCCTAACCGGAGCATCTGGGCAACCTGCTGCAGTGCCGTGAGGGGAACGGCGGTTCTCGAGCAAACTACCATCCCCAGCATTCCCTCTCCCGGGCGCCTGCCTACAGCGTCATCAGGCTGCGCCGGGGAGGGTTAAAGGCTGGGACGAAGAGCCGCTGCGCGGGACGCGCTTTTCTTGGCTTCCTGGGCACCCTTTGGAGTTTCTACGCACCTCGCTAGCCGTGAGGGGAACGGCTCTCCTAACCGGAGCATCTGGGCAACCTGCTGCAGTGCCGTGAGGGGAACGGCGGTTCTCGAGCAAACTACCATCCCCAGCATTCCCTCTCCCGGGCGCCTGCCTACAGCGTCATCAGGCTGCGCCGGGGAGGGTTAAAGGCTGGGACGAAGAGCCGCTGCGCGGGACGCGCTTTTCTTGGCTTCCTGGGCACCCTTTGGAGTTTCTACGCACCTCGCTAGCCGTGAGGGGAACGGCTCTCCTAACCGGAGCATCTGGGCAACCTGCTGCAGTGCCGTGAGGGGAACGGCGGTTCTCGAGCAAACTACCATCCCCAGCATTCCCTCTCCCGGGCGCCTGCCTACAGCGTCATCAGGCTGCGCCGGGGAGGGTTAAAGGCTGGGACGAAGAGCCGCTGCGCGGGACGCGCGCGGGCTGCGCCCGGGCGAAGCCCGGGCCAAGGGCGGGCCCGTCCTTGCCCGTCAAAGCCCGGATAAGGCTGGGCTGGGCCTATTCCCTAACATTTGTGGTGGGACTCCGCTCTGCCACAGCTCTCCTCGTCGCTGCTGTAAGGAGTTGGCGCCAAGATCTGTGAGTTGCCAGTGGGATACGATACTATTGTTTTGCTGTGCACCATATCAAGCTTCAGTGCTATACTAATGGAAGGCGGGTTGCTCGCTAATAAGTGTGGCCGTACTTGCCTCAGTAGCATGTCTAAAAGGAGGGCTGGTGACAAACAGGGGGGAACACTCGACGATTATCTAATAAGAGCAGAGTCAGCTTTGAACCTTGAGATTCAAGCGGTGGAACGTAGACTCTCCCTAGATCCCACCAATTCTTCCCTTCCATGTGCCCAGATACAGACTGGCTCGCCTGCCTATGATCATACTAGCCCTATTGATGGTATCACCTCTCCTCCCGCACTTACTCCCCCCGTGCAGGAATCCTTGGGCCCAGTTCAGGGTTATGCTTCCATTCATTGTCCTTCCAGGGTTACAACAAGAGGGAGGACGGCCAATAAAGCTAAAGGCAATACAAAAGTCGTTATTAATAAACAACCGAGAGGTCAGGGAAAGAGTAAACCTATTGTTGAGTCGCTCTCTCTTATGCCTAGCGGGCCCCCCGTAGAAGGGAGTGTTTTGGACCTAAACAATATTCCTACTAGCCAGGCCCAGTTACAACATCTTTTGGATTTACTTCTTGCCGGCCTTAAAGATCATCTATCCTGTCTCCTTGTACCTGTACACCAAAAATTGGATCTTGTAGCCAATAGGTTGGACCAATTGGAAGCTAGATTTTCTGGTAACAAGAGCTTAGTCCCAGGGCCCCCCTTGCCATCGAACAGGGTGTTGTCAGTGGAGGTACCTAACGAGGCCGGTAGCCCAAGACCACCAAGACCAGTGGGGGTAATGCCTTTGCTACCATCCATAGGGGAAGAGAACGTTACCGCCCCAGGTCATGCTGCTGTTACCGACAGGAGTATTTATACTCGCCATGACCTGCAAAGATGCCCCTCGCAAATCAACAGGGTTGGTACTGAAGGGGTGGGAGCGGGGCTCTCTCCACCCCCCACTAGTCTACACCTTCCGCCCCAAGCCACCCCTTACACGATTATCCTGGCAAATGTTCCTCCACTCCTGGAAGGATCTTACGAACATTGGTCCAACCTCAAGAATAAATCCCTTCACTACTTGAGTTCCAAAATTGGTAACAGTAAGGCCCTATTTGATGACTTCAATATGGTTAGACGTATTAATTGGATCGGTCAGTCCCACAAGTCTTTTCCTGGGGATTGTGTTGTGTTAAGCTTCAGGTCACCTGCCCTAGTCAAGTACATACTGGAAGCTGCCCACCACCTCCCCCATGCCCCTAACACAATTAAGATCCTCCCTTTGGGCTTCTTTTATAGGCCAGGCTTTTTACAACCCTTACGAGAAAATTGTAATTTTCCAACATTTCCCGTCAGATCTGACATGCCCCTTGCGACTTCCAACCGCTTTGATATTCTTTCTACACTGGAGGATAATGATTGACACATGGATGGCTCCCTGCGTACCCCAGTGCTTGCCCTAGGGTTGGTGGGTCCTTATTGTCATCTGAGCCACGATTTTATGATCAAGACACCCCCCCCTAAAGATCGTTCCTGTTTGATTATCTCACCTGATCACATCTTGACACCACCTGTTGAAACGTTCGATTCTCATCATGCCTCGGGTCAAGCAGCTGAAACCAGGGTCGAGAAGTCTACATTAAAATTGGGCTCCTGGAATATTGCAGGGCTGGGGTCAAGGCTCGAGATCCCCGATTGGGCTGACTTTATTGATGAGTTCGAAATTTGGACATTTCAGGAGACTTGGGCACTGTATCCTCACTTTCGTACAGGGTTTTTGAATTTCTACAAACCTGCTGTTAAGAGCCATAGAGGCAGACCCATGGGGGGCTTAACCACCTGGATCCGTCAATGTGAAGGTGTTACTGTGTCAGAGGTTCCAATTGATAGTCCTGATATTTTGATAATCAGGGTCAAATCTTGTAGCGGCCCCGATTTTCTTATAATTAACATCTATGTAAGAGGTCTCCCGGGAGGCAAGTGCTCTCCCACTTGTCTATTACTGGAGAATTTTCTGGAGACCGCTTCTATGTTCACGTACAAGATTGTGGCTGGAGATTTCAATGTTTGTTTTGAGCCATTGGGGGCCGATTGTGGGGACTTCACCGAGGAAGAAGACTCATCCTGGGGTGTTCCCATGTTGGAGCTAGAACCAGTTAACAAATGGTCTCAAGCTGCTCTCTTTATGAAGGGTTTATGTTTAAATCAAGGCATGAGAGCAGTAAATGGGCGAACTAAATCTGACAGGATGGGGAGGTTTACATTTGACAATGGTAGGTCAGGGAGCCGAATTGATTATATATTAGCCAGCTTGGATTTGTGGCCACTCATAGACGACATGGTGGTAGTAAGTAGAGTCGAGAGTGATCACAATCCCCTTGCACTGTGTATCAAGGTTAATACCTTTGCAGCCTCCCCTACCTATCCAGATGGCAGTTCCCCTATAGATGTCATTGTTACCAACGATCTTAGAAGGGTGAGATGGCCGAAGATTGCCACCTGTGAATCTTCACGTGTGGCCATCAGGGAATTAATCAACAGTACCCTGGTCACACTTAATAAAATGGAATCCCAAAACTTGATTAAGGACAACATCCGGGATTCCCACAACAATCTCTTTGCGGAGCTCAAAACTTTTTTTGTGAAAAGCCAACCCGCCACCGGTAGGGGTAAAGAGTTGAGACCACGTACATGGTTCAACAAGGATTGCAGAATGGCTCAAAGTGCCCTGAAAGAGGCCATTAAATCAGGCTCTCTTTCTATCATCCAAAAGTGTAGACTTGTTTACAAAAATGCCCAACACAAGGCCAAGCAAAATTGGGATGAAGAGCGTTGGAGGGATTTATATCAGGCTTGCCATGATCGCAACATGGTCCAATTCTGGCATCTCCTTAAATGGGGTAACTCCCCCTCGGATATTCGCCCCTCTAATCAAGTAGAACCACAACAATGGGTAGCGTATTTTGAGGAACAATTTAAGGTTGGTGCTTTAACGGACAGGCAGTTCTCTTGTCCTCTAGTTGTTGAAAATACATTAAAATTTACCACTGATGAAACCAAGTTAGTCCTACGCTCGATTAAGAGTGGTAAAGCCCCAGGACCTGACTGTATCCCTCCTGACCTATTCATTCAGGAACAAGATGTATGGATTCCCTACTTGACCCTCCTGGCTAACGCCCTTGCGGGTGGTGCTGTAGTCCCTGACTCGTGGCTCGGGGCAGAGATACTGCCGATATATAAGAAAGGCGATCGCTCTGCCCCGGGCAACTACAGACCCATTAGTCTAATAGACGCAGTACAAAAAATTATTGCCCGCCTCGTACTCGGTCGTATCCAAATTTGGATGTCTGACTTTGACGTGCTGTCTCCACTTCAGGCTGGGTTTCGGTCCCACACTGGGACCCTGGACCAAGTATTCAGGGTAGTACTTCTGTATTGGAAGGTTGTCTTTCTGGGGGGGAGGTAAATTGTATGCAGCCTTTGTAGACTTAAGGTCTGCGTTTGACCTTGTGCCGAGGGACAAGCTATGGAAAGTTCTCTTGGACATGGGCATGCCAAAAGATCTGGTTTCTTTTTTGGTCACCATACATGAAAATACGTACGCCCGTGTCCAGATGGGGTAAACCCGGGGAACTGACCGATAGATTTAAAGTTTCCAAAGGTGTACGACAAGGGTGTGTACTCGCACCCACCCTGTTTTCTTTATTTATCAATGGGGTTGTAAACTACTTCTTAAATAGCCCTACAGATGCACCTTCATTGGCAGGAATGAAGATTCCCCTGCTCATGTTCGCGGATGACACTCTTTTGATCTCGAGGACGAGACAGGGACTGCAGCTGGCCCTGTCTCGCTTCGAGATCTTTTGCCGCGAGCATGAGTTGGAAATAAACGTTGGGAAGACCAAGTTTATGGTTTTTCGTGGCCCTCGGCGGGTTAAGGCGGAGGTGTGTTTGGGTGGAGTCAACTTATCCCAAACGGCTGTATTTACTTATCTTGGAGTCACTTTTAGCGAGACGTGCAGCTGGTCTCACCAGCTGGATCTTCTCGCACTCAAGCATGCCCAATTGGGAGGAGCCTTGTTGAAAGAGCACAAACACTCTTTAACAAGGCCAATAGCCCCACTCATGAAGATCTACGGCTCCAAGATTTTACCTGCAATTTTATATGGAGCTGAGATTTGGGGTTTTAATAATTTGTCCAAATTGATAACTGCCCAGAATAAATTCCTCCGGTCAGCTATTGGGCTTCCCCAATCCACTCCACGCATCCCTCTCTTGTTTGACCTGGGAATTCAGCCTATAGAGGACTGCGCAGGGTATAGACCCCTGGCGTTCTGGCGCCGCTTGTGGACAACTCCCGAACTATCTAACTATGCAAAAGCCCTTCTGGAGATCAAAGGGTTGGAGGGGTCTCATAGGATTCCCTGGTTGTCTAGCATCAAAACCCTGCTATATGATCTCGGGATGCGTGATCTATGGGTTAACCCTGATACAGAAGTCTTCCCGGCAAAAAAGGTGCTTAAGGTTGCGTATTGGAATTACATTAAGAATAGGAGATGTGTTTCCCTTACAGGTTCCACAATGACTACTTCTTTCCTAGTTTTTAAGGAGGACTCTGTCTATGAAAGTTACTGGGATACCATCTTGAAGTTTTTAGATCGTAAGTTGTATCACCAGTTCAGAGTGGGCGCTCTACCACTGCGAGGACTCACCAAAAGTTGGAGTCCTCTTGGTAGTGATAAATGCCCATTCTGTGTTGACAAGATTGAAACCATGGACCACTTCCTTTTTTGTTGCCCAACTTATCAACTTCCTAGACGTATCTGGCTTCGACCTGCATGCAGACTAATGAGCACTCGTTCTGCACAGGTCGCTAGTAGAATTTTGAAAACCGATACTTCCACTCCTATAGTAATTGGTGTTGCTAAATTTATTAGTTGGGCATGGATCCTTAGGGCCAAGAAATTGAAGCCATAACCTGTGTTCTCTGCTGCCGCACAATAGTATCTACTTTGGTCCATGGCATAAACGGCACGTCTCTCTCTTTGCACTTTATTGTATTTTTTAACATGATGTGATCATTTTTACCTACTATTTTATTTACTATTTTAAAGGTTTTACAGTCTATTTTTGTATTGTACATGAATTGTCTTATAGTCGAATTGTCTAATATGTGTAGTATGTCTTTTATGATGCAAATCGAATAAAGACTTTTTTTGACTGACTGTATTAGAAGTCCCGGAGTGGGGCGTCAGGAACATTATTGGTACCCCCAAGGCACGGTGGGTGCCCAAGTGATCTTCTTTTTGGCCGCATTGTGTTGCCAGATAATGGCACCAGACGAGCCACAGTAAAAGGGGCTCCCCAGGGCACGGAGGTGCCAGTGCCATTCCCAGCTGCCCTGCGAGAGCACAGGCAACTGCAACGTTGGGAGCAAATGGTTTTCTTTCCATAAAGAGGAAGGAGTGAGATAAACTCCTTGGCCCCTAGCGCTTTGCGCCCTTTTGCTTCGCTGCATTGGCAGCCCCAGTGGCCAGTAGAAGGCCCCCGCTTACGCCCTGACATTTTTGGGACATATGGCATTTAAGCCCCATAAAAAAGGCCAGGTGGCCTGGGGGGGTCAGTTGAGGGTGTTGGTAGGGCACCAGGCCCTAGCGTGATGACCAATGCATAAATGTTCATGCCTACAGTGATTGCATTCCTGGTTTATGCTTAGGATATTTATGCGCACTGTTCTGGTCTCATGGTGATTGTGATTGCGTTATGTGATGTGATGTGATTTATGCGGCCTGATTAATGCCTCTAATGATGTTTATGCTCATGATGTTATTGCATAATGTGTTTATGCTGGTGAGGCCTAATGCGTAATGTGTTTATGCTTAGGAGGGGGTCTAATGCCAATATGATAATGCTTAGGTCATTATGGTACCAACAGTTACTGGTTGTGTTTTGCATTTACTTACCTGTTCTGATGGTTCTGACCGTGGCCCGATTGGCCTCGTCTTGTATATAATCCCCTGTGAATATTGCCTAGTGCAGTTGGCACAGTATAAATGTGGGATTATGATTCTAATGTGTTTATGATAATACAAAGACTATTTATTGATATAACCTTGTGTGGAGTTTCCTTTGTGGTGTGCCTAGTGTGTTGCTGCTGGGTGTGTGTAGAGCAAACGCTTTACACATTGCCTCTGGGATAAGCTGGACTGCTCGTGCCAAGCTACCAAGGGGGTGAGCAGGGGTTATCATCAGTGTGTAACTCCCTTGCCCTGACTAGAGCGGTGGTTTCTGCCTGGCTTAGGCGCAAGCCCTAGCCAACCAGAAATTCCATTTCTAGCACTCCTCATATCCTACAGCATATCCTGAGGCTCCAACATGTGGTTTCGTCACCGCTCACTTTCACCATTCAACCTTCTCTTGATTTTTATTACTAACTCTACAAATGTGATAGGCATCTGTTTACCACACTGACTACCAGAAGCCATCAAACTCACAGTGCAAGTTCAAGTCTCAAGATGATGGGCCACCAAACAAATGAGCTATGATAAATATCTACTATGCTGTATTATCATCCTATTTACAACTGGATATCACTTAAGAAGAAATAACATTTTCTAAATCCAACTTAGTTAATGCATTAGTAAGAAAATCACCAGAAACGTAATTATTTTCCCAACCAGGTTTCTATCATAGACACATCTGTACTTGCATGATCTTCATTAATCATGGCTTGTGCCTTACGCCAAAAACAGCCACACGTTAATGCACAGTCATCCACACATTATTAAAATCAACTATATCCTTCTAATGCTCCCCAGACAATGGGCGGATTGGCGTGCCGCAACCTCCAAGACTATTATTGGGCCGCCCACCTTTGCTTTTGTTTCAGAATGGTTAATTAAGGAGAGCGAAAAACATTGGGTGCATATGGACAGATCAGTGGGGTGAAGACCACTCTGGGACCTGGCCTGGCTCCCCAAACACTTGCGCCCGCGGAGTGCATTTTTCGCTACTCCGACGTGTATGGCGTTGGAGGTGAGGGACAAGCTTGCACTCTGAAGTAACCTCACCACTTTTCCTCCTCCACATACCCCAATCGCAGGCAATCTGGATTTTACACCTGTGCTGCCCCGAGATTCTTTCCCAGCACGGTTTAAGGGTAAATGCAGAATACTGCAAGATCTTTTTGAAGGAAAATCCATCACATCTTTCGAGCAATGCAAGACTGAGTTCTGACTCCCTGAAGCCACCAGTACTTCAGGTTCCGCCACTGGGACCTACACCCCTCCATCGATTTAGCAGCCACACACCCCACCACACCTTTTGAATACCTTGTCTGCATTTTTTATGGTACCCACGGACTAGTGTCCAAGATCTATGCAGCGCTACAACCGTCCCCTCTCTTACCTAGCCATTTATATCAACGGATGTGGGAATCAGATTGCACCCAAGACATTACAGGTAAACAGTGGGAAACGCTATGGTGTGATAATCTAAAGATTTATAGGAGCATTCCCCAGCAAGAAATTGCCTATAAGCCCAAGTCCAGTGGTACTATACCATGGCTGCTAACACTATCTATCCAAACACATCACCAGCCTGTTGGTGCTGTGGGGAGCAGAAGGGAGACTTTCAACACACATGGTGGACATGCCCACCCATCGCCATTTTCTGGCAGGAAATCCTAAGCCACATCAAAAACACTTTGGGCTACCCAAACCCGGCCGAATACAGCACTGTTATCTTAGGGCTTCGTCCCTCAGCACTTAAAGCAATGGCACATACAGACTGGTTGCGGACTCAACATATGACGGGTGCAGCTAAACAGCTGACTGCGCTGGCGTGGGAGTCCCCTAACACTCTTCCAGAAGCCTCTTGGTACAGGAAGCTTTGACACACCTTAGAACTGGGACAACTGACCCACAAATTAACTAACGGACCAGAAATGTACGCACCTTTGGCAGCCCCTTATTGATTACATGTCTAGGGTTGAACATCTATGCTGCCAACCACCGACTTTGTGCGCTTCACTTATTTGACTAGGTGACTGATCGGAAGGGGGCCATAGCCTTTTCTGTTGGCTTTGGTGATGAATGACACTCCAGTTCTCGGGGTACACCCATACTCTAGATGCCCCCTTCCTCTCCTCACAGTGCTGTCTCCTTTACACTATAATTCATGGACTTGCTTCTCCATCTCCCCTTACAGTCCCTTACCATAGATGTCAATGTTAGGTTCGTGGTCTTTTCCCTTTACTACTCCTCCTCCTCCTCCTCCTCTCACCCAGATGTGGAGGCCGTTGGCCCAATCCCCTCTCTCCCTCGGGTTCACTTGCTTTCCTCCGAAGCCCAGTGCAGCCTTAGAGACACCCCCATCGCCTCCCTCAAGGACGGAGTCCTCTATGGAGGGTCTCATCTCACATTCCTTTTCCTAGTCTCAGGGCAGTACACATTAAAGCACAACATGTTTTTGTTTTGCAGACCACTACTATTGTTTCATGATAATGCTGTTGATTACTATGCTGAATATCTCTCTGCACAGCTATTCTTGCTCTGTTTTTTGAATTTCTTTTACCTGCAATGTGAACACCGGCAATTTCCCTTTTATGTTATTGTACTACTTTATGGAAAAACCCAATAAAACACATTTTAAGTAAAACATTTTTTTTTTTTTTTAAATCAACTACATCAATGCCTTTTTAGGTCTCGCCTGAGCCAGAGCATGCCCTGCTCTGCGAGACATTTAGTAAGTGGGTTTTAAAAGTGCTACCCACCGTTTTTTGCTGGCCTAAAGCTTGCGTTCCCACGACCGTGAACGTGCACAGCTGCCAGCTTTCAGCGCCCGAGGCGCCATCTGGAGCACGATTACTTTCACTTTTGGCACTACTCGCGTGTTTGCCAGCGCGGGTGCCCTGCTTTCACTTTTGCAGTCTTTTTTTTTTTTTTTTAACTTCTCGCTCTTCAAATGCAAAGCACCTAGAAGAGGTCTTGTTGAGCGTGTAATTAATTGTGTAGGTGGATCCACTACAATTTGTTCGTGGTAGTTCTTCAATTCTTGTAGTTTTGTTCAATTGGGTGTAGTCATAATCGGGGGACAATGACATACTTGGCTGGGCGCACAGAAGCCTGCTCACTGAAGTGTTTTTGGGTTACGTTTTTAATATTTTCATGCAAAAGCTGTCTTTTTCAATACTTCACATGGACTTTGTGTTATTGTTTATTTTGCCTGATTGCCGTAAGGAGGGTTGGCATTTTCCAACTGTCGGTGATGTTCATGTTTGTGATTAGGTTTTGCTGTCTGCCAGCATTACACACCTTGCTGCGCGGGCCAGTGACTTGCTCAACGGTTTACTAAGTCCTGTGCTTGGAAGCGTTTGAAAACAGCAGTGCCCCGCCTGGAACCGCAAATCTGCCTGCGTGACTCAGTGAATAGCGCTGACAGTAAACAAGGCAATGGCGCAACTTTTCGTAAGTTCGCTGGCACCCTCCAAACCAAAATCACGTAACATAGCGTTTATGTGGTTTTCGTACTGCAAGAGTTGCCTCAAAAGGAATACAAAATAAAATGTTATGTTGCTGGCCTTTGGCACCACTAAAAAAGTGCGGAAGGAATACTTCACGCCGCCTTCTTGCTGACTCGACGATAATGCGTACTGACCCCTCACTGCGCAGCTTCAAAGCCCGCCTTCCGAAATGCACCCGCCCGAGACTGCTTCCACTATCCTCTGGTTCAGAGCCAGAACTCCTGCCTTCTAAGATGAGGGGGTCCCTTGCACATCTGGTGCATATGTTTCCTGCTTTTGTTTATTCCACTAGGCTGAGGCAAAGCAGAATAGGTTTTAATTTTTGATATTTTCATGAGGATTCGTGCGAACTGCAAGAAAATTCAAAAGGCTGGTAGTTAATAAACCTTCTGCGGCCTCTTTCTCAAATGTGTCCGTTCTTTGCCTTTAGGAGGGCGGGGCACATCCTGCGTTCGGACGGGACGGATGAAAGGAGTCTCCTCTGAGAGAAATGATTACATTGGCCTAAGTCCTGCAAAGTGAGATGACCCAAGGGACAGTGAAGTGCGCTCTGGGGAGTGATTATCTTTGTGCGTCATTGGATGCGCCTGTGCTTTGCTTTTTGAAACCAATGTGAACCAACACGGAAGCATGTAAGATTTACAACCCAAAAAAGAAAATGCGCGTTACACGCTTTTTCCGAAGCCATGGCGCGTTTCATTTGGAAATAAATTCCTTTTATTGAAAGAGAAAGCATGTGGAAATGTAACCCTTAAAAACACACGCTTCTTCCTAGTTTAATGTTTCCCAGTGCAAACAGAACAATAGAGCAAAACTCACCAGAAAACAGGACGCTAGAAGGTCCTGCATATATGTTATTAGGAGGTGTGTGGATCATACCTACACATGTTTCAAAACATGTCTTGAACAGTAGAAGTTTAAGATATAATCAGTTATCTCCAATAATTCGCCAGCTTTGCATCCTCGAATGGATGTATTACTTTGGTGATTTACGGCCTGCTTTATTTTGATACACACAAGGAGATGGAGTGAGCGCTGAAACTTTTCAGACACTCACACCAAGTCACAGATCTGGGTTGAACCCACCATCATTCTTTAGCTCACTTCACCACCTCAGTTCAGACCCAGCTATTTGCAAATCAGTCTTGACTCTGTGCCTCATGGGAACAGTCCACACCAAACTAATGCAAAGCACCTTGAAGAGATCGTGTTGAGCGTGTAATTAATTGTGTAGGTGGATCCACTACAATTTGTTCGTGGAAGTTCTTCAATTCTTGTAGTTTTGTTCAGTTGGGTGTAGTCATAATCGTGGGACAATAACATACTTGGCTGGGCACAAAGAAGCCTGCTCATTGAAGTGTTTTTAGGGTTACGTTTTTGAAATTTTCATGCAAAAGCTGTCTTTTTCAATATTTCACATGGACTTTGTGTTCTTGTTTATTTTGCTTGATTGCCGTAAGGAGGGTTGACATTTTCGAACTGTCAGTGATGTTCATGTTTGCGATTAGGTTTCGCTGTCTGCCAGCATTACACACCTTGCTGCACGGGCCAGTGACTTGCTCAACGGTTTACTAAGTCCTGTGCTTGGAAGCGTTTGAAAACAACCGCAGTGCCCCGCCTGGAACCCCAAATCCGTGACTCAGTGAATGGTCGAAGTAGAAACTAGAAATCCTTGAGGGTACTAAAAATAAAATCACGTGGCAGTGTTAGTAAGCAAGAGAGCTGGATAAAGAGGAATAGACTAACAAGCATTGGCATAGCCAATAGGTCTCGCCTTGGGACCTTATAAGTGTTTAGCCATGCAACAGTTGATGTTGTTGCACCAAGGATATTGTGCTGGATAACCAAACACTTATAAGGTCCCAAAGGCGAGACCTATTGAGTATGCCAATGCTTGTTTTAATTCAGACTGTGAATGCTGCAAGAACTTCTTGCATCAGGTACCGCTCAGAGCAATCCTGTGCTCTGCTTCCAACGCATCCATCTTTCCAGACTTTCTCTTATTTAACATTTCAAACACCACAGAATGTGAGCACTCCTACCACTGAAACCTTACGGTCAACGATGGACATTACAAGCCCTGGTAATCACTATGACCGGCTTTAAACCTCAACTACATAACCAAGAAAATCGTCCATGGTACATTCACAATCCATCACACCTCCCCTCAGTCTTCATACTGCAATAGCTGCGCCCCAATTATGGTATCCCAACAATCACCATAATCTCGCAGCAATGGTGTCTCAAAAAGACACTTGGTACATTGCATAACCGCCAGTACGCAAATCATACCTGACAATAAACTATGGACAGCCTATATCGGTAAGTCATTCACTGTAACGGTCTTCCATACACTGGTTGAGTGGTCAACATCACAAGAGGATAATGGATGAATACATGGAACATTACAACATTGTATATAGTAAATGATGAGCCACAGACGCTACCTGAGCACTGGGGACACGGATGAAACCATTTACCATGACCGGGAAAAGGTGGCACATTACTGCATTGGTATATGGCTGGTTTAACATTTTAAACTAATGTAAGTGTAATAAAAATGTATAATTTACGGCTTTGAGAACGTTTCAATGAAGGTACAAGCATGTGTCAGCTTTTTAATATAGAAGAATGAAAAAAAAGGTTACATACGAAATAAATGAAAGTTATAATTACTATCTGTAATCTTTATGTTGCCTATGGACCCTTAATGATTGATTTGTTTAGCTGTGAAGACCTGAAAACCCTTAGTACTACTGTTTCCAACAGGTACGAGTACTGGTTCCCCTTTGCACCTGTTGGTAACAATCCCCGTCACGTCTTCATCCCCTCGGGTAGAAACTGACACTCCACTCTATTTTTGTACTCAATAACTAGAACCTCAAAAACGGTGACGTATGAGTCTCCACATAAACAAATGTCTACCTTTAAAAAGAATTGAAAACCTGGCTTTACTCACTACAGTTCCCCGATTTCTTGGTTGGTTTGATTCAGTTGACTAGTCTTCCTCGCAATAGCTCTTTGGTACCTGAGGGTTTTAGTGAGCTTAATAAATCTATATATCATATGACGACATGCCAGGTAGACAGACATGTCCTCCCCCACACGGCCTATCAGCACATTCAGAAACCGAGGAAGCAAACGCATCTCACAGCAAGCCCCTAAATGTTGGGACATTCCACTGCAATAAAGATCCCTTCTTCAGAAAAGCATCTCAGCCATCACAGAGGTCACAGATGTACAGCAGCAGAACCGGAAGTAAATAAGAAAGAACAGCGGTTCCCAGACCTCAAATGGACGGTCAATTTTATAAACAAGCACAGCACATCTCAGTCGAATGCATCACACGAGAGGGAGGGTCTCACAAACATTACTGATAATTTCATGTACACGATGCCTGAATGTAAAATTGCATTCAAATTTATTTTGAGTAGCAGAATCAACTCGCAGCTCAGAAACTGTTCTGGAAGAGAATATGGGGCTTAGAAACCATAAGGATTTGGCCCTACTTCTGGGTCAGGGCAAATTTTGTAGTGTCCTAAAAACGCCCTGATAACGATTATAATGTCTTCCAACATCTCACCATGTTGCATAGAAATATATGTTTCAAAGTGAAGCACCCGAGGCTTGAAGGAAGTTCTGCCCTGTGTTCTGAGCTTTTTTCACAGGTTACTGTACATTTTTACAGCCCAACCTCACAGTAAAGCTAAAGGCAGTGGAGAAGCTGAAAAGAGCTAAACTGGATCCTTTTTTTGTAAAGTAATCCTATAATTGTAGGTTTGTGCTTTTTTTTACCGGAGGGTAGAAGTAGAGCAGTGACTTCTGTTACTCAGTGACAACTCTAACATTCAGAAAGATATGGGTAAGGAATTGAAGAGGATCACGCCTCCTGAAATATTCTGCATTTGTTTGAAGTGGTCTGTAAAGGAGACATGAACTGCCCCTTGGTGCCAATGTCCAGTTTACATCATCAGCCAGCAGGCTACTTAGCCAATTAAAAATGTGTTATCACTTCTCATCATATCTTGCGGTGATTGCTCTTCAGCAGTAGAATTAAAAGGAGGAAGTGACATGGATTTCAATGAGCACTATTGCTACAGTACAATACTTTTTCTGTTTCAGCAAAACATGTTTAAAGACTAATTTCAGAGAATAAGAGTGCAAAATATCTCGCTTGGACGAAAGAAACGGCAGAATGAGCCTTTACTAGGAGTTTGGAGTCCACACAGTAATGCATTTAATAAGATATGAATTCATTTCTTGTTACCCAAGTGGTATATCTTAGCTAGATGTGTGCTGCCAAAGACCGATGTAATGGCATTCTTTTCTCCTGCTGGGTCAGACCAAAGAAAATAAGTTGTAGTAAGACGACTAACGTCCTGAGACCAAAGCTTAATGAAAACCACTACCCGTCATGAGATATTTCACTTAAATACACTTTCCAAAGATACAAAGAGTGTTTTGTTTGTGTGAATTCCTATGTTTTATCCACATGCTATCGGATATATTTAGATATTTTATATAAATGGTATGCAAAGCTCAATCAGTAATTAAACTGGGATTAGGAAAAAGAATTGGTAATGAAACAGACTGCGTATGATAAAAATCAGAAGAAAAGTTTACTCAATCTTGGATACGTATTGCGTGTATACACAAGTGAGGGAAAAATGACTGGAATTGTCAAGGTAGTCCATTTCTGACAAACGCATAGGTTTCTTTTCTTCTAGTTTTAGGAACAGTCATAGAACGCAAGTTGGAGAAACTCACCATACATCTTCCCCTCGTCAGACAATATAATTTTGCGGCGTCCACATGGTGGGTAGATGGCCAGTGCTTCTTGGAAGCTCTGCTCAATGTCCGGGCTCCAAACCCCCTCTGCATCATTGTCCAAGCTCTTTTCCATTGAGTCACCTAGGCCCCCAGGGCTCTCAGGACTGCCAGCATCGCTCCACCCATTGGGATCCATCCTTGTGGCCAAGAAATGCAAGGAGTTGGGAGAACGAGGCTCCCCCAAGCCTCAGCCAGGAAAACGTTGCTGCAAACTCTGTAGGAAAAGGCAGGAAACACGACATATTAGATATACTGTCACAGTTAATCAATCCAATTAAACAAATGTAAGCTAGGGCAAGCATAATTAAATAAAAAGGATTTCTCCCATGCCTGCTCGTCATTCAAACATGTCTTAACCAAACCACTTTTACCTAACTCAAGCAAAATGCATATCTTACTTACTCAATATTCATCACTTTTTGGCACTTAGTGTCACCAATGCATTCAGGGTCATCTCGCTCAGTATTATTGCTATGACTCAGTGTAACCTGGTTGGAAAACGACCTCACGAAACACAGGCACCGTTTACCAATCCTATTTAGGAAATCATCATTTTACAAAGTCCCAACTTACCCGTAGGGCGAACCAGTTCTCATCATCTCATAGTAGTGCCCCAATGAGTGCAGTAGTGTAGTACACCCTCACAAACCTACATCAATAACATTATGAGATTAAAACTAAAATGAGAACCAATTTGAACTGTTACACAGTGAGCACTACACCTGCTCTGTAGAATCCCTTCCATCCTGTGGTACCCTTCTGGAACACTGTTCAATCAATGGGTGTAAAGCCGGTCATTCACTCACACTGGCCTTATAGGGAGGACAGACCTGCCCCTCATTTAGAGCCAATGCTCGGCACTAGCTGCAAGGGCCTATCGCCCTACCTTCTCTCCCATTCAAGGGAAGCCACTGCACCTGGAAGCATGCTTTCCGGTCTCATTCTCACTCATTATTCAGGCGAGCCGTTATGTTCAGGTTAATTACCTCGAGACACACACATTTTGGGGTGCTAGACTCACACAATAAACCTTAAAACAAATCAGCAAAGGCACCGATAAGAAGGAAGGGATACGACTAAGAGGAGCTAGTATTTAATAATTAAGGGACAAGGTAAAATAGGGTTATGGATAAATGGAAATATTAAAGGAAAGGAGGGAGTTACGGAGTCTCCTAGTTTATCCATTTAAAAATAAATCTGTGATTATCCTCGGAATTCCGAGAAAACTAGCTCAAGGCTTTTCCCTATGATAGTAAAAAGAATAGAATTTTGAATTGCTTAATAACCCCGAAAATAACAAATGGACCATTTTTAAAGGCCCGTATCGGGAAATGGTAGTCCAGACCTCCCTCCACCCTCCATATAATGCAATATCTATCAACGGAAGGTGAAGGGCCGACCTTCTCATCTGGCTCCAAGTTCCTGGCACTGAAGGGCAAGGCCCTACTCTCCTTAACCCCATCCTATTCCAATGGCTGCTACCCCAAGGGAAAGTCTGGTCTCTTTTCCTAGTCCTAAAGCTTATTATTGAAGATGAAAGTGTACAAAACTCGTCCCGCTCATCCAGTTCCACCGTATGTGTGTTGCGACTTGTGAGCTCAGAACTCCAAGGTCCTTTCATTAAAGTCACACACACCAATTGTAACTTCTTTTTTGCTATTCTTTGTGCTTCAGTCCAAAGTGCCAAAGGGTACAACAAGGAGAGGGACATGCCTTTCTACCCCAAATCCACAATTTTTGTGAGAGCCAGCTTCTGACTTATACCTGTAGCAAATCACACTTCAAAACGCCATGGTCCTGGAAGAGAAGCGAAGGGAACAGTGGTTTTGCTAAAGGAGGAGACAAGTACTCACCTCCTCACCATCTAGCATGAGATAACGACATTTTCAGTCCTGCTTTCTCATAATGCATGTACAAGTCTACATACCTAGTAAATATGATTTAATGACTGCAACGCATGCTATAGATACAACTTGCAAATTATTTCTGTTGTGCTTCCCTGCTCCACAGGTTATGAGAGATACTTAACCCAACTTTTAGGGAATCCTTAAATCTTATCAGCTTTATAATAATGCTAATTTACACACTAATGCCTATTTCCCCTAAACATATCCTGCCCATGTCTGCTATGCTCTCAGTCTATCCGCAGCCAGTGCAACACACTTTTTTTTTACACAGTGTGCCCTACATTTTTTGCATGTTTTATGCGCTTTTATAACACATACACTGCTACATAACAATGTCTTAAGAACCTTAGGCCATCCTTTAAGCCTTACTATTACTATCAAATTAGACATACAGTGTGGCTATTCGCAGATTTGGTCAATCAACTTCTCCAGGGACTCGACACCAAACTTACCCAGAGTGAAACACAGAATTTAAGGATCCTGATTTATGGGGAAAGAGGAAAACGTACACCACGTTGGCATATCATCTGATGAAAGCATCTGCTAAATTTACGTATTCTCAATTGTAATCCTTTCTCATGTCCTACCACTGGACTTTTATACTGTTGATGTGCCAAGGAGATATTTACCGTTCAGTTCCACTTCAACATGTCCCTTAAGGTAGGGTTACAGATCAGTTATTCCTCATCCGCTCTGCAGTTAACCAGCCCAAAATTTGATGTAGCACAAAGAAAGGGTATTCTTGTTATAAACTCTTTGAGTTTGAGTCAAAATTATTAACATTAGAAGATGTTTGGTGGTATCTCAAAATATTGTGTTCTTGAGAGGCCGTTGATGAGAACTTGCAGCTGAATTCCAGGGAGAGGCATATGGCTGACACTTTGGGGCAAGGAGAACCCTTTCAGCATGTGCAGGTAACATGGCCCACTGATAAGGCAATAGCTGGCCCACTGATAAGGCAATAGCTGGCCAACTGATAAGGCAATAGCTGCCCCACTGATAAGTTGAGGATAGCTATTGTGGTCTGCCGCATCTGAGGAGACAGGAAGGATTAGGGCTCAGGCTCATCCTGAGACCTCGGCCCATGTTAAAAGGGGTCTAGAAGTATTTTGTGATCAGCCACGCTGTATACTGCCATTCATCCAATTTAGACCAGACCTTCAGGAAGACTACAGTAGGTCTGCTGTGGTGCCAGTACTGTGGGTTGCTATATCGGAGACATCTAAATCCCAAACAACAATAGTGGAGGACTGGTTTCTAATACCAGGGCCCTTCATGATCCTGCTAAGAGTGCAAGGAATTGATATAAGAGTACATTAGAGGCCTGGGAAAGGAAACCATCTACCAGTATTGAGTATTGTGAACATGTATTCTGGGTGGTGCAACAGATGATGGGCCAGTATGATGTGAGAAAGAACAAGCGGGGTCACAAACTTAATGCTATATAAAGATAAACCTCAGGAGTGTAAACGTTTACATTCACTGACCAACCAAAAAAAAGACAAAAGATCTGATATGGCATTTGACAGACAGTACTCCGTTTGACAGGGTGGTAGAGAACCTTGCTCCAGCAAGATGGTGGCGGTACTGTCCATCACATTTACAAATGACCTCTGGCTCAGCGGTCATCTTTGAAAGGAACTGCCGTCATCGTCGTTTCTTTCAACGTACAAAATGTTTGGTGGAAGTTGCCATCGGTTTTGATGCCTGTTCAAACTTTTAGAGTTTTTGTTTTTTAGAAACAAACTCCTAAACTGAGTTTGTTTCAGAAGAATAAAAAATGAATTACCCCCTCACCCAATCTAATTTCCTTCCAGGATGTTCAAAGTATTTTTTTTTCTGTCCCTCACTGCTAGGTTTGCCATGGCAGTGACGGACAGGAAAAAAGACATTACACCGTCCATCCTACAGAAGGCGAACGATGTAACGAATACCCAGGTAAAAGGTCTCTTCCTCTACGCTCAGGATAGGCATGGAGAGTAAGTAGAATGTGAGAGGGCGAAAACGAGGAAACAAAGCAGAGAGTTAAAGTGAGACCCTCCCACAGTACCGAGGCATGAGAGAACCATCCACAGGCAAACTTTAGGTGTCGGAACGAATACGAGTCACTATCTATTGCACCGTATCGTGAATCTAATGTCATTATTATAATGTCAGTCTTATATAAGCATTATTTCATGCTTGTTTACGGCTGCATGTGTCATTAATATTACATGATTTGTATGTTCATTAATCTTTCCCAGTGTTTTCAATGTGTAGAATTGTCAGGAATGGCACCATACGAGAGTAATAAATACCAGGTTTCAAACATTGGGGAATCTCAAATCAGAAATACAAAAAAAACAACATAAAATCCTTACATCTTGGAGCCCTAGTAATTTTAAGGACCACCGTGCCTAGAGTCTGTAGGTTATTAGCTCACTGGAACTCCTCCAAATAGCAATATCTCACCACTATGAACAATTACTCGATAATACACATATTGTACTTTTGCATATATGTGTAACATAAAACACTGAAACGTTAGCATTACAATGCATTTATGTGCTGCGCTCTTGGCCTGTTGTGTCATAATTTACGCATTACTTGTTCTGAATTTAAAAAGTGGCAGGAAAGGCAGGTGGAGATAGACAAATGCTAAAGGGGGCACAAGCAGAGACCAGAAGAAGAGGGTAAAATAGACTGAAAGATGAAGAGAAGAGGGAAACGGTGCTCCAAGGAGGCTAGACGTGATCGAGCGCTGGACAGCAGAAGGCTGAGACATTCCAAGTGTACAGAATACATGAACAGGCAGCAGAGTGCCACATTCTGTATCTGTGTGCGGAATGTGTACTCTTCTAGGAGAGAGTACTTGGGCCTGTACCTAGAGCCAGAGACGGGCTGCACAAGCACCATAAAAACTGCTGGTGCAGTCTCCCCCATGCTGCCCCCATACCATGACAATGGACGCCTCCACTGGGATGAGTTTGAGGGGATTAATTGTGTTGTCCTTGGCTTTAGGAACCATGGCCTGAACGTCTGGAACCGCATACAGACTATAAAACGATTCACTGTGGGCTGAAGTAACAGCTGCAAAAACAAAATGGCTCCTTCCTGGAACTGGCAACGAAGTCTCACCACACAACCTATGCACGTCACAACCAGCGGTTTACCGCAAAATGATGAGCCCCCGTGCAGAAAGTGGCGAGGGGCCCTGGAGTACCCCATATCTCACGGATATTCATTGGCCTTGGGCATGGAGCCCCCTGAAGGGCTGGGGCACCCCTGCAGTACGATTTTGTGGCAGTGAGGGGCCTGCGTTACAACCCTGCTCCCAAATAAGCTGCTATCCCAAGCCTGGAACACAAGCAGATCTACAAATGCACCTCAATGCTGGGGTGCAGCACCATCTGCAATTCATGGACTGTGGCCATCACTAAACTCTACCAATGCTCTTCAATTCTAGCATGCTGTTGTTCCGGTCTTTCTATTAAACTTTCCATTACACACAGTTCTCCCAATGCGCATTGATTTTCAATTGAATTTCACGCTATGTTGAGGCAGCACAGACAGGTTTCCCAAACTAAACATGAAGCATGTGGTGCTATTTCAGAGAGTTTATGCACCTCCAACTGTTTCCAAGTAAACAAGCATCACAGAGCAATGGTGACTTTATGTCATTCACAAATTAGTTTTGAAACCAGATTCTCTTAGGAGATCATATCCTATATCCGGACCTAATAAACAGTCTCTTTGCCCTGAGATACACATCTTGTACACGTTTCTTGCCTATGGTTGTTATCTTCTCCCAAAGAACATGTTTTGTTCCTACAGCATATATCTCCCAATAAGCAACTTCTCCTCTTCCCTCCTTATATTCCATATGGCACTTATCCCTGCTCCCCAAGGACATTTACACTGTCCAGATACACTGCTTTAATTCCCTAGCATACATTGTCAGTACCAGTGTACACTATCTCAATAAGTTCTTTTTATTCACCAATACAAAAAGTTCTGCTCCCATATATGCTCTTCCAGCGGGTCAATACCCTATCCCAATAAACGTCTTGTATTCTCCATGATACGTATTCCACCCCAATCTACAGCTTTTCTTCCAGAGGACACATACACCAAAAACTCACTTTATACTCTGTGATACTTCAGTGCCAATACACAGCTTCTCTTCCTAAGAACCCATCAGAATAAAGTACTCTGAGGCCCTCTGATACTTATTCGGTCCACAATATACAGTTTATTTTCCTAACCCATACCCTAGTCAATAAAATTATTTTATACCATATGACACTTATTCAATCCCAATATACAACTTCTCTTTCTGAGATTTCAGACCCTGTCCCAATAAACGCCTGTATTTTCTCCAGCACAGTAATCAAATGAAGACATAAGGCATAAGGTACAGACATGTGGATGGAGGAGTACAGGAAGATGTGGTAAAAGGGTGTCGGTGTCTACCAGAGCGAGGTACTGCAGAGGAAGGTAGTGTGATGGAGAGTGCGAGACATTCCGAAGACCACTGCACCTTCCACAGGCTTTACGTTTACTTTACGGTCTCATATTTTCAGAATTTAAACATTTTCAATATCAGCTATTCACACCAAAATCATTGTTGTTACTCATTTCATTGAAACTGCTAACAAGCATTCACAAAGCCAATAGGTTTGGCTTGTTTTTGGTGTATTTCTGTTGTTATGTTATACGCCTGAATGCAATAAGAGACAATTCAAAGAGAGCCAACCAAATACTGCTCAGAAGCACAAGATACTACTTTAGATATTTTAGGCCATGCCCTTAATAACATATGAAACAACTTTAGGAAAGGATTCCTAGTTACATTTTGCGATGCCCCTATTGGAAACCCCTTCCCCCCACCACCCCATCTTTTTTGTTCCACTTAAATCGCTGTGTACAAAGAGAGAAAAATCTAATCAGTGTTTCTTATAAGACCCATATTGGGCCAGCTTCAGAATCCAGCAGGGTCAGTTTTCTATCAGTAATCAAGCCCAAGAAATGATACTCTTTGACCTCCAGCAAGTGGAAATTAGTTACGAACCAACCTTTAGTGCACTTTTTGTTAGAACCATGCAATACACACGATTATGTTCGCAATCTTTCATTATTCCCTATGATCATTCATTCCCAATCAACAGTTCCTGTTAACAAGAACACAAAATATAATCAGTTCAATTACTTTTAATCCATATGATAATTCATCAAACCCAATAAACAAGCCTTCTTCCCCGACGATATTATTATGTTGTGAGAAAAAGCATCATCTTCCAATAATTTTACTTCCCCTGAGTACATAGCATGTCCCAATTATCTGCTTCTCTTTCATAGGGTAAATTAACTGTTTATTTTCCTTTGGTAACTGAGTTGTCCCATTGAACCGTTTCCCATCCCTTTGCTTGAATACAAAACCTTGTCTAGGACATAAATTCAGCTTTTTTTGGATATACCTGCAGAGAGGCAACAATGAGTGTTAACAAGGTATTGCGCATAGACCTGTAGTGGGGCAACCTGAATCTAAAGGAGCAAATAGATAAAAGATGTACATCAGAAAATAACCCCGAAAGTCTTGAATAACAGTTTTATTAAAAGAAGGAGAAAAGAAAACAGGTTGTTTCAAAGCATAAATATTGGGACCAATATCCTGTATGTCCAATCGCCATCTCACTCGGTCAGAGAAACTGTACTAGTATTGCCTCAGTTTCATCAATATCACAACGTGCTCCAGAAATTGTATTGTTATCCCCTTCCTGTTTATGAACATATAAGGAAGATTCACACCACATAACTCACTGATCCCATGCCATAGTCAAGAGATACTACTTCGAACCGTTGCTATGTAACTTTCCTTACAAGTACTGTACCATGCTGCCCACCGATCTCTCCTCGCGGTCACTACTCTCTCAATTCTCAAGCAGGTAATTAGGACCATAATCTCAAACTCCGCTACCACAGCTATTATCACTTTCATATCTCACTAAACTGTCAAGGAATCAGTACCATTATGCCACTGGCTCCATGACCAAGTGCTCTTGCCCTCACTGTCCCATCTCACTGCTCCATCAGGTACCTCTAATCATTCTCTGTCTTCTCTCTACACTGTGTAACTCCTCGTTTGAGGTAGGTGTAGCTTTATTCCCTTTGAGTCTTTTCTTTTTCGTTGATTTGCAACATTACCCACTTGAGGTCTTTTCAGTGGCACTTGCCAATACGATGGTGCATCTCATTGACCCATCCATATATTCTTCATCCCAGTCTTCACTCAAGCAATGCAGTCTAGGAGCAAGAAAACTCCTAATCTTAACTCGTCAATGTACATAAACAAAGAGGAGGCACTGATGGGTCACCACGGCTCTGGACAAACATGGATGACACATTCAGCTCTTTTGCGGCAGTGATGTCATGTGCAACCTTTGTGTGATGTTGGTTATGTAACACAGCTCTGGAGCGAGGGCTATGATGTCACATCTAGCTAGTGTAAAGGTTGCCCTAGTGCGACGCCTTCATTGGTGCACAGGACTATTTAACGAGGACTATGAGGTAATAAGTTGCTGCGTTATTGAGAGGAATGGAATAACGCAAGCTGCTGTGGCACCACTGAAGGACAAATGCAAAAAGAACAATTGATGGACAGAATGCAGAACAATGTCATACATTCACCCCAGTACAGAGATCTGGGACTAAATCCATTGTTTTTTTGCTCACCATGCCATTCCAGTTTGGGCCCAGCTATATGCAAATCAGTCTTGACCCTGTTCCCAATGGGAACAGTCCAGCCTGAACTGCCAGGCCCGGTCCTTCCTGGACTGGAAACAAGCATCCAAGGACCGGTTTCGGGCTTTCAGCCCTCATCAGCCAGGAGAGCTTGACTCCAGTGGCATGGAGATCACTGGACCCTCGTCTGGGCATATCCGTACCACTCAGGGTGACAAATATATAAAGAACAATTGTGTGTCTCTTGCTTTGACCACTGAAGGACAGGCCTGTATTCCCTTCTAGCAGATCCTCTTGCAGAGAAGAGAAAGGAGTCTGCAACCAGCAGAATGCAATGTGAGCCAGTTGTGCATGCCAAAGAATGGCTGAAAAACAGCCCCAAAGAGTAAAGTAGACGAAAAGACTCACTGAAAAAAACAGACAAATTAACAATGTGTTAGAGGAAACAATCTAGTAGCCCACAAGACATACACATACAGTTTCTAGTCCCGCAGCTCAACTCCACTCCACAGGGATCCCACATTGTGAATCTCATTCAGGAAGAAAGGGAACCGAAGTCATAGGACAGATATAGAAAGGAAGGAACCAACCGAAACACGGTGTAAGGACACAGACAAAGAAAGGTGGAGACAAAACAGGGTATGTGGGATTGTAGAAAGTGGTAATAGGGGTAAAGTTGATGATCTGGTGGTTCTTACTGAATCCACTTGTTTGACTTGGTAGAGGAGACACACTGGTCCCTGCTAAAGAACGTTTACAGTGCAAATAACTACACTACGCTCAGAAATAACATTAAGAACCTACAACGTCAGAAAGTCAAATGTGGTTCTGTTTTTGTTGAATTTCGGTATATTGAAGTATTTGTAGGAAACCACATTTAGCAGGAAAACGTAAACCAACAGGGTTGCAGATCAAAAGAAATGGCAGACTTTTCAAAGGAATAGTTGAAAAAAATAAGTTTAAGTGTTGATGAAAATAGAGTAAAATATACAGAAAATAATGTTTTATAGTTCTACCCCTATGGATATTCATAGGCCAGCATAATATGTTTGGTAAAAAAACAAAGCAAACATTGGTAATACCAACAGTTTCGGGCTGAGCGTGCTAGGAAGAAGCGTCTCAGAAATTAACATTTCTGTCCTCTAAAGGCGGATATTTACAACAGAGGATACGCAATTAGATTCATATTGGATGATCCAAGAGGACTATGTGTGGATGGTGGAGAAATTGGATCTCAAAAGTATGTGGGGTCTTGTCTTGTGTCACACTTTGTGGGTGAGGTCAAATTATATAAACTGGCCCTTCTAGTGGAGTTAAGGCTGCAGAGGCTTTTTAGGACTGGTTTCAAGTAGTCATGTAATTGTGACATCGAGAGGTGAACTTCAGCGTAGTAGACTCATTTTAGACTACTTGAAATTTCTTGAGCAGAGGACTGTTCTAGCCTTCGAAGATGGTGTTACAGTAATCATATATAACGGTGAGTAGCTTCCGCGCAAATGTTCAATGAGATCTGGTGTTGATACGAGATTGAAAGTATAACTTGTGACCCAGAGTAGCTGCACAGTGCTACTGATAAATGTACTGAGAAGCAAGGAACTGGCCCAGTGCTAGAGTGCACTCAACACTAACACCACTATTTCCCATTGTACAGCTAATGTATCAAAAGTCTAAAAGGATGAGGTGCTAATTAGCTTAAATGATGTATTTCCAAGTTGATTGGCTCTTAGGATTTTTTACAAAAGCACTTATTCTTTTACTAGGCTATTCAACCTATATAATTCGATCAATACTGCATTTCATATTTCAAATATCAGTCAAGTAACAGCCAGAAGGAGCTTCGCAACATAGTCACTTCCCCAGGGTTTATGGAAACAATCCTTTCTGATTCTAACATAAGTAGAGTGAATTCTATTTGTATCAACACTTTTGATCCGAATTTGTTCTTAGTCATCTGATTAAATGAGTCACCAATGGGGTTGTATCCCAGTTGTTGCCTTTCCCCTCTCCTTTCCCTGCCACCTTGGTACATTCCATGCATTGTCTCAACATTCCACTGCTGCCTTCAGTGGTGGTCACATTGATTATCTGACTGGAAACTGTTGGGGGTGCATGTACAATAAAGACTGGAGTTTTTTCTTACCTTGATTTGTGAGTTTATAATACTGGCAACGAGGATGGGATTTTAAATATTTAATTTCTCTAGCGAGTGGCTGTTTAAGTTAATATCTACTTCTCACAAGAAAATAACAGCCCACTTTTTCTGTAGCATAATCCCTCATTTTCATGCTTCAACCAGTATTGTGCATTCCAAAGCACACGGTATGGTTACTTGGCTATGTCCTTCAAATGTCCTCTCACCTAATTTCATCTTTCCACCAGGCTTCCTTTTTGGTATCAAAGAAGTTTTGACGCAGAACAGCAAAATTTGTACAGCAGCATTCATTGGTATCACGATCCATTGAAGAGCCAATTGTTTGAAACTCTTTTTAGGGTGCTAGGGCCTACCGTATTAGCGTTGATCAAACCCTAAATAATGTTGAGACTAACAGGCAATCCCACCAACCACACAGAGCTAGGAGTCACTCTCAGCACATCCCTTGATGGTGTGTGTAAATGTAGAATGTCAAAATATGGATCCTTCAGGAGCTCAGCATGTTAAAAAAGCTTGGGCAGAGGAGATGGAAAGGTGAGTGAACACAGACACAAAATTGCATGGTTCAGTTGTTCCGATAAGCTTCAGACCATCAGACAGCGATATCATATTTTCTTTTACAGATTTTACACAGTGGAGAAAGATTTTGTGGTCCAGGGTGTTGAATGTTGCTGATAAGTAATGGAAGATCATGGAAGCTGAACTACTCATTTCGATGCGATGAAGCAGTTCGATGGTGGCAGCCATAATGGTCTCCGTTCCATGCAACAGAACAAAGTGGATGAGGTCAGCATCAAGAAAAGGTTGAGAGGTCAGAACTCTGGGTGGAAGCAGTCAGCAGGTATAGAGAGTGTGTATAGCACAGCATTTGCAGTGTTTAACAGACCCACTGAACTGTTCTGAATTTAAAGCTACGTGGCAGGTCGGCTCAAAATCGAGGGTGAACCTATGAGGGATTAGGTCTTCCAACCCTTAACCATAACCTGTGTCTGTTTTCGCACTTCCCATTTTAGTTGTGCTCTCCGTTTCTAGGAGCCGTTGGCCATAATCGTTTAGTGTGTATTTCTTGCTCTATTTGCTCAGTGTCATGGATGGTAGTGTATTCTTACTCTCATGCACTTTGTGCTCCCTGCATCTATCCTCTTCTTGACGGTTCTAATTAGGGAAGTCTCGGCTGGGGCTGGTCTTGTGTTTAAGCTCTAACCCAGGCTAGACTGCATAGATGAGGGATGCCAGTGAATTAGCTTATGTGTGGTGTGTTTATCAGTGGACCTTGTTCAATGACGGCACTGTGTAAGCCAATCTTTGCAGACATCCCACGTGAACTCTTACACCACCCTCTTGCATATAACCCTGGGGATGATCCCAATCTAGTCTACACACAGTCTTGGTCACTGGGGGCTGTCAACTGCCTTCCTACAAATACCTCTTACTGTAAGGTACTATCATAAGTACTCCTACACTATGCACATTCACTATGACAAATTCTCACCCACCCAGCCACAAACACACATGCTAGGTCACTAAGAGGGACTCTCATGCAGCCTTCTAAACATACCCTCCATTACTCTAAGGTACTCTAATACCCTCTCCTATTCACACCCCTTCCTGTGTATATGTTGAATCACTGAGTATTCCATTTGTATATGCTCAGTCATCGTGGGTGATTTACAAGTGTTCCTTACTTATAAGTTCAGTCACTGTAAGCAGGGTCACTGGAATTATACAATTGTGCCCCTGCAGAGTTTCCGCATAGTTATGGATTTTCCACATAATCCATCATCTGCTGCATAATCCAGAGAGTTTAACAACAAAAAAAGTTTTGTAGCTCAGACGGATCAAAAGTTACTAAAAAACAAAGCTACATGGGTTGCTGTGCAATGGAAGATCCTTCGCTAAGGTTGACTGGTCACTTTTCTGTTGCTTATTGCTGTATTTGTGTATCAAGCTGATACCGATGAGACAAAACTTTTACCCAGAAAGTGTTAACATGTGTAAAATTACAAAATAATTAGGTCAAACTATCACAAAATGTGCCGCATAATTTGCTTTCCTGCTGTGTAATTTGGTCAACATTGCAGCAGAATTTGGTCCTTTCCTACCTCATAACTCCAGTGTAGGTAAAACACATACCTTTCTAGACACATTCAGCCACTTTGACCGAATCACATATGTTCCTTTGAATATGCCCAGTCATTGTGAATGAATCGCATACCTTCCTCCAAATGCGCTGGCACTGCAAGTGAATGACATACCTTCCGAAGTATATGCTCATAAGCGTTCCTTGTTCAGTCACTGTAAGGGAATTACAAGCCTTTATATATATATGGTCATTCACTGTGAGTGACTCACATGCCTTACCCTGCTGACGCTCAGTCACAGCACGGGAGTCACATATGTTCCTCTGTATATGCTCAGTCGTCATGGGGAACTCACACTCCCTTCCACACATACCCGTGCTTTCTATAAATCTCCTCTCACTGTGAAGAACACTTCTGTTATTGTGAGGGATTCAAACATCCCCATTCACACAAACCTGAGTCACTGGTGCAGGACTAACACTCTTCTACACAGAAACACTTCTGTTATTGTGAGGGATTGGATTCATGTGTAAACAATAGAGAGAGACCCTTATAGAACCAAAGGGATATGGTACTCTTACAAGTTCAAACAACAAAGGTTCCCTTTGACAGAAATATCAATCGCATCTGCACAATTGCTAGATGGAAGCATCTAATAAGGTAATTCTTATCTCCACACTTATGTTATAAAACAGCTCAACCCAAACTCAACATATAAAATTGAAATATTACAAACATCTATTTTATTAAAATCACAAAAATGGAATAAAAACTAAATGGTCGCATACTATTTAAAAATCATCAATACATTTCATATATTTCCTAAAATCAATTCCAACATATATCACAATCTTACACGGGACATAAAGGTACATTACACACCCACATAAAAGAGAAAGAACATGGTTTTAGACACTCAAATTTGTCATTGTTTGTACATATCCCCCACACATATGAAGGTGCGGTCCGGGTAAACTCCTACATATACAATTCCAAGACCGCGTTCCAACAGAGATTATGTAACCAGAATTGTGTCGACGCGTTTCGATGGTTATTCCATTTTTATTCCATCTTTATCAAGGCAATTGATTCAGTTCTCTCTGTACTGATCCCTGATTCTTATAAGTCCTGTGCGAAACAAATATGTAAACAAATGTTATGTTTATAATTGCCTATTACATAGCAACTCATGTGTCTTATCTCATAATATCTATGGAACGCGGTCTTGGAATTGTACAAGTAGGAGTTTACCCGGACCGCACCCTCATATGTGTGGGGGATATGTACCAACAATGACAAATTTGAGTGTTTAAAACAGTGTTCTTTCTCTTTTATGTGGGTGTGTAATGTACCTTATGTCCTGTGTAAGATTGTGATATATGTTGGAATTGATTTTATGAAATATATGAAATGTATTGATGATTTTTAAATAGTATATGAGCATTTAGTTTTTATTCCATTTTTGCGATTTTAATAAAATAGATGCTTGTAATATTTCAATTTTATGTGTTAGCATTTAATTTGATTATGAGTTTGGGTTGAGATGTTTTATATCAAAGTGTGGAGATAAGAATTACCTTATTAGATGCTTCCATCTAGCAATTGTGCAGATGTGATCGATATTTCTGTCTGAAGGGAACCTTTGTTGTTTGAACAGGGATTAGATTCAAACATCCCTACTTACGCAACCCTCGGTCACTGGGGCAGGACGCACAATCTCTTCTACACAGGAACACTTCGGTTACTGTGAGGGATTCATCCCTATTCACACAAACCTCAGTCACTGGTGCCGGACTGACACACTCGCACGTCACTGTAGGATGCTCCAACGCCCCCGAACGGGCGCCCACAATCACTGCGAGAGACTCGGGCCCACCGACCTATACCTTTGACATACACGCACGTACAATTATTATTATCTAGTTCACTATGACCGATTCTCCCACACACCTCACAGAAGAGAAGGCAGGATCGATCTCTGTGATTTCCAAACATTAATTTCTCAACGGATTAAAAACGGAATGTATTGCGGATTGTCATCCTAGTTACGCGCATTAAAGGCCCCAAAAAAGAACTGGCACGAGGGGGAAAAAACAGAGCTTGCAGGCGCCTGCGGCCGAGTGCACACACAATGGAGGCTATACAGGGGGTAGGGCCAGGCTGCCTTACGCACAACACCACGGCTTCTGGTACACACAGAAGCTCACATCCGGGAAACCTTGGCGTTCACAAAGTCCCTCTTCAACTTCTCCGCTCGCCACAGAGGGGGTGAAGAGCGAGGGCCGTGGGCACAGCACGAAGGGCCTGAACTATGCACGATGTGCGAGCGTCCAAGGGCCAAAGAACCCAGGTCTCGAGGCCCAGCGTTAGGGGTCGAGGTGTGGGATGCAAAGGACACTCGGGTGAAAAGTCTGGAAGAGGTCTGACCGAGTTCAGCGCTCGTTGCTCACATCTGCTGTGACTTGCTGCTCATGGCTTTGGATCCCCGACTTGCCGGCTCAACCTTGTAAACTTCTGAGGCCGTTAGGGGTATGAGCGAATTTGAGTAAAATGATCAGCTGTGATTTAGAACTCTTATACCCAGCGCCGATTAATTGAAGTGCTATAAATGAGTATTGTTGTTATTCTGAGGACGGAAGTTGGACCAGGATTTGGAACACGAGGGTCGAAGGTCCTCGCTGAGGATCGCGCGCGCGTTTCTCCAGCCCAGACCTAGGAGAGGGAAGTCTGTAAGGCCGCGAGACCAGGAGGCAGAGATTGTGGGATCCGTACAGGCCTGAACACAGACACTCCGAGATGGAGACTGTGTCAGAATCCAGGCCTGGCTGCAGAGAGTACTGGTAGCCCAGCGGCAGAACGGGAGGGCTCAAGTCTAGAAGCAGAGTTAAGTAGGGGGAGGTAAGCCGACTGAGCATACTTCCGTCTGGAGGCAGTGGTGGGGTTCCGTACTGATACTGCAGAGTCTGGGACGCTGTATGTCTGGCTTAAAGGATGCGCTCTAAGAGGGGAGCCAGAGTAGGGCCGTTCCAGGGGAGGGGACAGAGTGGAACCCGTTCCGGGGAAGAACGCAGACCAGGGAAGGAGGGCTCCAATCTGGGGGCAGAGAGCGTAGTAAGCGTGTCTACAGTGCGCAGGTAGCCCAGAGTCAGAGAGGGAGGGTTCCAGGCCCAGAGGCAGCGCGGGAGGGTTCGAGGCCTGAAGGCAGCGCGGAGAGGTTCAAAGCTTTAAAGGCGTGAGTAGGAGAGTTCCACACTTCCATGCACAACACGAGCGGTCAAGCCTGGAGCCGGAGCAGGAGGGTCACAGGTCTGAAAGTGGGATCAATCGAGAGTGCAAGGGTTTGTGCCTGGCCACAAAGGCAAGTTTAGTATGTAAAGTAGTACTCCTGAATTAGCCCCAAAACATCTAAAATTGTAATAACATGGTAATATTAATGTGCACTCTTTGACATTTTACTAATAGAGAGCTGGGTATCTGGGGATAATTAACAAAAGCATGTAAAAGTATGTAAACCCATACACGTAAATGTCTTTGTGAATCGACTCCACTGAGTGTAAGAGCTACTAACATGAAATGAATGAGTGTGAGGGTTACAGGACAGGTGGCCGAACAGAAGCCTTAAAGACTGAAAGGCATAGAGGGAGTTTTCCAGACACTTAGGCTGGGAGGCACAGTGGGAGCATTGCAAGCTGGGATGCAGAGCATGAGCACTCCAGGCCAGGAGGCAGAGCATGAGCACTCCAGGCCAGGAGGCAGAGCATGAGCACTCCAGGCAGCGCATAAGCATTCAAAGCCAGGAGGCAGAGCATGAGCACTCCAGGCAGCGCATAAGCATTCAAAGCCAGGAGGCAGCGCATGAGCACTCCAGGCCAGGAGGCAGCGCATGAGCACTCCAGGCCAGGAGGCAGAGCATGAGCACTCCAGGCCAGGAGGCAGCCCATGAGCACTCCAGGCAGCGCATAAGCATTCAAAGCCAGGAGGCAGCGCATGAGCACTCCAGGCCAGGAGGCAGAGCATGAGCACTCCAGGCCAGGAGGCAGCCCATGAGCACTCCAGGCCAGGAGGCAGCGCATGAGCACTCCAGGCCAGGAGGCAGCGCATGAGCACTCCAGGCCAGGAGGCAGCGCATGAGCACTCCAGGCCAGGAGGCAGCGCATGAGCACTCCAGGCCAGGAGGCAGCGCATGAGCACTCCAGGCCAGGAGGCAGCGCATGAGCACTCCAGGCCAGGAGGCAGCGCATGAGCACTCCAGGCCAGGAGGCAGCGCATGAGCACTCCAGGCCAGGAGGCAGCGCATGAGCACTCCAGGCCAGGAGGCAGCGCATGAGCACTCCAGGCCAGGAGGCAGCGCATGAGCACTCCAGGCCAGGAGGCAGCGCATGAGCACTCCTGGCCAGGAGGCAGCGCATGAGCACTCCTGGCCAGGAGGCAGCGCATGAGCACTCCTGGCCAGGAGGCAGCGCATGAGCACTCCTGGCCAGGAGGCAGCGCATGAGCACTCCAGGCCAGGAGGCAGCGCATGAGCACTCCAGGCCAGGAGGCAGCGCATGAGCACTCCAGGCCAGGAGGCAGCGCATGAGCACTCCAGGCCAGGAGGCAGCGCATGAGCACTCCAGGCCAGGAGGCAGCGCATGAGCACTCCAGGCCAGGAGGCAGCGCATGAGCACTCCAGGCCAGGAGGCAGCGCATGAGCACTCCAGGCCAGGAGGCAGCGCATGAGCACTCCAGGCCAGGAGGCAGCGCATGAGCACTCCAGGCCAGGAGGCAGCGCATGAGCACTCCAGGCCAGGAGGCAGCGCATGAGCACTCCAGGCCAGGAGGCAGCGCATCAGCATTCCAAGCCAGGAGGTAGCGCATAAGCATTCCAAGCCAAGAGGCAGAGCAAGAGCATTCCAGGCCAGGAGGCAGAACATGAGCATTCCAAGCCAAGAAGCAGTTCATGAGCTATCCAAGCCAGGAGGCAGCTCATAAGCATTCCAAGCCAGGAGGCAGCTCATGAGCATTCCAGACCAGGAGGCAGCGCATAAGCATTCCAGACCAGGAGGCAGCGCATAAGCATTCCAGACCAGGAGGCAGCGCATAAGCATTCCAGACCAGGAGGCAGTGCATAAGCATTCCAGACCAGGAGGCAGCGCATAAGCATTCCAGACCAGGAGGCAGCGCATAAGCATTCCAGACCAGGAGGCAGCGCATAAGCAGAGCGCATAAGCATTGCACACCAGGCCAGGAGTAAGCACATGAGCATTCCAGGACACGAGGCAGCACATGAGCATTCCAAGACAGGAGGCAGTTCATGAGCATTCCAAGCCAGGAGGCAGCTCATGAGCATTCCAAGCCAGAAGGCAGCCCCTAAGGCAGCGCATAAGCATTCCAGACCAGGAGGCAGCGCATAAGCATTCCAAGCCCGGAGGCAACACCAGGCCAGTAGGCAGCACATGAACATTCAAGAACAGGAGGCAGCACATAAGCATTCCAGGCCAGTAGGCAGCACATAAGCATTCCAGGCCAGGAAGTGGAGTATGAGCATCCCAAGCTAGGAGGTAGAGCATGAGCATCCCAAGCCAGGAGGCAGAGCATGAGCATCCCAAGCTAGGAGGCAGTGCATGGGCATCCCAAGCCAGGAGGCCGCACATGGGCACTCCAAGCCAGGAGGCCAGCCGCACATGGGCATTCCAAGACAGGAGGCCGGCCGCACATGGGCATCCCAAGCCAGGAGGCCGCACATGGGCACTCCAAGCCAGGAGGCCAGCCGCACATGGGCATTCCAAGCCAGGAGGCCGGCCGCACAAGGGCATTCCAAGCCAGGAGGCTGGCTGCACAAGGGAATTCCAAGCCAGGAGGCAGCACATGGGCATTCCATGTACAGTGGGAAGTTCCAGACTGGAAGGTAGAGTGGGAAAGCTTCATTCTGCAGGGAGTGTGATACCGTTTCAGGTTGAAAGCCAGAGCGCAAGCAAATGATGATAAGAGGCTGAGCAGTAGCATTTCAGACTTCGAACCATAACACAGCTATCAATTGTCTGTCTCTTCTAATGACAGCAGTTGAACAATTTTAAAGAAATTCACCAGCAAATGAACAAGGTCACGATTTGAGTATCCTTAAGTCGATTAAAGCAATCTGTATACCTTTCGTAGATGTACACATTAAGGTACCCTTTTTCAACATGTAGAATCCCAATATTAGGTTATTGCAACATAAACCCAATGAAGGTTAATTATGAAATGTTCTAGTAGGTACCTTCTTAATGAAAATAAACCAAGTTCATTAAATCATGGGGAAAAGTGTATATATAAAATTGGCAAGAAATCATAGCCTCGCTCAATAAAAACCTTCGGCTCAACTGCCAAAGTTAACCTCTTCAGTGCCCATGACGAGATAGTCTCGTCATGGAGCACGGTTGCGCTGTGCCCATGACGAGACTATCTCGTCATGAACCCCGCCCGCTAATGTAACGCCCGGCACAGGGCGGGGAAAGGGCGGGGCACTGAAGGGGTTAAGTCCCAAACAAAAATTTCTTTCCAAACCACGCAAAGCAAACTAAGCACTCATGGTGCCTATTGGCTAGCTGGACTTAAAATCCTGATACAAGGAGACTGATAGGGTGGGTGGAAACTTAAGCCGCAGAAGCCTTTCACCAAAAAAGAAGCAAAAAGAAATCAATGAGCCCTGTAGTTCTGGTGCGGCGATAGGGAAGAACATTTTGGAACCTACCTAAAATAGCCAAACCTAACAAACTGCCCAGCACTGTAAAAAGTTACCTCGAACAGATTCTCCAATTAAGGAAACAAAATATACATGCAGCTCATGCCGTCATCTTGGCTCCAGCCTTTCCAGTCCAGGGAGAAATGATGTACGCTCATCTGTCATTGCTATTGGTGAAATGCTGTTTTCAACTTGCATATAAAAGCGTAAAAATAATTAGAATTACATAGTTATACAAAAAAAGGAAAAAAAGTTCATAATTTGACTAGCCCCTAAGGCTACCTATACCTTCAATGTAGTATGGCTGTGTTAAGCTTCTCCTAACATCCACAAAGTAATTCACAGTGACAGGATTAACTGTGACACTGTATGGTCGTGCTTAGAAATCCTTCTTAGAGCTATACTATTCACACTGCTCTTTATGCTAGAAGGGGCAGGCTACAGCTTGGATTATTGGAATCAGTAAGAAGACAGGCAATGGAGGTTTGATACATGTTCCTTAATCAAGAGCACCAAAATCATACATGCAGCACCAACCATGATGTCCTGCCACGTAGTCTACACATCTTGTTTGGCATCCTTCTACTAAATCAGGCTTCTCCAATGCCACTGGTAGCTCTCCAGCTCTCCTGTGTGCAGACCAGCCTATTAAATGAAAACGTTTTGCTTGGTTGAACAAATTTATGTATACCAAAATTAAAAAGTGCGTATTTTAGAATAAAATCTCTACACTTTCTTATCTCATTGGACTGATGTGAGGAGGAAAATGGTTGAATTTCTAAAATATATTCAAGGCTGATCTTTGAGTTGAAAATCATGCAGGGTTGGAGAAACTTATTACTAACAGTATTATCTTTGTGCAAGTGAGTATTGCAGCTATGACTGTTACGTATTAGCCTTGGAAAGGCATTCTACTATAAGAAAGCCTTTTTTACAATACCGCAGGCTTGTCTGAAGCATTCAGGTGATCACTGCTAGTAATCTTGCATGTCATAGCCACTAACATTTTCTTGTCTGATGTAGTCACTATTACAACACGAAAAATATTAGTAACTTGGGATAAAATAAGTTCTTATTACAGAAAACGTTGGAGGCCGTTGCTTTCAATTGGTTCCTCTCGATATCCCACAGTAGAAAATGCCCCCGTCATTACTGCCTCAACCTCCCACCCCTTCCTAAATTATGAAAAATCAAACAATTGGTTTCAATACGCGTGCCCTGGTAACACCGCACATAGTAAATCCCAATACTGCAATGCAGCACCTTACAGTGAGGTACTGCTTCTTTTTCTAAGGTCTGCTCCTCGGAATTAGGTACAGGGAGATAATACTAGACATATTTCCCTTAACCAAGCCAAACAACATCAGAATGTGCAGTATTTTCTCCCGCATTAAATCCACCAGCATGTAGGGTGTGTGATTGGAAGTGTGTTGTTTTTGTTTTTATCCTGTGTGAGAAGTGTTTCTGTGTTGTACTTGACTGAGGTGCGGTTATCATTTTATGGAATGCCGGACTTTGCGGTACAACGGATGAAGGAGTTTAAGAGAGACGTGCACAGTTTATGGTTTTCAGTAAACTGGCAGCTTTGAGCATTATATATGTCCCTTTATTGTATTTCTTATGTTCATAGTCCACTTAGCTGGGGTTTGAATTGTGTTGTCCATTCCAAGATATTTTGTTTAAACTTTATGATCCTAAACAGGCATTGGTTAAAGGGAGAAAAAGTAGGGAGATCTGGTGGGATGGACTTTGTTAATATCATTCCATATCCGATTGTCATTAAGAGATGTCAAGAAGCAGCTGTAATATGTAGCTAGTCGGCACATACCTTTGGGGAACTAAATGAAAGTCTTTTGCTGCCCAGCAGCATGTGGCAGACCTATTCAGTTACTCCATGCCCGATCAGATGCATCTGGGTGGTTTATTTCTGTGGATCGGTACAATACTGGGTGATGGACAGGGCCGGACTGGCCGTAGCGGGCACCGGGCAATCCCCCGGTGCGCCGCACGGGTGGGGGCCGGTTTTGGGCCCCTGGGGGTCGTTTTTGTTACAGGGCTGTTTTTTTGCAAAATCGTCCCTGTAACAAAATCAGCTGAAAACCGGCCCTGGCAAAAAGCTCGTCGGCAATCCCCCCAACCCCCCCCCTCCCCGGGGAGGGGGGCCGGCCGAGCACTTTGCCAGGGCCGGTTGTGGTTCCCAGTCCGGCCCTGGTGATGGACATGACCATTTGCAGTTTTGTCTTATGTGAGTGTAGCAGTGTCAAGCAGTAAACTTGTATTATGCATCCTGTATGAACTACACTCGAATTATTTATTAGTTCTAGTGTGGTTATATACTGTATTGTAATTGCATTTATATAGCACTTACTACCTCAAATGAGACGTTGTAGTACTTTATGCCGAGCAGCATGCTACCCCAGAATCCAGGTTTAACATTTTTTTTGTGGGTATTGTTGATGTGATTACTGCCCCATTTGCGATGTGTACGCTATTAGGTGTACAGCTACTCTCCCGTCTGTTGCGTGCAAGTTCCGTGCGTTACTATGCTTCCTCACATAGCACTGAGGGTTACTTTGCCACACCTTGCCCAGACAGGGTTACCCTGCCATACAGTGTGTGAGTTTGCACCATGGTGAGTTTATTCCTATCAGGCAAGTATATTCCCCTTGTGACCCCTCCTGGTCCGAGAGAAAAAATCTCCTGCCCCAGCGAGCCTAGTTTGTCACCTTCCCTCCCGACTGTGTGACTCTCAGCCATGTGCCTTCTCTCTTCTATACCAATCTGGCCAATGTGGTGTCCCATCTCCCACCCTTTCTCCATTCTTACCTATGCATCCGCTTTCTCCTTCCCTGCTTGGTTCCCCCTCGCCTGTACTCTCCCCTTCTTAGACAGATATCCACACTCTCCTTGTCGCTATTCCACCACCTTCTGCTCGGTTGCACTTGTGCTTCTTCCACACCTTCTTTCCACTTCTCTCCCTTGAGAGCCACACTTTCCTCTGTCTCTCCTTGCTCGCCACTTTGTTACTTTTTGTTGATCTCTTCTAGCTCTGTTTATGGGTGCCTTTCCCACTATTCTAATGTGAGGTGATGTCTAGCAGTGCTTAATGTGTTTTTTTGTTTGTTTTTAAAGTGAACAATTTCGGCACTGGTTTATGCATTTGATCGAACCATACACAGCGTCAGATTTACAAAGATTCTCCCTAAAAGACTAATGCTAAAAATGGCTGTTTGCATGAAGCTCACCCTGGTGCTAACGAGAGCCAGCCATGTCTAGCCTAGTGTTCGAGGTAAGGTGAGTGCTTTTGCATAAGACACATATTACGTATAGATATGCAGCTCATCCGTATGAGGGTGGGGGTGTTGACCCCCCCATTGTGAGCCACGACACCTCAGACAAACGTCATATACCCGAGCATTTGGTTCACGTAGGGTAGGGGCAGGGCACTTGCACGGGGAACCGGTGTCCGAGTACTATGGCGGTTTTGTAGTTACAGAGGGAGCCCCCCATTCGATTTCTTCGTATCCAGCGAGGGAGGATCTATGGCTGTATCACAGATTTTCAAGGAATATATGAAGTCAGAGCCCTGATGAAGTATGGTACATGGCATTTCCGAAACGCGCGTTGGCGCAATTGTGTTGGTTATGTTTTGCATATTTGAAATATGTTTTGTGATTTGTAATTGTGTCCTTGGTTGGATTGTATTGTAATGTGCTAATCTCTTGTATTATTGTTAGTTTTGATGATATGTATTTCTTTTTCTCCTTTTTGTGAATGTTCTCTGTGGTTACATGTGCCGAAATTAGTTGGTTCGCTCCCTATTTGATTGGGGCTCCATTGTCTGAAATGAATTTTAAACAATATTGTATACGTTGAATTTAACATATGTGATTTATAATATCTCCATATTTAAGAATACGATTTTTACTGTTTGATAATAAAAAATAAAACAATTAACTGCTCCTCTGTGGAACATCTTTTATTAAGCAATGTAGGATGTTAACTATTGTGTAAGGGGTTGATTGCTGTATATTCTGGGTTTTTTCCCCCTGATTCTCCCCTTACTTATTCGCTTTACAGGGACCCTCTTTTGGATATTGGGTAGGGGCAGAGCTACAGAGCAATCTGGCGAGGATTGAAGGAGGCTGTGATATTGAACTGTGCACGTCAGTTAGGCCGGTGTTTTTGCTGTGGCTATTTATTTTACGGAGTTTTATATAGTGCGAACTTGACCCGAATCGGGTATCAGAGTGCTTTACATAGCACCAGTTGCATAGGACCCGTGCAAGTTCTCTCAGCTGTTTAGCCCCGCTAACGCCGATCTTGCTTTGCTAATATTTTGCTCTTTGCACATTCATAGTACTGTAGTAATGAAATGAATTGAAAACGTTGATGCAAATCTTAAAAAAAAAAAATCTTTTGGGGTGATGTGATGTTTTAACTCGACTTTGTGAATTTTGAACTTGAAGTTGGAAGCGCAGGGTAGCTGGGGGAAACGAACTGCGATCAAAGGAACCAGGAAGTGGGGATTTTCATTTGTCTGAGACCCGCCATCTTGGTCAAGGCGCGGTCTAGCTCTCAAATCACGGAGGAGTTAAAACGGGACGCTGCGCTGGCGCGCGCGGACCCATGCAAGTACTCTCAGCTTCGCTAACGCCGATCTTGCTTTGCTAATACTTTGCTCTTTGCACATTCATAGTACTGTAGTAATGAAATGAAATGAAAACGTTGATGCAAATCTTTTTTTAAAAATCTTTTGGGGTTATGTGATGTTTTAACTAGGGTGACCAGATTCTCAAAATAAAAAACAGGGACAGGTCATAGACATAGAAGTAGGACTACGGTTTGCAGTAACCATCGACATAAAAGTAGGACTATTTGACAGCTGTCATAGACATAGAAAAAGGACTACAATTACAGCTCCCTCCACAGACCGAGATGAAGCATTACAGACAACAAATCTGCGGTCTTTTATTGGCAACCCTCTCCTTCACATAGCAGCATTAGTACTTTTAATTACATTTACACTTTTAAGGACTATAGCATATATTTGCCAAAAATCAATAAAACATCACAGGCTAGCAAACGCCAGATTTACTAGCTTTATCAATGCTCGTTTCTATAGCTGCACGTCAGCACCACATAAAGTACAACTCACCAATGTTGCTTAGTTGCTCATGACAGAAAAGCATGGGAGGTAAACTGCGGAATGCTAAATTGCCAAATGGCAGCCATGGACCAATGTACAAAAAAAAAACTTCTCTCCAGGTATTACTGCCTTAGGGTCTTGAGGGTGGCAAAGGTTGGCCGACCACACTGTCCTCCCACATTTGCGTAGTCACTGCTGAGATGTCATGTTACCTTACTGGGGTATGTATAGTGCACTCTAACCATTGGTATCATCTCATAATGCAATAGTGTGAAGACCTGAGCAAAAAGCTCGAGCAGCGCTGCTCGCCTCTCCCACAGGCGTTAACCCTGCTCCTTTAAGTCCTTTCCAGCTAAACAGTTTGCCGTGATCTGAAAGGTCAGTCAAAAGGTCAAGTCATAGCTTTGATATGGAGAACACAAAGCATGCATCAATTGGTTATGAATAAAACATGCAATGAGCAATGCATTAATCCTTGCACGGTATGCATAAGGGCTACTGAAAAGTTTGTATGACTATGAATACAAGCTACAGGATGAAGAAATATTGTTTTATCCAAAGTAGAAACTTTGGCTGGCACGATGACGTAGGTGGCGCTGCGTGTAAAATGTCTCTCTTCAAAGGATTTCCCTTCTTGCTACAGCGCTCACCTCAGTGACGACACATGCCGTAAACAGTGCAAAGAGAGCATGCGCGCGCATGCTCAACCGGAACAATGAAAAACAGGGACATTTCTGTGTTTAACGGGGACACTGTTTGAAAACAGGGACATTTGAGTCACTTGGAGAAAAGTGTCGGGACACGGGGACACTTCCCCAAAAACGGGGACCGTCCTGGGAAAACGGGGACGTCTGGTCACCCTAGTTTTAACTCAACTTTGTGAATTTTAAACTTGAAGTTGGAAGCGCAGGGTAGCTGGGGGAATCGAACTGCGATCGAGGGAACCAGGAAGTGGGGATTTTCATTTGTCTGAGACCCACCATCTTGGTCAAGGCGCGGTCTAGCTCTCAAATCACGGAGGAGATAAAACGGGACGCTGCGCTGGTGCGCAGCGAACGCGCGCGCCGCTGGCGCGCCTAAGGCAAGCCCGTATGCGCCCGTCCGCGCCAGACTATCTTGGAATCAGCAGCAGGGGTAAGACGTCCATCAGCGCAAATAACTTACATATTAGTTATAATACTAGAGACCTTAAAGATCTGAATGTCGGTGCGAAATGTTGCCCCCACTCTTTCGGTGGGCTCTATGAAAGCATGGAGCTGTGAAATATGCCATTGGACCCTCTCCCTTCCCCCGACCACCGTTTAATATATCCTTTCTGGGAGAGCATGTGTTTGATCAGCCTATGTTGATCAATCAGCGAGTTAGCAATGATTTAAAGTTGATGCTTTTGAATACTCGCTCTATGAAACAGCACGAATATCAAATTTGACCTTCTTTCGGAATCCAAGCCTGATGTGCTGTTTCTTACAGAAACATGGCTTCATGAAGGGTCTAATCCTACTATTGCCAACGCCATCCCACCCAATTATCTTATCGTACGGAAAGATCGTGTAGGGGGACGAGGTGGAGGAGTGGCGATTATTCATAAAAATACGTTCACCTGTACTACCCTTCCCAATTTTGCCTTAGAAAATGCTGAAAGCCAGACTCTTTGGCGCTCCTCGGTGGCCCGGGTCTACGGGTGGGGGGACAAGAATGGTACGCTCCTGCACCGACTGGCCACCTACCCTCGTGCAGGCCGGTTGATTCCGGCCATCGCGGACGCCGCGGGGGAGACACATACGGTTTCGGTGGCAATAGCTCAAACCTTTGCGGACTACTATTCCCAGCTATACCGGGCGCGGGCGCAGGGGCTCTCCCTTGCGGGATTGATGGGGGGGTGGGGCGGCCCTGGCACGGTTGGGGCAGGAGGATGGCGAGACCCTGGACCTGCCCATTACCATGTCGAGATGGCAATCTCCCACTTGGCGCCTGGGAAGACCCCGGGACCGGATGGTTTTCCACAGGAGTATTACGCCCATTTCCGTGATACCCTGGCCCCCCGGCTTCGGGATCTCTTTGCAGAGGCGGTGGAGAAGGGTTCCTTCCCGCGAGAAACAGATACCGCCACTATAGTCGTCTTGCCGAAGACTCAACCCCCATCACAGTCCTGCTCCGATTACCGACCGATCTCTTATCAACACCGAGCTCAAAGTCTACGCTACCGTCCTTGCGCAACGGCTGCGCCCGTTTCTGGCCGCGCTGGTTCACCCGGACCAATGCGGGTTTATGCCAAACCGAGGAACCAGACACTGCCTGCGGCGCCTGCATCTTGCCCTGGCCCACCGAGAGCGCCTTTCTCCTTATCTGGCCCTTCTACTGTTGGACTTCGAGAAGGCCTTTGATTCGGTGGGGTGGGAATATCTTGGAGACACCTTAGAGCTCATGGGGTTCGGCCCCCAGTTTCGCGCCATGGTTCGGGTTCTTTATGCGGACCCACGAGCTCGGGTGCTGGTCAATGGGACCTTGTCCCGCGTGTTTTCCATAGGGCGGGGGACGCGACAGGGCTGCCCGCTCTCGCCCCTCCTCTTTGCCCTGGCGATGGAGCCCCTGGCTGTGCTCATCCGGGCAGATCCTGTTCTCCGTGGTTGGGACTGGCCGGGAATGGTCCCTGATAAAATTGCGTTGTATGCGGACGACGTTCTTATTTATCTCTCAGATCCGGCTGTCTCGGGTCCTCGGGTGCGCCGAATTCTTCATCGGTTTGGGCAGGCATCTGGTCTCCGTTTGAACTCCGGGAAGTCTGTCCTGGTTCCGCTATACCCTTCATGGGAGTGTTTTGATTGGCAGTCTGACATTCCCCTCCGACGGCTGTCCTTTAAATACCTGGGGATTTGGGTTACCCTTCTCGCGGAACTGTGCTGGGCTCTTAACGTGGCCCCCGTGGTTAACAAGGCCAGATCAGATATGGTGAAGTGGCAATCTCTCCCATTGAATCCGTTGGGAAGGATTGCTCTTTATAAGAGGATGATCCTCCCTCGGTTTCTATATATGCTCCAAAACACGCCCTGCTCCTTCCCCCGCTCCTGGTTTCGGGACCTGGACAAGACCGCGACTAAATTTCTTTGGGGCGGAGGTAGATCCCGGTTGGCCTTGGACCGCTGTCGCGTTCCTTCCTATGCCGGCGGCCTGAGCATGACGAATCTTTACCTATACTATCTCGCTGCGCGGCTGCTGGTGGTCCACGACTGGTTTTCAGGTGGGTGGGACGATCCGGCTTATAGACTGGAGGTGCGGCTCATCGGATTCTCCTCTATTCAGAATATGCTCTATGGCGCGACGGTCTCTGGATCGTTTCCAGAGGTCGTGCAGGCCCCCTTTCTGGCGTGGCGAGCGGCTCTACGGCACACCCGGTGGTCGAGGGTGCTAACCCGGGTGACACCGCTATGGCACGGCACTTGGATGCGGGAGGTGGCAGGGCTCGGTGGCTTTCGCAGCTAGGACCTCCTGGGGATCTCCTGCCTGGGCGACGTCTGGCGGGGAAGCCACATGTGCTCCTTTCAAGAGCTCCGGAGTCGTTTTTTTCTGCATCCCTCGCAGTTTTATCGTTATCTCCAGTTGCGCCATGCGCTCCAATCTCACGTCCCCCTAGACTCCAAACTCCCTGACCATAGCCCGCCTGAGGCCCAGGTGATGCTGGGATATCTTGGGAAGGGGGGCATCTCCAGTATTTATCGATCCTTGGTTAATAATACCCCGATGGACTGGAGTGGGCTGAAGTAGCGGTGGGAGGCCTGGGTGGGTCCTCTGGACGACAATGATTGGAGGGACGCCCTTATGGCGCCCAGGACAATCACCGCATCGGCTCGATTGCGGCTTGTCCAGGTTTATTACCTTCACACTGCATACCTGACCCTGGAGCGTCTGTTTCGCGCAGGCCTGTGCCAGGGGGCCTCGTGTGGGCAGTGCGCGGTGGAACCGGCAGATTTCTTTCATATGGTCTGGTCTTGCCCTCGCCTGGGCAGCTTCTGGGGGGAGATTGAAACTGACTTAACTGACGTTCTGGGATGGGAGGTCCCCCATGACCCTCGATTAGCGCTGCTGGGCATAACGAATGGGCTGGATGGCTCCCGTAACGCGCACTATTTCCTAACCACGGCCCTGGTGGTGGCCAAGAGGGATATAGCGGCCGCATAGAAGCAGGTTGACCCACCCAAGGGAGACAAATGGCGGAAAGGGGTGGATTGGTGCTCTGCACAGGAACGGACACTGTACGCTGCGAGGGGTTGCCCCAAAAAGTTCCGTAAAGTATGGGGGAAATGGCTCGGGGGCCTAGTTTAGGGGGAGGTATGCGTGGGGCGGGAACGGAGGGAGAGGGGTGGGGGAGAATGCTTGTGCTGCTGTTTTTTAATTACTATGTGACGGGTCTGACTGCAACCAAATTGCTCAATTCGCTGTATGTCCTTTTTGATCTTGATGCCTATTTGAAAATAAAAACTTGTTTATCAAAAAAAATAAAAAAATAAAAAAAATGCTGAAAGCCTGAGTTTCCTTTTAAAAATATCTCCCCATCAGTCTATTGCAGGGCCTTTAGTCTATCGACCTCCTGGTCAGGCTAAAAGCTTCCTGGAAGGTTTAAACTTTGCTATTGCCCCTTTGGTCGCTAAATATGAACACTGCTTAATCTTGGGTGATTTTAACATCCATATGGATTTGTCTCATAATGTGGACTTGATGAAACTGTATGAATCATTAAACATGTTACATTTTACTCCCTATGTCACACATCCCACCCAGGAAAAGGGACGCATATTAGACCAAGTTTTTACAACTGAATTAATTGAAATGGCCTCACCTCTCCCCCTGGTGTGGTCAGATCATCACTTATTAACTTTTAGCATTAAGGAAACATCGGCCCAATCTTCTAAGCTTTATGCAGAATCGACTAACAGTTTTAGGTCTTTTAAATCAATGACCCCGGCAGCTGTAGGAGTTTTCCTGGAGGCACACACCCTTTTTCTTTTATGGATAGTCTCACACTTGATGTATCTTCCCTAGAAAGCTGGCTTGAAACTTGCGTTAACAACATTGCCCCTCTCAAAACCCGGGTAGCAAATAGAGGCAGACCATCCGCTCCCTGGTTCACGGAAGATCTCAGGAAGAGCAAGAGCCTCTGTAAATGTTTGGAAAGGAAATGGAGACAGGATTATGACCCACTGGCCAAGCAAACATATAAGACAACACTAAAAGCTTATTACAATAAAGTTCGCCTGGGAAAAATGAATTTTCTCAACGAAAAAAAATTGAGAAAGCCGGAAATAAAAGTGAAGAACTCTTTAAAGTTGTAAAAGATTTTACGGCCCCTTGTGCCATAAAAAATCCCTTTACTCCAACAAAAGAATGGACTGAGAGCATTGCTCAATTTTTTTTTCACCAAAATTTCCTCTTTACAGGTGACTTTCGTAGTGGCTGGTACTGACCTTCAGGGGAATTTGGATAGGCTTTTCCTACAGTCACCTCCGTCTGCGAATTGCCTATTACAAATTCCAACACTCTCGCTAGAAAAATCCTTACACCTTCTTCGCTCTCTTAAGTCAGGCTCTCCTGTGGATCCTTGTCCGACAAAGATTCTGGCCTCGGTAGCTGAGGTAATCAACCCGGCAGTCAATCGGGTGCTGAACCTTTCATTATCTAAAGGGACAGTACCGGATAGCTGGAAACATGGGAAAATTCTTCCTCTTTTAAAAAAAACCCTCTGCCGATCCCTGGACAGCAGGTAATTACAGACCCATCTCACTGCTCCCTGCCCTATCCAAGACTCTGGAGAAATATGTAAACCAGGTTCTCGGGGAGTTTGTCGAATCCAATGGCGTTCTTCATTCGAGCCAATCAGGTTTCCGTGCTAATTACAGCACCGAAACAGCTCTCCTCGAGATATTGGAGTCCATAAAAGTCACCTTGGACAAAGGTGGGAGAGCAGTATTGGTATTGCTTGATTTATCTGCGGCTTTCGATACCGTACCCCAGGACCTTCTTCTCGATCGTCTTTGGAAGTGCAGTATTGGTGGCAATGCCCTACAATGGTTCCGGTCCTATCTTACCAATCGCCAACAGACAGTTTGGTCCCCCCCTTTTGAGACCCCCATTCAATCAATGAATGTGGGAGTTCCTCAGGGATCCATCTTGAGCCCCACATTGTTCAATGTGTATGTGGCTCCCCTGGCATTGTTGAACCTTTTGGTGCTAGAATCGTTTCCTATGCCGATGACACGCAACTGCTGTTCACATGTGCCAAGGGCGAAGCTTTGGATGGGAAGATGATTAACCTATGCCTATCGGCGGTATTTAATTGGTTTAATGTAAACCAACTACGCTGTAACTCTGAAAAATCAGAAATGATCTTCTTCGGCTGTTCACCGGACGATGAATGGCGTGAATGGTGGCCATCTAATATGTCTCCCCCAACTGTCCTGGCCACGACGGTCAAGAACTTGTGGGTCAAATTGGACAATAACCTTTCTATGAATGCCCAGGTCCAATCGGTGGTGGGCACTTGTTTCGGTCTTTTAATGATGATGATGCGAAATTTCTTACCATTACTCTATATATCTCACAGGAAGCTAGTCGTGCAAGCCCTAATACTATCTCGGCTCGACTATGTGAATGTCCTATATTTAGGCCTCCCTGAGTATTTGTTTAATCGGCTTCAGGTCGCTCAGAACGCTGCTGCCCGAGCGATTTTTCTAGCTGATCGTCGTACTCACACAACCCCTCTCCTTAGAACACTTCACTGGCTTCCAGTGCGTAAGAGGGTGTCTTTCAAGGCACTGGTACTGGCCTTTAAGGCCTTTCATAACGTCGGCGCTCCTTATTTGAGGGTTAGATGCAAGCAGTATGAACCTGCACGTAATCTACGGTCCTTATCCTCCTGTCTGTTACTTACCCCAAGGTTTTATCATGCCCGGATGGGAGGTCGTTCCTTTCAGGTACTGGCCCCTGCACTCTGGAATAATCTACCTATTGAGCTGCGCCGGGAAAATGATCTTTTGCGCTTTCGCCACAAATTAAAAACTTTGCTGTTCTTATGATCGGCGATATGGGTTTTCATTGCTGAGGGTTCTTGTTGCGGGTTCTCTATGTCAGCGCCGGGACACTCTTGGGAGTAGCCGTGCGCTTTATAAATACCCAGTAACATTAACATTAACATGAGGACACATTCATTTTTTGTTAGGCACGGGGAGATTAAGTGATTTGCCCAGAATTACAGGATGTTCAGCGTCATTGCCGAGACTCGGACCCAGTTCCCCAGATTTGAGGTCGACCGCCCTAGCTGTTAGGCCAATTTCTCTCCCCAACTTCTCTGTCAAACAGATGTTTGATGTCTACACTTACATTGCATTCGGTGGTTCTCACATGATACCAAACTATGAGCCTAGGGTACCAAGTCAAGAGGTCTACGGTAGGCCATTCGCTCTACTGACACCTACATGCCTAAATCTCCTTTAATGACTCAGAACGCAGTTCAGAACCTCATATACATCAATCCATACATACGTTTCCATTTACGCACACTGACAACATCCATCGGGCAACCAGCAAAACAAAAGGTAAGAGGGAGTTAGAAAAACACAAAGTAACTATAACAAAAGGTCTCGCTCATCCAGCATGCTGCGTACATACTCCCATGCACCCAGTGAAAGGAATAGTCTTCCAAACACCATGAGCAGATTTGGTTACGTTTCCATAAATTGCATGCTTTCACTCCACCATATTCGTGTGCATGTTCACACACATCCAGCATTGTCACTATTGTATATGTTTTATGCATACACTGACCCATGCAGTATTGTCACCCTCGCATTTACTTCATGCATGCCTTAATACACCCAGCACTGTCACTCTCACATATGATGTATACATGCCCACAGACCCAGCATTGTCACTCCTGCATATGATGTATACATGACCTCATGCACCCAGCAGTCACTCCTGCACATGCTGTATGCATGCTCTCACACACCCAGCACGGTCACTCTTGCATATGAAGAATGCATGCCCTCACACACCCAGCACGGTCACTCTCACAAATGATGCATGCATGCCCTCACACACCAAACACTGTCACTCTTGCATATGAAGAATACATGCCCTAACAGACCCAGCAGGATCACTATTGCATATGCTGTATGAATGCCCACACACCCACCACTATCACTTTTGCATATGCTGTATGCATGCTCACACACCCAGCACTGCCAATCTCGCATATGATGTATGCATGCATGCCCTCACACCCAGCACTATTACTCTTGCATGTGCTGTATACAAGCCCTCACACACCCACCACTGTCACTCTCACATTATGCATGCATGTCCTCATAAACCCAGCATTGTCATTATTGCATATGATGTATACATGCCCTCATGCATCCAGCAGTCACACCAGCATATGCTGTATGCATGCTCTCACACACCCAGAACAGTCACTCTTGCATATGCTGTATGCATGCCCTCACACTCCGCACACTGTTACTGTACCATATGCTGCGTGCAAGGTCTCACGTAGACAGCAAACACCCTGCATTGATAGGCTTTCTCTCACTATGCTGTATGCATGCCCTCACATACTACGTACTGTCACTCAGGTATGCATGCCCTCACATACTCTGTAAAGTCATTCTCGCATATTCTGCGTCACGTGCATGCTCTCACACATTGTTAGGGTTACTCTCACATATGCTGCATGCAAGCTACCATGCCCCGCTGTCGTTAAGAGAAACAAAAGAAGAAGGGTTGGTCTTTCCGAGACATTAAGTACTAGGGCCCGAAGCCCTGTCGGAGGCCCAGCCTTTCCCACTTGTTGCTGTGAAGGAGCCTCTCTATTCACTCTTCCACTGTCCAGGGACAGCTGGATCCTGTCTGTACTAAGTGGAGGAGGGGTGTTTGGAGAGCAGCCCCCTCATGATTGCTCACCCTCCCAACACTTCCTCGTACATACTCCCAGGAGCCCCAGGGGCCTTCTCGCGACTCTCCGCCCCTCCCTTCTTCCTCCGAGTAGCTGCCCCTCCCTCACCCTCCCGCTGGCTGGGCAGCCTGTCAGGCCTTGTGACAAGCCAGGCCTCCTGCTCGCCATTCTTAGCCCCAGAACAGGTGGGCCTGCTTTGGACGGCAGCTGCAGGCCTGCAGATTGGAGAAGGAGATTAGGGCCCAGTAGTGATGGGAGACAAGGAAGGGGGAGGGGCAGAAGGGAGAGCCAAAGAGACCGAAAATGTGAGGCCGTGTTTAAGGGAGAGACGTCGAAGAAACGGAAGCGTTTGAACACATGCAAAACAGGAAGAAAATTTAAAACTGTCCGTGTAAACCTCACAGAGCTGGGGCACCTCCATACGGGGTGGCAAAACTACTCTACTTATGCCAATAAAACAACCAAGGTACAAATGACGACGTACTTGGTGTTTTCTTTATTGACTGATTATTTAATATGCGTTTATCCTGAAGATGGCTACCATTAGCATTATTACCTGTGGCAGTAGTAACAGTGCCGTCCGTAGCCCCTAGTGTCGGGAGAATGTTTTGCGAGTTCCTCACAGGGCTGATTTCACCAGGGACAGTAACAAGTGAGTCACGGATGACAGATAACGAAAGATCCCAGCAGTCTTGCAGTGCACGACACAAGCCCTACGAGTGAAAGTCAGCAGCATCAAGCACATGGAGGAAGCAGCGCCCTTACAAATCCTAGCATCTGCTCAGAGGCGGCCAGCGGGATCCCAACACATTCCAACAAGATCAAATGCAACTATCTGGACTCTGTCAGAATCTAGTACGCAATGGAAGGCAATACAACCAGGTCAACAGAACCCAGCAGGAAGTTGAAGGCAATGCTTCACTGTTCAACAGATTTATACAACAATCAAAGGCACCCAACGGATCACAACAAACACCGCTGCAAGACGGAGGCAACCAAACAGATTCCATTACACTATGTAAGTCCACTTTTAAAGAAATTAACATACACAAAAACATTAGACAAGACAATAATCACTATAACCAATTCCAGCACTAAGTGACGGCAACTAGAGAGAAACCTCAGGATTCTAATAGATTATAAATGGATGCAATGATCAATATTCCAAGATACTCCATCAATTAATGGAAGAGCGCAGGCGGATATTTATAGATTTCATTACACAATGAAAGCACACGATCCAGGTTCTCAAACAGATGCCATAACAATAAAATACATTCCAGAGGAAACACAGGGTGGGAGTTAATGAGATTGCAACACACGATGAAGTCTCTTGAAGAAAGAGGTGACCTCTTTTGAAGAAGGGAAAAATGATCTCAAGAGATTCTAGTACAAAATACAAGGCAGCAATTAAACCGATTTCAACAAGATACAACTTCATTAAGGAGATGCAGTGAAAGGTAGGGAAAGCGACACAGGAGGGTGGAATCAACACGGTGGAGGTGGGTTGAGTAAGGAACACTGAGGAAACAGGTAGGTTGGGGGCAAATGGGTGGAAGAGAGTGCGGAACTGTGAGAGTGGAAGGAACATGGAGTGCGCAAGTGGGTCGGGGAGCAAATGGATAAGAGAAAGCGCCACGTGGAAATGCGGCAAGATAAGAGAAAGTGCCACGTGGAAGTGGGGCAAGGGATTAGCCAGAAAATTATAATACCCTCCACCTTGAACCAAAACTCTTGTGGCACCAAGCAAAAGAAGCAAGTCGTCGCTATCCTTCCCAAAAGAGCTTGTTTGTCTATTCCATACAAGCATCTATCCATACATCATTCCATCCACCCAGCGATATCCACCATTTCACCTGTACTTTGTCATCCATCCAGCCTTTTATCCAATGTTCAGTCTGTAATCATTCCATCTGCCTGTACATCTATATCAAAACCTATCCACCCATCCATCCTCAAACATATCCATCAAGCATATCCATCCGTTCATCTGTTCACTCAGTTATCAATTTTTCACTTATCCATCCCCCTATCATCCATACATTCATCATCCCTTCATTTCAATCATCCACCCATCCATACATCTGCTCATCCTCCAACCACTCTATCCATCTGCTCTTCAGCCGATCCTACCACTCGTCCATTTACCGTTTTTACTCATTTATCCATTCACTCATCCATTCACACTTCTTCCCTTTCACCCATTTATCCTTACATCCAACCTTTCACTCATTAAGTCATGCATCTACCCATCCAACCTTTCACTCACCCATCCAATATTTTACTCACACATCCATCTATTTACCCTTTCTCTCATCCAGCCATCCTTTCACTCACCCATCCATACCCCTTTCACTCATCTGTCCATCCATTCACACTTTCACTCACCCATCGGTCTACCCATCATCCAGCCATACATCCATCTACACTCCCTTTCACACATCCAACCATTCACCCTTTCACTCTTCCATACATTCTTCCTCCCTTTCACTCATCCATCCTTCCACTCACACCATCCATCCTTACACCCTCTCACATTAATTATGAGCTTTTGTTAGCCACGGCCCATCGAGGGCGCCATCCACGCTGTAGCTGATAAAGGCGGGGGGGGGGGGGCGTTGACGCTCCTGAATTGGGGGCCAGGGCAGGAGAACCGCACAGATGAAAGGCAACATGGAGGAGGAAGGATAGAAGAACGCACCCAGGGCAAGGAGTACACAAGGAAGACTGCTGGAATTGCAAAACGCCATGTCCTCTAGATAAGTGCTTAAAAAAAAAAGGTAGCACCAAAAAAGGGAGCATTGGAAAACCAAGTGGTTCATCCATCCTCCAGAGATGGGACAAATGCAAGATGCGTTGCTTGACGTCCACATACGCTGATAAATGAGGAGCGAGCAAATGAGAATGACAATGAAGCCAACTAATGGCATGCAATGGGCAGGCTCAAAACCAAACTGCATTCCAACAAATGTTTTGCATGCGCTGCCTTATGCGAGACTTAAAAAAATATATCCACAGCTACATAAACTCTTTTGTTGCATGCATTATATATTGTTGAGACGACTGATCATTTATGTACACATGGTAGTTGGAAACATGTTCTTCTGTTATTCTTCTGTAATTTTTCTGCTCATACTTTTATGTATCATCAGTGATTTATGTTTCCGTGATGATATTTGATTACTGATCATTATTGGTCTTATTTTGAAAAATGAATTAAGAATGGAGATACCCAAAAAAGGCATCAATGAACACGGAAAATAATGCGTTATGCATTGTGGTAGGAGCTGACCATTATCTTCCCCAGGGCAGCAGGAGATGCGTTGAGAGGTAAAGTGTCCATCCGAAAAGGAAGGATAAAGTCAGAAAAACACGTAAACAGAAAGAGCAACCGTTTATACTACACTGCCTTCCATAAGCACCAAATGTTAAGCAGAATTTAAACACTGGTACGGGGTAAAGCAAGCAATGACGCTCTCTTCTGAAGCAGCAGGGAACGTACAGCAGAGGCTGCCAGTTCTGGCAAGTTGCGTGAGAGTTTTTTTTTCCAAGTATGGTAACCTTTAGGGCAGACAGTGAGTCACCGACAGTGAGGCTTACAGATGAACAAACCCGTGTTCCCGAGAACAGAGAAAGGGAGTGCGGGCAGGAAGTAAGGGCAAAGGGACACACACCGAAATAATACCATTAGCCATCTAGGAGGACTGCCATACATCAGAGTGCAAGTGTTGCTCATGAGGCCTGCACATGGTGCTGTGGGAAACACGTCGACACCGTCGTTGCTTGAGAACCAACTTGCAGCCGCCCAGTAAGGAAACTAAAATCAGGCCATTTTACGGTTTGAAACAAAATACAGTGCAAAAGGACACAAAGAAGGAATCAGCAAAGAGACATCAAAAATTGGCTTAAAACCAAGAGGGAAACATGCATCTTACAGGCCTTTGTTTGTATTTCTCACAGCATGTGTCAAACGGAACTTTGAGGAATTCGTCCTTAAGTATACAAGCACTAGCAATGCCAATAGGTTTGACTTGCATTTTGAGTTCCAAATAAAATAGTTTAAAAAAAAATCCTGCTTCAGTGAAAGAAACTAAAGAAAAAACATTGCTTTCCCTTTAAACGGTGCGTTTATGAAATAAAGAATGAGATGTGTCGCAATGCAGCATATCTTTAAGATGTAAAACAGGCATGACGCATGCATTAATATGCAAGCACTCCATATGAGGCAGAATGATACACCAAACATTCAATACCATAAGATGAGAAAAAATAATTACTTCTTTGGGCGAAGTCAAAGTTCACTCTATGTATACTTTGAAGCAGTGGTTCTTAAAGTTTTTACTTTTGAGGACTCCACATATAATTATTACTGTAACCCGGGGACCCCCACAGAGTAATTACTGGAAGCCGGTTAAACCGGCCCAAGCATTTTCGATGATCTGAACCACAATACACAAAAATACAGAAACAAGTATTCATCAAACAAATACACAAATGATGAAATATTTTATTTAAATCACATACCCGATATATATCGAATACGAAATCAACATTTTAATTTGAATAGGAAGGGTGGAGCTTTTCTAAATTCAATTGAGGCCACCCATTGTCCATATTATATTGTGTTTCATGCACTTGCACCGCACCTAAGAATCAATCTAAGGATACTAACTTGATTTTTAGCCTCAATTTAAAATTCCCTCACATTTATAGAACGTTGTAAGTTTTTCAATTGTACATTTAGCTTTGTTATTCATATACACTTGTGGACCCCTTGAGTAGGCTTTGAGGAACCCCAGTGTTTCCCGGTCAATCAGTCTGCAGATAGCAAAAAACTACTTACAAAACAACAAGGTGGAATCTGATGTACTGCCTGGCTTTACAAGAAAGAAGTTGGATGGGACCCTAGAAGAAGTTAAGGAGTTGCTAGGTGTTCGGATATTAGTCTAGTGTAAAGTCAGACTGAAGCAAAGAAAATTCAGTAGCTATCCCGAATGGTCAGTTTCTCTGGAAGGCTAGCAGGGTTTGGCTGTGTACATGGCAGTCTTGGGACGGACTCTCCCTCAGCCCTTCAGAGGTAGTGGCATATTTAATTTCCCCATGGAGCCATTTGCTTATGTTCCAAAGGTCAACCAGGGCTACCAAGCCCTGTCAAGTTTCCCAGGTCCATGTGTGATGCGCAGCACCGTCTAGGGTTTTTTCTTTGATTTCTGGGATTTGTTGTCTTGTTTATGCCATTACAAAATAGGACTACATGCCCCAGAAGTCAAAGAAAAAACCTAAGCTAGAGCAACTCATCATAGATATACCTTGGAAAAATGTAAGCCACATAAAGGAGTGCTTCAATCAAAATATGTTTAACGGTTATGCTGTTGGCTTCCCATTCCCTTCAACTTCTTGGAGCATTTAAGCTGAGCACCTTTAAAAATGCTCGAAGATGAATTTCCTGCTATGAGTCAGGTCAGGCCTTCATCCGGAGACACATATAGTCCCTGCTGCTGTGTATTCCCCTAGGGCCCCTTATCTATTTATGTCTGTTTTGACAGCACAGATGTTGCCAGACCATAGGTGATCAACAGAAAAGGAGCTTTGAGAAACACTACTGAAAGGGCAAGTAGCTTCGCCCGCACTTTGGTTATCTTGTGCACATAATTTACTAGTCAGAAGCTGTGTGCTGCCTCTAAATAAAGTATTTGTAGCACTCCTACCAGTTCTCAATGGGTTTGCTCTCTTCTAAGGTGGGCTGTACTAAAACTCAATCACGCAGTGTACATAATTTTTTTTCTATATGATCATATTCACCACAAGAATCCACCCAAATTGTAGTCAAATCCTTAAGCTGAGCCCAACATTTTGGGTCCTTACACTTAAAGCTTCAACTTGCAACTTTAAGGATAACATTAAAGATAATTTTCACTCTGACACCACAGGTGGCTAAATAAGGCCTAAAGCCTTCTCTATATTCCTTTTCTCACAGCATTCGTAGACAGTAGACATGAGGTATGAGGAACTTTGGAATAACTCCTAAATGTATTTTGACAGCTTCAATTTCGATGCTCCCTCATGCTGTTGTACCACACAGTTGCAAGTGCTAAATCTCAACAGAAGCCTGCCTATGGAATTCGTCAACAAAGGGAGCAAAGGGAAGTTCCACACCTGCTACACGTGTCTTCTCTTTAAATCTGGGGATTAAGACGTACTTCTCACGCCGACCATCTTTACTCTTAGGTGAGCAGTGGCATATAAAAAAGTACTGAACACGGAGCTGTAGGGAGCCAAAAATCGACACCAAAGACTGATTCATGATAACCGCTCATGTGCACTTAAGATATCAAAGGAGACTGAAAACTCCCTTTTTCTACTATAATATGTCTCTCGTATTACTACACCGTTGGACCAAAATAAACTGTTTTAACTAAGATTGGAAAATCATATTGAAAAGTAAGATGTTTGGAGGCAACGAGTGTGGGCACGGCAGACGGTGTTTTACACGATTATTCTAAGTATGTGTGGAATGGTCCCACTAGAGTTCCAATTCCTGATTCAGTCCCCACCAGATTTCTCCAGGATACCATGAAACAAAGTCCTACATATGCCCAAATGTGGGCAAGACTGCTGCTGAGTAATATAGTAGTACATGTGGCACAGGATGTTGGATCTCGTGTCCTACACCAGAATTTTTATGATGATCAATGCTGCAAGAATTCCCCAAAGATTTTTCTTTGGGATGAACACAAGGCAGGATGGAGCGCTGGGGCTTCCAATATAATCACTGTAAAGCAAGATGCTGGGAAGCAATTTTAAATGTTACATAAAATGAAATAAAAAGATTAAAAAGAAAGGTGCAACCTTGTTTCATAGCATGGAAGGGTGGGAGATATGACTTTTAGGCAACAAAGAACAACCAATGGTAGGCCTGGGTGGGAAAACACAAAGTGATCATGGGAAGCACCTAAATTCCTGCCCCCATCACTATATTGAAGAAGTGTCATTGCTGGTTAAAACCATTTGTAAACTTTAAGAGAGTGGCAATTTAGGCTTCTAGTGGTACAGACAGTGAATGCACTAAAGTAAATGAAGGATGGTGGCAGTATAGCCGCTTGGCAGACATCAGGAAAGATGCAATGGCACACTCAGGTAAGCTACGGATTAAGAGGAAAGGGGATGCACTTCATGGTCTGTGCTTCAGGGAGATTGAGCCCATTTAGTGAAAATGGATGGCTAGAGGCAAATAACAGAAAAGAAAAAGGTCATTCTCTATAAGGATCAATTGTACTGTTAATGTATGCTCAACAATAGAATCAAAGGGCCTAATTGTGAGTTTAGCGGTCCTGGATCAGACTGCCATGCCAGCGCCCTGCTCCAGGACAGCCAAACTCGACCGCTTCCATCCCGCCAGATTAAGAGTAATCTCATGGTCTGGCAGGCAGTCCTTTGGCGTTCCCAAGAAGGGGCCAATTGAAAAGGCACTGCAGAGGAAACACCAAAAGCACACAGTGGTGCACAACATGTGCCTCCCTGCAGGCACCCCTTTGCCCTGAAGCAACAGGAAGCCCTGTTGGGCCTCCTTTGTTTTTCATCACTGCCACAGTTTTCATGGCGTACTCACAGCCATGAAAACTGTGGCAGTGAGGAAACTCCTAAAATGCTTGGCGGTGCCGCAGTAGAACTGCCAGAATATTAGGGTCTGTGACCGTCACGCAACCCCACCGCTGCAGGATCCATGATACCCAGTGGATGCAGCGGTCCTGTGGAGGTCCCACTGCCATATTCGTAATACGACAGGTGGACTGCTAATCTGGCAGTCCAGGGACCACCACCACAGGTTCGGCAGACAGATGGACCCCCAAACTCGCAATTATGCCCATAGTTTACTATTAGAGAACAGAATTATTTATATCTGCAACTTGAATTAGCTTTAATTTACTCATTTGGTTACCATATATATACAAGTGTGTCAGTTCTGTTACAGTCCCTGTTTAATTTTTCAGTGGGGTGTCGCTGGGATATTTTCTACTAAAAGAGTCCACGATTATGGTAGTTCCAGAAATCCAGACTATGCCCCAAGTGGCAATGCGTTGGCATATATCTCATGCCCTAGCTCGGTGAATTAATTCACATATGTTAAATCAACACAGATTTGGGAATTCCATGTCATATGCTAGGTGACATGTTTTGGCCCCCACTATTACAGGCCGCCCCAAGACAATTAACAAGCACTTCTGAAACACACAAAATTCACCAGCAATTCGGTGCCTCTGTATTAGGGCGCACAAGCCAAGCATCAGACGGAGAGAGACTTAGTAAGGCTAAAAGTAAGAATCCAGCTAGCATTACAACGTGTGCACCAAGTACGGCCCCATATTCAAAGTGTTCAGATAACAAGCAGGTGCAAAAAGATATGGACTTTTATCTGTGATGACTGGTGAGCAAGTTGGAGACATAAAAATTGGGCATATAAATGGTTGTTGTTAGTTGGGTTTACAGTAAAATTGCAATTTCGTTAACACATTTTCTTTGTGGTGTGCTTAATATTGTAGAACAAGGGAGCCCCCCCCCCCCCTTGTCATGGAGGTCCTTGAAAATAATTTCAGTCCCCTTGAAAAGAGATTATATTGGGTTGTTTTTTTTAAACACTCAACCAGCTTTCAAAACCCAATGTTCAATATCCCTGATAAAAATAACCTTCCCCGAAAATATCTGACAATTCCTAAATAATTAGGATTTGAAAGTATATTATCTTAATAAATCAATTGAATGTGTGGAAGAGTTTGTGGAAATGTACAGCAAAGTAAAGTTGGATTGTCATAGTCTTTTATTCATGTCAAGACCCAGACCATGAGGTAAAACAAACACAAGGGCGGATAACAGAAGAGAAATACGGTAAGGAGGAAAGGGGGCAGCATTCTAGGGTAGTTGGATTTATTTTCTTTTTTGGTCCTATATAATACAAGTTATGCCACTTTAGTCGTCAGTGTTTTGATAATAAGCACAAGAAAGGAGGTGGAAAATAAAACAAGCATTGGTAGAGCCAATAGATGACGTCTTTGAAACCTATCGGGGTTGCCAATGGTTTAACCATACATTGCAGCATCGCCAAAGCTGTGTCACATATTTAAACAATAAAAAAAAAAGCCAGGCCTTGTGACTGCCTTTTTTTTCTTTTTAGTTACTTATCCAGTTTGGATCACAGGGGTTCAGGTGGGTTGATCAAATGAGCATAAGAAAGCAATGTAGAGCTGGCAAAGAGAAAGCACACGGGAGAGGGAGAGAAGCACTCGGGTAAGAGAGAGGTACAGAGCTCTGTGGGGAAGAGAAGTACACATGGGAGACACCAGTAAAACCACATGAACTCTCGGAGAGTGCTTAAACAAAAAAAGTAGTACATAAAAAAGTGAGCAGCAGAAGGACACACTAATCTGCCCATGATCGAAGGACATAAGAATAAGAAGCACACACATGAAAGTGACAATGAAGCTACCCAATGGTAAACAATGGGTGGGCTCTAAGCCCACTGCAAATTAACAATATGTCTTGCAACAAACAGCCATGCGAAGTCTCAGGCGAGACCTAAAAAGGGTAGCAATGGGCAGAAGACTGGGCTAAGAAAAAAAAAGTTAAAAGAGGGGCGGAATGAAGAAGTCATCTGAGCATCACTGCCCCTCCACGACAACATTAAAGAGATGAAATAAAGCACTGAAGTAGGACGGAGGAAAAGAGTTTGCAAAGGAGGGATAAACAAAAGATTGACAAGCTGGGACAGGAATAAGAAGTAGGTAAATGAGAGTGACAAGGAAAGCCAACCAACAGTAATTAATGGACAGACTCCAAGGCCCTCTATGCTCTTGAGGAGCCACAATATGCCTCACAACGGACAGCACTGTCTAATAGGCTCGATCTAAAAAGACACCTGTGAGGATTGCCACCTAACAAAAGCATGAAGGTGTCCATTGCATTATTTTTCCCCACGTCTCCTCAGAATTAAGTGTAGTGGGACATTTGTCTTCTGTAATGACAAGTGTGTCTACCCACCAGGCATTCTGGAAACTCAGATTACGATTTGCCACAAGGGAATATGGGGATGATAACCATAAAAAAAACTGTATTGGCCAAGTGAACAAATTAATAAGTACCTGAAACGAAAGTGCCCACCTTACTCTCAAAGGATATCTTTAGTTTGCCCTGCCCATCAGGGAGAGTATGTGGGGATGCAGACTTTCTCCTATTTGCATTACAGAAGCTTCACCTTTCTTAATATGAAAGGGAAGCCGTCCTAACTCCAATGTATTTACCCGGTGACTTGAAATCAAGTTTCTACATGGTGGTAGGAGAAGCACAGTTGTTAATCTGAAGGAGGTCAAAACCAAGGTGGAATCCAAACAGAAAAAGGCAAAGCAATGCTATTTCACCATTCATAGGGCCACCACCACTGACCTATCTGTTGGTGATTGGGTCAGGATAAGGTTTCCCAGACACGTTGAGAAAGGTAGGACTAAGTATATGTTGTCAAAATTAAAAAGGGTAATATCAACACACAGGATGGAAAAAGGCTTGAGCCTGAGGAGTGTCCAGGTGCATGAGAGGAGTTGTATCGGTTGACGTTGATGAAGACCCTGAAGTGGGTACGGGGTATGATTGTACAGTACCACTGACACCCTGTGGCTGTGGCCTATGGCTTTTCCTGAGGGGGTGTCAGACTCCAAACCTTCACGAAGAGGAAGTTTCATCCACACCTAATTCCCTTCAGGGTTTGTAAGTGCCCTCTTTCAGGATGGAACTCTTGTTGTTCCCTTAAAGTACCGTGCAAGGATCATAACCCAGCATAGGGAATCCTGCAGGACTAACTGGCATTTTCTCCTCCTCCTTCTTGTAGCCCCTTTTCCTTTTTAGGTCTTGGCCTGGTGAAAGCAGCGCATGCGTTGCTCTGCAGAGGCCTTTTGGAATCGATACGATTCCAGCGTGCACGCGGGGAGACAAACGAGACAAAAGATGTGCACGCAGGGATTCGTTGCTTTACTGGCGGCGTGATACTCTGGGGACTTTTTTTTTCTCGCCACCAGTAAAGGCAGTCCCCGCGTGCACATCTTCTGTCCGCCCTGTAAAGAGCCGTTCACGTCCCATGACGGGCCACGCTTGTTTTAATATGATGCAACAAGAGGTCCATATTATAAAGACACATGGGAGCTACCTTGCTGCATATAGTCCATAGGTTGTCCGTCCCAGGTAGTAACTTCATCACAGTGTTTAGTTGCATCCTCTGGTAAATGCGTGTCATTATGTTTTTGCGAATGTTTTGCTGGTCAGTGTTATCTTATATATGCATTAACGTGCCAGTCAGCTCACCCGGTCATGGCCTACGCGATGTTACCTGCCAGGGGTCCCGCCGAGGGAAACGCAACATTGATAGTGGAATACTTAATGCTCATCAATTCCCTCTACATTAACTGGTTTCGATGAAAAAAACGGACAAATATGGAATGGCCAGACCCAGCGCAAACGTATTGCCTCATTTTATACTGCGTCTTTTCTCTGTGACTGTGGCAGCAAACAATGTTCACTTTGTAGCGCTTAATGGCGTGAGAGAGCAGCCATGGTGGTGAAACGCACACCTACTCTCCATTCCTCAGTCGTCTTCCCACGTCAGATTCGAGGCACACAGGGCTCAGGCGAGAATGTGTCCACGTGCATTGGGGAATGCACACTTTTTCTCTTCCATAGACCCAAGGGAAAGTTGAGAACATTGTATCGCCCCAGGCCGGGAGTGCCATAAAAGACTGCTTCAGGCGGCCTTGAGTGACGCTCCCGCGGAATGCGTCTGAGTAGGCTACAAGAAGTTTGCCACATGGACTACAGTGAACTGTGGTTCCCCAGCATTGTCAACTCACACCTCGAAAGCACAGCTTTCCCAAAACCCATTCAGTTGTAACAGCGCCTACTACACGTGTTCACAATGCTGTATACTCCACCACGTGCTTTATTAAATGCATTTTAGACTTCAACAAAAAGGGCGAACACACCGCAATGTGAAGAAAGCTGGCACCACACATCTGCAAACCTCTCCCCCCCCCAAAGATAAGTTCGACAACTCAGCTTATAAAACACTATGTATTGTATTGTAATTTGCATTTATATAGCGTTTACTACCCCTGACGAGGCGTCGAAAACGCTTTTTCGGCGAGTAGCAGGCTACTCCCGAACCCATTAAGGATTAGTGTATTGGCTGCACGTCCCCGTAAGCACTATAACGCGTTTACTAGCTCCATTGTTGCATTGTAATTGCATTTATATAGTGCTACATACCCTTTACGAAGTACTGAAGGTCATTGTTAGATAGGAAAAGTATGCCTACATTGTGCCGTTTAGGGCTACCTATACACAATACCAACAAGCATTGGCATAGCCAATAGGTCTCGCCTTTGGGACCTTAGTGTTTAGCCATGCAACAGTTGCATAATTAAATACTTATAAGGTCCCAAAAGTGAGACCTATACAAAAGTGAAATTGATCGCGATCACGATCAAACATCAAAGCAGCCGTGAAAGTGAAAGTAATTGCGGTAAAGCGCGGTGCGCGCGCCCGCGCACATGCACTGTAGCTCTAGGCTGGCCTGGTAGCACTTTTTGGAGCCCTCTCAATAAGTCTCGCCAGACCAGCGCATGCGCTGGGTCAGGGGAGACCTAAAAAGCAGCCAGAATCAATGCCTAGTAGAGTCTACAGAGGAATGGGGAGAGGGTGTGGCCCAAGGGCGGTGGACCCCAATTTTGGAGAACCGGGTTCGAGTCTCGGCGACGATGCTCAACATTCTGTGATTTTGGGAAAATCACTTTATCTGGATGAATGTGTCCTTAGGTAACAACTGGTTGCTCATGCAAAGCACTCAGATACCTGCTGATACCTTAGGGTCAAGTTCGCGCTATATAAAAACTCCGGGGGTGGGGGGGGAAATGGCAGTTTTTCCCACCGGTGGACACTGAATTTAGCCAGCGTGCTTGAATGAGAAACGGTTTGTAAGTACCGAAGCACCGGACTATCGTTGATTCATGGCCTTGGACACAGTGGTTTGGATCCATTGTGGCGGCTGCCTACCTTGTGGAAGGCGGTAGGGCGTGCGCCGCTTCAGTGCCTCACCTCCAGTCCGGGACACATGTTCAAGGAAAGTTGTTGTGTCAGGTGATGCGTAAAAGCAGAGTGCTGTTCCCCAAACGCTGCCGAGCGCTTCTACTAGAAGTGCTGCGTCAGGAAGTCCGCCTGCTAAGTGGGGTCCTGTCTGTTTTCCGCCAGCTCCCGTTACTAGAAGCCGGCACTGCATAAAGAGGGGCGCGAGGACTGTATTGATGCATTCTTGCAGCCGCGGTTCTTTCACAGACTATCACTTTGAGCATGCACAACCGAGTGCTTTCTGACCACGCTACGTCAAAGTGAACCTTATTTAAGCAGCAAACCTTTCTCAAGACGTAAGTACAGGGTTACCACAACATCTCTCAGTGCATTAAATGGAAATAGAGAAGTTCTAGTACTTACTTTCCAGAGTACCCGTTTGCTCTCGAAAAGTTCCAGGAATCTCACACTAAATGTTCTGGGAAGAGCAGCTACTCTCAATTTCTGTTTAGATATGTACTGCTACTCAGTACTAGACAGTATCTGCCATTTAAAACACACTCTTTTGTCAAACAATATTATATTCTAAGTGAGCAATATGGTCACTTTTTTGGACATATTCTAAGACAGCTAGTTAGTGTCTGCCATTGACACGTACAAAAGTCTACCCTGAACATATTTTAAGGAAGAGCAAACACACAGGACAATATACATATTTCTGCAGAGAAGATTGTTGAATATTGTGGTATTTTCAGATTTAATAATGCTGAAGACTTTTAAACCGTGCACTCTATTTTAAAGTGCTTTCACAAATTTACAATTTTGCAGAACTATCTCACCTCTAAATAGTGCAGTTGACAAAAGGCCACAAAGGCACTGATCACAAAGGAAAGAAGGGGAAGCTTTTTGGGGGTCAGGGGCAGCTTTTTCAGGGGACTTACAGGAGGTACCAGAAGGCATTCTTGGCCCCCAAGGTTCATCAGGAGTAAAGTGGACTTCATGGCCGAACCAATATTATGCCAGGAGCTACATTTGCAGAGTGGTGAAGAAAGGGGACGTGGCGTCTGAAAACCTCTTAGCAATCCCACTGTGTGGGTACTGGAGGTAACTGGAGGGGTAGTTGTCCCCCAGCGCCAGGAAGCTTCGGCGTCAGTGCGCTTTACAAATTGCACCTAAGATAAGGATGTCCTTGGGGGTCAACTACCCCTCCTATTACCTACAGTAAGTCCCACACAGCAGGTTTGCCACATGCCCCTTTCTCCACCACTCTGCAAACGCGTCTCCGGGCGCACTACTAGTAAGGGAAGGAAGTCCTTTTGGCTATTGAGAGTCCTTGAGGGCCAACTACCACTCATGTTACATCCATCAAGTCCCACAGAGTGAGTTTGCAGAGAGGTTTGTGGTGGCCACTCTCCCTTTTCCACCACACCGCAAATGCAACTCCTGGCGCACTACTAGTTAGGGGATGAAGTCCCTTTGGCTCTTGAGGGGCCTTGGGGGCTAACTAGCCTTCCAGATACCTCCAGTAAGACCCACACAGCTGGATTGCTGAGAGGTCATTATAGGACACGCCCCCTTTCTCCACCAGTCTGCAAACGCGCCCCCTGGCAACTGCTGCTTGGGGAAGAAGCACACTTCAGTCCTGAGGCCCTCAGGAGACAAGAGGACATCGTCCCCCCACCTACTGCCTCCCCCCATTCTTTTTTTATTATTAATTAATGTCTGTGCCCCATGGAGGTGGCGGTCACCAGGCCCGCGAGGTGGGGGGGGGGGGGCGAGATGCCGTGTTGCTCCCTCGCATACTGTCACTGCTCCAGGGAGAAAAAATTATATATGCATAATACTGTACCAAAAACGGAGTGGTGCACTACCAAGGGGATATTCTCAAATAAATGTCTTGACTTTGTTTAGTCAAATCAAATTAATCCTTTATTTTAAATGTCATCCGACAATACAAAGTTCCAGCCAACGCGTTTCGTTCATTAAGGAATTAGTTCTTCAGGGCATAAGTAGGTGTATGGACGGTGGAGAAAAAGGTACTTCAGGTCCCCGAGCTTTTTCAGGTATGCTCGTAGTAATTGATGCAAGATGCGTCTGACTTTCAGGCGCAAACTAATGCAACGGATGAGGTCTCCTTGATAAGGGCCAGGATCCGAGTTCCTGTGGTGCAGTACGCCTGGGCTAATCTTGTTTGGGTCTGTGGTGTGAATAGTGCGGCTATTACGGTCCACCGTTGCACGCCCTCTTCCATCCCATATATGTATAATACACATTATAAACTCTATATCTGCTTCCACTACACTGTAGTACATGCACTCTTTTTGGTATGCAATATATCAATATATCAAGTGGGATACCGTGATCCCATAAAATGTGTACTAACCTTACATGCTTGTTTGATTGTAAAGTCTAGTTACAAGAAAGGAATATGTACAATGTTCACTTCTGCACTGTTAATTTCAATTTGTGCAGGGTTTTTTCCGGCTGTGTGACACTGAATAAAGGAAGTTGGTATCAACTTACAAAAATATTAATTCACTATGACACCTACCACTACATTAAGTAGAATTTATAAAAGTATTCTTAGCTCTACATCTACTTACACTATACTTAGCATATAATGTAGTGATTAGATCAATGTAGTAGATGCGCTCTTCTTATTAACAATCTATAGAGTGAGATACAGTGACCTTATACGATTTGTACTAACCATACATGCTTGTTTGACTGTAAACTCTAGTTACGAGAAAGGAACATGTACAATTTCCACTTCTGCATTACTAATTGCCAATTTAAACATGTTATGATTTGCTCTTTCCCTTCATGGTCCCCTGTTAGGTTATTATGTTGTCTGTACTGTTGTAATGTCATGCTACATTTCCCATTCTAGACAGCTCAAGCTCTTTCTTCAGGTCCCAGGCCATTCTTCTCATTTGATGGCAATGAAGCATACTCTCATTGAGTTATATTGCTACTTAGCTTTTAAAAAAATGTCAGGTGCAGCATTAAAACTGCAATAGGTCTCACCTTTCATTAAGTTAAAGCCATTTGCTTTGCTATACAATACCATTAGCAAAGCAAATGACTAACTTAATCAAAGGCGAGACCTACTGCATTTTCAATGCATGTTTTGCTAAGGTGGGAAATGAACCATCTCTGCTCCTCCCCTTTTGCCCTCGCGCTCCCCTCTAGCACCCCACCCCTTCTTCCTTTGGTTTTGCCCAGATCAGAACTCCGTTTTATGAACGTTCCACAGCGGTGTTTAACCCCTTCGCTGCGGCGCGAATTCCGCCGCAGTGCTGGGGGGGTTTGGGGTGAGCGCAGCGCAGCCATGCTCATGACGGAACCACTCCGTCATGAGCACACGGCGCCCGTGGCTCATGATGGAGTCGTTCCGTCATGAGCATGCAAGGGGTTAATGAGTTTCAGAGAGTACTGTTAGGAGGACAACCTCTGAGTTTATATAATGTGACTGATTTACAAATAAAGTGATCTCCTTCCACGTCTACTCTTGTTCGTGTGCCCTCCTACGAGGGGCCGAATGGTTAGGTGAATGGAAGCAAAAACAGGGCAGAATTAAAGGCGTTGTATACATTGGGGGGGGGAGGGGAGAGAATGGCAAGAAGTCAGGTCTATTTGCATCCTAGACTTTCTGAACGGTCTATCAAAACGAAATGTATTCATTACTGGAACGACGCTATTTGGCAGCTGTGGAGAAAGGATGTGTGCTGACAACACCAAGGTCTCAAAGTGTACTGGAGAGGGTCCAGTACAGGCCCACATTAGGGGAAGAAAGGGATTAGTGTGATCTCTGGTCACTCCAAAGAAAGGAGAGCCACCATAAAGGTCAAGGTCAGATACTCTTCTAGAAAAACTACAGCACAGCCCTCTTTGTCATCTGTGGTGTCACGGAGACTTGCCAGACCCCTGAAAAGTGGCTTCAGAGGGCGAGGTAGGTCAGGTAATGTGTAATACCCTTTTCAGAAGCCCCTGCTAGACTAGAGAGGGTACCCTTAAATGTTAAATGACACATGGAGTAAATTAAATCCTCAGCATTTTGGCAGCACACCTCCACTGTTTGTATGATGCCACAGTGATGCGAAGTCTGGACTCGTCTCAGTCGGAGGAGGTTGTTGGACCTTGGCACGAGAATCATGTCAGAGGGAAGAGGTTGTCTGATAGGAAGCAACATGTGGAGCTCAAGATCTAAAGCATCAGTTCTTAGCCGTTTGACTTTAGTGGACCCCCACTTAATCATAACTGGAAGCCAGGGACCCCCAATCAATCATTATTAAATTACAGGGACCCCCACTAAGTCATTACTGGAAGCTGGGGAAACTGACCATGGCATGTTAGATGATTTAACTGCAAAACAATACACAAAAATACAGAAACAAGCATTCATCAAACAAATACACAAATGATTAAATATTTTATTGAATTCAGAAACAAATATAAAAAATATCAAAATTGTAGTGGGAAAGATGGAGCTTTCTAAATTCAGTTGAGGCATGACACCATTCATACTGTATTCGGTTTGATGCACTTAAACTGCTCCCACAAATCAATCTGAGGACACGAACTTTTTAGACTCCAATTTAAAATTACTTCACAATTACAGAACGTTTTAAAGTTCGCAATTTCACATTTTGCTTCTTTATTTATAAACACTTTAATAATCTTTTAATATATTACATGTTCTAAGCAGTCTTGGACTTCCATGGGTCCCCGGACCACAGGTTAAGAACCACTGCTCTAGAGGGAGGCCACAGATAAGCAGGAGCCAAAAGGTGCATTGCGAAGTTTAATTCAGAAGAAAAAGCGCGTCGTCATCAAGCGTCTTACAGTACCGTCTCCACCAATAGAACGCCCCCACATTAAAACCCCAGCATTCCTATTTCTATGCTCTAGCTTCTAAATTCCTTCAAGCTGACGAACTTCAGAACACCACACACCATTGGTAAACTGTTTGGCTTCAAAGCAGTGTAGTGAGTGTCTGACAGGTTTAATCTTCTTGGGAAGGTGCCATCGTACCTACTGCATCACTGACAGATACCCGCCTCCCTGCTACGAGAGGCCTCGATGGCTGAAATTGGGTCAGTCGATCATAACATGGAGCATCCGTCATTTCAATAAAAGCTCTTGATCTGTGCGCCACAAACTACTCACTCTGCCCAACACTGCACTAAAGGCACTGACACGACTAAAATGTTCCTTTTCTTACTATAGATCGAACCATCTCTTGACAATGAAAAACCTCTCCAGAACAACCGGACACTTCACCTACAGAGAGTTTGGGGGAGGGGGGGTCTAGATTAGTCATTCCACGTCTGTTGCAGATTAGAACCCACTGGGTAATTTCTTTGAGAAGTCAAGTGATGTTGCACCAGCCTCTTACAATGTCATGATTCATTCACTCCGACAGCTGTTTGGGATGGTCTGTGCATGAAGTGCATATTAATACAACCTACCACCCACCCACAGTTGCCAACTGTCCGAGTGCCCTAATGTTTTGGTTATTTTTAGAAGATGGTTTCTATAAGTACACCGGACAGATGTTAACTGAAGGAATTTGTGCTGGGTCCCATGGGTTGTTCCCAAGGACAAATGCAAATAACAGACAAACACGTCCACCACTCAAATTAATTTCATATTTCCCTGTACGAATTCATCACAAATCCTTTTTTGGTTCCGGAGTAGCGTGTTACTCACCAGAAAATCGCTTTGACGGGGAAGTAAGCGCTATATAAATGCTTTTACAATGTGTGCAAAACTTGATTTAGAAGCAGATACACATTACTTATGGAAGCTGTAGAATTGTGCCAATGTTCGCAGACCACCCTTGGAACACAGTGCCTCCCATCAGCAGACCACACCTTAAATACTGTCCTAACTTCAATTGGCCACACCTGGAATAATGTGCGAAATGCCTGGAACAATGTTACCCCAAACAACACCCAGAGTATTATGACAACTTTGCTGACCACTCCTGGAGTATTGCGTAGTTTTTTTCTTTTTTAGTTTTATATAGCGCGAACCCGACCCGAAAGTATCAGAGAGATTTACATGAGCACCAGTTGCTTTACAGACGGACACATTCATTAGGTCTCACCTAGTGTTGCAGCGCGCATGCGCTGCTTGCTCGGCGAGATATATTGTGGATGAGAACTTTCAGAAGGGGGCTTGAAACCACGCCCCTCATTTTCATTGGCTGGCGTCACCGTTTATGCTAAACGGTGGCTTGCCACTGGAAATAGGCTTTATTGGTTTCCGCCCTTTCGCCTTTTGGGACGGCCCCTCTGGACTGGATGGCTTGGTTTAGGCTGTTGTGGCGATCTTTCTTATCTTTGAAGGCGTGCAATCATGGGTCATGTTTCAGAAGAGCGTTTTTTTGTTGTTTTTTTGCTAACAGGTCGCCCGCTTCATTTGCAGCTACGCTCTGGGAGCATCGAACTCTCAAGCAGATCACTCCCTTCCCCATAAACAGTTCACGCTGCGAACATGATGTATCAGGTTTACACGCTAATAATCACAGCCCCCAGTCCGTCACCGCTGTAACAGGCACATCCTCCATTAAGTACAAAGCGTTTGGGGTGCATTTAATAAAAGTCCTCGTTTTCGTTTACGGCTTTTGAAACTTCTGTGATGTTGCCCAGGTGCGCGCTGGCGTGCCCCTTTCATCACCTTGTCCAGAGCGGGATTACTCTTCCATGTGTGGTATTTCGCATTAGGCATGGATGCCGGCCCGGGACTTTAAACCTGCAGGGGGGAGCGGCGCTTCTCCAGTGTGTTCTGCGCTTTCAATGAGGCTGGAATCCACGCTCTAAAGTCACCCGTTGGCTGTGGGTGTTACAGCCCTCGTGTATGTGCCAGCCATGAGTGTCCCACTCTGCTCAGTTTAACTTAAGGTGGTGTGCTTCAGGTGCGGTCTCCTGTGCTTGTTAGCTTTGGCGCCCGCTGTGTGTGCCACTTCTAATCTCCCAGTGTCGTCCCCCACACCACCCCTCCCAGGTGGCCACACTTTTTTTCAGCAGCTGTGGTTTACTTTCAGCATTGAGTTTCGGTTGTGAATACTAGCAGAAGGGGATTGAATTTGTGAAGTTTTAGGCTAGCCTGGGAGATTGGCGAGGTAAGTGACTGTGGGGAGGTGCAGTGAGGCCGCAGGTTTACTGCTCAAATTCAGTAGTTAATGGTGGAGGGTCGGTGCTGATACCAGCAGTCAGCATCTGAAATGTGTGCTGCTTTTGTATTGGCAAATGCTCTTGTACACTGAAAAAGCTGTGTATGCCTCATTTTTCCACGCTCGCAGTGCCGATGTTAATGTCCCTGTGCCCTTCCCCACACCACTTCACCCCTCTGACAACAGTGAATTCCTGCCCACAACAACCCTCTGAGGTCGCAGCTTCTGGTTTTCTTTCTTCTAAACTCATTTTGCATTACACCATTTGATTAATGCTTCACGAAGGGGAAAAAAAAACCAATAAAATGTACAATGCCAATAGCTCAAAACAATGTCATTGCGAGATCTTTTGCATTGTAAATGCTTGTTTTTGTTAGGCACAGGGAGATTAAGTGATTTGCCCAGAATCACAGGATGTTGAGCGTCCCTGCCGAGACTCGAACCAAGTTCCCCAGCTTCGAAGTCGACCGCTCTAGCCGTTGGGCCACATCCAGTCATAGCACACCCAAGTATTGTGATACCTTTGGATGATCAAAGCCACCGTTTTGTGCCACGTTTGGCTGAGGACACAAAAGAGTATTGTGCCACCTTCGGCTGACCACATGTGGAGGATTGTGGAGATTTCAAATGCCATGATCTGGAATATTGGGCCACCTTTGGCTGATAACTCCTGGGCACTGTGCCACTTGTGGATGGTGGCTTGAATATTGTGCTATTCTACTATGCCGTCCTATACAGGACGCATCTTCACTAGAATGCCACCTAAGAGATTATTCTGAGGCGGACTAATGTCCAGGGTCAGACTGGCCTAACAGGGCAATCTGGAAGTTCCTGAAGGGCTGCTGCTGTGACAAGTCTGTGCAGGACTTTTTTTTGTGCCTGTTTATGTGTTTGTTTTAATGTCTGGTGGGCTGGTTTTTACTTTTGATTTCCCAGATATTACCACACACATTGTCTACAGTAAGCACAAATGAACCTTGCAAAACACTTTGTCGACAGTCTTCTTAAGTTCAAAACTGCTCTGATTTGCAAATGAGACCCACATTTTAGATATCCGATTCACTAAAGGGGGCAATTTTATTTTGGTGCTGGACCCATTTTCTGTGCCCGATCGACCCTGCTAATCTCATACCATTGGAGGGGGTATTGAAGGATCTGAACAGATAGGAATCTAAAAGAGGAGGAAAAGGTAGAAGATACAATAAAGGACTTCTGGGCTTCGTGCTGGGGCAGTTCCTCTTCAGGACTTCTGGCCTTCGTGCTGAGGCAGTTCCTCTTCTGGACTTAACACTTTCAGAGTAGCAACAATGTTTGCAGTTGTGTAGAACGTAATATGCAAAGTTTCAAGTGAGTTACAGTGCCCCTCCCAATGTAATAAATAGCATGTTACTTTTTGCACATACGACTTGTGCCATGCTGTTTGTCATCTGTGGTAGTAATAAACACACAAGTATTCAGTAGTGGCTGCTACAGGACTGGAGCAGTGGGGTGGGTGGGGATGAAAAAGATTTAGAATAAATAAAAAATAAATTAAAAAAAAAAAAAAACACTTACATGGAAACGCTCCATTCCCCGACTCTACCCGGTCCTCTTAATTTTTCTCAAGTCCGGCAGCAGGAAGCACCCTGCCTCCTGCCAATCACAACACTGCAAAGCAGAGTTGTGATTGGTCTGAGCGACGTGGTTCGGCACTCAGACAGGGGCTGGGAGCCTGGTCATGTTCTCTCCCCAAGCTGTAATGCAGCATGGGTGGAGAACATGCAAAGTGCGCATGACGCTTTGGCCGGCCCAAGAGGGCTGGCCAAAGAGTCATGCGCACCTACAGAGTGCACTCACCACTCCTCTCCCTGCAGTGCTCTGGCATCACGAATGCCAGTTCCGCCCGAGTCACTGCAGTAGAAAAAATAAAATGATAATAACTCTGCGTTATTATCCTTTTATTTTTCCTCTTTCAACTGCTCGGAGACTAGTGAGGCGACGCTCCTCCGTCTTAGCTGAGGAGGACCTGCTGGTATTTAAGCACAACCAGAGCAAAATAGGTGATGGTAGGACAGAGTAAAGCTTTCGAGAGAGTATTTTTACTGGGACATTAGGACTAAAATAAGTATATAGATACATGTTTACATAGTAAGGGAATACATGTGTAACAAATATAATATATTGAAATGTGTGTGTTTTGTTGAGTGGTGAAAGGAGATCTTGATGGAGTGGATTTCTGTGAATGATTTGTATGTGCAGCACTGCTGGCGAGTGGTATTTGAATAGCACAGGTGGTGATGTGTTTTGGAGAAGAGTATGTGGTGGGTAAGAGGGGATGGACAAGAGTTATGAGTGTTTGGGTTAGACTGAATCGCGGGGAATAGGTTGTGTGTGGTGGAGTGTAAGAATTGTATGTTTGTGTATAATTGGTAAATAGAGGAGGCGAGTGTTGGTTGATGGTCTGATGGAAGGCGGAGTATAGGTTGTGTCATGTTAAAAGGGGATCTGTTAGAAGCAAGTAGAGAATAGAGCTGGTGTTTTCTTTGAACATGGAGTGTGTGTCTGGATGCATTAAAGTTATGTATAATGTGGCTTTGTGTTGTATTGGTGATGTGTTGTGTTTTGCGTGAGAATGCAGGTGCCATAGTGTTGTAGTTAGGGTAATACTGTGTGTAAGTGTGGGGTTTTGTACTGGTTCAATACACATTGAAATATATATGAGGTTTGTTTGTGGTGCAGGAATAGAATGCATTTGCTGATATTGTGTTTGGGTGATGGCAGATGTAGAGGGCTTAAGGTGATAGCTTGTAAGTGAAAATTGGGCAGCATCTCTGGCCCTAGACCCGATCCAGACAGGCAACTAACCTTTTACTCTCTGCTGAACCCAAACAGACAACTGCACTGGTCCTCTCCGTCCTTAGCCTCAATGACCTTAGCCCCATCCTTAAAATTGCTCTATAGGCCAATGGAACCCTAGCCCTAACCCATCAGAAACCTAACCCTAAACCCAATGGGAGACCTGGCCCTATTAACCCATAACAGCCCTAGCACTAACAGCAAATCAAAGCCAAAGCCATAATTCGAATTGGAAATCCTAGTTCTAGTAGCCAATCAGAATCCTTGCCCAAGCAGCCTATCCAGCAACCCCTCTGACAAGAACCACATACAACAGCACTCAGCACTAGACCGCACAGCACCAAGGTTTTAGTTGTCATTTGCCACATCCATGCCATCTGAGCACACACAGAAGCATGACATACATCAGACTGGAAGTTAAATAGTAGTAAAGTAATTAAACTACTAGGACTAAGAGACCTGCCCTGCTACTTACCCAAAAAATAAATTCGCAGAGCTCAGCACACAACTGTTAAGTCTTTGATTGTCTGGGTATTTATTTTCAAACAACTGCCTTAATATTATTTTTAAAAACCCAACATAACATGTATTTACAAACTGTATGGCATGTACACAAATGATCGGCCAGCAGAGGCGCACAGGGATACAGAGGGCAGCAACGGAAACAGATGATTAGCGTAAAGACATTCGAGTCCTATGTTAATGGCGATGAAAGGCCGCACACTGTTCTATAGCTTTACAGCAGGGGTATAATCTATTTAGCACATACACTGTTTAATTAACCCGTAGATAGCGTGAAGCAGGGGTCAGGGCCCTGCACTAAAGGGCCACCTGTAGGCATCCCTGTATAGTACTTAAATGTGGTCCGTCGGCTAGACTGCCGACTTTGGTGCTGGAAATCAGGGTTCGAGCCTCGGGTCAGTCCACATCATGTGATTCTGGGCAAATCACTTAATCTCCCCGTGCCTGAATGTGTAATGTAAATACGGTGCTCGTGTAAAGCGCTCCAATACCTTCGGGTCGAGTTCGCGCTATATAAATCTGCCAAAGAAAAAAAAAAGGCAGTCGGGCTCTGAGCAGCCAAACGGCCAAGGAGTCAGCAGGGGCGACTCGCGGTCTCTGCTCGTTGGAAGTTTCAGTACCCCAATGCACACCGGTCCCCGGAAGTGAGAGTTTTCTTCCCGCTGCGCACACAGGCCTGCCTCTCCCCCAGCACCAGCAGAGCCCCCGATTGTTATCTCCGGCTTATACAGGTCTAACCAGTCCCGAACACTGGGAGCGGCCCCAGCACATCTGGACATGTCAAGCCGGGGACCCTCTGGGGTGAAGTGATGGGGGGTGGAGGTGTGCAGAGAGGCAGTGTGGTAGATCAAGCCCCGGGCTTCCGATTATCCTGCGTGTTGCTGACATCACAGAACCTGCCGGCCCTCTAACGTACCCTCCCCGCCCCCACCGGTATTAATTATCCTTTTGTTGCCACTGATTCACAGCCACTTCGCGCAATATCTTCGTAGAGATATTGCGCGAAGTGGCTGGTTTTTTTTTTTTTGGTAACAATGCTCTCTTAGCGCACTCTAGAGACCGCCCCATGGGCTCCGATTCCGACCTCCCACCCGCCCCACTCACTTGTATATCTAGCATTATTGTGGCATTAACAAACACCTTCTTGTGCTGCACTTGTTCCATGTGAGGTCTGCGCTGCCTCGCCCCCCTCCCCCCCTCCTTTCATACAGCGCCAGTGTTTTCCGTATCCGGACATTCGAGTTTTTGTAGACGAGGCCTTCAGAACTGGTTATTTTTTGTTCCTAATGTGGCATGGACTGGACGCTACGTCAAACGTGACATGAACTGGGTCTTGTATTACAGAGGTGCCCAGAAGTGGACACGAACTGCAGATATTAAATGAAATGGACACGGTATGTGGTCTCCACAGGGCACAATCGAACACATTCGGACATCTTTTCTTTCAGATTACCTTTCACCTAAAACAAGACCTAACAGGGACCTTAATTCTTACACATGCTCTCAAGAAGCATTACACATGAACCAAGATTTGAACTTTTGCTATCCCTTTTTAGAGCTATTATGACACCACTTTCAGTTTAATACATATCAAGGTTTGGGTTCCATTTGTAATTTTGATGTTATAAATGTTTGCTTTTCGAAACTCGTACATTAAGGTGGTCCTTACTCAACAATGAACAGTGCAGAAAGTACTAACGTGTTTAGCACCTGGAAGGTAGGCCGCTGACCTTGATCAAGATGCCAGGGTATTCTTCAGTTTGGGTTAATAGGTACAAGTCACGTTCAGTCCGCCCTTTGTGAGAAGTCTATTGCGGTTCCATTCAGTATGGAAAAGTTTCAATGGACTACTTACTGGCCAGGAGCAAAACGTGGCGGCCATTTGCAAACCTGTTATGTGCTACCAGGCCCTATCCTATCTCTAACCTTTCCTTAATCATGCCAATTAAAATAAGGCTTACACTAACCCAGTTTCATAAAAGTGCTAGTAGGTTTTTATCAGCATTGCTTTTGGTGACCAGTTTTTAGCCATCAAAGCTTTTCCCATGTATATTGATAAGTCACCCTGAACTGGACTCAATGCTCTAGGTAATAATTATAAAACTCGAAAAAAATAAATACTACAGTTGCAACCTAAAGTGCACACAACACTATCGGACACAATACTCAGGTAACGAATTGCCATGGATAGGAAAATAGTAACAAACAATGTATAAAAAACAAAAACAAGAATTAATGTTAATTATGTGGCATAGTTGAACCAGCTTCCGTTATGCTTGCACTTTCTTTTCCTATTACCCATGTATCGGAGAAGGAATCTTCAACGATTATTCTTCAAATCACGTTTTATGTGGGTATGTAGCACTACAGAGTAATGAAATATGCATTAAACTACCCTAACATCCTAAATGGACGAGTAAGTCTCTTTCTCAACTGCATCCATATTTTGTAGTTTATTAATTAATTAAATAAAATCAGATGGTGCCACATGAAACCCAATTTAAGGGAGTACAGGTCAAAGATGGTTCTATAATATGTAGTTATCCAACACGTAACTGCCCGGTCAGATCCAACAGAACACGTCAGAAAAGAATCAGCGTGTCCGCCTTCTCATTCTTCTCTGGCTACTCCATCCCTTCCTGCCTTGGTCTTCAACTATGAACGGAGCCACCAGCTGAGCAGCTGGCCAATCTCTGCCTCGATATCCACCCAAAAACGTACACCAAACCCAAAGCAACCTGTGCTCAGGTCAGTCACCTGCTTCCAAATACGACAAACATGCCTCTCAAACTTCAGAACCATATCTTGAAGTTGTTCCCGTACAGGACACACAATTGATGGACGGAATGCAGAACAAATCAAAACATTCACCCCCAGTCAAGAGATCTGGGTTAAATCCATCATCCTTTTGCTCACCATGACACCCCAGTTTAGACCTGGCCATATGCAAATCAGTATTGACCCAGTGCCTCATGGGAACAGTCCAGCCCGAACTGCCAGCCATGTCCTCCCTGGACCGGAAACAAGCATCCTAGGACCAGTTTCGGGGTTTCACCCCTCTTCAGCCAGGATAGCTTGATTTCAGTGGCACAGTGAACCCAGGACCCACGTCTGGGCATACCTGGCCCACTTAGGGCGAGAAAGCAAAGGACACACAATTGATGGACAGAATGCAGAACAAATAAAAACATTCACCCCCCCCAGTCAAGAGATCTGGGTTAAATCCATCATTCTTTTGCTCACCATGCCACCCCAGTTGGGGTGAATGTATGACATTGTTCTGCATTCTGTCCATCAAGAAAACAAGTTACTTACCTGTAACTAGTTCTCCAGTATTGGAAGCTTTCATAGATTCACATGCCTGAATCATTCCCCGTCGTCGAGACGAGAGTCTCCGGTACATAATAAAGCATTGCTTAGCAGTATAACCAACAGAAAAAAGGCCTAGGCCCATTTTCCTTTGCAACCCATAACCATTGTTATGTAAAAAAGGACTAAACTTGTCTCTGAACCAATCAGAGCCTCTCACCCTCTAGAACCCTCATGAGAGAACCTTCTGCCCCTCAGATATTCGTGCACTTGTGCTATAACGCTATATATACTAAATCCGAGGTGAGCCTCTCAGGGGAGGAGGGTGGGTCACATGTGAATCTATGAAAGCTTCCAATACTGGAGAACTACAGTTACAGGTAAGTAACTTGTTTTCTTACTCCAGTATTGGAGCTTTCATAGATTCACATGCCTGAATCAGAATAGCGAGCAGTAAATAGATGCACATTTTTGTTATCCAGACCCTGTAATCAGTAACCATATATAGTGTGATTAAAATAGTATTTCTAAACCAAAACACACAAATTAAAAATACTTTGTAAACTGCATTTCATACAATAAAGAACAATAAAATGTACAAAAGTAGATAACAAAGGAAGGAGGGATGATAAAAAAGGCTCACCGTTACTGGATAAGGTTCCTCAGCACCGCTTCTCCCACCGCCACATCTCTTCCTGTGGCCGTATCCAAGCAGTAATGCCCTGGTGAAGGTGTGCGTATTCGTCCAGGTCGCCGCCCTGCAGATATCCTGGATCGGCACACCCGCAAATAAAGCAGTAGAGGTGGAGACTGCCCATGTCGAATGTGCACGGACTCGTGCATTCAGAGGTCGCCCAGCTGCCTGATGACAATACTCTATTGCACTGGAAATCCATCTGGCAATTCCCCTTTTTGACAAAGGGAAACCCTTCCAGGGTGCGCTGAAGGCAACAAAAAGTTGCGAAGACTTTCGGAAAGGCTTAGTTTTCTGCAAATAGAGCTTTAAACAACGCTGGACATCCAGCGAGTGGAGAGCTCTTTCCGCCGCTGTTGTTGGTTGAGGAAAAAATCGTTTGAGAATTAATGGTTCGTTCAAATGAAAGTCAGTTGGAACTTTTGGAATGAATTTTGGATTAGTCCCGAGTATTATTCTGTCCTCTTTGAATTGTAAGAAAGGCTCCTGGACCGTGAGAGCCTGAATTTCCCCCACTCTCCTGGCTGAAGTGAGCGCAATGAGAAGCGCAACTTTCCACAATAGGAATTTCAGCTCTGCCCTGTGTATTGGCTCAAAGGGCTGTTTCATTAACTGGGAAAGAACAATGTTCAATTGCCAGAGAGGTGGTGGAGGTTTTATTGGAGGGAAACCTCGGAAAAATCCTTTCATAAACTGTTTGATGACTCTAGCAGACCACAGAGATGGACCAGAGGCAGTTCTTCTGAAGCGTGAAATTGCAGCTAGGTGAACCTTTATAGATGCATGAGCCAAACCTGACTTAGCCAAAAGCAAGATGTATGGAATAATCTTGTGATCTTCCGAATGCAGCGGATGAATATTAGACCTTTTGCACCATAAACAGAATCTCTTCCACTTCATCCGGTATGTTTTGTTTGTACTATCTGCTCTGGCTCTAGATAGAATCTCCCTGCACTCCGATGTTCAGATGTTCAAATTCGCAGTATTCAGGAGCCAGGCTACTAAATGCAGAGATTTCGGATGAAGAACTTCCCCCTGGAACATCGTCAGAAGAGACGGTATCGACTGCAGGCAAATTGGGTGCTCCTCCGACAGTAGAAGAAGCTCCGCGAACCAATGGTGTCTGGGCCACCACGGAGCTATCAGGATTATCCTGCATGGTTCTTTCTTGATCTTCATAAGAACCTGTGGCAGGAGGGGAATTGGAGGAAAGGTGTAGGCAAAGATGCCTGACCATGCCATCAAAAGCGCATTCTCCCAAGATCCCCGTTGGGGAAGCCAGCTTGTGAAGAACGGGCATTTCCTGTTCTCCCTTGTCGCGAAGAGATCTACTGTCGGAGTTCCCCATTTCTGGAAGATGTTGTTCAAAATCTCGTTGTCGATCTCCCATTCATGACAGACAGACTTCAGTCTGCTGAGAGTATCCGCTTTGGTGTTCTGGTTCCCTGGAAGATGTTCCGCTGTAATGGATACTCCGTGTCGTTGAGCCCATTCCCATATCAACTGGGCTTCTCGAGATAGGGATAGTGATCTTGTTCCTCCCTGCTTGTTTAAATAGTGCATTGCTGTTGTGTGGTCTCTTCTTATTAACACGGCTGCACCTTGAATCCTTAGCAGGAATGCCAACAATGCTAAGCGGACAGCTCTGAGCTCCAAGAGGTTGATATGCAATTGCTGTTCGCTCAATTTCCAGCGACCGCTGACCTGCAGATCCTGAAGGAATGCACCCCAACCTTCCAAGGACGCATCTGTCGTCACCACTAATGGAGCTGGTTGAGTCAGGAAAGAAAGACCCTGCGAGATATTCAGTTTCCGGGTCCACCATGTTGCCGCGTGAACCATGATCGGCGTTACGCTGAGTATATCTTCGAAGGATCCTGTCGCTTGATGCCCGCTTGATGCCATTGAAGATCTAGCTGCTCTTGTAACGGACGCATCCTTAGCCTGCATAAAGGTACGAGGGGAATGCAAGAAGACATCGTTCCCAGCAATGATTTGTACTTGCATACTGAAAGAGACTTTCTTTTTATAAAAGCCTGGGATAGAGCTACTATTCCCCGCTGTCTCTCCTTGGAGGGGGAACGCTCGGTTTACCTCCGTATCCAGAATTGCTCCCAAGAAGGTGATATTTCTTGACGGTTGAAGAGTTGGCTTCTCCTCGTTTAGAGTCAGACCTAATCTGGCAAACAGTTCCACGCAAGCCCTTGTTGACGACCGGGCTGACGCTGCCGATGGAACCTTGACTAGCCAGTCGTCGAGGTAAGGAAATACTTGGTGTTTCTGTCTCCTTAGAACCGCTGCCACTGGAGCCAGGCATTTTGTAAAAATTCTCGGGGCTGATTTCAGACCAAAAGGAAGTACCTTGAATTGGTAATGATCTTCGGCCACCACGAAACCAAGGTACTACCTGTGTGAAGGATAGATTGGGATATGAAAATACGCATCTCGTAAGTCCAGTTTGGTCATATGATCCCCAGGGTTTAATAGCAGCAGAATATCTTGGCGGGAGATCATTCTGAAGGATTGATCCTTGAGGTAAGTATTTAGGGATCTGAGATCCAAAATGGGGCGCCATTGGAGAACATTTTTCTTGATCAGAAAAAAACGGGAATAAAATCCCCTTCCTCTCTGGGAATTCGGTACCGGTTCTATTGCTCCCTGTCGGAGCATTGTCTGAATTTTTTGATGCATCTGATGCAAATACTTGAGCTCTTGATATCTTGGTGGAGTACAAGGGGGGATTTCCAGAAACTCTAGCGTATGAACGAATTGTATTATGTTGAGGACCCATTGGTCCGTCGTTATTTGCTGCCAATCTTGAAGATGATAGGAAATTCTTCCACCCAGGGGAAAATGCGACATATGAGGAATAGGTGTCACCAGAGTTAGAAAGCTGTCATTGTCGCCGGGTGGTGTCTTTCCCTTGACGACCTCCTCGACCTCTAGGAGTAGATTTTGTGAAACCTCCTGTTGGTCTCTGTGAATATTGTTGACAATACGGCTGAGATGATGTGGAGTAGGAAGTATACCGGGCTTGTTGGTAACCCCCTCAATAGGAGGCTTGGCCCCTACCTCTTGAGCCACGAAAAGGAACTTTTCTATATTGCAATGCTCCCAGAGATTTAGCTGTTTCCGTATCTTTCTTGATACTCTGTAAGGCCTCATCAATATGCTTCTATTGAAAGGATGGTCCAAGATCTTATTCAGGACTTCCGGCCTAAAAGATGTTGCTCTCAGCCATCCTTGTCTGCACAAAACAGCCGCTCCTCTCAAAGATCTGAATGCTGTGGTCGCAATGTCGATTGCGCAATCTATGATTTCAGCCGAAGTCCTTTCACCTTCTTGGAGGATCTTCCTGGCTTCCTGTCTGTCAGTCTCAGGTATGCTGTCTATGTAAGGCGATAGGTCGCACCACATTTGCCTATCATACCTGTCCAGGATGGCCAGGGCATTCGCCGCCTTGACCAGAAGGGCAGACATGGACGAAAACCTCTTCCCCGCATTATCCAAGCGCCTATCCTCTCTGTCCGGTGGTGTTGAAATTGGAGCGGACGGATTCCTCGATTTTTGTTGCGCCGCTTGAGTTATAACGGAGTCTGGCTTGGGGTGGCCTAGTAAACAAGCCGGAGCATCCGAGGGCGCTTTATATTTTTTGTCCAGTCTAGCAAGTACTGGAGTAATCATTGCCAGTGTCTCCATAACCATGAGACCTTCTTCCCATAGATGACTAACAATCGGAAGAGATCGAACTGTCTTGCGAAACGGCTCCTTGAAATCATATAAGAAGCATTCTGTTTTGTCCGATGACATAGAGCGCAAATCTCTGTGCGGCCTTCTCCATAAGATTATGGAACCCCCCGATGTCCTCCAGAGGAGAATCAACAGGCCTCGGTGAAGGAGATGAAGGGGATGGAATCAGATAATCATCCCATTCTTTACTAGGGTCCGTTATCTCCCCCTCTTCCTGCTCCTCATCATCAGATGTGTCTAGAGCTGGTTGTGGCAATGGTGATATAGGCACGGGAACCGGTACCTCTTGTCTTCGCACAGGTGTACATGGAACAGAGTGCGATGTAGTCACTGGAATCCTTAGGGAAGAATGAGGTAAAGGATGCTTCCTTTTATAGTCATCCAACATGAACTGCAAATCAGTCAGTAGTGAAGATGGAACACTCACCATCTCTTCCTGATAGTGTTGCTGGGGGCGGTCTCGATAACCCCCATAATCATCCTCCCAGTCATCTTCCTGACATTTAACGTGTAACAGAGGGGCTACTTGCATAACCAAAAGGACCCTCATTATCTTCCTACTGCGAGTCTTCCTCCTCCAACAAGTGGGATGGAACCAGAGGTGTTACCTTACTAGGAGATGTAATGTCCGGGGTAATCTTACTTTTCCTGGCCAAATCCCGTTTTTCTGGGGTTTTTTTCCTCTCGTAGACGAGATTGCCATCGAAATCGCCGATGCTGGCGTCATCGTAGCCGTTGTCGTCGTCGATCCCGTTGTCACGGTCGTCGACGATCCTGTCGACGACGTAGTTGTCACTGTAGCCGTCGACACTCTCGTCGTCGACACTGCAGACGACGATGCCATCGTCGACGAAGGTATAGGTTTAATAGTGACCTTTACCTCACTTTTCTTCGTCGACGACACGACTTTATTCGTCGACGATCCCGTCGATGATGCAGATTTTTCTAATTTCTCTTCAGGCGATGTTGATGTTTTTAAGCGAATGTTTAATTTTAAGGGGTGATTTTGAAGGCTCTGAACTCGTCTTTTTTGAATGTTTTACCCCTGAAGCATGACCCTTGCTCTCCTTTTTCTTAATTTGAGGAGATTTTGAGGGACTGTGCTCTGAAGACCCAGATGTGATTTTTTTAAGAACCTTCTCAGGTTTTTCCCTTGATGTATGAGCCTGAGGATATCTACCTCTTTTCTGAGACCTCCTTGAAGCAGTTGATGCCTCATCGCTGTCACTAGACACAACGTCCTTCCTGGTCTTAAGTTTTTGGAGCCAAATTAACAGTCTACCTTCACGATCCCTCAGAGTTTTATTAGAAAAGGTACGACATACCTTACACTCCTTCGCCTGATGGTGTGGGTAAAGGCAGTATATACAATCTTTATGAGGTCGTCAGTATACAACCTCTTCTTAGAACAGGTGGCACAGGCTCTAAACAAACCCTTCTCCTTGTCAGCCATTCTCCAGAAGATGATGAAGAAAAATCAGTTGAAAAAACTCTTCAATCTAGAACTAACTGTAGAATTTGACCAGAGCTCAAAGGAGACTCCCTAGCACAACGTGCGGTAGAAAATCTGAGGGGCAGAAGGTTCTCTCAGGAAGGTTTTAGAGGGTGAGAGGCTCTGATTGGTTCAGAGACAAGTTTAGTCCTTTTTTTACATAACAATGGTTATGGGTTGCAAAGGAAAATGGGCCTAGGCCTTTTTTCTGTTGGTTAGACTGCTAAGCAATGCTTTTTAATGTACCGGAGACTCCCGTCTCGACGACGGGGAATGATCCAGGCATGTGAATCTATGAAAGCTCCAATACTGGAGTAACTGTTGTTTTTGCATTTGTCACCCCGAGTGGGACGGGTATGCTCAGCGTTGAGTCCCGTGCTCTCCATGCCACTGGAATCAATCTATCGTGGCTGGAGGGGTGAAACCCCGAAACCGGTCCTAGGATGCTTGGTTCCAGTCCAGGGAGGACCTGGTTTGGCAGTTCGGGCTGGACTGTTCCCATGAGGCACAGGGTCAGGACTGATTTGCATATGGCTGGGGTCAAACTGGAATGGCATGGTGAGCAAAAAAAAACGATGGATTTAGGCCCAGGTCTCTGTACTGGGGTGAATGTATGACATTGTTCTGCATTGTGTCCATCCACTGTTGTTTTTGCAGTTGTTCCCGTACAGACTGAATCATTTGTTGCTCGTAGTTCAGTAAGTAATCATGACATTAGTTTAAAAATAGACATCATTATATAGGACAGACATCCATCTGCAGGAAAACATATCAATTTACAGCACAAAGAACATCAATCTATACCTAAACAAGCATTTGCAATGCAATAGGACTCGCGTTTACGAGTTTTTCGTAAATGTGACACCTATTGCATTACAAATGCTAGTTTGTAAAATCACCCATGTAGTGCTTTAACTTTAATATCAGCCGTGCCCCTTTCTTTAGACGAGGTGTGTAAAAAGCATTTGTTTGTCAAGTTGACAAACAAATGCTTTAAAATTTTTTTTTTAAAAAGCACCTCATGCCGCGCTTTCACTATAATGGTGGCCATGACCCTTTCCTTAGACTCAGCTCGTTTAAGGAAAGGGGCGCAGCCAACATTAAAGTGTAAGTGCGGCATGGGGCATTTAATTATTACTTTTTTTTAAAACAGTATTAAAAAACAAACTGCGGCAGCGCTTGGCACAGCAAGTAAAGCAAAGGCACGGCCGCCACTATCGGTGTGGCGTGCTATGTAAAAAAATAATAAAGCTGTTGCGAGAGAGCATTTCCTGCCTGCATCAGCAGGCATGCGAAAACCATTAAACAAAATAGTGCTCAGAGGCTGTAATTAAAGCCTACTGAGCAACAACACATATAAAATGAGGTGTCCTCATGGGAGGTTACAAATGAAGACAAGGCGGTACTAAGGAGGGACTAACAAGCATATTTACAAATCAGAAGCCAGCCTTTACGAAGGCCAATGACACAAGAATATTGGCAGAGAGTGCGCAGGGTTTCAAGTGCATACTCCAATACAGCATGCCCCGCAGAGCAGCGCATGCCCCGCAGAGCAGCGCATGCGCTGCCCAGGCTCGACCTAAAAAACACAAACCTACGTGTAGAATACATCAATCTAAAGGAAAGACAGACATACATCTACTGGAATATATATACAAGAATGTATAGCACAAAGGATAGCTATCTAGCACAAGACAGAAATCAATAAATGGAAAAACTGACCTCAATCACTCAATCAACATTAAATAAGTGATCATACTAGAGTAAAACGATAATCAATCTACAGCAAAATGGTCATCAATCTATAGCTAAACTAACATCAACCTTTGGTAAAACAAGAGTGCCCTTTTTATATATATTAAACTATGGAAAACCATACATTAATATAGCACACAGCAGGAGTATACTATAGATGAGGAGCTAACATTTTTGTACTACATGCCTAATCACTAGAATCCATTTAAGGTACTGTAACTCTCTTCACCTTTCTAGGTATGTATCTGAGGAGGGAAAAGTATTCATCAATACTTACTTCTCACAAAGACAAGAAAGTGTCCCATCCAAGTTCATGGCCCATCCTGCCACAGGTAAAACAAAAGTAACATCATCCTAGAAAGTCAGCCTAAATTAACCCAACCTTCTTGAAGGACCAGATTAACAAAGCTTTGTGCATCTATGCCGATGTTAGACCACATCTGATCACTTTTCAATGCAAATTCTAACCCTGTTCTACAGAATCAGAATTGGTAGATTGTTAGGTATTCAAAGTGAATTTACATTTTTGTATTAGCAAATTTAGGATTCAGAATAGGAACAATTCAAATTGTATGTTTGTGGGTCTTCACCTACCTCTTGTGGGTAGCATCAGACTGAAATCACATGCAAATTTGCTCTTGTCAAGGAGTATTTTCAACAAGAAATATGGGATGATCTATCTTTTTTTTGTTCAATTCAGAATTCAAGGGATTCTTTTTCAAAATTTGGGCGGGGGGGGTCAGACCTCACTATGTAATACTATCACAATACCCCAAAGATGGTCCTTGGATTCACACTAGTAAATCCTTAGCTCAGCCCTGGTAGATTGGCAAAGAGCAGTCAGGCTTTACAAGAGGAACATGTGTTAAGCATTCAGAGTACCAACATGGCCGATAAGTAACTGACACAACTTGAGTAAAATAAACCAATTTATAAAAATAGAGTGTATTTTTATCTTAATTTAGACACCAAAACAAAAGGAATAGCATACATATAAGCGGAGATATAGATCTGTGAAGCAATATTAAAATCAGTGCATTGAAATACATTGACAAAATAACTTTGTGGTCAATGTCAAAAACCACTAGTGACAATCGGTCTCTTGCAGGTCGAGTTACGTGGAACCCTTACAGGGTTCCACGTAACTCGACCACGCATGACCAGGACTAGCCCACAACAGTCAGTTTAATTTTACCTAGCCCATGGAGTTCAGGTGCAGAGTTGTTTTGGCTGCCCTTGGTGCTGAACGGAAGCCACAGGTGATGCTGTTTTTACTGCTTACACAATCCTGCTAGAAACAGAATGCAAAAATTCAACAGATACACAGCTGCTGACATCGGATGATCGTTGAGTGGTGTTCCCTGTAGATGCAGTGTTGATTGTGGGGGTCAGTTACCGAATTAGTGACCAACAAGTCTTGGCAGCGGTAAACACAGCAAAAAGCTTCTGGAACTTCATAGGGTCCACAGGAGTGATGTAGCGGCCTGAAGAGACTACTACTCCCACAATGCACTGGCCCACCTGGATTTGGGCGATCCCTCAGAGGGCCCGATGGCCAGCAATTCTTTGGATGCGGCGAGTGCTTTTAGCTGCAGTTTGCACAGGACTAGTTCCACGGGAGACTGAGGGTGCTTTTGGCTTCTACAAGGATCCCTCTCTTTGGGAGTGTTGAGTTTTAGCCAAGGACGAGGGTCATTCACTCAGTTCCAAGTCTATCGCCTGAGGGATAAAATATCCCCCTTTAGCTTTGTGCCGTGGGCCTAGTCTTGTTTTCGGGGAAACAGGTCTTCTCTTGGTCCTTCTTTGAAGTAAGTTGTTCACATCTGAGGTTTGATGTTGGGAGGGTGTTTAAATCCTAGATTTAGAGGAGTTAGGGTGTGGGAGCTAGAAGCCAATGGGCAGCTAGCCCCTACAGCTTGTCCACCCCTGAGGTGACCACATCCTGTGGTATAAGTCACCTTTTCTACCCAGAACCCACTATTTGTACTGACCTTAAGATGGCAGAATTCGATTTTAGGTGTACAGACTAGGCTGCCCACCCCAGAGGTGTGGCCAACCTTCCTGGGGATGTGCACCTCCTGCATATTTAATTTTCCACCTGGCCCAGATGAAATCGCTCCTGGGGCAAAAGGAGGGCTGAGTTCTCCTCAGGACAGCACCGATACATATCCGAGGTGGTGCAGCCTTTGAAGCTCATTGCCTTGATGTGCCAATTCACTAGCCTGCTTGGGAGGAGAAAGGTGTGCCCTCTTCCATGCCAAAGCCTTTGTCCCTGGCTCCAGGAAGTGATCATACTGTCTGGCTGGGGGTCAGAATCCCATTTTGGTGGCAGCAGGTGCAGGAAAGCATGAAGAGGTCAGCCAGAGCACAGTAAAGCCGGGGCAACCAGGTAGGCAACTTCTAGGGTGCCACTTGGGTGCATGACAGGTCACCCAGGGCACGGGAATCGTGGCAGGGGTGAGAAGGTACGTTATTTGGTATCAAACATGACATATTTTAGGGGTTCCATAACAGGGTTGCTAATTTCGAGAGTGCTCCTTTTATCCTATGGACCGCTAACACTTATAGGGGCATATCAACAAGGGCTTTATCTCTGCTTTTTTGGCTTTAAAAGACAAAAAAGGAGAGATAAAACTAGCGCCCTATCAACAACAGGGTGCTAACATGCAAATTTGCATGTTAGCACCCTTTTACTCTACGCTTCCCCTTGCATCTCTAATGAGATGCAAAGGGGGCGTTCCAGAGTAAAATAATAGGAGAGATGTCACTAAGCGACATTTCTCCTATTATCAAGAATGTCGCTAACCCTGTTAGAGACAAAAAAAAGCAGCGCTAACCGCAGTTAACGCTGCTTTTTTACGTCTGGTAATTTTCTGACTTAGCCATGATATCCTATGGAAGGAGGATATCATGGCTAAGTTTGCATGTCCCTATCAACAAGGTAACGTGAGATTATCGGTGGGTTTCCAGCGATAATCTCACGTTAGCCACTTAGCGTGAGGATTTTTATCGCTATTGAGATAAGCGTTGCTAATAGCACGCTATCTCAGCGATAAAAATTCACGCTAGCCGGCGATAATTATCCTAGCGCTAAGAGCGCTTAGAGATAATTATCGCCGGTTGTTGTTGATATGCCCCATAGTCGTTTCCATTGGGGAACGCCATTACATAGACATATAGGTTGTACTTATATATTCACATGTTTAATATACTGCACCCTGCCTCCTGGGCTATGAATTGTTCCTTAGGGGTGCCTGACATATATTAAAGATAGTGCATTGACTGTGCCACACATAGTGAGGACACAGTCAAGTTTGAGCAGTTTACACTGCTCCTGTAGTCTGCAATGGCAGGCCTGCTGTCAGTAGTTTGATTGGGTCTCCCACGGTGGCACAAAACCATGCTGCAGCCCTGGGGACTCCTTTACCATCTGTGCCCTGCGTAACCCTGGTACCATATACATTGGACTTATAAGGGGAGTGTGGGGGTAAAGTCTTTGGCAATTTGGGATTACCAAGTCATATAGAACGGTTTTGGGAGAAAACACAGGCACTGGGGTCTGGGCAGCAGACTCCGATGCACTTCAAAGTCATTACCATCAGCATTTGGAGAAGAAAGTGGGGGTTGAACATACTAAAAGGGGCACTTTCCTACAGTAGTTCCTCCACCGGGAAAAATATAGTGGGGTCTTTGCAATTAGGCCTGAAAAATGTTCTACAAACCACAAAGCGATTAGTGAGGATTATCAATTTTCAACTTGATTAGTGACTATCTTGCAAGTTCTCTCCCTCAGCATATCCATCAAATCTGCATGGGTTCCCCATACACAAAATGTCCATTTACGTACTATCCATAAGCCACAAACTCAACACGAATACCTCCCGAGTGCACCAAACTAAAAAGAACTGGACAAAGATGGGCCTAAAACCGTCAAAACAGTATGATACTAAAATGCCCCATCTCCTTTAGCATTAAAATTCATAACCAATCAGCATCTATTGGAATAGATAATAAAAGCAACAACAAAAATGCCAGATTTACCTGAATACAATAGGATAAAAGTAGAAGGAGTTCAAAAATAGGCTACCTTTTCTATGGAACTTTCTTCAGGTGATAAATGCAAAATAATATTTATTAATAGACTTCAAGTCAAGTCAAAAATAACTTAATTTGGTTCAAAGATCATAAATGTTTTGCAAACAAACATTACAAGTTAAAATGTTCACATCGTTTTTGTAAAACCACATAGATAAAACTATTGAGAAAGAAATATCAATCATAAAATTTCACGGGGTTTACGGTTGCACAAATAAGAATAACCGCATTCCCATTTATTTGCTATTGCTCATATCGCTTTCTAATAACCAAGGCGACTTTGATATAATTAGAGACTGCAATACAGAGAACAGAAGTAGCCAATGATTGCAAATAATTAAAACCTCTAATGCAGGTACAAGGCCGGCTAGCCCTTAGGAGTGTGGCTGAAATGTTCCCCTTGGCTGTTTATAAAGGGGGCAAAATAACAAAGTGCAGCGTGCTCTATGTTGCTGTGTTATCACATGTACAGGGGGGTAAGTTTGTCGACCCGTCCAGTTTGTCTTGGAAAAGCCATTAAAAAATGCAAAGTGTTTAGTCGAAATCTGGTTAAAAGAAATAGTGTTTGTGCATTAATGGTAAAGGTTAGATAAAAATGCTGTAGGGCAAGGAAAGGACAAGAGGGACCTGTCGCCTCAGATTATGTGTGTCGCAGAACTGCCCAAGAGTAATGCACATCTTTTACAATGGCCTTAGCGTTTGTGCGAATACTCGCAGGGTTATCATAGTAATGTCAAAGGCCTATCTCAAAGAGCCTAGTCTATTCATAGACTCAAAAAACACAGAATTTGAGCCAGACTGGTTTGGTTTATTCCCCTCTCACTTCACAGCGGTGAAGAGGTGAAAAAGCCTTCTATGACTGGATGAAATGAAAATGTATACGCCCTAATGATGCTTAAGAGATATTTACTGCCTTAGAGTAACCGCGCTCCTCCTAGTCCTTCCTCTGTTAAAAAAGAAAACCACATTATCTCGCTCCTTCTCCGGAAATGCCCCAAATATCTGGAATGCCCTCCCTAAAGACCTGCGATGTAACCCCTTCTACTTCAGCTTTAAAAAGGACCAAACCAAATATTGGGGTCCATAATCCATGCCTCCGACCCCTCACTCTCCCCCTGTCAGGATCCCCTCTCCTGTCCTCCTGTCTCCCACCTCTCCCTTCCCCCTCTCTACATATTTCACTTATGCTACACTTTCCCTTCCCCCTAGTTCCCCCCTTGCCTTCGCCTACTCTTACCAATCCCCTTCCATAGGTTCTCTCCATCTATACTTCTTCCCCTTCCCTTATCTATTTTTCACCCCCTACCCAAGCCTAATAACTCATTACTCACTAAAGTTTTGGATTATCTATATCCATATTATTTATGTAGATAGCTCTTTTTTTTGCATATTTGTTAACCTAACTTGTATTAATCAATTTGTTCTTTTAATTTAACCGGTCTGAATGCTATATTATTGAACAAATGTTTTATTCCTGTTCCTTCTTCAAACACCTGTAAAGCGCTCCGATACCCCCGGGTCTAGCCAGCGTTATATAAAACCTTTTAAATAAAATAAATAGACTAGAGCTGCTACTGCAATGGTTACAAAAAAATCAGTTTTTTGAAATTCCACCTTTTTAATGGAGCAACACGTAAAGCTTCCTTTTAACCCTCTTCTTACTACCTGAAGTTGCTGAAGGTCAGTCTATTCCAGTCTCAAAAACGTTTCGTTATTAAAGACACCAAAACTAGATTACAGAGAAGTGTTGCACATTGTCTCAACAAAGTTGCTCTGTATCGCTTGCATATCATTAAAAAATAAAATTTAAAAATAAATAAATCGGGCATCCAAACCTTTTCGAAGTTCCTGACTAAGGACTCTTTTCATTTCTACAGTTTACTCTTGCCGTTACCACTGCTGACTCCTATTGGGACTGAGCCATTCTCTGGTTTGTGATGATTAATCGTTAACGTACATCATCCTTGTATGTAATGGTGCTATTGAAAAGCAAAAATAATAAAAACGAATTGGAAAAAAAAGGTTTCCTAAATAGGAGCTGTAAAGGGGTGGAGTGTTTACCAATGCCCCGGGATGTGGTATCTACATCTACATCTACTGGAAGCTGCAAATACCCACGGTCCAAGAAATCCCCAAAACAATGAGGGATTTCATGCTAAAATGGAGCATTTTGCATGAACTGAACTTACCAACCATTTTCCCCTGTTTAATTTTTGACAGGTTTGACCTGTCAAAATGTATATAGGGGAATTAAGAGGGTGAAAGGGGGCGGGGGATGTTGGGTGACGTTTATTAGTCAGTGCTAAATGTTCTAGGGCTGATTTGCATGCACTTGATCTTCTGCGAATTCAGTTGAATGCCAGTAACAATGCAAGCTGCCTTTAAAATTCTGCCTTTCACATATGAGAACTGATGGTTTTGACCTAGAAAAATAACTTGATTTTTATCAAATCATCCTGCAAATGTGTCATTTATAGGCTTTGTAAATAAAATGTGTCGATATTATCCAATTGTTTTCACTTGCATCTGTACCTTCCTGTTCTGAATCTTCTGAGGTCTCTCCTCTTGCAGTTCTCTTGTTGTTTCTGCTTTCACTGGATAGTAAACCTGTTGCAGATCTGTGTTCGATATTGATATTAGGCACGTCTAATATCTCTATCTAGTCTGCAACATCACTTATGAGGACAGTGATGAGCTTTGACCCTTGAAAATACCTCTTGCTACCCACTAGAAAATGGAATCAGCTCCTCAGCAATTTCGCTGTGCCAGCTCCTACGGAAAATGCATGTATCGCGCACACAGGGGGATCATAATTGAAGTTGCTACTAATATTCAAGAACAGATCCACCACTTTGATTCTGCTTACAACCCTTATTTACTAAGCTAAACATTTCAGCCAAAAGTATGACATACTTTTCAGAGATGAAGTCATACAGTGCTGGATTGTCTTCAAAACAGATAAAGATACTATACCTTTTTAAAAAAAAAAGTTTTTATAATTGATTGAATTAGTTTTCCATATTGGAGTTTCCATGATAGGGCTCCAGTTCCCAAACTCCTTTCCCTTCATACGATACATGTCCTTCTCCATTCTGCTGTAACGTCTCATGCTTCGAACAGAGGTACTGGTGCCATATTTTCCAGCTTCTTGAGTACCTCAACAAACATGACTCTACTCTAGCTCTGATGCCCATTCGACATTAGATTTTGTTGTCTGTAGCAGGATGGGGGAATAGAGTTTCTAAAACAGTGTGCTCTTCTGTAGCTCATCTACAGTCCTTATGAATACTAGGTATCTTCAGGTTTCCATCATTGTTGAAAGACATCATGCACTAGAGCAGGCTTCTCCCAACATGTAGCTTCTGCACTCCTGGTAGCACTCCATCAACACGTAGTTAGCTCTTCTTCGTGCAGCACAGCCTACTCCAATGTAAGTTTCTGCTTTGTTGAATTTATAGAAGTAACCAAAATTGAAAAGGTGCGTTTTTAGGATGATGTTTGGAGAAAAATGGCTCAATTTCCAAAATATATTTGAAGAGGATATTTGAGTAAGAAATCCTGGGGAGTTTGGTGGCTTATTACTCATGTCACTTTAGTGCCATGGGCATTGCACCCATGGCTGCTGTTATGCATTACTAATGTAGAGGCATTCCAAAATGATAAAGTCCACATTACTGCTAGCAACCATGCCTGATGCAATCACTGCTGGTAATCTTCAAGATGGTGGCCACTAATAGAATCTTGTCTGACATGGTCACTATTACAACACTAATATTCTTAGTAGCTTGAAATGATTAGCCAGTTCTCATTACAGAAAATGTCAGAGAACCCTGTCTTTCCTCATTTATTTATCCTGCTGATCTCCTTCTTCATGCCCACGATGGTGTTGTAAAAGCTGGCCTTTATATGTACAGCAACCAGATACCGTTCTGCCCGTATGAAAGTACTTAAGAAAATAAAAACTGAAACAGAGACTTTCTGTGGCATATTGTGGCTATAATCTCCACCTTTTTAAGCCGTTTTCTATTTGAAAGGAGATTGATGGTCGAAAACGTGAGTCATTGCTCTTAATGATTAGTTTGAATTTAATTAACTAAAAAATACCGTTTGACCATTAAGGGTACATCAAAAACTGAGAAGCAGGAAATATTGAATTAGAGAAGCAAAATCAAAAGAGAAATCAACAGATTGACAGGACAACTGGGAACTTCCCACATGATTTCTAAACAAGTTCAAGAAACAGAACAGTGTGAGGTTCCAAGAGGTTTTGCTGTGTGCTCCTTCTGCTGTGTATGCCGGTTTGGTTCTAGTGGAATTGTGTCCTGGATGGTATTTTGGTACTTACGTCCGTGAAAATGGATTGTAAATATTAGAGGTGTGATTTGTGGCTTTATTGGGGTGGTCAAAGTAATGGTGAATGTTGAGGATGTTTACAGTGCGTAGATTTAGCTTATGTGAATTGTGTTCGTGTGGCTAGGTCACGTGTATGTGATCGTGCACTAACCTAGTATTTCTTTAAATATTCTATTGTTTTCTTGGGTAAGGAGGGTGTGGCGGCATACTGTATATTGTTTTATTCCAAAAGAATTAGGGACACTCATTATTTACTCCATAAGCAGCTTAATTTACAAATATGCTAATACGGTCCAACACATGTTGTGCAATATACATTGCTTCCTCTGACCCTCATACAGTTAACATTTTCTATCATAATTAAGTTGTCCTATTGTCACTTAAATACATATTTTTAAATTGTAGTCCAAAGTAATTAACAGCATCAAAAACCAAGTGTAATTACCTTGTGCCATGGGGCAATGGCTTAGGAAATTATGCCACAACACTTGTTTTTTAAGGTTTTTATGCAGTCTTAATTGCTATGGACTACCATATATTGAACGTGATATCACTGCCAATGGGACAACTTAACTGTGATGGAACAGGTTAACTAAAAGAGGCTCAGAGAAAGCAATAAGTATTGCGAAATACGTGTCGGCCAGCGTTGCCATACTTGGAAATAAGGGTTTTTGTGGTTTAATTAAAGAGAGCTCCGCATTCTTTGCAACAACGTTATTTTATTGACATCACGTAGGCAAAGAAGATGCCTTAAGAGGGCTGCACCATGCCGGTACTGATTGTGCCGTTGCCGGTTTGGATTTATTGTGTGTTGCGTAGTATAGTGCATATGAATATTACTATGAGTCTTTGGTCTCCCTACCTGTTCTTGTGTTCTGTGTTTTTATGAACAGCGAGGTCTTTCAATTAGTTTAGGTTTTGTACTAGATGTTGTAAGTCAGACCGATGAGCTACGCACCGGTCAGTTGGGAGCGCCAATACTCCCAATTGACCATTTTGTTTCTAATACCTAGTCTACTATGAAACACAATTCATTGCCCTAACATCTGTCATATGTTGCGATCCACTAGCCGTGACCTTAACAGGTACAGTGTGACCTGTGTAATCAAGCAGGGGAACTGGCAGGCCATCATCCATGCCCTGGTAGGCCAGCCATAGTCAGACACACTGGTAGAAGAGTCAGGGCACTGACAGTTTTCACCCACTTCAGTAAACTCATCATGACTCAACAGGGCTCATTATATACTGTGTGTACCTGACACAGCCACGGCACTGTCTTTTATTTTGAGTTGTTCATAGCAGGTAATTTGTGTAACAGTTGTCAACCTAGCACGCTCACAGACTATCACACGAGGCAGGACCGCTACACAGTACATTACAGTTTACAGCTTTATAAGACTTCACACTAAATCCCACTAGGCAGGGCTTCTGGTGGGCATTACATGGTGTATTATATTCGGGGCCACTGGAATTGTGCGGCCGCGGCTGTTTTAGCATACTTATGGATTTGCCACTCAATCAACCATCAGTGCATAACCTGCAGATTTTCACAAAAAGTTAGTTTCTAGCTCAACAGGATCGAAAGTTACTAAAAACTATGCGACGTGTGTTCGGCACAGTGGAGGGCACCTCTGAAAGGTTAACCGGCCCTCCTTCAGTTGCTCGTTTCTTTATTCCGCTGTTAAACTGCTACGAATGAAGTGACATCTTTACCGAGACAGTACTACCACGTGTAAAAACGACAAAATAACCAAGTAATATTATTGAAATTGTGCCGCATTATGCCGCATCTTTTCCCTTTCCTTGCCTCATAATTTAGTCAACCATGTCACATAATTTGGCGTTTCCCCATTGCTGCAAAATTCCAGCGGTCCTGATTTTCTTTGACGAGGCCAGGGCAGGCCTCAAACACAATATCATGCAAGGCAACCTCACACTATTGTCACACATGGCAAAACCCTGGAAGGCCTTACCTGGGGTATACAGTTAACAGGGTCCTGGATAGCTTCACACACTAGCACACTGAGTAGGTCTGACACGGTGTAGTACAATTGATAGGGCCCCGCTGGTCATCACAGCTTCTGGCTTGCCTGACACCGTATACTGAGGTGCACAGGACCCTGGCTTTTACACACGATATCATACTAGAAGGGACATCTTGCAGGTATTATACAGGACATAGACATGGCCTCTGGAATACACTTACATGGTGTATTATTGCTGATAGACTTGGCAGACCTTAACATACTGGATTACTTTAGTTAGGGCATTCTAAGCAGCACGTGGGTAAACACTACTTTAATATACACTTTAATCAACAAAAAGCCTTCATCACAGAATACAGGAAAATAACACATATGCAGAAACACAACTGCAAATGTGTAACAAAGTGCAGATCTGGATATTGAAAAGACATTTAACTTCGGTAAAAACAGATTATAAAGCCCAAACCCCGTACAAAAGCCCAAACCCCGTACAAAAAAAAGGAATAGACAACACCTTAAAAGAAATAAAACCCATCAGTAAATCGTTTTGAAATACCCCGGTTATCCCATTAAAAATATGACATATGTATCATCGTATTGTATATGAAGTGCATATAAAACAGAACAATAGGTCCTGTCGTGGCTGTAGACCAACCTTCTGTACGTTCCAAGTTGTATATAGATGTAGGTCAACAACACCTGTTTTGTAACGTCTGCATTGCAAGCCAAATTAGGTTGTCATGTCATTATAAAAGCAAAACAACTGAAAATAACCCGGGCATGCGCATTACAATTTAGATAGTAACTACAGAAGTATTTTTAAACATCACAAAAGTTGTACATTCACTATACAAGCTCAACTTTAAGAGGCCCATAATGCTACAAAGTCCTTCCAAACTACATTCGAGGTAGTTTAAAGAGCAGGTGTTTATTTGTATTCACTTTTCCGAGATGTTATCACTAAAGCGAGGGATGAAATAACCTAACTGATCAGCAGCGACCCACTAGTTTGTAGTATACTATAGCAAGGTACCTAAAACGGGGTGGAATACCCTCCACGGCTCGGGGATGGAGAGGGGGAGGCGAGGGGGTGGGCGGTGCCAGTTTTTTCCCCACTTTTGTTTTGTAACACCAGGGTAAGATTATAATATGGGTGAGTTTTGAAAAACCGCTGCAGGGGTTCTACTTTTAACTGCCCCTTTGTCAAAAAAACAAAAAACACACAATTGAATCAACTTGATTATCAAACGAACCGCAGAACGCCACTGTGCACTAAACAATCTAAAAATAAACAAAAGATCCGATTTTCCCTCCAAGAAAACGAGTGTTTTCTGGGTTTGTGGAGCTGGGTGTGGTGTAATGTACCCAAAACATCAGATTAAAGCAAGGAACTACCACCACCCTCTTTGCACCCCACACTCCGGGTGGGAGGGAGCAGGCTCGTGAAGAGAACTTTAACCTTTGTTCCCACAAAGGCCCGCGGCAGACTGGGAGAGGGGAGGGGGGATGACTCAACAACCCCTCAACCCCCGAGTTTCCTGGAATCAGAGCCTTCCACAAGTTTATTTACAACGCGGGAAGGCGGAAAAGAACATTAAAAAGTTAGGACGAGGGGCTCTCTCGTCTGCACTTAGCTTGCAGAATTGTAGGATGAAGACAGAAAAGAGGTCGGCACAAGAGTGGAATGCCTGGCTGTGCGGCTTGGTTGGTTTACCAGAAGTGGACAAAGAAAACCAACTTTCATAGCCTGCTTCCCTCCTTATCTCGACTTCTCCCTCCTCCACCCCCCTTTTCCATTTTTCAGAGACTCTCCCGCCTGCTGCTGCCAACTACCGAGGGTATACAATAGTCACATTAACGCCTGCTAAACACAACTAAACAAGAAAGTATACAGAACATTTAAATCACTCCAAGAGAGTACGCTGCACTGATCTGAGGGCGGGCTGCGAGGAAACGGCCACTTCCTTTTAGTAAAACATTAATCCAAACATTGAAAGAAGAGAAAAAAAACAACTCACGCCCTTCTACTTCACTCATATTCCTCTCCAAACACAGACTACAAACTTTCGAAATCAGTGCAGGTCTAAAAAACACAGACTAAGATGGCTCCAGCTACAACAAAGGGCTGCGGGGAGAAACCGGATTTATGTTTGTTTGGGAAAAGCTGATCACATCCCACCGTTTCTACAATGAACAGCAGCTATCGACAGGCCGAGAACAGCCCTACAGCCGGACAGAACCATAGTAACCAGTTCATTATTAAATGTTTGCTACTACCAGGCTCTGGGTATTGTATTGCTTAAAGTAACTTCTAAAGCAGCCCCCACCCTGCCGAGGAGAGCAAAGACCTGCCACGTTCTTTATTAAAGCCATTTCGGGGGTTTGCCCGCCCTGGGAGAGAGGGATTTTTTTTTGCTTAGCTCAGCAAAACCTTTTGAAGGGGGAAAAAAGGAAGAACGGCTCAGAGCTGAGACATGAACAAAATAAGCGCTGGAAGAATACGAATTGAGTTCGGGGTGGGGGCGCTCCCCTCTCCACACCTCTCAAATTCCCCCAACATTACTAAGTTGTCTTTAAAAAGCAAAGTACAAAAAGCGACAGACTAATACGCAGAGAATACTACTCACAGATAGGGTGGGTGGAAATGGGGAAAGATTTTACCAGACAGGGTGCAAAACGAGGGAGTTGACACACTAGGAGTCAAAAGGACGGTGCGAACCAGGAGGACAAGAAAACGGGTGCTCTCTCCGGGAGCGGCGAAAAGTGTGCACTTGGGGAGTGCAAGGGGGCGTCTCACAGAGAAGTGTGAAAGAAGGGGTACTCAGACGTGTTTGAAATAAGGGTATGCCCAGATAGGGGTGACTAGAAGAGTGAAATTAGAGTACACTCTCGGAGGGAGAAATAAACTGGAACTTGCACAGAGGGGAGAGGAGAGGTTACTCACAAAGTGAGTGATGGGGAATACGCACAGTGAGGGTGCACATTTAGGGTACTCGCGTACACTTGTGTAAAATTAGGGCAATCACCAGAGGGTGGAAAAAGAAGGTGCAAGAGAAGAAGTAAATTGAGAACACTAGCAGAGAGTGTGGAAGAGCAGTATTGGCAGGTTCGGAGATGTTGATACCCCGAGAGGACAGAACAAGCGAGTAATGAGAAAGGTGTAAAATGATGTGTTTACAAGAGGATATTCACAAGGAGTAGGGGCAAAAAGAGGGTACTGGCAGAGAGGCACTAACAGGTGTAAAATGAAAGCTCTTGACGTGAAGTGACAGGAGGGGCACTCTGGGTTACAAAGACTTAAAAGAGGGTACTCACAGAGAGAGGTGTCTATCGGAAGTCAGGGTGGGTCTCTTAGCACAGTCCATGCACTCATGGGGTCCTCAAGCCCTGCAGTAACCTTCAGGAGACACGTCCCAGCAGACACTGCGGCCATGCTGAAGGCGGCCATGGGGCAGCAAAAACTCTGGATGTGTCCTGAAAAGCAGCCCTGCCTGAGGGGCAATGACTGTAAGAACGCAAACCAGACAGCAGTTCCCTCACTGCCTGCACGTAAGATGTCTCCTGGTACTGGAAGCGTCCTGTCGAATTTCACAGCAGTACTCGAGCAGTTGGAAAATACTCTTTTTTTGAAGAAAAACGCAATTAAAAACCCCAAAACTCTGACCGCCTCCCTCTCCTGCCCCAGCGCGAGGTTCCCCACACCTCTGTGCGCCGCACTCCAGGGAGGGAGGCGGAGAGTCAACGAGAAGCCAGGAACCAGGCGCAAATATGCCAAACATGCTAGAAACGACAAGGATTTGAAGCTCCCAGATCCCTGAGCGTGTCAGAGAGAGGGAAGGGAAAGAGAGAGAAGGCGAGCGAGCAGGAGAGGGGGAGAGAAGACAAAGGGGAGCGGGGAAGCAGGGGATGGGAAAGGGGGGGACAGAGCGACAGGGGAGAAGAGGAGAGAAGGAAACACAGCCACGCCAATGAAACTTTGTGCCTTACCTCCTGGGAGCCCTTTATTGTGCCCCAGAGTGAAAGTTTGTAGCGGGGTGTTAGTGTGAGCAGGGCTAACTGTGCAGAGGACTTGAGTGCTCTGTGGGACAGTTGTTCTCTTCCCCTCCTCCCCGCCTCTTCTCTCCCGGGGGCTGCGGCCCCTGGAAGTGGTGGTGGGTGATGATGATGGTTTTGGCGGCGGTGCCCTGGGTCCCGGTGCCTGCTGTTGTTGATGCCTGAGAAGGCAGGCCTGGTATTTTGGAAAGGTGACAGCTTTTCCGAGGAATCTCTGGAATGAGAGAGAGGAATGGAATGGAGTGAACTCAGCCAGTCAGTTTCAGTTCAGGGAGGGGCCATGGAACGGGGCGGGGCTCGGCAGGAGGCGGGGCTGCACCTCCAACCTGGCTGCTCCTCCCCATGAGCTCACCAGAGGCGCTGCCTGCCAGCAGGTCAAGACGAGGAAGAAGGGGTGGGGGTGAGAACGGACTCTGCTAAACTCTCCTGTGTGCCCTCGACGCGAAGATGGGGGGCTGGGAGTAGAACCGGAGCAGGGGAAACAGTTGCAGTCTTGGAAAACTCTTTGATTACACTCCGACCGCAGCAGAAGTAGGACAGAACCGGAGGAGTGCTACGACCAATAGAGAAGCTCCTAAAACGCCAAGATCAGTGCTTCAGACACGACGGGACAGAGCAAGAACTAGAACAGGCCTCGAGTCTGATGAAAGGGAGTGTTTAATAAAAACAAGAAAACTGGAACGAGAGCAGCGCCAGAGCGTGACGAGCTCTGACGTATGGCCAGACTAATGGCGGCAAACGTACTGGCATTGCTTTAGATGGGCCTGTATTGTCGGTACTGAGTACCGGCACTTATTTTTTATTTTGAGAGGGAGAGTACCTGCACTTCTCAAGAGTAACGAAATACGTTTATTTGAGGAGTACCGGCACCTCTCAGAAACAAGCAGGCACTCTGGTGCAGGGTACCTGCACTTCTATTTTTCCATTTCAAGCACTTGGTACTGAACAGAACAAGAGAAGGGTTCTGAAACCGCATAGGAGCAGGTGAAGAACCACAGAGAAAGACTCATCGAAACGGACCTGAACCAGTAGAAAATCTTCTAGAGCCAGAGCAGCACGAGGCCGGGTTAGAACTGAGGGAAGATCAGAGTAGAGATGAAAGCAAAACACAAACTTTTCCAGAGATACTCAGAGAACAACAGCGTTCCAACTAGCGAACATCTAAGAAAGAACCAGAGCAATACTAGAGAAAACCAGGCTAGATCTAAAACGGTAAAATAAAAAAACACTTAGGTCCGGGCGCACAGCTGAGCTTAAAGCAGAACAATGCTAGAACGAGAACTAATGCAAAACGAGAACGGTGATGTAACCGAAGCAAAGCTAGGGCAGAACAAGAGCAGCTGCTTCAGAACTGTGTCAGAATTAGAGCCTAGCTGAATGAAAACACCAAGAACCAAAGTAGAAGTAGGAAAACCAGAAGCAAAACGAGAATAAGAGTGACAACACAAGAAATGAGCCGACACAGAATGAGAACATTACCAGGGCCAGAATACAGCGGGTGTTAAACAAGAATTGATACAAAGAGGGGAGAGAAGGACATGGACGAGTTTGGGCAGAGCAGTACTAAACGAGAAACGCGCTCTTGTATAAATAGCGCATTGCCATAAACTGCATAAGTGAAGCAGGATGAGAGCTATTCTACACCAAATCCAGAGCTAGCACAAAAGGAAATAGTAGGACCTGACATAATTAAAGTGAAATACTTGTAGTAAGCAATATCTATCTTGGGTTCTTGATAAGTCGTCAAAAGTCCAGTCTACAGAACAAAAAGGTGGACGGGTTATAATAAATCTGCAGGTAGATAAAGAGTATTCACCAGAAAAGTGTAAAGGTAAGCAACTTATTCTTCTGATGGGTACTTCTACTTACAGAACCTTCACCTTTTGAATTGGTACCAAAACAGTCCCTCTCCAGTAGTGGAGTGGACATACACCAGAACGTCAAGCAAGACTGAAGGAGCAAAACAATGTTCCTGCCAACCTGAGAATCACTGCAATAATGTTCGAAGTATGGAGAAAAGCCCAGTTTCAGCTGGAGTCACAGCATTTGTTCTGATGGAATGAGGCCTAAGGCTTTCTGGTGGTCCACCTGGGCCAGAGGAAAGCATTGTTTAAAGCCCAGGACAAACCAGTGAGTGTAAGTTTGCTTCTGAACCATTTTTCTTCTCAACAAATAGTTGATTATCTGTGCAGTGCTCCGTATTTGTATCAACTTAGAAGCTAATGTGCCATGCAAGTCTCATCAATGCAGCTCCCCCCCTCCTTTGATGGATACAGAGGTGAAAAAAACATGTGAGGTGTAACAAATTGCCCCGTATGAAAGGGTGACACCACTTTCAGAAGCAAGGATGCCCTTGTCCCAAGAACCAGCTTATTAGAGAAGAATGTGTATAGTGAGGGTGAATCGACAAAGCCTGAAATTTGCTAATATGCCGGACAAAAGTGACTGCAATAAGGAACATAGTTTAAGTGTAAGAAGATGAATAGTGCAGCTGTGAGGAGGTTGACAAGCTGGACACATCAGCAATACAGCATAATTCAAGGACCATGAGGAAACACATGATAATCCCTTTGGAAAATGCAACAAAGAGGTGATTGTAAGGATGAGGGCTGATCAGGTGAATGGAGACAGGCCAACAGGTCCGAGACGTAACCGTTGACTGTACCTACAGCAAAACCATACTGGACCAAGATTAAGACAACAGAACATCTATTTTGCATGGAAGGGATCCGCACGCTTCTCGCACTAGGAGACAAAACAAACCCACTGAACTGAGTAATGCACTTGGTGGGAGGGCAGTGTACAGTCGGAATGCCATTCACCACTTCCACCATAAGGTCATAACCCTTCAGTTGATCTCGCTCAATTTCCGCACATGAAGATTGGTTGGGATGAAACGCACTGCCCTATTGCTGGCTTAGTAGGTCCTCTCAAAGAGGAAGCCAAAGTGAAAGGCAGGTGATCAGGGCCAGTTTGAGTATCAGATCCTTTTAGCACAATCCAAGCCCACCAGAATGGCCTGCACTCAGTTTCACTTTACTTTCTTCAGATCGCACAGGCAGTGGTCGGAACTCCCACCAAAGGCAGAACACATCTTCCCCAGTGGGACACTGTTTTCAGAGGTGGCGAAAAGGTGAACCAAGAGTTTGCCTCTTTGGACGAAGATCCCCCTAACCACTCCTCGGCATGTGTCTAGGAGGTTTGGATGGACATGCATTAGGTTGTGTAACTAAATTTATTGATAAAGCATGCATTGTGCACTTTTTGAAGTCCAAAGGATAGAAGACACTTAAAAGTATCAACATTTGAAATTGCTTCCTGTTAATGGGATAATCAATATAGTGGAACCAATGAATAGCCTTTGCAAGGCAGTAAGCTCACCTCAGCAGAAAAATTAAACATTTGAACACGGGAAGCACGTCAGTTTGAGGGAGATGAACAATGGCAAGCACAACTTTTATTCTAGCTCTTTAAGCGAATTAGATTTATTATCTATTAGAGCACAGCCTCTACTGGTTTTAATATGTTTTTTAAATATATTGTGATGATTTTAATTAACCTTCAATAAAATGAAAGGACTTTTGCATGTAGACGCTATTTGTCATTGGAAAGAAGACGCTTGCTAAGCTGGGCCTCCTTGATGTTGAAGGAACTCGTTAGACGATGTGCCAACTGTGAGACCCCTCTAAGCCCTAGCAAGTACCCTACCTCAGCACCTCCAGAGAGTGCCCAGGCATGTACTACCGGCTTGCTGCAACACCATTCAGCTGTCGTGTTGTCACTGAACATCTAAATCGGTTTTCCCCTGATCGACGGTTAAACTTCATCATTTCCAAGCATATGACATGCAGCCCCAGTAGATTTAAGAAGCAGCATCACTTCAACCTCTACCAGAGACCCTGGATTTACACTATATCTAGGGGACCTCTATAGTCAAGAGATATGGGGTTTCTGTTACTACTGTAGCAACTGGCGGGTTACAGCAGTCTAGTCTGCTGCAGGCCAGAGTGATGTTTATCCCCCCCCACTCCTAATCTTGAGAGATTTCTTTGGAAACACCAAATGTGTCCAAAAGACCCCAGTAATTTTGGGCCTGCCGCCGGTGCAAGTTCCACTGAAGACCCTATATATGACGCTATGCAAATGCCATATGTAGTAAGGAGGCTAACAAGTCTATTATCATTAAAACGTTTGAGTTTGGAAGAAGAGCTTTCAGCTGAAATAAACAAATGACTTACCATCAGTATAACTTTTTCTGGTAGATACTCTAACTGCAGATTTCACACTTTAGAACACTGCTATGGCGTCAAACTGGATCTGGAAAAGTTCTCATCAATGCTCCTACACACCACCAGGTGTCGCTGTGTAGCTCCGCTCTGGCTCCATATCGCCCCGGAAGTGACAGTGGAGCTGCATATAACGGCCACCCCTGCTAGCCGACGTCAGTTTCTTGTTTGACTGTTTCCATGACTTCAAAATGCAAAGAGTGAAGCAATTTTTGGTACCAGTGTGCCGATTTGTAATGTTACCTTTTTAGATGATAAAAAGAGGCCACTCCACATAACTGGGAGGTAGGAGGGTGGTGAGGAACCTGCAAATAGAGTAGAAAAAACTTTACTGGAGGTTAGTAATTTTGTTTCCTGATGGATTCTTCCAACCGCAGATTCCTCACCGCAGACTTATTTGGATCATGCAGATCAATGCAAATTACTCTTGCAAGCAATGAGTACTGGGGACATCTGAGAACTTGATTTCCCCAATCAATACTTCTCTACACAATTTTTCCACTTAATTTTTTTCAAGTCTGCTCTCATGAAAATTAGTACATTTCTAACTTTTTGCATTTTGGGAAAAGCACCATCTTATGTACAAAACATTTCATAATGCCAAACTTTTTACTGATTACTTTGGAAAATTCCTCTTCTCATTTTTTCTTGCATCTCCATTTTCCACCATTTTGATATGCTCGCTGTATCCTAATACTTGCACCAGATGATTTGGTTTTAGTGTCAACATTAGTTCTTGTTGCTGACGCTATGCTAAGAAACAAGAACCTCTTTAGCAATATGCACTTTAGTCACCTTAGTGGGCTTGTTCCCGTACCCAAAAACAAAATAATATCTGAGCAAAGCAAGTCTATAGAAATCCCAAGAGTTCACATAAACGGTGTCCACAGAATTCCTCTTCTGTTCTTTATTTTCTTGTTTCTAATTTTAACATGAAAGTGGCATTCTAGCCGTCTAGCCAACACGTGTTTCGTCTTAAGTGGAGTAAACCACAGACTTCTTCAGGGCAAAATAACTGTTCACGTAAACAATAATTGCACTAATATGTTAGCGACTTCCACGGTCCAAAGCTTCCGAAGTAGGAATGCCTCACAGTAGGACCACAATAACTCTTATCATGTAAGAATCTCTAAACTGTGTCTTTAGAATGTCTCACGTTAACAATCGTCACATTTCAGAACAATATTCTGGGTAAGAAGTCTATTCGGTCAGAAAACATTTGTGGAGAGTACTCCTCGTAAGGGATCGACGTCTAGCTAGACGCCGATCCCTTACGAGGAGTACTCTCCATGAAGGTTTTACTGTTTCCGTGAACAACTGTTATTTTGCCCGGAAGAAGTCTGTGGAAGAAGTCTGACAGGTTTGTCTTATTCCGATGGCCCCTTCATTCCTATAAATTAACATTAGCTAAAGGAGTGAGAGATACCTGACTTTTCATTTCCTTTGGAAAGATCACTGTTTCCATTAGGACTAAAGAAAATATACCCAGGTATCACACCCCAAATATTGGGGTTCTCCAGACACTACAACCAGAATGAAAAAGTGTTAATAACAGATCAGTGAGAAAACCAAAACTGTTCCAGAGCTAAAGCAGGATGAGAACAATGCTGTAATTCCATGTTTTAGGCATGTTTGAAGCAATTGCACCTTCCTGTTTCCAACACTGAAGGAGAATTTACTTGCTATGTCTTCACCTATTTGTGTAATCGTCTCCTGTGGGTGGAAGCTTCTGACCCATACAATTTATGGACTGCTTTCCATGTTTTTATTCATTCACAGAATGCATATTTTGTCAAAAAAATGACCAACAAAGCCATGAAGGACTGAGGGGAAACATGTCAGAGAATTGGAGGATCTCAGAATGGCGAGGAGGCTAACCAAGCTCAGGCCAAACCAACAGCTATCATGCTGACCTTCTGGTTTTGCCAATGCCTATTGCCGATGCTGAACAGCATTAGCATAAGGAGCAAAAGAATGCTTCTTACCGATGTTAAACTGCTCGGCAAAAAAAAAAAATTTAAGCTGGCCACAGAACGATGACACGTACACACACGTCATGCCGCTGCAGCTTTTAATTTACCCATGATTATCTTTGCAAGATGGCAAATTCTAATCTTTGAGCAGTAAATTAAAAGCGGTGGTGGATCAGTCAACTCCACTGCTGGCATCAATGTGATTTGCAAGAGCTGTTAGTTTGGTGTTAAGTATCTGCTAGTGGTAATGTCTTAGGCCTGATTTTGTTGCAGAATGTCTTTAAAAATGAAGGTGGCCCAAAAGTTAACTGTGCAGGACACCCTAGTTACTTGCTTTCTTTCACATCGATTAACTTGTAAATAAACGCTTTCACGTTATGAACAGGGGGGCGCATGCGAAAGTCAGAAGTGTGCTCAGCTGCAAGTAAACAAAAAAAACTAAATACTATAACACAGTCAATGCTGGCTGTGTCACAAAGCTGTTTATCTTTACTTCCAGCCATTTGCAACATGGCTGGAAAATATTGGCAAAGCCAAGAGATCTCGCATAGGCCTCTTGGCTTTGCCAATGCTTGTTTATCTTCTGTTAAGTTCTGTCAAAATATGGGCCAGGTAATGTATTTACTCTGCTGGATATAGAAGGTCTGCTTTAACTGTTTAAAACAATATGTACATTAGTTGTAAGGGCTTTGGTTGTTGATTACATTTTTTATGCTTAGGAGTTTTGAGTACCTTAACATTTATAATTATATTTACTTACTTTTTCAATATGTTAGTTGTTTGGTAAGTTAGTGTTTTTAGTGAGCCAGACTGCGTTCTTGTTTGTAATGTTGTAATGGAAAGGAAAAACCGGTACATAAAGCGGTCTATAACAGCTAGGGTATTAGGTTCGGGTGGTGGCTGTGTTAAACATCTTTATGGGGTCCAACGCCCATTAAACAATTTGCCAAGAAGTTCTCTAGCAGGGGTCACTCCATATGAGGTCCTATTTGGGACAAGAATGTGGGTTCCTGATCTCGAATGTAAAGGCACAGTGGTGGAAAATAAACCATTTGATATCAAAGATCGTTTGGCTGTTTTACAGGACTTAAATGAACTAAGATCAAAACAAAGCAATGTGTTCCTGAAGCCAACCACCACTGGGGATAATTCAGCCATCCCAGCAAGGCCTGTCTGGATCCCAAAGCTCGGGGATCTAGTCAGAGAGAAGATCGCGGACAAGAAGGAATTTGGGCCTTCTTACAGACAACCAGTACCTGTCCTAGCAATCCGCGGATCAAGAACAGTACTTTTGCCGCCCCTTGCTGGTAAAAAAGAGAAAAGATTTGTGTCCATCGACCTCATCAAACCACACATGGCCGATACTAAGCAGTAGGCCACGTGGACTCCGACCAAGTAGCAGACGCACTCCTCTAGCTACTATCCAAGAGGTTCAAACTGAAAGACTCATCACCATTGAGAATCCAACAGTAAGAAATGAAGGACTAAGCAACAATGCTATGGAACTCATTCCTCTTGAAACCCAAATAACAGTTCGTCCTGATACACCTGTCTACACCAACGTAACAAGTGATCCACTGGTTCCAGCGATATCAACGAATCTGGATGCAATTCCAACCACTGACAGAACTGCTTCTGGCTATTTCATTAACTTTGATACGTTTTCTGAGCATCCCAGCAAGCCTGAAATGACGCCAGCGAAAAGTACTTTCAAAGAACAAGCACAAGACTTTTTTCAATACGTGAAAAGACTTATCTGGTTTCACCATGGATTGAACTATGGATTATTTCTGGAATATTTTTCTTTATGCTTTGGCTAGCTTTAGTAATAACTCTGAGCATGTTGATAGATGGAAGATATATTAATTTGGACACAGGAAGTAAAAATGTGAACTTACTTTTGAAACCACACAAATCATCCCATCGTGAAGCAAGAGACTTGTCAGCAGTGAACATCACAGCCGTTCCTATATAAGATGGTATAGTTTGGGACAAAACGGATTATGATATATTCGGTCCGTCGGAACGTGTGAAGATCCCACACTTATTCAAGATACCATTTAGTGTCTTTATTACCTCCAGTACCTATTCTGATGATTGGGACATTGAGACTGTTAATAACATATTGTCTGATCTGGAAAGATCTGCTGCATTCTCTAACCACGAATACTTAGAGGGTTCAACTGACTATGAACAGCTTTTTGTTACAACCACTGTGGTCATCATTTCTTGCATAAATCTGCAACACCTAGAAATGTATTTAAGTATAACCAATGGGAACATTGTCCTACACCACCAAGGGGTAGCTCAAAAACGTTTGAAAGGAAGTTTCCATATTTTTCTGGGTACAATATATCCAATCCAGAAACGTTTTACTTTAAAAATGTGAACAAAACAGGAATGAAAAATATGTTAACTAATACGAAACAGATTTATTCTGCAGCCTTTATTGCCCAACTGTCTAGACAGGGTTTCGACTTTTGGAAAGACACAATTGACAAAAAATCTGTCTGGGGTACAAAAGATTGGCACGTGCAGGGGATAGAAGCTTTGTTTAGAGCCTGTATGATCCCACAGCAGATAATGTTTTTGAATGACACTGTCCAACAAACGTCTTGCCTTGGGCTAGCCAAGATCAAAGACATGAACAAACCGTCCATACACCTGCAAGTAATAGCACTACACGGGGTGGTCGATGTACGTACTATCTTACAAAACAACAGATCAGATTCCGAATGGAAAAAATGGTTGCTCTGGCCCACGGACACAAACATCTGTCAAGAAAAATTCCTGAACAAAACATAAGGTTTAAAAATCAATAGGCCAGACCCACGCTATGTTCAAAGACAGCATCAAGGGGTAGTAACAACATACAGTGTAGGAAAATTATGCCTTGATTGGCTACAGATATCTACACTAGAGGATGTGAAACAACACATATCTTTGCTTAAAGAAGACGCAGACTTTAGGGAATTCTTGCCAGGTCCAAGAAAACCGCGTCAAAAACGTTTCATATATGTCGGCATCTATGCTGCTTATAATGAAATATGGAAGGTTACCCAAGCAGAAGCTGCAGTAAGAATACGAGAAATTTATCGTATTAATTTAGAGAAATCTCTCGCTGTGGTCGACAATGGGTTAACAACTCTGTCATCCAAGATATATTCATTGGGCAACATTGTATCCTCTGCTATAGACATTGTGGAACAAGATTTGGTCCTGCTGCGTCAAGGCCAGTCTCAATTACGTTCTATTCTGTCATTAGGCTGGACACTACAAAACTTGCGTGCAGGCTATGTGCCTAGGCGTTTCATCAACACGTCTTCTCTGTTTTCTGATTACAATCTCACTGATAAACTGATCGAGCTGACACAAACGGGAGCGAAGTATACAGCGCTGAGCATTGAAAAACTGGAAAAATTGCCATTTACGGAAGAAGAAAAAACAGCTACAGAATGGATCATACATGGCAAAATAACTCTACCTGTTACAACTTTCCATTTTCAGTATTGCCTTAAACACATGCCAGTAGGCAATTATGAAAGGTTGGGTAAAGAATACATCAGGACATCCTGGGATTTACCTTACACACACCGATGTTGGAGTGGGGGCGTGAAGTGTTTATTAGCGGTACACAATGAAAATGCACTGAGCGGTTCACTCATATGTCGGGATATTAGTTTACACGGGGCTTGTAGCGGTTCCACTGCCAATTTATCCTGCCACCTGCAAGGTTCACCAGCCGCTGTTATTAATCCAACGTTTGGACAACTTTCAAATGGGAGTTACCTCATGTTGAATGATCAGAGCTGTTGTGGCATGTTGCCAGGTATCCCATATCTAGTAACAGTTACTTCCAGGGTCATTTGCTGTATGCAAGTCTTGTTCCCCCAAATAGACATAGTCAGGGAGTTGCCTTTATGGCCTTCACTGAATATCTCTTCTATACGAATTGATACTTTAAGCAGAATAAAAGCCATTCTTTTACAACAAACCGTGACTTTGACCTCGGCCAGTCAAAAGGAGAAAATGAGCCACACAAAATGGCACCAAAATCCTCTAGGGAGTGTGTCATTACTTGTTTTTTTTGTGAGCAACTAAATAAAACATTTCACATTTTTAATTGAAAATAAAAATAAATAAAAAAAACCTATGGGAATACATCATGTTCAAGAAGCTATCCCTCAATCTATCAATGCATTGACATGAACCTTTGTGACAGGCATTGCTGGCATTGCTAGAGATGTCCTCTGGGCCGGTGACAGCTCCAAATTACAGGAATGGGTACTCAGTCAGGGCACTGGAGTCCTTCACTCTGTTCACCTGATGGACTTAAAACCACATCCCACGAAGTCTAATTCCTGGGCTATGTTTTAACTCTTGAAAACAGCACTTAAGTTACGCACATTATAAACGTTTTACAGAGTTGTCTCAGGATGGAATTTATGGACAGAGAGTTTAATGTCCACCAATCATCATTGACAACAGACTGTCAGACCACATAAAGGCCATAACCCAACTAGCAAGTCAATAAAAAAAAGAGTTGACCATCCGATCATACACTGGCATACCCTGATCTCTGAGACAACACCCTGGTTCCCTGGATTTGGACATTGGTGAGGGTTCAGAGGTAGGTGTAAGCCCTGTCATATTGCAATGTTGTGCAACACACAACAGGCTACAACCAGCTTGCACACAACTTCAGGGGAGTACACCAGCAATATTTCCCCCTTTTAGGGTCCAGATATCTGAATCCTGACTTAAGGAGAGAAAAAGTGAACTGTATGATGTATTGTGTACAAATGTGTGCCTTATTGTACCTCTGCTGAGATACTGTGGTAGGACATCTGTAAGGTGTGAGAAGATGGGGAAAGAGTGCAGAAGCAGAATCACCTGAAGGGGAAAATAAAACTAAATTGTAAATGGGCCATTTGTCTTAATTAGAGTACAATATGTATGCCTGCCTACATGTAGTTTCTGTTAGGGTCATGTACATTGCTTAAGTAGTAGTCATTTGGTATGGGTGTGGAAAAGCCACCAACCAGTATGAATAGTAGGGCTGTATGGTGAGTGAGTACTGAACAATAAGCCACATGATGCCAAATTCACCAGCAACCAAGAGACACGCAAGAGGTGATCCGCAGAACATTAAGCTGTTGTGTATGCTGCCTGGAAACACTTCATACACATCAGTGATGCAGTCCCTGGCATCACAGACAGCCTGCATGTTGACTGAGTGCTAGCGGTGTATGTTGCGGAAAAAGTGTAATGTGTGGTGGCCGAAGTGTCACGTGGATGTAATCAGTAGCACCTAGCAACCCTTTGCCTTCCTGCCAGTGACTAAGGTTTGGCTTTGTAGAGATCCACTCTTCGGTTGATGCTTCTCATAACCTAATGCAAGCATCGGGCTGGCTTGGCTGTTACATCTCTATAGTGTCACTAGATATCCTCTGGAAAGATCCAGTGGCAAGAAAATGTAGAGCAGGTAATACCTTCACATAGGCTGGAATAGCCTGGGAGTGGCATGTATCTGAATCAAGATCTTGCTCTCAGTCAGAAACCATGTCCAAGATGACATTAGGTGAGAAGTGAACTCCAGAAATCTGGAAAACAATGGGCAAACCCATTTAGTGACCTAGTGAAAGCCCAGAAAGGGTTTGTTTGTGTTTGCTCCTTTTTAATAAATTCAGCCTGTCTGTGATTATTGGCAGTTGGGCTAACGAGATTCTGATGGAGATGGGTGGGGCAATTGTAAAAAATTTCTCGTCTTATTTACCAGATGTGTGGGTAGTGTTGGAAACAATGTTAGATATAGGAGTTTAGAATTGACGTTTTAATTTAGGACTAACATACACATTTGAACAGAATGAAAAAAACAGAAAGGTAAGTCATTATTGATTTTAACCTGTAAGTTGAAATGTTGCAAAATAACGTAATATTGTTGATACATGTAGAATACCATTAAAGAAATATCACATGATTTATTTCGCTATATCTATCAACAAATCTTATCGAAAACAAAAAAACTGAAAACAAAAGTAATTCAAACACATTTAAATAATGGTATTTGTTAGGAAAACAAAGGAAAACAAACCGAAATCCCATATGTAAGGTTGTTGGATTACCGGCAAACCACCATGTAAGGGGCTTTGACTTCACAAATGTTCTGCTTTTGCCTCGTACTAACTAAATAAGTGGAGTCTATAAATGACGATGCTGTTACTATTTTGTGGGTGGGTGAGGACCCTCTCAAAACCCTTCGAAGCCCTTCCCAAAACAGCTCCTCAGTCCTCAAGGCCTCGAAAAATCGTGCCAACTCGCTATGACAAGTCAGTTTTTATCTGGACAAGCTGTTTTTAGGGCCTACTGGCCTGTACTGGTGAGAGAGCTGACGCTGGCAAAGAACAGGTGTTCTGTTCATTCAGAAAGTGAATGCGCAATAAAGATACCTGTAAATCTTCGTTATATCCCATCACATTTGCTGTACATTCAAAGACAGAGGTCAAATGTCAGCTTCTGTGTTCTAACAAATTGCCACTTATGCCATCCTGGAGATTGGTGTTTTCTTTTCTGACTGCAAAGTTAGAGGATTTTGTAAAGTGAATTGTTTGACCATCTCTGTGAAATGGAAGGCTGTAGGATGTCAGTTTTTTCTACCACACAACATATTTTAATTGCTTGTAAATGAAGAGTAAATATTTCAAAATATATCAGCATTTAGGAAAGCACTTTTTTGTAATTTAGAAATGTGATAGAAACAAAGATTTTAATAGGATCAAAACAAATCTGATCTTCAATTGGTGATGTGCAAATGATAAATATCTGCAGAGACCAGATTTCCAAACATTATTATTTGTCCGCTATAAAGTTTTATCAGTAAAACTGCAGTCGCTGAAAAATGTTGTGGCCATATCAATGGAAAATGTGCTAAAAGTAAATGGCAGTGCGCTACCACATCATGCTTTGGTAATGTACTTATAAAAGTGGGAGTTTCAAACATGAACTGAGAAACATTCTTGACCCAATCTGATAACAATGCTGTTAGTGAACTAAAATGCATGTCAGGGGTCAAGAGCACTGTTGGACGAAAGTGGGAAAGAAGTTAATCAACTTTGAGTCATTCATTCATGGCAAGCTTCGTGTAGATTCATCAATCGGGGCCAAAGAAAAAGGGGGGGGGAGGCCCCAAAGTTACCCATATTAATTCCAGTAGGGTTCTTTACTCTTCGATACACAAAAAATGGCTTTACGGAATTACACTAATCTAAACCGGTCAAAAAGTTAGAACTTTACTCAAGGAATGGGCTTCTTTTAAAAAGTTTTTTTGTAAATGTTTTCATTATTTTTCAAAACGTTAGTGTTTAGAAATGTTCTTGGTTTGTGCATCAAAAGGTAACATTTTAGGTATATCTGAACTGTTAATCTGTGGATGTATGCAGACTCAGATCCATGAATAACCCAAAAATATAAAAAGTCAGCCAATCTGATTGACTGCAAGAGTTTCTTTTTCCATTTACCAAGTCAGATCTGAAGATCCCTATCCATGGACTGGAAAGGATTGTATTAGCTGACTGCAACATTGATACAAAATATTCCAGCTAATATTACAGGACTCAAGAACTGAAAACGTGAAAAAAGTTAGGAAAGGGCACACTAGGGGCCAGGATGAGCACACGCAAGGCCCACATGGGGAGGCTCCTTGATCAGAATTAGAAAATGAGTCCCAAATGGGATCCCAAGGCCCTTCTATGAATTGGCGGATCCTATTTAGGATTCACAGATCTAAAAATAAATGGGAAAAAAAGAAAGATCGGTCTGGCCACCAATAAGGTGCAATGTGCAGCTCATAGCCCGTGCGCAGCAGAGGCCAGGCCTCTGCTGTGCATGGAGGGGGTGGGGGGATGTCCTTAGATGTCAGGTGGTGGCCGGGCCTGCGGAGGCCATGTGCAGTAAAGGTTGACTAACCCCCACTGTACATGGCTGAAGACTTTGTCTTAATTATAACTTGCAAATTTCTGTGGTTTTTTGTTTCATTTCACAACTATTACTGCACTTTAACTTTGTTTTGTGACTATCTGAAGATTTTTTGTGAACATAACAAAGTCAACCATAACTGCACTTTAGCCTTTAGATTCATTCACATATACACACACACAGTCACATATATATATATATATATATATATATATATATATATATATATATATATATATATATATATATATATATATATATATTTCCACAAGGAAGTAGCCATTCAAGAGTAAGGAATAACTTCCAGCGGCACACCAAAGGACGAGTCCAATAAAGATTTATTGTCTCAAAAACCAAACAGTACGACGCGTTTCGGCGAAGCCTTTGTCAAGTGGATGACCTGTGCCCAATTACCCTTAGAAATAGGGGTTATGGTTTGTAGACAGTGAGAAAATACTATCGACATATCGGCACTTTTCGAAAAACAAAATAATTGAAAACATAATGCACAAAGTTTCCTCATACTTAAGAAAAACAATTGTATAAAAATACAGATGTATAATGTATACAGTCTCCGACAATTACATCCAATAAATCGGTCATTATGCAACGAATGTTCAATATCAATAAAGTTTTTAGCGTGAGGCAAGTGCCGTTTTGTATAGCATATAAATAATCACCTAATGACATTTCATTGTTACAAGTTGGCTAAACCATATGACTACGCATAGAGAAGTACATTGCGAATGCAAAGACGTGTTCTCTAATCGTGCCGAACCTATTTAGATCCATATATGATGGTCACTTTTATGAATACATAGAGTACAATCAAATCATAAACCCATGATTAGCCTGTGAATGACGGGTAATGTACCCAGCTATCCCATGGTGCCAATGTATTTACTGTATCATATTCAGAGTAATGTACTAATAATAAGGCACCCAGCATTCGTGTCCTGTAATACGGACCAACAAGGACCATACTAGTAATCCCACTGTCAATTCGGGCATAGGGGTGTTTCTGTTTGTGGATACAGATGTGTAAATAAACAGTGAATCTACGATGTGTGCAAAACAAGCAAAATAATAATGAAAAATAATGGAAAAAATTCTGAAGGGGAAAGAGAAGATTGTGACTCGGGGTTAGGCTGGATATTATTTAGTCATAATATACATGCTACCTACACAGCTTCTAGTGTGGTATGCAGGGGTACTGGGTCGAATTCTAATAATCTGTCATTTACGCCACAGAATCCCTTACCCCACCATTGGACACAATAACTGAACAGCCCTTACTCTAAAATGTGATAAAGTGAACTAAAACAGCCAAAGCTGAGAAGTATTATGGAAGATGCGGAAGGTGGAAGTCTTTCAAGGTATCAGATATGGCCAATATGCGTTGCCAATTCCTCCCCATAATTCATGCCATTCGGGATTTTCGTGTTTAAATCTATGATATACTTAGATTCTGTGATTCGGAACAATTTTTCCCGATCTCCCCCTCTGGGGTGTGGTAGAATTCTGTCAATGCCATAGAATTTGAGTAAATCTGCATTGCCCTGATGTTTCTCTTGGAAGTGTCTTGCGACCGGGTAATTCAGATCAGCATTGGTGACAGCCCTCATGTGTTGTAGCACCCGTGTTTTTAGTTGTAGTTTCGTACTACCCACGTAGTTTAAGCCACAGGGGCATTCTAGGACATAAATACTGAAGTCACTGGTACATGTTATGAATTTGTTGATTTCTTTTTTCTTTCTTTTATCCTGCCCTATAAAATAGCTGTCTCGGTTTACACTGTGTTTGCAGGCGTTACACTTCTTGAAGCCCCTAGCCCTTCCTAACCAAGTGGTGGTGTTGGATGTTTGCTGGTAACTGTGGACCAAACGGTCGCAAAGTGATTTAGATTTTCTATAGGTTATTGCGGGTGCTTTCCCCACATCCTGACCAATTACGGGATCCATCTCTATAAGTCCCCAATGTTTTCTCAAAATGTTCCTTAACTGATTGGACCTTCCATTAAAGGTGGTAATTAGTCTAGGTGCCCTGCTGCTATCTGTGGATCTCTTTTTGGTTGAAAAGAGTGCTTCATTGCGGGAAATGGCTTTGACTTTTTATTGGCAGCTTCAATGGTCTTTTATGTATAACCCCTTTGTCTAAATCTTTCTGTCATGGTGTGTTGTTCCTTTTCAAAATTATTGTTGGTGCTGCAATTCCTTCGAGCCCGAAGGAATTCACCATAGGGGATACTGTTTTTCAAAGGGGCAGAATGGTTGCTTCCGGCATGGAGTAAGGTATTTCCAGCCGTTTCTTTGCGGAAAAGATTCGTGGTCATTTTACCTCCCTCAATAGTGATTGCGACGTCCAGAAACTCGCAATACGAGCTGATGGACTGCGTGAATTTCAGATTTAGATCATTTTTCCCAAGTTCGTGTATGAACTCCAATGCCAGATCCACGGGGCCATCCCATATCAGGAACAGGTCATCAATGTACCTGATCCAGATAGGGATGTGCTCAGTGTACCTATCATTGGCCTCCACCCAGACTACACGCTCCTCCCACCAGCCAAGGAAAAGATTCGCCAGACTGGGGGCAAAGCAAGTACCCATCGCGGTCCCTGCCTTCTGACGGTATAAGGTCTTATCGAAGAGGAAAATATTTTCATTTAAGCAGTAAAGCATCATTGTTCTTAGCATTTGTGTATGATCCCATAGGGAGATGTCTCTTTCCTTCAGGAAGTACATACATGCCTCTACTCCCTTCGTTTGTTCAATGCAAGTGTATAGTGAACATACGTCTAATGCTATCATGTGATAGTTAACTTCCCACTTGATATCGTGAATGCGACGTAGGAAATCTGTACTGTCGCGGCAATAGGATCTTAATCTGGTAACATAAGGTGACAGGACAAAATCCAGAAAAATTGAGGTGTTTTCTAGCAATCCTCCATTGGAGGATACTATTGGTCTCCCTGGTGGTTTAGTGGGATGTTTGTGTATTTTGGGGAGTAGATAAAAACATGGGATGCGTGGATTATCTGTTTTCAAAAATAGGTATTCCGCTTTGTCCAGCATCCCCATCTCCCACCAATCCTTGAGTAAATCGTGATATTTCTGGATGGATATCCTGTATGTGTCCCAGCTGATCTCTTCATAACAGAAAATATCACTTAGTTGCCTTAACGCTTCCTGGTTATATTGTTCCATATCCATAATGATGACATTCCCACCCTTATCCGTGGGTTTTATAATTATGCTTTCATCATCCATTAAAGTCTTTAGGGCATTTCTTTGGGACATGGATAAATTGTCATATTTCGATGTTGGAGATGGTTCCCTCATTTTATTGATTTCCTGTATCATTACATTATTAAAGGCTTCAATGTTATCATATGGAACATTCGGATTGAAGGTTGATTTCGGTCTCATCCCCGTGTGATAGGTGGCATCTGGCTGAAAGCCCAAAGTCATCAGTGTTCTGCTTTTCTCTCTGGGGGAAAAATCATTCATGTCCTCCTCCATTCGATGTAACTCTAACAGGAGATTGGCATCTTCCAGATTTAAATTTGGTGCTTCTTCCGTAAGACTACATCCAAGTCTCGGCATCTTTGTTTTTACAGCAATCTTGTATAGTTTCATCAATTTAAGCTTGCGTACGTATAGAAATAAATCAATACGTGTGGAAGCAAAATCCATATCGCTATTGGGGCAAAATGATAAACATTCGTTGCATTCGTTGCATAATGACCGATTTATTGGATGTAATTGTAGGAGACTGTATACATTATACATCTGTATTTTTATACAATTGTTTTTCTTAAGTATGAGGAAACTTTGTGCATTATGTTTTCAATTATTTTGTTTTTCGAAAAGTGCCGATATGTCGATAGTATTCTCTCACTGTCTACAAACCATAACCCCTATTTCTAAGGGTAATTGGGCACAGGTCATCCACTTGACAAAGGCTTCGCTGAAACGCGTCGTACTGTTTGGTTTTTGAGACAATAAATCTTTATTGGACTCGGCCTTTGGTGTGCCGCTGGAAGTTATTCCTTACTCTTAAATGGCTACTTCCTTGTGGAAATATAATTAGCGGTACTGTGTCCGCTGCTGGCACCGGCGTCGATAGGAGGGTGAGCGCCTGCTCACAGTGACTTTCGCAAACATATATATATGGACCGGAGGTATGCCTTGCGCCCCCGCAAACCTCAATTCGTGCAAGGAGATCAGTTAACCAACGCAGGAGGGAGAGGAGGCTCAGGCACCGCCAAAAATACATCAAGAGGCAATGCGAGAAGGGCCTGGAAAAAGCATTAAATACAAAAGAAAACACAGTTATCAACTTAACTGATACCACATTGACGACAACTGAAATACAATTACTATCACTGGGCCTTTCCTTTTGTCCCAAAAACCGTTTTTCCTACAATCTCTCTAGGATTGACGTGTTCAAGTTTATAAGGAAAATCAAACTTATTAAATATTTTCAACTTAACACATCAGCTGCTAAGAATCCAGTTAATATTACGAATACCACCGACATTGGAGGCTCCTTACAAGTTAAAGACATTTCTAATCTACAACTAATGTTTGATTTGGCACAAGTGACTGAAGATGGGGATCCTTCTTCGGCCAGTCAATTCATATGTTCTAAAACGACGGCCCCCAGCCCTTTTCGTCCAACCTCCACCTTTCTTCCACTGATGCCAAAAGATGCAGTGGATGTTTTTAGTGATCGTGTAATAACAGAACTAAAGATTTTAAATAGAACAGTTCCTTTTGCATCACGACAGAGGGATTATCGCAACAAACAATATCACACCTTAATGTCCAAATTACAGAATAATCCTAATCTTATTATCAGAAAATCGGATAAAGGGGGCAATACAGTACTGTGGTCTCGGAAGGATTATCTGACAGAAGCTGCCCGTCACCTATCCGATGTATCTTGCTATAGACAAACAACGAAATTTGAAATGAGATCAGCGGAGGAAAAAACACGTAAAAAAATCTACCTTTGGAAAAGAGACGGATTGTTAACTAAAGATGAAATGAACTTTCTAAATATTGAACATCCGGTTATTCCTGTTTTGTATTTTTTACCGAAGGTTCACAAAAAAGTAACTCCAGTACCTGGGCGTCCCATTATCTCTGCCCAAAATAGCATGAATGAGAATCTGTCGAAGTATGTTGATTTTTTTCTACAGCCACATATGACTTCACTGCCATCCTATATCAGGGACACGACTGATTTCTTGAATAAGATTAAAGATATTACATGGTGTTCCAACTACCTGCTGATAGTTATGGATATTGAATCCCTTTACACAAGTATCAAGCATTGTCATGGCATGATTGCTACTAAATATTTCTTAGACAACAGGGATATCAATATGAAGGACCACAACAAAATGATTTTGGAGATGATTGAACTTTGTTTATCTACCAATTTCTTTCTATTTGAGAATGTGATATACCATCAAGTGCGTGGTGTGGCGATGGGGGCATGCTTCTCTCCCAGCTACTCATGTTTACATGTGGGTTGGTGGGAGGAGCATGTCCTCAGAACCACCCACCAGCACTGGTGGAGCCATGTGGTTCATTACTGGAGGTATATTGATGATATATTCTTAATTTGGAATGGTTCAAAAGAAGATGCCAGTAGTTTTGTTGACGATATTAATGTGAATGATCTGAATCTCAGGTTTACTGCTTCCATTGATGTTTCTTCTGTCGAGTTTCTTGATGTTCTGGTCTATATAGACAACAATATACTTTGTACCAAATTACACAGGAAGACAACTGCAGGAAACTCGATTTTACATGCTGAAAGTGCACATCCACGTCACCTTATCAACAGTATACCGTATGGCGAATTCATCCGCATACGACGTATCTGTAGTCATGATACTGTCTCAATTGAATGTCAGATGGCAGCTTTTAATAGGTTCCTGGACAGGGGCTATAAAGAACCTCTTCTCACACAGGCCCTTAATAAAGCTAATTCGGTGCCTAGGGTTACTCTTTTACAACCTAGCAGTAATAAGATCACTGAATTAGATCTTCAGTCTATTCGTCTTATTACCACGTTTAGCTCTCAAGAAAAAGCCATTCGTAAAATTATTTATTCTGAATGGCCTATTGTCTTAACAGACAATATTTTGGGTCCCATCCTCCCGAGTTTACCTTCTATTACTTTTAGGAAGGCGCCCTCTATGAGAGATGCTCTAGTGAGAACCATGCCTCCGGTTAATACCAGAGGCACTTGGCTTAATAAAAGTGGTTTTTTTAAGTGTAATTCCTGTCGGGCCTGCACATTTGCCACCAATAGTACACACTACAGAACAGCCTTTAATTGTAAAGAAATAGCCATTCAGGGACATCTGACGTGCCGCACTGATTATGCAATTTACAAACTTAAATGCACCTGCAATCTTGAATATATAGGAAGTACAAAACTTCCTGTGCATAAACGAATCCTGCAACATATTAGGGCGATAGTAAACTCAGACCACAACTATCCCGTGGCAAGACATTTTAAGTCCATCCACGATAATAAATTAAAAGATCTGGAATACACTGTCATAGGAGCAGTTGCCAACCCCGGACGAGGTGGCAACCGTGATAAATTACTTAGACAGCGTGAATCACATTTTATTCTAGCCTTAGATACAAGAGCTCCTAATGGTTTGAATATTAATGAGGATCTTCACAATTTTTTATGAGTGGTTTTGTGAATTACTGTCGTTACTTGCCTTGTCAATTTAACTCTATTGCTGAAATGGTTTTTACACTTTTTTATGTCTTTTAGGCATTTTATGAATAAGTTTTTAATTTTCAGACTGCTTGATTCTTTAGAGATTTTCTATTTTCCCTGGGCTCTTGATCTGTTTATTAAGATGAATTTTTTTATATGGCTTTTTTAGTATATTTATGAAATTTTGTTTCTCTTTTTTGACTAGTTTTATTCATATATGCTGCTAATTTTGACTTATGTCCTGTGCTGTACACATTGAGTTTTTTAACATACCTCTTGGGCTCTCAGTCACTGGACACTTGTCCTTGCACTTGAATGTGACAGTTCGTTGTTTTTTTGTACAAAGGGCTTATTAAGGTTGCCTTTTTAGGTGGATCATATGCACTATGCACTTATTTTAAAACCACCTTTTATGGCACCTCCTTTTTGTATTTTATATGTTTTTATATATTTTTTATATATATTTATATATTTATACAATTTTGTCAACGACTGTCTATTTTGTTTAATTACTATTTATTGAGCCCCGTTGTTACAGTTTGCGTATTTTGCACAAGACATTGAATGCATTGCCGATCATGCCTAAAGGGAGCAGATTGTGTGTCAGGATCTATTTTGCAGTCTGTCTTCTATTTTCTTCTTTGTGGTGTTCAGTGTCGCTCTATTTATGAGCTCATTTCACGGAGACGCATCATGTGATCAAGCTCCCTGCGTGGAGCGAAACGCGTCATGGAGGACACTGGTCCGTTTATTTCTGCATTTTTAATTGGGTATTAAATTATTTGCTTCACCCGCCCTGGCTTGTGGGACTGTTTGATTTTTGATTTGGAGGCGAGAGGTCCGTGCCTGTATTTCCGCCGAGTGGAAAGGAGAGCGGAAAGGACTATTTCTATATATATATATATTACCTACTGGCGGTCGCCAGTAGGTAGTTATAGTTAGGACCCCTTTTCCATAGGAAAACCTCAACATTCTATTTTGAATAACTTTGGCGCCGGTCGATGAATCCTCGCGAATTTCTCAAAATAGGTGGGGCGCTACGCTCCGCTCCTACCCTGAAAGTCTCGGGGGGATTCGTCAAGCGGGGGCTGAGATAAAAGGGGGGTCCCAAAACGCGTTTTTCCCATGCATTTTTCCATAGGACCTTTAGAACGAGCTACAGCCCGAACGGCTGAACAGAATTACTAGAAATTTGGCAGAGAGGTAGTCCCTAGGTCAAGGAAGTGCCTTTTGTAGGTTTGGTGTAAATCTGTTCAGTAGATTCTGAGAAAATAGCCTTTAAATCAATATATATATCTGAGCCCGCTTACGGTACGCTTACCGTACACTTACCGTAAGCGTACGGTGGCGTGCGCGAGCGCGATTCTGATTGGCTCTAAGATCTTAGTAAACATTCGAATCGGCCCAAACCAGGAAGCGGCGGCCGCCATTTTGTCTCTCGCACTGAGTGTTGTTTATCAAACAAGATGGCCAAAACATGTTACGGGGCTGTTTTGACAACTCCCTCCCACATAGTCATGTTGAGGGAGTCCCCAAACATCCCCCAAGAGCAAAAACGGTTTTATTTTTTTTTCGGCAATTTCGCCGAGTACGCTCACCGTACGCTTACCGTAAGCGTACGGTAAAAAAAAAAAAAAAAAAAAAACACTATCCACACTTACCCCACCACCTGTGCTTTTGGTGGCCGTAGGCCACCAAATGTACAGGGCTTATTAATTGGTAAAAAAAACTAAATTTTGGCAACATGAAATTATAAAATCGAAATAAAAAAAACACTATCCACATTGACCCCACCCCCTGTGCTTTTGGTGGCCGAAGGCCACCAAATGTACAGGGCTTATTAAAGTTGATAAAAACCGTGCACGGAACGAACTGCGTTAAGTGGGCGCGCACGCCTCGAATGGCGTAAAGTAACTTAGCATTTAAAAAACCGTAGTGCTGGCAACTATAACTCACGCGACCGCAATCTTCTGCTGATGACATATGTGTCTTTATGAAAAAAAAATATTTGTAATATATGTATAGCTAAAAATGTATGGAAGAAGACATGGGCAAATAAGTGTCTAAATACAGTATTAGCATCAGCAGAGGATTGCGGTCGCGTGAGTTATAGTTGCCAGCACTAACTATAACGGGGCAATTTCACTGGTTTTTTATCAGTAAAATTTCCGCTAACTATAACATGTGTGAAACCTATGGTTTTTTCAGTGAATATATATATATATATATAACTCACGCGACCGCAATCCTCTGCTGATGACGTCAGACATTACATCACTGATGATATATGTGTCTTTCTGAAAAATAAATATTTGTAATATATGTATAGCTAAAGATTAATGGAAGAAGACATGGGTAAATAAGTGTCTAAATACAGTGATGTAATATCTGATGTCATCAGCAGAGGATTGCGGTCGCGTGAGTTATAGTTGCCTGCACTAACTATAACGGGGGAATTTCATTGGTTTTTTACGAGTGAACTGTCCAGCTAACTATAACATGTGTGAAACCTATGGTTTTTTAAGTGAATTTGCAAGGTTTTTTAAATGCTAATTCGTAACTATAACGTGTGTGTGAAACCTATGTTTTTTTTCAGTGAATATATATATATATATATATATATATATATATATATATATATATATATATATATATATATATATATATATATATATATATATATATATATATATATATATATATATATCCAAATAACGAAGGTGCTCCTGCTGGATTACGGGGACCCTTGGAGGTTGGCATACATTCCGGCGGAGCCAGCCGGCGAAAATATCCAATTCAAAACCACGATTAAGTATGCTCTCAGTAAAGCAAGACGAAACCCTCAGTGAAATTGCAGGTCAGGTTTAATTCACACAACGCGTTTCGGCACGCAGACTTGTTCACGTGTGAAAACAAGTGAAACCAACAGTCTTACATCTCATTGTAGTCAAATGAAAAATGGACAACAAAATAGGACTAACTCCGCCAACCAGACCTAGACAAAGCCGTAATCGGCGGCCATCTTAAACTGTGCACGAACCTCAATAGGTGAACCATGCAAACACATTTAAAGTAAGTACATTGTCATAGAACTGGGCAGAGAAAAGAAAAGATGTAAAATAATGCCTGCTGAGTAAATCCCAAGGTACATTTGTGTAAATGTGTGAATATCTGGCACAATGCAAATTACATCGCGGAAATACACTGCTGTCCACATCCAAGGGTACAAGGTAGTAAATCAGTGTTGACACGATTATAGCAAGTGCATGAGTCAATAATGCCTATGTATACATGTCCGCTTGCTAGTAATTAACACAAATCCATGTTGGGATATGAGTGCAGAGAACGTGTTAACGTATGTGTTCTGCGCTTGAATACACTAAAATAGAGGTGAAGGAGGCAGGATCTATAGAGCAGTCCGTGGGATAAAATTGCCCAAGTGGGCATCGAACTCAACCATAGTAATGTTGGACTCCACATTTCAGACATATCAATACAGTCACTGAGAGTAACATATAAGAAGGCTGTAGGTTAAGGATACAAATTGTGAGACTCATGGATAGTGCAGGTGAAATCAAAGGGAAAAGGGTAGGATGCCCGTGCAGGTGCTGTCAAGTGATGGGGCCCCTTCCTTTTCTCCTGTAAGAGATACAAATAGATAAAATCTAGATTAAAAAACATGAACTGTGGAATGAAAAACTTCATTCTAACGAGGAGGCTGACAGAAGAAGAGATAGCAGCAAAGATTGTGTATAAGCAAAATTATGCAGTAGTTGCATCACATACAGCATACATTGTCAAACATCAAATACAAGAACATTTCTAAAATTAGCAGTCAGTTTTAAGATGTATTGACATTTCCTCATCCATGTTAAGACCTCCAGGGGTCTTTGTTTGGAACTCTATAATATACCTGGATTCTTTTTGTCTTAGGGCCAATACCCTATCCCCCCCACGAGGGTTCTTAGGTATATGTTCCAAAATTAGGTAACTCATTTCTGCTACATTGGAGTAATGTCGATCAAAGAAATGGCGGGCTACGGGATATTTGGGATCATTGTTAGTGATCGCTCTTTGATGTTCCAATATCCTCTTTTTAGCTGCACAGGTAGTGCTGCCAATGTACCAAAGATTGCATGTACACATGATGGCATAGATCACAAAATTGGTGCTACATGTTAGAAATTGAAAGATCTTTTTGGTTACCCCTCGGTATTCTAGTGATGCTTTGTATTTACTGTATTTACAGGCTTTGCAGTGGCCACATGGGTAGAAGCCTATCAATCCATGATCTGTAGTGGTGGGAAAATTCGTAATATCATTTTTGACCACCCAATCACGTATGTTCTTATCTCTTCTATACGTGATAATGGGTCTGTCAGTAATGAGATCTCCTAGTGTGTTGTCTGCCTTGAGAATACCCCAGTGTTTGGAAACTATGTGCTTTATTTTATGAGAGTCTGTGTTGTAAGTCAGGATGAGGCGGGTCCCCGCCTCACCTTGTTCTTCATCCACTACCCTAGTGTCTTGTAAAGTCTCCTTGCGTTCTACTTTGTCTGCCCTGTCTCTGGCTTTGTTGAGGACCCAGCGTGGGTAACCTCGATTTAGAAACCTGGCAGTGATGTTATCTCTTTCCTCAAAATAAGAAGCAATGTTGTTACAGTTACGTTTGGCCCTCAGCAGCTCCCCATAGGGGATACTCCACTTGAGTGCCTCTGGATGGCTGCTGAGGGCATGAAGCACACTGTTGCCCGCAGTGGCCTTGCGGAACAGGGCGGTGACTACCTTCCCTTGTTCAATTTTGAGGCTAACATCTAAAAACTCTGCCTTATGGGCATCGATGTTCCCGGAAAGTACAATGTTGTATTCATTGGCATTGAGAGTTTCAATAAAGATCTCAGCCTCTTCTTTATTGCCATTCCAGACAATGAACAAGTCATCTATGTAGCGGCGCCACATGATGACTTTGGAAAGGTGTTCCTGCAATGGGATCCTGCTCGAGATGATATGCTCCCAGTATCCCATGAAGAGATTGGCAAAGCTGGGAGCAAAGCAAGAACCCATTGCAGTACCGTTCACTTGCCTGTAGAGGGCGCCGTTGAAAGAGAAAATGTTGTTTTGGAGACAGTATGTTATCATCTCCAAAATCATTAGGCTGTGCTCACGGTATTTTAGTGGTCTCTGTTTGAGGAAAAATTCACAAGCGTTGAGGCCTTGACTATGGTCAATTATTGTGTAGAGTGACTGCACATCTAACACAATAAAGAGATAGCCGGGTTGCCATATCAAATCCTCAATCTTGCCCAGGAAATCTTTTGTGTCTCTTAGGTAACTGGGCAAAGATACCACATATTCCCTAAGAAAAAAATCAACATATTTCGAGATGTTTTCAGTAATACACCCGATGGAAGATACAATAGGGCGTCCTGGGGGTTTGATGTTACTCTTGTGCAATTTGGGTAAAAGGTATAAAATGGGTACCCTGGGATGATCTTTCTTCAAGTAGCAAAACTCCTCCCACTCTAGAAGGCCCTTGTCTCTCCAGGTAACCAATTTATCCCAAATGCTGGTGATACTCTGATGGTAAATATCCCAGTTAGCTGGAGTGTAGAAGTTAGTGTCTTCAAGTTGACGTAAACCCTCAAGGATATAGTCCTCTCTGTTTAAGATCACAATATTGCCTCCTTTGTCCGCAGGACGTATGATTATCTCGGTGTCAGAGGCTAGAGTTTTAAGTGCCTGTCTTTGTGCCCAAGATAAGTTGTTGACATTGGTGGATTTTTTTTTGTTTTTACTGAATCTCAATTCAGTGAGGGATTTGATAATGCAGTCATGAAAGGTGTCAATGTGGTCATGTGGTAAGCTAGGTATAAAGGTGGACTTGGTTTTAAAGGGTTTTTTTTCTATCCTACCTGTGTTAATTTCCATGTCACTAAGCAACTGTGTGGCATTGGTCTCGGTTGCCTCCCCATTCTCACTATAGGCTAATTCGGTCATGGCGATTAAGGTGTCTATATCTCCAATGGCCAAATTATCGTTGTTGCTGATAGTGTTAGCTCTATTGTTAGTATTGGGGCTTTGTTTTTTCAGTATGTGCCATTTTTTTAGTTTCAATTTGCGCACATATTTAAACAAATCAATTCTAGTTTCGGTGTACTTAAATGTAGAGGAGGGACAGAAGGATAAGCCAAGGCACAAAGTTCTTTTTTCAATGTCACTCATGGGTCTTTTCGAAAGGTTAACGACTGTCAAATTTACCATGGTCATGTCCATTAGTAGTTCCTGTTTGAGCGGGTTCTGCGACTTCCCATGGTACCCCTTCCTCTCTCTGTTGAGCCATCGTTGTGCGAGTCTCTTTTTTCTATTTCGGCGTTTCCCCTGCCTCTTCCTCGTCCACGTCCTCGTCCACGTCCCCGTGTTTTCGGCAATTGGCTTTCTCTCGTTGTTTGACGATCCTTTTGTAAGACCCGAAATTCGTCTAAAAAATTGACTTGTTTGGGGTGGTGTTCTTCTCCCGATGTGGTGCCTCCAGAAATGTCAGATTCAGTGTCACTCAACAGGATGTTATCATTGGTTAAATTGCTGGAATTGGTAGTCACGGCTACATTACTTGTCGTGGTAGTTTCTTGTACTTTGTAGAGATGATCATATTTTTTACTGAAAGTTAAAATCCTTCCACTTTCATAGTCAGCATAGTCCCGGTTCATCTTTCTAGCTTTTCTTGCTTTTATTTCTTCCTCATGCTTGCCGAGACGTTCTTTCATAGGATCTAGAATTTTGCTGAGTGCATCACTGTCCATAAGTAGTTGTAGGTCAGCCATAAGAAGTTTGATCTGTTTTAAAAGGTCATCATTCCTTTTGAGCTCAGTGCTGAGTGTTGTGACCACTCTTCTAGCATTTTAGGATTAGGGGCTTCGTAAGTTGGAGTGACAAAGATCCGCAATCCTCTTGGTGCCATGTTCTGGTCTACCTAGTTTTGAAGGGAAATAGCATCCCACCATTTTGACACTTCCGCTCTTTTCATTTTTTCTAGTTTTTTTATTTTCTCTTCCAGCGCCTGTGTTGGTAGATCATTCTTATTGACCGTGTTTTGTCTGGTGATGGTTAGGTTTTTTCTGCTGAATAGCGTCAGTGCTGCCGGTCTCCTATCAGCCTCCTCCTCCATGTTGTCTGATACCTGACCATGACTACCAATTCCAGCAATTTAACCAATGATAACATCCTGTTGAGTGACACTGAATCTGACATTTCTGGAGGCACCACATCGGGAGAAGAACACCACCCCAAACAAGTCAATTTTTTAGACGAATTTCGGGTCTTACAAAAGGATCGTCAAACAACGAGAGAAAGCCAATTGCCGAAAACACGGGGACGTGGACGAGGACGTGGACGAGGAAGAGGCAGGGGAAACGCCGAAATAGAAAAAAGAGACTCGCACAACGATGGCTCAACAGAGAGAGGAAGGGGTACCATGGGAAGTCGCAGAACCCGCTCAAACAGGAACTACTAATGGACATGACCATGGTAAATTTGACAGTCGTTAACCTTTCGAAAAGACCCATGAGTGACATTGAAAAAAGAACTTTGTGCCTTGGCTTATCCTTCTGTCCCTCCTCTACATTTAAGTACACCGAAACTAGAATTGATTTGTTTAAATATGTGCGCAAATTGAAACTAAAAAAATGGCACATACTGAAAAAACAAAGCCCCAATACTAACAATAGAGCTAACACTATCAGCAACAACGATAATTTGGCCATTGGAGATATAGACACCTTAATCGCCATGACCGAATTAGCCTATAGTGAGAATGGGGAGGCAACCGAGACCAATGCCACACAGTTGCTTAGTGACATGGAAATTAACACAGGTAGGATAGAAAAAACCCCCTTTAAAACCAAGTCCACCTTTATACCCAGCTTACCACATGACCACATTGACACCTTTCATGACTGCATTATCAAATCCCTCACTGAATTGAGATTCAGTAAAAACAAAAAATATTCCACCAATGTCAACAACTTATCTTGGGCACAAAGACAGGCACTTAAAACTCTAGCCTCTGACACCGAGATAATCATACGTCCTGCGGACAAAGGAGGCAATATTGTGATCTTAAACAGAGAGGACTATATCCTTGAGGGTTTACGTCAACTTGAAGACACTAACTTCTACACTCCAGCTAACTGGGATATTTACCATCAGAGTATCACCAGCATTTGGGATAAATTGGTTACCTGGAGAGACAAGGGCCTTCTAGAGTGGGAGGAGTTTTGCTACTTGAAGAAAGATCATCCCAGGGTACCCATTTTATACCTTTTACCCAAATTGCACAAGAGTAACATCAAACCCCCAGGACGCCCTATTGTATCTTCCATCGGGTGTATTACTGAAAACATCTCGAAATATGTTGATTTTTTTCTTAGGGAATATGTGGTATCTTTGCCCAGTTACCTAAGAGACACGAAAGATTTCCTGGGCAAGATTGAGGATTTGATATGGCAACCCGGCTATCTCTTTATTGTGTTAGATGTGCAATCACTCTACACAATAATTGACCATAGTCAAGGCCTCAACGCTTGTGAATTTTTCCTCAAACAGAGACCACTAAAATACCGTGAGCACAGCCTAATGATTTTGGAGATGATAACATACTGTCTCCAAAACAACATTTTCTCTTTCAACGGCGTCCTCTACAGGTAAGTGAACGGTACTGCAATGGGTTCTTGCTTTGCTCCCAGCTTTGCCAATCTCTTCATGGGATACTGGGAGCATATCATCTCGAGCAGGATCCCATTGCAGGAACACCTTTCCAAAGTCATCATGTGGCGCCGCTACATAGATGACTTGTTCATTGTCTGGAATGGCAATAAAGAAGAGGCTGAGATCTTTATTGAAACTCTCAATGCCAATGAATACAACATTGTACTTTCCGGGAACATCGATGCCCATAAGGCAGAGTTCTTAGATGTTAGCCTCAAAATTGAACAAGGGAAGGTAGTCACCGCCCTGTTCCGCAAGGCCACTGCGGGCAACAGTGTGCTTCATGCCCTCAGCAGCCATCCAGAGGCACTCAAGTGGAGTATCCCCTATGGGGAGCTGCTGAGGGCCAAACGTAACTGTAACAACATTGCTTCTTATTTTGAGGAAAGAGATAACATCACTGCCAGGTTTCTAAATCGAGGTTACCCACGCTGGGTCCTCAACAAAGCCAGAGACAGGGCAGACAAAGTAGAACGCAAGGAGACTTTACAAGACACTAGGGTAGTGGATAAAGAACAAGGTGAGGCGGGGACCCGCCTCATCCTGACTTACAACACAGACTCTCATAAAATAAAGCACATAGTTTCCAAACACTGGGGTATTCTCAAGGCAGACAACACACTAGGAGATCTCATTACTGACAGACCCATTATCACGTATAGAAGAGATAAGAACATACGTGATTGGGTGGTCAAAAATGATATTACGAATTTTCCCACCACTACAGATCATGGATTTACAGGCTTCTACCCATGTGGCCACTGCAAAGCCTGTAAATACAGTAAATACAAAGCATCACTAGAATACCGAGGGGTAACCAAAAAGATCTTTCAATTTCTAACATGTAGCACCAATTTTGTGATCTATGCCATCATGTGTACATGCAATCTTTGGTACATTGGCAGCACTACCTGTGCAGCTAAAAAGAGGATATTGGAACATCAAAGAACGATCACTAACAATGATCCCAAATATCCCGTAGCCCGCCATTTCTTTGATCGACATTACTCCAATGTAGCAGAAATGAGTTACCTAATTTTGGAACATATACCTAAGAACCCTCGTGGGGGGGATAGGGTATTGGCCCTAAGACAAAAAGAATCCAGGTATATTATAGAGTTCCAAACAAAGACCCCTGGAGGTCTTAACATGGATGAGGAAATGTCAATACATCTTAAAACTGACTGCTAATTTTAGAAATGTTCTTGTATTTGATGTTTGACAATGTATGCTGTATGTGATGCAACTACTGCATAATTTTGCTTATACACAATCTTTGCTGCTATCTCTTCTTCTGTCAGCCTCCTCGTTAGAATGAAGTTTTTCATTTCACAGTTCATGTTTTTAATCTAGATTTTATCTATTTGTATCTCTTACAGGAGAGAAGGAAGGGGCCCCATCACTTGACAGCACCTGCACGGGCATCCTACCCTTTTCCCTTTGATTTCACCTGCACTATCCATGAGTCTCACAATTTGTATCCTTAACCTACAGCCTTCTTATATGTTACTCTCAGTGACTGTATTGATATGTCTGAAATGTGGAGTCCAACATTACTATGGTTGAGTTTGATGCCCACTTGGGCAATTTTATCCCACGGACTGCTCCATAGATCCTGCCTCCTTCACCTCTATTTTAGTGTATTCAAGCGCAGAACACATACGTTAACACGTTCTCTGCACTCATATCCCAACATGGATTTGTGTTAATTACTAGCAGGCGGACATGTATACATAGGCATTATTGACTCATGCACTTGCTATAATCGTGTCAACACTGATTTACTACCTTGTACCCTTGATGTGGACAGCAGTGTATTTCCGCGATGTAATTTGCATTGTGCCAGATATTCACACATTTACACAAATGTACCTTGGGATTTACTCAGCAGGCATTATTTTACATCTTTTCTTTTCTCTGCCCAGTTCTATGACAATGTACTTACTTTAAATGTGTTTGCATGGTTCACCTATTGAGGTTCGTGCACAGTTTAAGATGGCCGCCGATTACGGCTTTGTCTAGGTCTGGTTGGCGGAGTTAGTCCTATTTTGTTGTCCATTTTTCATTTGACTACAATGAGATGTAAGACTGTTGGTTTCACTTGTTTTCACACGTGAACAAGGCTGCGTGCCGAAACGCGTTGTGTGAATTAAACCTGACCTGCAATTTCACTGAGGGTTTCGTCTTGCTTTACTGAGAGCATACTTAATCGTGGTTTTGAATTGGATATATATATATATAGATATATAGATATATATATCCCCTTTCCTTTTGCCCCTTCTAGAACTGTGGGACCCATGGGAGGTGGTGCACATGCCGGCAGAGCGTACCTGCTAAGGATACACTATAAAGTTAGGTAGGCGCACTCTCAGGAACAGCAAAAAGTAGTCACAGTGTAGCAGGAAGCTGTTTATTCACACAATGCGTTTCGGCTGCCCAGCAGCCTTGGTCACATGTGCATTCATCACCACTAGGGTGTTCTTAACAATGCATGGTAGAAATAGAAGAGAGGGACAAAATGAAGTCTAATGTTCGGCCATATTGGAACATAGGTCTAAAAAGACCGTGAGAGTTGTACATGCCATGGTGACTGTATATCATGCCAAGTGTTAAAGTGACAAAGCCAAAAGCACAAGCAAAGATACGTTGAGATAGCATGGTGATTAAATCAATCGAAATTGGCACCTGTTAGACTTGGCATGTTTTGGCGTGTTTCCCCTGAGTTTTTGCTTTCTGCCCTCCCGGTTTTGACTCTTTTCTTGCTGGCGTAGTGTTTCTGCGCACTTTTCTCACTGCTGATCAGTGGTCAAGTGCAAGTGCTCCTGCGGTAAATTGCGTTATGGATTGGTGCTTCCATGATTGGATATTTGATTTACTTGCTAGTCCATAGTAAAGTGCACTGCATGTGCCAGGGCCTGTAAATCAAATGCTACTAGTGGACCTGCAGCACTGATTGTGCCACCCATGTGAGCAGCCCTAAAAAGGTAACTCAGACCTGCCATTGCAGAGTCTGCGCGCAGTTTGTAACTGCCATGTCGGCTTGGCAAGTGCCTCCACTTGCCAAGCCCTAAACCTTCCTTTTTCTACCTATTAGTCACCCCTAAGGTAGGCCCAAGGTACCCCTGTGGGACCTCCGGAACCGACGCTTGCGGACGCCGTGTTTTCGGAAACTCAACGAAGAGGTCGTCGGTGCCCTGCATTTCCACTGTTTGCGGGTCTTCCCGACACCGTAGCTGGTCCGCGACGCTGTGGTCAGCCAGAACTGTTTGGATTTATTGCTCACGACACCGTGACAGCCCCGGACAGAGCTATCAACATCAAGGAACTGGTTTTAAAGCTTATTTTGACAACTGTAGATTTTTAGGTACTGTATTGTGGACTTTTATCGTTTTTGGTCTTGTCTTAAAGCAGTGGTTCCCAAACTTTTGACTCCTGAGGACCCCCATTGAGTCACCACTGGAAGCCGGGGACCCCCCAAAAATTTGTATGATTTAAAATTTCAAACATTAAAACAGTAATTCCCCAAAACTAAACACACGTGCACACTTTTTACGGCGTTACCGTGGCGATAGAGGCTTCGCCTTTATTCCAAGGCAGCGTTAAGCCACAGAACATGGCTTAATGCTGCCTTTTAAATAAGCCCCCCTGTCACGCAATGCTTAGCGTGAAAGGGGTGGGAAGTGGGTCTTGCAGTGGGCGTGTCACCGTAACTCCCAGTGATTTTGACACTGCCCCCTATTTACAAGGGCAGCATACATAGGAGGCAGCGTCAAAATTAAGACCAGGGAAAACCAGTTCTTAACTTGGCAAAACGAGGAGAAATCTTTTATTTCTCCTCGCTTTTGCTTTTTCCATGAGGCTTGCCATGTACAGCACACATGGAAAAAGCAAAATGCCTTGGATTGTTTATGTTCAGGAAGGTGACCCTTCCTGCACAGAAACAATCTTTAAAAAAAATGCCATTTTGTAACTTACATGTGTGCTGCATTAAGCAGCACACATAGAAGTGACAAAACGGCATTTCAAGATTGTTTATGTGCAGGAAGAGGGACCTTCCTGTACATAAAGAATCTTCCCCTTCATGCACACACCCTTGCACTATGGTGCAAGGGTGCCTGCGTTGGCGCTACACTGCTAAGTGTAGCGCCAACACTGGGGGAAACGCAGGGCTGTACCATATTCTTGTAAATATGGTGCAGCCCTGCGTTTCTGAAGTGGCAGAGCCTATCGTTAAGCCAAGGAGGCTAACAACACGTTCCGCCACTTCTGTTGTAAATATCCCCCTTAGTATTTTATATTCAAAGAATTTGCAAAAAGCAAAACAATTTAATGGGAAGGTTGGTGCTGCAACTTCGTGACTAACTTTTCATTGGTTGGTTTTATTTTGCAGTACCAGTCTCCTGCTCCTGCCAGGGCCAGAGTGGAAACCTAAAGCAGCCCTGGCAAATGTTTTCAAATCAGTCGCCATACGGTGCACACCAAGTGCAGTGAGTGAGCCTGACCACTACAAAGGGGGTTTTGGGAGGCGCTCCCTCCAAGAAATTCAGGAAACAGTGGTGCATTCTAAAACACATTTATCATTATATATTGAATTGTATCAGCTTTTAAAGAATAGTAAATGATGATCTTACTATGCACCAGGATACAACAGTCTTTGTTGGGGTTCTTCAATGATTCCCTTATTATCACCCTTCAACAGTGCCTCTCATCTCTCCATAGCACATCTGTCACATGTATTTCATTTGGTTTATAGTGCCTCTCATACCAGTGTAGGATGTCAGAGCACTTTACATCACACACATATAGAGACAATGAATCATATTTGTAAATCAGTGTAGAGAAAATGTTACATAAGGCAAAGGGGACTACAAGGTGTGGGATTCACATGTCATTCACACTCGTAGGCATTTTTAAAGAGTGCTTGGTCTGGAGAAGCACAAACTTGGGATTCAGAACATCACCCAGTGGTTAGCATTGACTAACAATGACAAGCATTGGCATAGCCAATAGGTCTCGCTTTTGGGACCTTATAAGTGTTTAGTTATGCAGCACAATATCCTTGGTGCAACAACATCAACTGTTGCATAGCTAAACACTTATAAGGTTCCAACGGCGAGACCTATTGGCTATGCCAGTGCTTATTTACATTTACCTCGGTCGTGCAGGGCAACGAGAACTGTCAATTACTCTGGGACTTCCGTCCCAGGCGTTTTATAAGTGCTGACTCTGCTGTGCTGTTTCTTGCATGTCCACGCACCTGTAGAAGGTGTGTACATTTCTAACGTAGTGCAGTGCCTGCCCCACCAGAGTGGACAAACACTTGTTGGGGAGGAATAGAAAAGCCGTTATATCTGAAGCACGTCCTTAATGGAGACCGATTTTATAGAAAGCGTGCAGATACTCATGAATTCCCCTTGCCTTAGTAATTCCCCTTGCCTTTTTATCATGCATGACAACCCTTCTCTTTTGGTGCGAGTGACCGTCTAGCAGGTTTTAATTTGATAGACCGTTTGGTATTTTAAATATTGTATGGGTGTTATCGAAGACACTCTCTAGTCTCCGTTTCTTTTCTGTCTTTATTGAAGCCGCTGATGGTTGTCCACTGTGTAAAATACGTCCCTTCACTCCGGACGCCAAGTTCCAGGGATGTCGTCATTATGTCAGAAAGGACTAGGAAGAGTAAGTCCGTAAGACACTTTATTTCGGTAACTAGTCTAGGACCATAACAGCGATATACATAAAATCCATTATTTCAGATCGACAATGTTCTCTAAAATGACAAAGTTAAAACAGCCAGATTAAAGGTAAAAAAAAAACACGGCCTGAACCTCCCTAAAGGCAGAATTGGACAAGCTACTCACATGCCTCTCCACACAGTGTTACGTGCATAACCAACGAAATGTCACCGATCAACAAACCGTATTATTAAAGTGAAAGTGCAATAAACGGATCTATGTTAAACAAAAATAAATAAGCATGGGGCCATGAAAATGTGATCGCAACAGATCTGCGTCGGTGTCAGGAAACATTCAACATAAGAACACCAGTTATCCTGGCTCCATCCAGAATTTCCAGCCTGGGATGATAAAGGGTTTGCCGATTCGCTTAATGCGGTGTGTCCAGGGCACATACATGTTTCCTAATCACTCCCATTGCTTATAAGAATCGGCTCAGGCAGAAAGCCGTCAGCCTGCTCAGATCAGAGCTGAGGATACGAACAGCAGGGGGTAATAATGCAAGAAGCCAAGAGTCCTCCAATGCCGGGTGTTTCAGTCACATGCTTCTGGCACGTTTGTACAGCGGGCGACTAAACAAAACATGTTCAATGGTTAGAAAGAGCGTACTTGGATAACCACAATGCTTCGTGGACGACCTGCAGCCATTACAGTGCTGTGAAGGTCGTTTCTTGCTCCACTTGTTGTGATGGGCGAACACTAACACTGCGCTACAGGCACGCTATTGGATACATGTAAAGCAAAGCAATCAGTGATCTTTAAATCTGACTTCATAGTTCATAGACGAGCACCCCAGATGGAAGGCTCACTGCTCATCAGAGTCAAGTAAAAGATGAAAAGTATCAGCTTAGGATAAACAATCGCGAGCCCCCTTCTTACAGAGTTGTGTGCGTGTGCACTAAAAGGCAAAACTGAAAGCATTATCCGGCTCACATAATAAAGACAAGTCCGGTAGTTGTGAAAACACGCGAGTGGTGACGCGCTAAAAGGCAAAACTGAAAGCATTATCCGACTCACATAATAAAGACAAGCCCGGGAGTTGTGAAAACACGCGAGTGGTGACGATATGTGTGTGCCCGCGCACTAAAAGGCAAAACTGAAAGCATTATCTGGCTCACATAATAAAGACAAGCCTGGGAGTTGTGAAAACACGCGAGTGGTGACGCGGGCTAAAAGGCAAAACTGAAAGCATTATCCGGCTCACATAATAAAGACAAGCCCGGGAGTTGTGAAAACATGCGAGTGGTGACGCGATCTGTGGTGGGGGAAGGGGAGGGAATTGAAGCACAACACAAGCAAGCAAGGCGGACAGAGGCACGCAAGGCTTAATGAGCTGTGACACAAACCCACATGGAGGCTGCGCGCGTGCACGCAAGCTTGAGGCCAGCAAGCCTCTGGTAGCACTTTGAAAACCCCCTTACTAAATGTCTCGCAGTGCAGCGCATGCGCTGTCTCAGGCAAGACCTAAAAATGTATTTCCGCCCAAATAAACGTTTCTAGCAGCATCAGGATAATGAAAGACTGGGAAAAAACATAAGTTACTAACTTGCACTAAGCAGCTCTTTGATGACAGTTTATAGGTCACTGTGCTAGATTTCGGTTGTCACTTATGAACTGCACAGTAACAAAAGAATCTCTGTGACAGAAGCAGTAACACTCACCTACGCACATAAAATACTGTTTTTTTAAATGTAACCAATTCATTCTCTCATTTTAAAACAATGTGTCATTGTATGATATTGACTCGAGAAAAATGACCCCAGACGACAAACAAACAAAAACTCCATATAAATATACATAAATAAATAAATGAATATATGAATATATATTTTTGGAGGGCTTGGCATAATTGAAGCTGCTCATCGCTCTGCCAGCCGTGAGGGGAACGGCGTTTTGCCTTTGAACTTGTGCCCTGGTGTCTACAGCGCCCGTGGTGCCGTGAGGGGAACGGCGGACCGAACCTCGCCAAACTACATCTCCCATCATACCCTCACCCGGGCGCCCGCCAAAGCCGTCATCAGGCAGCGCCGGGGAGGGTCAAAACTCCGGGACGAGACCCGCAGCGCGGGACGCTCCACAGCACTTCTTTGAAGCTGCTCATCGCTCTGCCAGCCGTGAGGGGAACGGCGTTTTGCCTTTGAACTTGTGCCCTGGTGTCTACAGCGCCCGTGGTGCTGTGAGGGGAACGGCGGACCGAACCTCGCCAAACTACATCTCCCATCATACCCTCACCCGTGCGCCCACCAAAGCCGTCATCAGGCAGCGCCGGGGAGGGTCAAAACTCCGGGACGAGACCCGCAGCGCGGGACGCTCCACAGCACTTCTTTGAAGCTGCTCATCGCTCTGCCAGCCGTGAGGGGAACGGCGTTTTGCCTTTGAACTTGTGCCCTGGTGTCTACAGCGCCCGTGGTGCCGTGAGGGGAACGGCGGACCGAACCTCGCCAAACTACATCTCCCATCATACCCTCACCCGGGCGCCCGCCAAAGCCATCATCAGGCAGCGCCGGGGAGGGTCAAAACTCCGGGACGAGACCCGCAGCGCGGGACGCGCGCGGGCAGCGCCCGGGCGAAGCCCGGGCCAAGTGCGGGGCCGTCCTTGCCCGTCATAGGCCGAAGGAGGCCGGGCTGGGCCACAACTCTTGGTCGTGGACACCGGGTTAGTTTGGACTTCTATTCTCCGCTGGTTATTTGACTTTTGTTATTATATGTAGCATTCAGCCATAAGCTGTGCATAGAGTGTTCTATTTTTTAACAAATATTGTTTAGATATTAGCTATTTCTTTGTATAGGGGTTCTTTCCTGCACTACACCAGCTTGTTAGGCTGCACCTGAATCATGGGGAAACACTCTAAACCTTCAACGAGTCGCCCTATGACTAGACAATTAGCAAATTCAAATCCGCCGCTTCCAAGTCTCACAGCTATAGATAAAATGCTGCAGAAAACAATTGGGGTGGTTTCTACAGCCATTGAAAACACGGAAAGACGGCTGTCCATTACCCCTGCTTTTACGATGGCACCCCCTTTTGACGGTTTGGCTGATTCGTCTTTAAATCAGGTGGACATGGAAGCTATGTCATCTATGTTGCCCTCCTTTACCCACCTACCTTGTGCACAGGCGATATTAGATGAGTCTGAGCAAGCGAAAGTCGGTCCATTATCATCCTCCTTGGTTTCCATTGTGGCGCCCAAGAAGCAGGAAAAGCCAAGGAAAAAAAAACAGAAAACCAAAAAAAGGAGCATACATCCTGCCCCCTCTGTAGCTAGGCCTGCCCTTCCAGTTCTGGCCCAACACCCTCCCATTTCTAACCCACCGGTCTGGGCTTCTGATCTATTAATAGACCTACAGTCGCATATAGACCACTCCCTAAACCTTCTTTTAAAAACCCTGTCATCTAAGATCGACAGGTTGGTATCCTTAATCAATACCAAAGGTATTGGGAAGAAGCAGCCAAATCACCATCTACTGCATAACTCTGGTAGCATTGCGGGATGTTTGTACTCAAGCCACGATTAACAATCCCACTCCACAGGGTCATTTTATTTCCCCCTCGCACCCTACTCTTTCTGTTTTAGTTCAGCCACCCTCGGCGCTGCCAGCTCCCCCTCCTTTTTCTGGTGGTCCCCCTATGCCCTCGATCATCTCCCGAGTTTCTATTGCTCCACCAGCATGTGATCAGCCCCACAGTAACAAGGATCTTATTCCACGGACTCCTGGTGGGGGTAGGCTTCTCTCTAATGTGGGTGGGAATTCAGTTTCACGGAGCCTGGCTGATTCCTCTCCCCTTGTACAGCTCCCCCCCGAGGTAGCACCCTATGTGATCGTGCTTACAGGAGTTCCTCCACTAACAAATGCTAAGGGGGAAACATACTATGAACTAAAAAATAAAGTCATCCATTGGTTGTCTAAAAATAGACCATTGAATGGAGTAGGTAGAGGGGAGATCCTTTTTGTTCGCAGGGTTAGCTGGCTAGGGACTCGACCAAAGGACATCGGTGGGGATTGTGTCCTAATTAATTTTAGGGACCCTAGAGTAGTCGGCCATATATTGGATCTGGGCGGGAAGTTCAAACTAGGTTCCATTGACACTTGCCATTTGGGGTATTTCTACCCTCATTCCAATGTTCTGAACCCTGTGGAACTACCCTACTTCCACCAAGCCTCTCATAATTCCTAATTCAATATCCCGGTTGCCAACCGTTTTGATGTGCTTAGTTCCGTGGATTGACCACCATCTCTGAGGCATAACAAGGGAAGGCACATGCATACGAGGGGGAGTTTGGGCAGGGATGGCCATGGTGTGGAGATGGATTTCTCCATGGCTGTACTTGGTACCGGGATAGGACTCACTTCCACCTCTTTTTTGCTTCTGAACAATAGCTCCACGGAAGGGCTGTTCTGCTCGATTTTCCCGGCCTTCTTGTGTTGAAAAGTGATTGAATGTGACTTCAGTCTCTTACCATTCAAGTCTAAGGGTTAGAGTAGTGAATGGAGCCTATTTACTAGGCACTTCGACATGATCCTGTGCTCTTCCCCATAGATCAGGGCTTGCACACATAGCCTAGGGGATAGATTCGTTAGTATTAGGGATAACCTGTCCTGTAGTGAGGGTATTTCATGGAGCCGTGCTGAATTCAGGCCTGGTAGGCCTCAAACGGGAGAGACTCCATCTTTCTTTCTGCTCCGGCAGCTTGGGATGCTTCTAGGTCAAATGTAATGTTTTAGTTATGAGGTGTTATTCGCTTGGAGAGAACCGGTTCAGGCCGGACCTTATCGAAGGATTGTATTTTTCTTCATGCCGAAGACACTACATCAGGCCGGCCGGCTGGGAAAGTGTCCTTGGTACGGGGAGGTACAAGAATTTGGTGGGCGGCAGGTTACGGGCCGGAATTTTCCATGAGGAAACGCACCTCTATATTAGTGAAAGTCTGAGGCAGTTACATGTTCAGTCCGTAGGCGGCATCTAGCCGTTAGCAGTAAAGCTACTACTTATTCCAGGGAAGACAGACGCCATCTTGAAGGCGGAGAAGAACTGAGAGACAGATACTCTCCTAGCAGAATAGCCAGAGAGGAGAGAGTAGCCGATAAGGAAGAGGTCCCAGTGACTCGGAGAAGGGTGATCCGTGACTGCGGAGGTGTGACTTCCAGGCGAGCCGAGGCACAGACGAGAAGGGAACCTAGATGACCACTGAGTGCAGGCTACATACTACTAAGGTGATGTCGACCCTTTCTTATTAGAGTGTACAACTTAATCTTTCACTTTTCTTTGCAGGTTATGTGTTATATTGTAATGTTACGTGATTGCGTATGTAATGAGTAATAAAGTACCCAGTTTGTAGTGAACCAACATGTGCTGCGTGTTCTTGTATGAGAGGGTAGCCTATTCTTCTAGTCAGCTGCGGCTACATGAACAGATGTTAACCCTGATCAGGTAAGTGGTAACTGAATAAGGGAAAGAGGAGCCCCTCGAACCGGAGAACAGGCTATGCTCGAACTGGCAGTCCTTGTGTGATCTGATGAATAGTGAGACTGATTCCCTTTTTGTATGTTATGGTGATCATAGGATGAACTGTCGTATGAGACTGCCGTCTGGGTAGAGAGGTCTGGATTCGTATGGGATCGCGAGGCCGCCACTTGTGATACTGTCGTATGGGCAGAGAGGTCTGGATTCGTATGGGATCGCGAGGCCGCCACTTGTGATACTGTCGTATGGGCAGAGAGGTCTGGATTCGTATGGGATCGCGAGGCCGCCGATTGTGCTGAGACTGCCGTCTGGGTAGAGAGGTCTGGATTCGTATGGGATCGCGAGGCCGCCACTTGTGATACTGTCGTATGGGCAGAGAGGTCTGGATTCGTATGGGATCGCGAGGCCGCCGATTGTGCTGAGACTGCCGTCTGGGTAGAGAGGTCTGGATTCGTATGGGATCGCGAGGCCGCCACTTGTGATACTGTCGTATGGGCAGAGAGGTCTGGATTCGTATGGGATCGCGAGGCCGCCACTTGTGATACTGTCGTATGGGCAGAGAGGTCTGGATTCGTATGGGATCGCGAGGCCGCCACTTGTGATACTGTCGTATGGGCAGAGAGGTCTGGATTCGTATGGGATCGCGAGGCCGCCGATTGTGCTGAGACTGCCGTCTGGGTAGAGAGGTCTGGATTCGTATGGGATCGCGAGGCCGCCACTTGTGATACTGTCGTATGGGCAGAGAGGTCTGGATTCGTATGGGATCGCGAGGCTGCCGATTGTGATGAGACTGCCGTCTGGGTAGAGAGGTCTGGATTCGTATGGGATCGCGAGGCCGCCACGTGTGATACTGTCGTATGGGCAGAGAGGTCTAGATTCGTATGGGATCGCGAGGCCGCCACTTGTGATACTGTCGTATGGGCAGAGAGGTCTGGATCCGTATGGGATCGCGAGGCCGCCGATTATAAGAGGTCTTGGTATGTATAGTAGGAATTCCCTGTCCTTAGGTGGTAGATATATGTGGTTGCACTATTATAAATAGGCCCTAGGGAGGGGGTAACGTTCCGTCTGGGTTAGTGAGGCTCTGATGAGCGGGTTCTATCTGATCCGAAAACCCAAGCAGAACATTTGGCGTCACGAACCGTTTACGAAACCTGTGTGCGTTGTGGTTGTATCGTGTTTGCTTTCGGCGCGTGCGTGGTTTCGTTTGTATATTATTTGTCTATAATTGTGTGTGTAGTTTTTTTTTCTCTTTCTCTCTTTTCTTTTTTTCTCTTTTTCTTTCTTTTCCGAGATGTTTTCTAGAAAGTCAAAATCTACTTTTAAGTTGCCCGTTGATATTCCCTGCTGGGATTCGACGTCTTATTAAGCCTTAGCCCGTGAGTGGGCTGATTCTACTGGTTTGAGTGAGAATTGGAATTCTTTTTTGGAGCTGGCGGAGCCGGCTAATGTGATTACTTGTTTACAGAAGGCGCCGGTATCTAAGGGTGATGAGCTTCCCGTTTTGGGGCGCAGAGGTTGGATTGTTTTGTCTGCGTACAGGATCCTGCATGAGAGGTTGTTGAAGTTACAGACATTGCATAAGGATGTGGAAGCGAACTTTGTTGAGATTCAGAATGCTCATACTTTGCTGCGGTGTCAAAATAAGTCGCTTGCTGACAAACTTGAGACGTTCCAAACTATTGCCGAGAGGGCGGCTGTGCGAATTGCTCGTTATAAATACAAGAATCGGCGTGGTCGGGTTTCGACGCGAAAGGTGCGTCTGGTCGTGGCGAAAGCCGGACTGGATTGGAATCCTGATGAATGGGATGGTAATATCTGGAACTCGAGTGATTCTCCTTCCTCGGGTGAGGAGTCTGCCAAGCGCGAGTCCTCTCGCTCCGGCCGTGATTGTAAGTCTGCTTCTTGCGCCTCTGATGGTGCACCCCGTGATTGCGCTCGTCCTTCGAGTGGGGTTGATGCTTCTTACACTGATTGTTCCTCTACGAGTACTGGTCGGGCTCCTTGTGATGCTCGTCCCGCGGTCTCGGTGCATCCAGTTTTTTGGCGGAAGTTGCAGCAGGCTCCCGGTGCTCCGAATGGTATTGCTTTAGACTCTTTGGAGGATTTTACTCAACAAGAAATTAGTGATATTTTGCAGCGATTTCGGCAGCGAGCTGGTGAGACCTTACTCACATGGATGGTGCGCCTTTATGAACTGGGCGCTGCTGGCATTATGTTGGATGCTGGCGATTGTTTGAAGTTTTGTTCCTTGAGTTCGGATTCTACTGTACAGGATCATTTTCGTAACTTTAATGTTGGTGGTCAAATTTCTTTGCTTCAATTGGCGACTGAGGGTTGTAATCTAAAATATCCTACTGAGTCTGACTGGCCTGTGAATGACAAACCGTGGTATACTTTGCGCGATGCTGCACAACGTCTCAAAGAGGAGGTGATGAAAACGGCAATTTTTCTGAATACTGCTGACAGGTTGCTTGATGGTTTGTTGACATCTTCTGTGCGGAATCGTATTATTCGTTCTTCCCCTGTTGCTTATAAGCAGGTCATGATGACTTTATTGATTAATCAGACTGGTAACATATTGTCTATGGTGCTGGAATCGGTACGCCAACTCGGTGAGTTGGGTGAGTGGTTTAAACCTGAACGGCAATCCCGGCCTGACACTCGTACTCCTGGTGACAATAAACTTACTAGACGTGATATGTTTTTTGGTCTTATGGCCGATGGTGTGCGGAAGGAGGACATTGACGGTGAGACTACTTCTCGTTTGTGGGAAATGTTTCGCAAACGTGGCTTGGATCGAAAGGAGGGTCCCTGGCGTGTTCGGACGACTGAGTGTGATCGTGGTTTTTCTGATGGTAGCGGTGATGACGACCGCCGTGGGCGCTCTGATCGTCGTGATGATCGACGTTATGTACGTGATTTGTCCCCCCGTCGTGAGAGAGAGAGAGAGGGGGAAAGAGAAAGGGGGAGAGATGATTATGTTAACAGCAGACGTAGAGATGATAGGGATCAATCCCCTGAGTTGAGAAGGAGAGAGGATCGACACAGATTGGCCGATTGAAACCCGCAGTACAATGCAGAGGACAGGAATCCATTTCGTAATGGAGATGGATATGAACAGGAGGTATCGATACCTGGGAAACGTGAGAGTCTTTATCCTGATTTATCCTGGTACACAGAACGCAGTAAAAATGACTAGGAAATAGGTCAAGCTCCAGTACACAGATGGGCTCACAGAGATAATAGACCCTATGTAGATATTGATATTTATTGGAGACATCGTAATATCCAAAGGGCCCGAGCATTGGTAGATACAGGAGCGGAGGCCACTCTTATTCATGGAAAATCAAAGAAGTTTAAAGGTCAGCCTTTTACAATTACCGGATTAGGTGGAAAGGAAACTCCCGCAGTTCAAACTTTACTTGAAATGAGAATAGGTAGAATTCCTAGAAAAGAATATTCTGTATTAGTGGTACCACTCTTAGAATTCATAATTGGAATTGATATTTTGAAAGGAATGACTTTGCACTTAGATGATGGATGCTACCAATTTGGAACTAAACATTATATATCGTCCATGCCTGTACGGGTTGGTCGTTTAAGAATGCCCCCCATAAAAGTTCCCCAGGCGACAAAAGTGGTTCGTCAGAAGCAGTATCGTATTCCAGGTGGTCATGAAGAGATTAGTACCACTATTCAGGAGTTGGTGGATGCAGGAGTTATAACCCCAGTTACTTCTGCTTGGAATAATCCTGTTTGGCCTGTACGTAAGAGTGATAATTCTTGGCGCATGACTGTTGATTATCGAGAATTGAATAGACACACACCCTCTTTGACTGTCGCAGTACCGGATATTATTACCCTAATTGAAAGAATCCAAAAACATCCAGGTACATGGTATGCGTCCATTGATATTGCTAATGCTTTCTTTTCGATTCCGATTGCCCCTGAGTGTCAGGAACAATTCAGTTTTACGTGGAACGGGCGTCAGATGACGTTTAGAAGTCTTCCTCAGGGCTATGTGCATAGTCCTACGATATGTCACCGGCTGGTGGCAGAGCATTTGACTGAGGTACCGGTTCATCCGCAAATTCAGATATGTCACTATATTGATGATATTTTGATCCAAGGCGAAACACAAGAGGAAGTTCAGACCCAATTGGACAGAGTCATTGAGTGCCTGCGTGAGAAAGGTTGGGAAATCAACGCGGATAAATTACAAGGTCCGTCCCAGGCTGTGAAATTTTTGGGTATTAATTGGCATGAGGGGCACCGAGAAGTGATCCCTCAGGTTAAACAGAAAATTCTTGATTTTGCAGTTCCGAGGAATAGGAAAGAAGCCCAAAGCTTCATTGGTTTGTTTGGTTTTTGGCGCCAGCATATTCCTCATTTGAGTCAAATATTGGCCCCTTTGTACCATGTCACTCGTAAAAAGAATGCATTTGAATGGGATAAACCACAGCAAGATGCGTTCAGTCTGGCAAAAGAAGCAATTCAGCATGCTCTGGATTTATGGCCTGTATGTGATGGTGATGTGGATTTGAATGTGTCTGTACAAGGCCTTTATGCGAATTGGAGTTTGTGGCAGAAACAAGGCAAGAGTAGAGTACCGTTAGGTTTCTGGACCAAAAAGTTACCTGATGCTGGTGAGCGTTATACACCTTTTGAGAAACAGTTACTTGCGTGTTATTGGGCTCTGGTGGATACCGAGCAATTGACTTTGGGACATGATATAGTTTTGCGACCTGAAATTCCTATCATGCAGTGGGTTATGAGTTCGCCGAAAACTCACCGAATTGGACACGCTCAAGAGGCGAGTGTGATTAAATGGAAATGGTATATACAAGACAGGGCACGTGTGGGACAAAAAGGAGTTGCATCTTTGCATGAGCAGGTGGCACGGGCGCCATCGACTGAGACTGAGAGTGAATGTTCCGTACCTTTAGTACAGGAGTCTCCTGTTAAGTGGGGTAGGCCTTTTGATGATTTGTCGGCGGAGGACAGAAACCATGTCTGGTTTACGGATGGTTCAGCAAGGTTCATAGGGACGAAACGGCATTGGAAGGCGGTGTCCTATAATCCGATCACACAAAAATTGCTGAGCACAACTGGTGAGGGTAAGAGCAGTCAATTTGCTGAACTCTATGCTGTTTATCAAGTTCTGAAACAAGAATTACCTGGCACATGTCATATTTTCACCGATTCTTGGTCTACTGCCAATGGACTGGCAGTTTGGTTACCGACTTGGCATTCCCATAGTTGGAAAATCCATTCAAAAGAACTGTGTGAAAAAGAATTATGGCAGGAGATTTGGGAAATGCTCCCACAGAGTACTGTTACAATCTTCCATGTGGATGCTCATACCCCGATAGACTCTCTTGACAAATTCTTTCATAATATTGCAGATGAGAAATCTAAAATTGCTGAGGCAGTGGTGGACAGGCAAGATTCTGATATTGCGGGATTGGCGAAATGGGCCCACCAGAAAGCAGGACACTTTGGAGAGAAAGCCACTAGCAGGTGGGCTGCTGATCGAGGAATTTATATTCCCCTAGATTTAATCAAAAATGTTATTCTACACTGTCCCATTTGTCAGCATATCAGGCAGCGCAAAGTGCCCCAAACTGTTAAAGGTCATTTACATCGCGGGAAATTACCCGCTCAAATTTGGCAGATTGATTACATTGGTCCACTTCCTATGAGTAGGAATTGTCAATATGTTTGCACTATTGTTGATACATACAGTGGCCTGTTGGTGGCCCTTCCCTGTAAGCAAGCTACCCAATTGAATACTATTAAAACAGTGGAATTGATTATGATGTATTATGGTGTGCCATTCCAAATTCAATCTGATAATGCATCCCATTTTCGTGGAAGATTGGTACAGGAATTCTGTGTGGAAAACAATATTGAATGGGTGTTTCATATACCATATTATCCACAGGCCTCGGGTCTTGTGGAGAGGTTGAATGGCCTGCTGAAAGATCAGTTACGTAAATTAACAGATGACAAGTATAAGAATTGGCGAGACTTTTTGCCTCAAGCGCTATTGGTTTTGAATAACCGACCTTTTCTAAATGCTGAATCCCCACTTATGCGTTTGTTTCCTCCGGATGTTGATGCTAAGCCCAATGAAATCAGAGAGACTGTGATGTACTGGGAGATTACTCCCGGAGCTTTGGCTCCATGTAGAGCGACCCCAGGGTCGGCAGGTTTAGACTTGCATGCCATGGATAACACCGTTATAAAAAGTAAGGATCGAGTCATCATTGAAACTGGTGTTGGTGTTCATATACCAACTGGGAATTTCGGATTAATCGCCCCTAGATCGGGGCTGGCTGTAAAAGGCATTCAGGTGCTTGGAGGAATCATTGACAGTGATTATCAGGGAGAGATTAAGGTGCTCCTGCTGAATAGCAGTGAGGTTGACTTACTGATACATCAAACTGACCGAGTGGCTCAATTGCTAATAATGCCTGTTTTCAGTGGTGAGATCACAAAAGGCACTGCCCCAACATTGCTAACTGTACGAGGCCAGAAAGGTTTTGGCTCCACAGATAATCCTGGGGCCAGAGTTTGGGTGCAGTCGCCTAAGAATCCCCCTGAACAAGCAGAAGTCATTGCAACCGGTCAAGACAACACCATTTTAGTTATGAGACCAGGGAAAGATAGCTGGGAAGCAGTCCCGGCTGACAAATGTTACTTACGAGAATGAATAATGCCTGTATTTGATTCTCTTTCAGATCATTCTTTGGACTGTTGCTGCAGGATGTGTCGGCGTTGGACTCCTTTTGGGCTGGTACGACGAGAGAGGAGGGATCCCATCAACCCGGGCTGAGTTGAGAACCCGAGTGTCGCGTTCCTTCGCTGCGTGGGATTCGTCGTCGAACTTTTGGACTACGTTAGCCAAACGAGTGACTAAAGCCCCTCATTTCTGCTTGACACCGATGAGATCGGTGACTGACATTCTAGCGACTTGTTTAGTTGCTGTCCCTGCTTCATTGGAGACTTTGACTCATATTTTTAATATATCGAATGCTCGCCCCAATGTTCTTCTGGGCGATTTTGCTACCCATGAGTATTGCCCCTTGTGTACTGTACTGTCAGACCCGATACCCCCCATCCAGTCCCAAATAGTTACCTATAATATCACACAGGGTGATTTGTGTTTTTCCTTACTTGTGATCCTAGTGCGATTTCTGAATGTATGCGTTTAAGATTGAAAGGTGCCACTTCATTCACCGCTCATGAACGAACTTTGTGCCTTCAAAGGACACCGAAAACATGTACTTCTGTTCAGAATAACATGACTTGCAAGAGTTTGGTAGTTACCCCCAGTCATTATCGCACGATGTTACTACCTGCCGGATGGCTTTTCTCATGTGGTAATACTTCCTGGCCATATATCCCCGCAAATATTTCTGGAGGCCCTTGTGCCATTACTAGACTGAGCTTGTTGATGTTTTCATCACATCCGAATGCCAACTCTCGTGTGATTCGAGATACAGTGAGGTTACAGGAGGATTGTGACTCATCTTTGCATTTATATTCCAAGTCTGAATACCTTAGCCTGGCTATTTCAATTGTTGGTGTTCCTGCTTTGGCAGTTTATAATGCCAAATCTATTGGGAAAATGGCCTGCTGGATGGTAAAATCCATTAATCATACTTCTACAGTCCTGTCTGACATGCTATTAGACGCCCAGGGTGAACGTAGAGCTATCTTGCAAAATCGAGCGGCCATTGATTATCTTTTGCTTAAACATGGACACAATTGTTCTGATTTTGAGGGTCTTTGTTGTTTTAACTTGTCGGATCATACAAAATCCATTCAAGCTCACATTGATAAACTACATGACTTGACAGAAGAAGTTAGAAAACACATTGACCAGGGCTGGTTTGACTGGCTCTTTAATTGGTTACCTGATTTGCATATGTTACGTCAGATATTAGGAGGTATTCTGATTACTATCGGCATTTTGATTTCTATCTGTTGCTTTATTCAGTGTATTCCTTCACTATTTCAATTCTGCACACCTGGTACTAGACATAGATCAGTTAGTCTTGTTTCATATTATTCTTCCACAGATATTAGTTCTGTTTAATGAATGTATAATAGACTGAAGTCAAGGGTGAAATGTTCTGCTCGATTTTCCCGGCCTTCTTGTGTTGAAAAGTGATTGAATGTGACTTCAGTCTCTTACCATTCAAGTCTAAGGGTTAGAGTAGTGAATGGAGCCTATTTACTAGGCACTTCGACATGATCCTGTGCTCTTCCCCATAGATCAGGGCTTGCACACATAGCCTAGGGGATAGATTCGTTAGTATTAGGGATAACCTGTCCTGTAGTGAGAGTATTTCATGGAGCCGTGCTGAATTCAGGCCTGGTAGGCCTCAAACGGGAGAGACTCCATCTTTCTTTCTGCTCCGGCAGCTTGGGATGCTTCTAGGTCAAATGTAATGTTTTAGTTATGAGGTGTTATTCGCTTGGAGAGAACCGGTTCAGGCCGGCCCTTATCGAAGGATTGTATTTTTCTTCATGCTGAAGACACTACATCAGGCCGGCCGGCTGGGAAAGTGTCCTTGGTACGGGAAGGTACAAGAATTTGGTGGGCGGCAGGTTACGGGCCGGAATTTTCCATGAGGAAACGCACCTCTATATTAGTGAAAGTCTGAGGCAGTTACATGTTCAGTCCGTAGGCGGCATCTAGCCGTTAGCAGTAAAGCTACTACTTATTCCAGGGAAGACAGACGCCATCTTGAAGGCGGAGAAGAACTGAGAGACAGATACTCTCCTAGCAGAATAGCCAGAGAGGAGAGAGTAGCCGATAAGGAAGAGGTCCCAGTGACTCGGAGAAGGGTGATCCGTGACTGCGGAGGTGTGACTTCCAGGCGAGCCGAGGCACAGACGAGAAGGGAACCTAGATGACCACTGAGTGCAGGCTACATACTACTAAGGTGATGTCGACCCTTTCTTATTAGAGTGTACAACTTAATCTTTCACTTTTCTTTGCAGGTTATGTGTTATATTGTAATGTTACGTGATTGCGTATGTAATGAGTAATAAAGTACCCATTTTGTAGTGAACCAACATGTGCTGCGTGTTCTTGTATGAGAGGGTAGCCTATTCTTCTAGTCAGCTGCGGCTACATGAACAGATGTTAACCCTGATCAGGTAAGTGGTAACTGAATAAGGGAAAGAGGAGCCCCTCGAACCGGAGAACAGGCTATGCTCGAACTGGCAGTCCTTGTGTGATCTGATGAATAGTGAGACTGATTCCCTTTTTGTATGTTATGGTGATCATAGGATGAACTGTCGTATGAGACTGCCGTCTGGGTAGAGAGGTCTGGATTCGTATGGGATCGCGAGGCCGCCACTTGTGATACTGTCGTATGGGCAGAGAGGTCTGGATTCGTATGGGATCGCGAGGCCGCCACTTGTGATACTGTCGTATGGGCAGAGAGGTCTGGATTCGTATGGGATCGCGAGGCCGCCGATTGTGCTGAGACTGCCGTCTGGGTAGAGAGGTCTGGATTCGTATGGGATCGCGAGGCCGCCACTTGTGATACTGTCGTATGGGCAGAGAGGTCTGGATTCGTATGGGATCGCGAGGCCGCCGATTGTGCTGAGACTGCCGTCTGGGTAGAGAGGTCTGGATTCGTATAGGATCGCGAGGCCGCCACTTGTGATACTGTCGTATGGGCAGAGAGGTCTGGATTCGTATGGGATCGGGAGGCCGCCACTTGTGATACTGTCGTATGGGCAGAGAGGTCTGGATTCGTATGGGATCGCGAGGCCGCCACTTGTGATACTGTCGTATGGGCAGAGAGGTCTGGATTCGTATGGGATCGCGAGGCCGCCGATTGTGCTGAGACTGCCGTCTGGGTAGAGAGGTCTGGATTCGTATGGGATCGCGAGGCCGCCACTTGTGATACTGTCGTATGGGCAGAGAGGTCTGGATTCGTATGGGATCGCGAGGCCGCCGATTGTGATGAGACTGCCGTCTGGGTAGAGAGGTCTGGATTCGTATGGGATCGCGAGGCCGTCACGTGTGATACTGTCGTATGGGCAGAGAGTTCTGGATTCGTATGGGATCGCGAGGCCGCCACTTGTGATACTGTCGTATGGGCAGAGAGGTCTGGATCCGTATGGGATCGCGAGGCCGCCGATTATAAAAGGTCTTGGTATGTATAGTAGGAATTCCCTGTCCTTAGGTGGTAGATATATGTGGTTGCACTATTGTAAATAGGCCCTAGGGAGGGGGTAACGTTCCGTCTGGGTTAGTGAGGCTCTGATGAGCGGGTTCTATCTGATCCGAAAACCCAAGCAGAACATTGGCGCTCTGAGTTAGGCCCCCCTGAGCAAACTGCTTCTCACTGTTCTACCATCTCTGTCCCCTTGGTGGCCAGTTCCCTCCGTACACCTACACGTAGACCTTTAGTAGGGTTTTGGAATGTGGCTGGATTGGAGTCCAAACTCTCTGACCCAGAGTGGGGAGAGTTAATGGACAATTATGATATTTGCCTATTCCAAGAAACATGGCTACGGCACATTCCAGTGAGGGCGGGCTACGCATCTTTTTCTGTTCCTGCGGTCCAAGGTGCCAGGGGCAGACCTTCGGGGGGGTTAGTTGTTTGGGTTGCAACCCACTTAGGTTGCTCTGTAAAGCCCGTAGATTCAAAGTCCCCTGATATCTTGTGTCTGTCACTTACCTTTCCTGCCGGATACTCGCTGGTAGTACTAAATGTCTACCTGCGTCCCTATCCGGTACAGCTGGGTCTGTCGATTCTGGGTGCTCTAGATGATATATTACATTCACTTCCCCCTAGGTCTCATAAATTAATAGGTGCGGATTTTAATTGTCACTTTGAACCCCTCCTTGGGATTCCCTCTCCTACCTGTGATGAGGACGAAAACTATAAAATTCCAGACCCTACCATCTATCCTGCCAAACGTCTTCTCCCGCTAGCCCTCGAGATCAACAAGCTTGCCATCGCGCATTCCTTGAGGGCTTGCAATGGTAGACTTTTTCCCGATGTACCGGGTTCATACACCTTTAATAGACCCGGGAATTGTTCAACTATCGACTACATCCTGGTGAATGTGGAATTTTGGGGCTATTTAGCAGCTTTTTCTGTTATACCTAGGGTCAATAGTGACCACAACTTATTGTCATTGGAACTGGTAAATAATATTGGTGGCAGCGTAGTCCCACAGGGCCTAACACCATCAAATAGTGAGAACTTGGTGCTAGCTGCAGGAGGTAGACGGATTAGGTGGGCAAGGGTCGTGACCGATGAGACAAAGCTTGCAGCATTATATAGCAGTGTCACTCGCTCCCTGGAGGTGGTTTCCCACCTTTTGAGCCCCAATGGGGATATCCTGCAGAATCATCTCCTAGATTTCCAGAATATTCATAAGGAACTCCTCGGTGGCCTGGTTGGCTTTTTCTACAGTTCTAGTGTGCCAAGGCCAAGGCCTGAGCATTGGTACAAAAGTTCTTGTAGGCTGGCCAAGACTGCCCTAATTAAAGAGGTAAAAAAGGGTACACAGTCTAGTATCCAAGCTGCGAGGGCCTTTTACAAAAATCTGATTAAGGAGGCAAAATCTGAGTGGGAGGATCTAAGGTGGCAAAATATGAAGCAAGCATTAGCAGATCGTGATTCGAGGGCTTTTTGGAACATTGTTTGAACCGGCACGGCAGCAAGCAGCCCTGCTATTAGTCCCAATCTCAGTGAGGAGGTTTGGCTTGCACATTTTAAACCCCTTTATTCTCTCAGTAACCCTAGTGGTGGATTTGACCCGGTAATCCAGCCTAATGCCACTGTAATGAATCAAATGGACCAGGAAGATTCAGTGAGCCGATCCTTTTTCCTTCCAGAAATAGAGTTGGCCCTTAGCACCCTATCAGTAGGGAAAGCTCCGGGGCACGATAGGATCCCTGGTGATCTGTATAGAAGCGAATTAAAGATTTGGGCCCCCTACATTCGGGTATACTTTAATGCCATTCTGCAGGGCCTTGAGATCCCGGATACCTGGTTGGGAGCAGAAATTATACCCATTCATAAAAAATCTTCCCCTTTGGAGCCAGCTAATTATCGCCCCATAAGTTTGATCGATGTCTTACAGAAGCTGTTTGCCCGAGTCCTTTTAACAAGACTGCAGACCTGGATGGAGGACCATCAAATCCTAACCTCCTTCCAAGCGGGGTTTCGAGCAAAGGTTTCTACCATTGATCAATTGTTTAGGCTACAGTTAATTTATTGGAAGATAGTCTGTATGGGTGCAGGCAAGCTTCACTTGATTTTTGTGGACCTTCGGTCCGCATTTGATATGGTCCAAAGGGAAAAACTATGGGCTTTATTATTAGAGATGGGTGCTCCCCCCTACCTTTGCCATCTATTCAAACGTCTGCATGAAGGCACTTACGCAAGGGTGAGATTTGGGAGATGCGGGGAAATTTCAGGGCCTTTTCCGGTTGAAAAGGGTGTGAGGCAGGGTTGTGTCCTGGCCCCCACACTCTTCTCCCTTTTTATTAATGGGTTGATTGAGCATCTCTTGTGCGCCGCCAATCTGGATTCCCCAATCCTAGCGGGGCGTAAGATACCGGCCCTAATGTTCGCGGATGATACGCTCCTGTTGTCTAAATCTTACATGGGCATCCAGCGTACATTAGAGGCTTTCTGCTCCTTCTGTAAAAAAAGGGATCTGGAACTGAACCTATCTAAAACAAAATTTATGGTTTTCAGCTCTAATTCAACCAACTGTCCCCACCCCAAGATGGGAGATGTTGAGCTGGATAGGGTTTCTACTTTTGATTATTTGGGGGTAACCCTTAATGACAAAATGAAATGGGGGTCTCACATGGCGAAGGCAAATTTGAAGCTAACGCAATCAGTGGGGGGTATCCTGAAGGTTTTTAATAACACTTCTTCTAAACCTCTGGGCCCCCCATGGAAATCTACAAATCCCAAGCAAGAGGGGGTGCGCTTTACGGCGCTGAACTCTGGGGATATTGTACTCCTGCTTCCTTATCGTCAATTGAGAATTCTTTTATTAGGCGACTGCTGAAACTACCCGTGAGTACCCCCTTAATTCCCTTGAGATGGGATCTAGGTTTAGTTCCTATCGAAGAGATTGCCCTGAATCGCCCTCTCCTGTTCTGGAGACGACTCTGGTCAACGCCCGAGCTTGCAAGTTATAGGCATGATCTCGGCGATATACTGTCAAGGGGGAAATTGGGAAAAATTCCTTGGTTAACATATGTAAAGAACCTTTGTTATCTCATAGGGATGGGGGACCTATGGTCCGCACCGGAAGAGACAAGCCGCTCACTAACTAAGAAATCACTGCGGGAGGCTTTACAATTGTACCGGAAGGAAATTTTACTGCATTCCTCTCTGGGAAGGCTTACTGACACCTTTCTGGATATTAAGATTAGTCCCCAGTTTGAAGTTTTCTTGGATGTTATCCAACCCCCTATGGCAAAGAAACTTTACATTCAGTTTAGACACGGCTCGTTACCACTGAGGGCCTTTACACATAGATGGTCTAATGCATCTGACCCCTTAAGCACGTGCCCTGAATGTATTGATATTTGTGAAACAGAGCTGCATGTTGTTCTTTTCTGTCCTTTATATTCCAAGGCAAGGAAGAAGTGGATCATCCAGCTCTGCAAGTCTAGGTGTCTCAGGGACTATCAGGAGGTGTTTAGAATCCTGAAGTACGATACTACCCAATTGATAGTGTTTGCGATGGCTAAATATCTTCTTTCTATGTGGTTCACCAGGTCCAAAAAAATGCTATCTGCCACATAACTCTCTTGCTTCTAGTATTGTTATTACTGTTATTATAGAAGCTTGTGGTGTAGTGAGAACACTTTGGGCCTTGGATATAGTTCCAACAATATGTTTTTACGTGGAAAAATTTTGTTTTTAATTGTCCGTGTAATTTTTTATTACAAAACTTTAATGTTTTGATGGATTATACTCTATGCAATGTCTATTTAATCATGTTTTATTGTACATAATTATTTATGTCTTTTTATGGTATTTTACCGAAATAAAAGCTTTGACTGACTGAATAGTTTAAAATATGCTAAAAGCGAGCTAAAACCAACATTATATATGACTTAAAAGAAAACAGTATTTCATTTTCTAAAATCATATTATAAATAGTTAAATAGTTACTTCAGCTCATATGCCTCGAAAGTGAGTATGCACAGTTTAAATACTGCTCTAAATCCCACTGTATAGAAATGGTTGATATGTTAAAAACATAACAATGAAAGAATAAAATAGGAGAGTCCTGCCCAAGTGGGCATTGTTCTTAACCTATGTCTAATTAAAACAATTGTATGTGCTTACTAAACAAACCACTGTCCCCCAGTTCCATCACAGCCGTGATTTTGAAACATGGTTGACACATAAAAAGTTACCACTGTGTGAAAGCTAAAATAATAAATCAATAAATGAGGCAGCATATAAAAACCAACAAGATGTTAAAATTGGGTAAATGCACAGAATCCATAATAGTTACAAGTACATAATTCATGATAATTACAAGCAGGTAAAGAAATCGTCACTGGAATTCAAACCGTTTAGAGTTTTACTATCTAGCTCCAACATGTAGCGTGTTTCCAGTTTCCTCAACATTGACTCACGGTTGCCTCCTCGTCTAAGGGGTAAGACGGTATCAATAACAAAATATTTAAAATCCTCCAAGTTGTTATTATGTGAGGCCTTAAAATGCCTGGCTACCGGATAGGCATCATCATTGTTGGTGATGGCCCTGATGTGCTGGAGTATCCATTTATGGACCTGCAGCTTGGTACTGCCCACATACTGCAGGCCACACGAACACTCCAGCACATAAACTGCATATTCTGTTTTGCAGTTGAGTTTTTTGTTGATGGCTACGGACTTTGGTTTGAATGGAGTTATATAAGATGATCTACTTGTCCCATATTTACAAGCCTTGCATGTGGCGCGTTTGATGAAACCATTCCTAGTGTTTAGCCATGTTGCAGTAGATTTAATCTTAGGACTACTTTTTACGAGGGAATTGCTCATAGAGCGTGCTTTTCTGAATGTGATTTTGGGGCTATTGGGATTCTGCCCTCTAAAACCGAATCATTCTGAACTAAAGCCCAATTTTTGTTAACTATTTTACGTAGACCTTTGTGTTGGCGGTTATATGTCAAAATGAGACGCGCCGATTGAACCCTCTGCTCCTGATTGCTGTTGCAAGGAGTGGGTCTGGCTATTAATGTTTCAACCCTCTCTTTTTTGTTTGTCTTTTCTATAGCCACCCTGATGACATTCCTGGAGTAACCTCTGGCTAGAAATCTTTTTCTACTCTCCTCCTGCGCTTGAGCATATTCCATTACTGCAGATCCTAAGTATTCGCAGCATCTCCCCATAGGGGATGCTGTGAATCAAGTGTTGGGGGTGATGACTAGATGCATGGAGAATAGTATTCCCCGCAGTTGTTTTCCGATGAAGCTTTGTTTCCAGATTATTGTTAACCACAAACACTTCTACATCTAGAAAGATAACAGTCTCCTTACTAATTTGGGCCGAAAATTGTAAATTCAGATAATTCACATTGATCTGTTCTATTAATTGTTGGGCATCTCGTTCCATTCCTCTCCAAATCATGAACAGATCATCTATGTACCTGTACCAGCAAAGGACATGTTTGGAAAAATGTTCAGCATGCGCCGCCATGAGCCCCTGTTCCTCCCAAAACCCCATATGCAGACAGGCATAGCTTGGAGAGAAACAGGCCCCCATGGCGACGCGTCTGACCTGCTGAAAAACCTGGTTCTGGAAAAAAAAAATTAGTTTTCCAGACATGTTAAAATCATGGAAATCAGCATTTTGTTATGCATGTAAAGGTACATCGGTTTTAAATTCAAGTAATATTCAACAGCTCTCACTCCGTCCTTGTTGTGGATGCTGGTGTAAAGTGACTTCACATCAAGTGAGATGAGTATTCTGTCTGCATCCCATGTTACATCATGTATTTCTCAGGAAATCACTGGTATCCTGGACGTATGACTGGAGTTTCCTCACATGCTCCTGCAAGAAATAATCCACGTATCTTGAGGTGTTTTCCATGATACTACCACACGCTGAAATGATCGGCCTATTAGGGGGTTTACTCATGTCTTTGTGGATTTTAGGAAGGAAATATATTACTGGAATCACCGGATGCTTAGTCTTCAAAAAGATAAATTCCTCAATACTGAGTAATCCTGCGGTTTTCCATGCACGAAGTTTGATGTAAAAATTATTCCAGGCTTCTTTGACCATTACCATGGAGTTCCTGCGATAGCAGTCCCTGTCATTGAGTTGACTAAGGGCCTCTTCCATGTATAGATTTCGCAGCCACAATACCACATTGTCCCCCTTGTCTGACTGCCGAATGATGATATTCTGATCCGTCAGTAGTTTTTTCATGAGTTGAAAGTATAAGTTGTCTTGTTTATTATACTTTTTCGTACTCGTGTGGTGGATAAATACAATTTCTTCAGTTCTGTGGTGACCTTTTCATTAAATATGCCCAGATTATCACGAACCAACACAGGACAAAATTTGGATTTGGGTTTGAAATGGGTACATGTTGCTCTATTAAGTTCCAGCTCTTCTGAATTGGTTTAACTTTGTACTATTGGATTCTCATCTTGCAGTTGCTGAAGGTTTTGCTAAAGTTCCAGATCACCTGCTCCGAGCCCTGAAACACTACCGTTACTGCTGGAAGTTGTTTCTGCAGATTCCCGATTTTGTGTTTTCTGCAAAAGATGATATATTTGAAGTTTCAATTTGCGAACAAATTTATTCATATCTGTGTGTGTTTCAGCATAGGGCTAAGATTTCTATTTCCTCTTCTTATATATATGATCATTGAGCCCAGGGGTCGATTGAAGACGCACTCACACGGAATCTGCTGCTTTTCAAGTTGCTTTTAATTGCATGTTAGCCAACATCACTATGCCCAACGCGTTTCGGTTCTTCACTCGAACCTTGATCACGGGTAGATTGTAACAACCGGCATTATTTCTTTCTACTACCACAACTACTTCCTGTTTGTGTGTTAGCAAAGCATTCTGGTCCTAGTAGTGCACAAAGTATTATTACGTGTCATGTGATTTTCTCAATATCCATATGATTTCTTATAAAAGGTGCTATATATAAAAAGTGCTATTTACAAAGACATTTGTGAAACACGGTGCTTGGTGATATGATTGTTAAAACAAAATCATTTGATACTACAAATCAGCCAAACAAAAGTTTCTAATGCTTGCCTTGCAGGCATTTCAGGACTTTCTTCCCTCCAGTGGGTATTAGAACTTGTGGCCATATTTTCATTCAAAAACACGGAAAATTAAAATTTTGTAAATCAAAATTTTTAATTGTTACCCCAGATTGTAGTTGCCTCCTGTCTAGTCAGAGATACAGCTTCTAATCTTCAAAGTTATCAGTGATACAATCATGACTAATACATTAAAGCTCTATTTTCCCACTAGTGGGTGTATATAATTATACTTGTTTTGACTCCTATTTCCTGCATATGGACAAGAAAGTACACGATTTTTACCACATTGTGATTACGTTCTGTCCAATCAAAAATAAAGCATAAACCTTCAATTTTTTCCTTTGATAGGATCATGATTGTAATATTATTAGTCAGGGTAACTTTTCTTAAAATGCAATACTATCATATTGATGTCCAAGCAAAATATCCATTCAAGATTTAAAGATGTACAAATAGTTCTTCGTCCTGATTTAACCCCAAAGGAGTCAAAGTCCTGAACGACACGATATGCTTTGATTCCTTCTGTCTTAGATGTTTCTCACGATTTCCACCTCGTTCTGGATTTAGTATTTGTTCTATTGCGTAGAATCTCAGCAATTCCCATTTACTCTCATGCATTTTTTTCCATGTGCTTTGCGATAGCGTTCAAACGGTCTTTGTTGACAGTAGCTCTAATATGCTCGAGGACACGTTTTTTAATCTCACAAATAGTACTCCCTGTGTATTTTAATTTACATGGGCATTCCACTATATATACAACGTATTTGCTCTTACAAGTGATATGTTGTTTTATCTTCCACTTGACGGCATTTTTAATCTCCACCTCTTTTTTTGGGATTGCTATTTTGCACGCTTTGCAATTTTTGCAAGGCCAGGAGCCTTCGATTTCAGTCCAGGTCTTCTGTTGTTTTAGCTTGAAGTGGCTATGGGTCAGTTTGTCACCCAAATTCAAGGCTCTCCTATACGTGACATTGGGATGATCCCCTATAAGTCCAGCAAGCGTTGTGTCTAGTTTCAAAATGCCCCAATGTTTTTTGAGTATGTGGGTCAAGTCAGTTTTTTCAGTTGAATACGTTGTTATTCATCTTATTTTTGTGAGGTCCTCTTTAGTTAGTTTCTCTTGTTTCTTGAGCATGTCAGTTCTGTTTTTTAATTTCACCTTCTTTAAGCTTTTCTTGACCACTTGGCTAGGGTAGTTTCTTTTTTCAAACCTTGCTTCCATTGCTCTGCCGTGAGTTTCGAATTCATTTTCTGCCGAGCAATTCCTGCATACCCTTAGGAATTCTCCATATGGTATATTCCATTTTTGGTTGGTGGGGTGGAAACTATTTGCATGAAGAACTGCATTGGTGGCTGTTTTTTTCCTGAAGAGTGTGGTTTGTAAAGTGTTGTCTTTCACATATATTTCGAGGTCCAAAAATGATATTTTGTTTGAATTGATCTCATATGTGAATTGCAATTTTGCCTCGTTGTTATTTAAAATTTGAAAATATTCGGCAAAATCCTCTTCTGATCCATCCCATATAACAAATAAATCGTCAATGAATTGCCACCAAGCAACAATTTTTTGCACATGTTTATCATTTCCACAGTTCCAAGCTATTTTTGCTCGTACCAACCCATCACAAGATTTGCAAAGTTCGGAGAAAAAGAAAAGCCCATGGCTGTACCTTTCATTTGTCGATAATGTTTTTTATTGAAGGCGAAGATGTTGTTGTGTAGACACAGAGATATCATTTCAAGCAACATGGTATTGTGTTGTTTATATTGGATATTCCTTTTACCTAAGAAGAAACTGCATGCTTTTAAACCTGTTTGATGTTCTATGTTTGTATATAGAGAGACTACATCCATTGATACCAATTTGTATCTTTAATGCCATGGTACTCCTTCTAGTTTTTGAAGTAGGTCTGTTGTGTCTCGCAAATAAGATGTAAGGTCCTTTACCATTGGTGCTAGGAAATGATCAATATAATTTGACATCGGTTCCATTATTGATCCATTTACAGATATGATTGGTCTGCCCGGTGGTTTATATAGACGTTTGTGCACTTACGGTAGAAAGTAGATTTTTCGCTTCTACTGGGTTTGCAACTGTTAGCTATTTCTTCTCATCCTCGTCTTTTTCAAGAAATTCATTTAGATGTTTATTTATAGTTGTCTCTATTTTCTTCGTTGCATTGTATTCCATTACCTTATAACATGACTCATCCTGTAGCTGGTTGTTTGCTTCCCATATGTAGTCTTCTTTATTTAGAATTACTACATTCCCACCCTTATCCGCAGGTTTTATTTTGATTAAAGGGTCTTGCTGTAGAATTTTTAATGCCATTCTTACCAGAACAGATAGATTGTCTTTAACTTTTCTTTTGTTAAGTTGATATAGGTCATGTATTACAACTTCGTGGAACACATCGATCTTATTTCCTGGCAGTAGTGTTGGGTAGAAGTAAGATTTCGTTTTTTTACCACTTACCCCTGCCCCCAATGGAGGCAGTAATTACTCCAAGCTGTCTGTGTAATCTACTGGATCCACGTATCCCATTGTCAGCAAAGTTGCCAAGGCTTGTTCATCTTCTGCAAATAGTTCACTATTTAAAGTTTAATGTTTTTTCCTCAAAGATTTTTGCCAATTTTATTTTGCGGATGTACTTATAGAGATCTATGCGTGTTTGAGCGATGTCCAAATGTATGTTGGGGCAAAATTTAAGACCTTTCTTTAATAGTTGTTCTCCCGAAACTGTAAGTTGTCTGACTGAGAGGTTGATGACATTAAGTTCTTGAGTGTCATCTTTGTTTCCTTCTTTTTTATGGTCTATTGTTTCTTGTTCTGTTTCGTCTTGCCCCTGGTCTCCATTGCTGAGTTGCCTCCTTCCTTGCCCTCTTTGGCCTCTCCTTGTTTTCCTGAACCTCCTCTGCCCTGTCCTCTTCCCCTTCCCCGGCCCGCTGGTTTTGTCTTCTCCCAATTCTGTTGCTGCAGGGCCAGGCGCATTTTCGTTAAAAAAGGAATTTTCTTGTTAGTTGGGGGGGGGTGGTTTGTGGCGCATTGGCACCTTCATTTTCGCTTACGTCAGTGCTTGTCAGGGATTCATAGCTGGAAAACTGGCCACTGGTAGTTTCCAGCTGTTCTTTGCTCCTTTGTTGCTCAAACTTTCTCGCGAAGGTGAAGATGCGCCCTTCTTCAAAATCTAACTTATCCCTTTGGAATTTAAATTGTTTACGCTGTTTAACACGTTCCTCGTGCTTTTCCAGATTTTTAATAATTTCCTCTTTAAGTTTTTGATGTTCCTCTAGCTCACTTAATTCCTTCTGTTTTTCCATGAGAGCTATTTCTATGTGTTGAATTAGGATTGTTATTAGTCCCATTGAAGAGCCTAGCAGATGTTCACCCCATTCCTGGAGTAACTCTCCACTTGTATCCTGATGTCTAGGCATGAGTGAGTGTCAGACGTAGACCTCGGGGGATTCTTTTTACTTCAACATATTTCTTTAGAGTGATCAGTTCCCACCATTTATTGATTTCTTTTCTAGACAGTCTCTCCCAGTACCTGAGAGTTTCTCTGTTGTCATTGAGGGATTTGACATTAGGTTTGCCTCTAGAATGAAATAAACTTCGAATGGTTTCAAATACTTGTGCCACTTCTTCATTTCGTTTGGCTTCTCTTCTTTCCAAAGCTAATATGTTGCTCTTTCCTTTTTATGTTTCTAGGAATACTGTGAGAAGTTGGCCTGGTATATGATGCTCACTAGTTAAAGTGATCACCTTGTACCATGCCAAGCAACCCTTATGGTGTGGTTGTAAGTCAACCTTTTCGGACTAGCTGCCCTAGTGGTAGAGTAGGCTAAGCAGTCTTTGAGGCTAAACTCGTGAAGCGTGTTAAGCCAGCTGTTTTACCAAATGCAACCCCCTTTTATACCAATGAAAGGACACCACACAGATATATATTCAAAATATATATGTATTTATTTCTCAAAGTAACCCCTAGTCTCTTTAGGAGCACAAATCGTCAAACAAGATTACAGTAGAATACACAGAAGTTGCACTTTATATGGATAGGCCCTGGTGGCCGCTCGAACCATATACTAAAATAGTGGTATAAGTACCACGAACAGAAAAGGGAAAAGGCCTAGGGCCTCTAGAATCACTGGGCCTACAAGGAGCTAACGTCAGTTAGTGACCAGGAGGTCCACGGGTGGCGTGTGCAGAGCAAATAGTCACACGCGTGCTCCCATAGGTTTCAATGGGTGCGTAAAAAGTACAAAGTTACTGCAAAGAGGATCTTCCGGATGGACTAGGAACTCAAGATTTGGAACACAGGCACTAGAGATGTAATACTACACTTGGGCACAGGTGTGCCAGCTTTACCTCACCCACAGGAAGCGGGTGCATAGGCCTCGAAGTGCGTCGGGTTTCTTCTATCTGTTCCGTGGAGCTTGAAGACAAAGGTGCTGCAGGCGGTCGGTCCGGGAGAGATGCAGTGGATCCAAGAGTGGATCGGAGATGTTGAAGACCTGTAAGCAGAGGGGACAGTGTTCACAGTCACTAGCCAGTGACCAGCGTGGCACCAGGTGGGTACCAGGCAATGTCGGGTGCAAACAGGAAGAAAGGTGTAGCTTGTCTCTGCAGCCACGTAGTCCCTGGAGGTCGACGACGTCCAGGAGTCGGTTCACGAGCTGTCCCACGCAGGCTCTCGCTGTCGGCGGTGTCGGCGACTTGATCGAAGCAAACAAGCCTTGGCAAAAGCAATTGTTGTAGGAGATGAAATAAGCTGATGGTTCTGACCAGCAAGGTCAGAAGGACTGCTCCTTTGGAGGGGAGCAAGGGCCAGTCTGGAGCAACCAGACCAGCGGTGCATTTTGTAAAGTTCGTCGCCAAGTTGGCTACTAGCCAACGGGCCAGCAACCGGTTAGGCGCGTCGAGTGGCAAAATGCAGAAGGGCCCCACGCAGATCGTGGAGATGCTGGAGGGCTCACCTTTGGTGCAGATGCTGCTCGAGGGTTGGGCTTCTCAGATCCCAAAGCACAACTTGGAGGGAGCCTCGGTTGTTGCACTTGTCAGCTTGTCGTGGTCGTTTCAAGATGGCTGGCTCCACGTGTCTCGGTGCCTCCACGGGTCTCCTCTTTTCAGGGACTGTGGATCGGGCGGTGAGAGGTCTGGAGGTCCAGGTCTTGTCAGTCTCTGGGCTCGGGCTCCGGCGGGAGGCGGCAGCAAAGCAGACGTTGATTCGCTGGATGGTGCTTGTGTTAGCAAGGTGGTCACTCCCTGACCACAGGGGAGATTTCCTTCAGTCTTCTGTGCAGCAGAATGTCGAAGTTCCCGTCTTCTTCTTAGTTTCAAGTTGATTCCAGGATGTCTGAAGTCTTAGGACACAGCTCCTACCTTTAAGCGGATTCTAGGGGCCGGACTACCTGCTAGGTCCCTCCCTATGGGTGGGACCAGGAAGGGGGGTGGTTACACCCCCAATCCTTTGTCCAGCTCGCCCCAGGCCCGGGACTGGTGTGCCCCAGGACCGGTTTGAACTGGCATATGCACCGAGGCTCCTTGTGAGCCACAGGCATGTCTGGTTTCTTTCAAGCCCTATCTGACCAATACACAAAATCCTGTCTGGGGTGGTGCATGCACCTCCCCTGGCAGGAAACCCTTTGTCCACACCTCCCAAGCTGGAAGGACTCCCAGCAGCAGGAGGGCAGACTTGTGTCTGTGGTGGCAGCATCCATTTTGTGGAGCTGAGGCTATGTCTGATTTTACCCGGGTTTCAGGTACTGTACATGTCGTGTCCCTCTAGAACATGGGTACTCACAAACTTTCTCTCGGGGGCCAAATTTACAGTGTGGTTTGTGGCCGAGGGCCGCACCGGTGGGGGCGGGGTCAGTGGGGGAGGGGGCGGGGCTAAAGCCACAAAAAAACTGTGACCACGAGGTTGAACACAGGTCCCTGCAGCGGACGCCTACATCCACTGAGCCTCCAGACCCGATATATATATATATACACACATATACACTCGCCCTCTCTCTTTCCCTCCCTCTCTCTCTCTCTCTTTCCCTCCCTCTCTCTCCCCCCTTCCTCCCTCTGTCACCCTCTCTCTCCCTCCCTTTGTCACCCTCTCTCTCACTCCCTCCTTCTCCCTTTCCCTCCCTCTGTCACTCTCTCTCCCTCCCCCTCCCTTTCCCTCCCTGTCACCCTCTCTCTCTCTCTCTCCCTCCCCCTCCCTTTCCCTCCCTCTGTCACCCTCTCCCTCCCCCTCCCTTTCCCTCCCTCGGTCACCCTCTCTCTCTCTCTCCCTCCCTTTCCCTCCCCCTCCCTTTCCCTCTCTCTCTCTCCCCTCCTACTCCCTTGCCCTCCCTCTGTCACCCTCTCTCTCTCTCCCCCTCCCTTTCCCTCCCTCTGTCACCCTCTCCCCCCCCTCCCTTTCCCTCCCTGTCACCCTCTCTCTCTCTCTCCTTCCCCCTCCCTTTCCCTCCCTCTGTCACCCTCTCTACCTCCCCCTCCCTTTCCCTCCCCGTCACCCTCTCTCTCTCCCTCCCCCTCCCTTTCCCTCCCTGTCACCCTCTCTCTCTCTCTCTCCCTTTCCCTCCCTCTGTCACCCTCTCTCCCTCTGTCTCCCTCCCTCTGTCTCCCTCCCTCTGTCTCCCTCCCTTTGGCTCCCTCCCTCTGTCTCCCTCTCCCTCCGTCTCAACCCCTTTTGGCTCCCTCCCTCTGTCTCCTTCTCCCTCCGTCTCAACCCCTTTTGGCTCCCTCCCTCTGTCTCCCTGTTCCTTCCTCCTTTTCCCTCCCTCCCTCTCCCTCCGTCTCCCTCCCTCTACCTCCCTCCTTTTCCCTCCCTCCTTTTCCCTCTCTCCCTCCCTCTGTCTCCCTCCCTCTACCTCCCTTTGTCATCCTCTGTCATCTCACACTGCCGGCTGACGCAGCTTCCAGGGCACACCAACAGCCGCACCCGAGCACTTCACAGGTCTTTAAAAGACCATTTGCATATCAATTGTTGTTTTTCACCTCTTCTGAGGCCCCGCAGCTCCACTCGGACTATCCCTGGAACGCCCGGCCCCCACAGAGCAGAGTCAGAGTCGCGCTGGTGCAACCGGACAGTGTTTAGGAACACTCATTATTTTAATTTTTTTTTAAACACGGGTACGATGTCATTAAGGTCCGCGGGCCGCCAAGGGAGGCTTGCCGGGCCTCAGGCGGCCCGCGGGCCGTACTATGAGTACCCGTGCTCTAGAAGGGTGGAATGCTAACCCCGTCGCCAGAATTGGCGAGGGGTTAGTATTCCAATTCGTATGACACCTTACTCGACATGTTTTGATAAAGCCAAACCAAAGATAGCATTTAACCGCGAGGTTCATAATGCACTTAAGAGTATATGGTATGACGATATCTGGAAACAGTAGAAGGAAGTTGTTCCGACCACTGCAGACAGGCTCAGCTCATGCCAGAGCACCATCTCACATGGAACCAAGCACTCTGCCTTCAGGATTGTTAAGGCCTGCCATAGGAGTGACTTATAGGTTACCAGGTGTCCCATTTAAGGTTAGGTATAGGTATACTACACCTAAGTAAGAGGTGATTACACCAACTTACCCCAGCTGAGTGATCAGCCAGTTGTGTCAAATTGTTAGGCCAAGCCTGGGGTGGCATAATACATGCTTCAGCCCCTGGCAGGCCTTGGGTACACCAATGCCCTGGGTACCTAGTGTACACTGGTACAGGGGCTGAAAGGTGATCCACTTCCAATTGGTTATGCACCTAGGGTGCATAGTTTTAATTTAGTAGAGAGAACAGCAGGCTGGGGGTCTGATTGGCAGGCCCACAGCCTCAATATGTCAAAAACCAGTGAAGCAAAAAGCAAAAATTTGGGGTGACCATAGGATAGCAGACCCTACTCTCCTACAAATACTGCTTATTTTTCAATTCCATTTGCACACTTAAAAACAGATTCCGAGTTCTCTTTCACAAAGCGCTGGGTAATAGAATTAAGGCTGAAGTCTGCCAATATTTCCTTTATTAAATGTCTTTTGCTCGCAAGCCTGCAAGTCGAGACGTGTTTTCTACTATTAATCCCAGTCCTTAATGAATCACGCTGACAAAGTCGCACATTTCAAGTTGCGCGGCTTAATTACAATCACTGCTTCATTTTGGCGATGTAAATGTCACACGGAAATGGATTTGAGAGCTCCGTAACCCGCTATGAGCACAAATCCCAGAGACAGCTTTGTAAAGATACAATGTTGCCGAGTTCTCTTACCTCCGTTCCGAAGGCTTCCACTGTTTCCTATGTCCCTTCGGTCGCAGGATAGAGTTTCACCCTTCTCGTACGTAGACAAGCCGCGGTCAACGTTTCTCTCTTTCACATCTCTTTGTACTCCATTTCGCTGTGGCAGCCGATGTTCCAATTAACACGAATCTTGTAACACCCTCAGTTTGAACGCCGGCGCTCCTCTTGTGGCGCGGTGCGAGTTTCCTCCGGCAGGGCAGCAGGTAAACATGAACACAAGTGATCTCTGAGCCCAGGGGTCAATTGAAGACGCACTCACATGGAATCTGCTGCTTTTCAAGTTGCTTTTTATTACATGTTAGCCAACATCGCTATGCCCAAGGCGTTTCGGTTCTTCACTCGAACCTTGATCACGGGTAGATTGTAACAACCGGGCAGGACCAGGCATTATTTTTTTCTACTACCATAACTACTTCCTGTTTGTGTGGTAGCAAAGCATTCTGGTCCTAGTAGTGCACAAAGTATTATTACATGTCATGTGATTTTTCTCAAAATCCATATGATTTCTTATAAAAGTTGCTATATATAAAAAGTGCTATTTACAAAGACATTTGTGAGACACGGTGCTTGGTGATATGATTGTTAAAACGATAACATTTGATACTACAAATCAGCCAAACAAATGTTTCTATTGCTTGCCTTGCAGGCATTTCAGCATATTCTCATTCAAAAACACGGTAAATCAACATTTTTATTGTTACCCCAGATTGTAGTTGCCTCCTGTCTAGTCAGAGATGCAGCTTCTAATCTTCAAAGTTATCAGTGATACAATCATGACTAATACATTAAAGCTCTCTCTCTCTCTCTATATATATATACCACAAACTTTTCCAAGATAAACACAGGACACAAGAAGATACTTCTTATTCAATACTCAGATTTAATGAGCTTCACATAACGATTTTTGGCTGTCCCACAGCCTTGGTCACACGTGTGACTTATCTTGAAAAGGTTTGTGGCATTGAATGGTCGGTGTGCTTTGCCGACGTGCGCACCACCTTCCACGGGTCTGTTGGTCGAGTAGAAGCGATGAATTGTAGTGATATATATATGTCCCTTCCGGGAACCGGAGACCCGAGGGAGGTGGCGTGTGAGTCGGTGGAACAACCGGCAATAATTCCAAATCGGCAAACAGATGAACGCGCTCTCAGGAACCACAAACCAGGGTAGTACGATACACCAGATTTATTACTTTATAAATCCTTAACGTGACGCGTTTCGGCCATCAAGCGGCCTTGATCACACAAAGTGTACTGAGAAAACAGAGCGTCCTATGTACAATTGGGTGAAACAAACGTTGGACTCAATGCAAACATTGCCATCGACAGAGGACTGAAATGCAGTCAGAGCAAGTGCCATCTTGGAATGGGTACATGAAAGTGGTACTTGTACATCAAATGTAAATGAATAATGCAGCGGTGCACCAGTAAATCTTAAATGCAACTTTGAAACAATAAACATGAAATAATATCGAATAATTTGGTTGGTCTCCAACAGATGAGATCAAATTGCACAAAATATACTTGGAGGACAATTCCTATGTACAGTCAAAATGTGTTGAATAGTAGTGACATAGTGTCAGACCAACATCTGTTAGTGTAACCGTAGCGGTGTGCAAATGTGCAGAGTTACTGAAAGAAATTGTAAAAACATGGCAACACCTTTATCCATCAATATCAATGGTAGAAAATACCTCCATAAGCATAATGAGCTTCATAGATAAAATGTGTGAAACCTCAATGCATACAGTGTAAATCCCCAAGTGGGAGAACATAGCATGTTTTAGGACGCTCTGTTAAAACAATGTGAGTGAGAAAAGGTAACAGAAATAAAATTTCAAAAAAGAAGAATTGAAAAAAGATGGAAGTCCTTATCTGGGGCAGATGAAACAACATGTGAACGTTTCCAATTGTTCGTTCAAACCACTTTATTCGGTTACTGAAAACCATAAAAGAACCATTCATTAGATCACAATACATTACATAAAACACACACGGTACACAGTAAAACACATACATTACACAATAAAAGTTCATAACCGATTCTTTAATAATAGGGCGTTTTAAGAAAATTAGGGCGGGAATAAAACAAAATACATAAATACATAAAATCTTCAGTATGGTTAAAACAATAAGGGTAATACACCATTACAATAAAAATAATTTAGTGATAAAAAAGCAAGTATTAAAAAAGTAGTAACATGGGCTTTACAGTATTCTTATACCAGCGTGGGGTGCCGGATTTTTCTAAGTCACACTGCTGCGACAAGAAAGCTCACAATATTAAAAATCTCCCATGGATCATTAAGCTTTTGTAAGTACAATAGAGCGGGTTTAACCTGAATAAAGCCTATCCCATTAAAGATTGGGACTAAAAAACCCCTTGGATAGCGCAATAATGATTACAAAACAAGAAAAGGGTTGGGATCCCAAAAGGTCATTGATTCGAATCCGCGGGTCCCTTCCTTTCCTCCTGTAAAAATAATAGCATGAATGTCAAAATACACTCCAGACAGAATATGTCGAGTAAACTGGTGAAAAGTTAGTAGGAAGTGAATGAATTGAAAAATAGAATAAAGTTGGAGAAAATCAGTGAGAATCCATTAGCAAGATAAGATCATGAAAAAAGTCAATTGCGAGATACAGTCAAAGTTACAGTGACATAGATAGAAAAAGCATGTCAGTAAATAGAAAAATAGAAAAGGGCGACATTAGATAGGGAAACAGCATCAAGAGGGTACACGGCATAGTCAGTAATTATTCAGTTTGTAAATGTACAGCCCTTTCTTCATCAATGTTGTGTCTCATTGGGTAGCAGGTACCAAGAGCTATAATGTGGATAGATTCACGTTTTCTAAGTTGAAGTACCATGTTGCCACCCCATGCACCGATATTGATCTGTTCTATGACAAAGTAGCTGAGCTTGGACTTGTCTGAGTAATGATAAGTTTCGAAATGTCTCACTATGGGGTAGGTTTGATCCCTGTTGGTGATGGCCCTCATGTGCTCTAAAACCCTCTTTTTGCCAATGTGTCGTGCTGCTCACATAACGAAGCTTGCAAGGACATTCAAGTACATATATAATAAATGAGGAGCTGCAAGTGAGAAATTGGTGGATGCATATGGGGGTATCATTGTTGGTGTTGAGGTACTCCCTTCTCTTGAGGCTACTGCGACAAGGTTGTATGATGGAACAACACATTCCATTGAAACGCATGCCTTACAACATGAATGCCTTTACCACGTATAACCTTTACCACGCATGCATTTACAACGTATTTGGTTGTAAAGCATGTATGGTAAAGGCCTATGCGTGATAAAAGTTTCCCCTAACCCCGGGCCTCACCCACCCTGTCCCTTTTTAAAAAAAATTCCAGAACCCTACCCTAATCCCTAAAAATAGTCCCATACGCAACCCCCACCGTCCTTTTAAAAAAAATTAACCAACTCTTTCTTAAACCCTAGATCTAGACCCCAGCGCGACCCCGTCCTCTTAAAAATTACCCAACCCTTCCCAAAGCCATAAATCTAGACCCCAGAACGACCCCCGCCCTGTTAACAATTACCCGACCCTTCCCTAAGACCTAAATCTAGACTCCCAGCATGACCCCTCCCTGTTAAAAAATACCCAACCCTGTTAAAAAATACCAGACTCTTCCCTAAACCCTAAATCTAGAACCCTGCGTGACCCGCTCCTAGCCTCCAGCCCTTTTAAAAAAATACCCGGTCCCCACCCTGAACCCTAAATTGTTCCCTGGCCCCCAGTTCATTAAAAATAAAACCACCTCAGTCCCAAAAACACTCCCCCTTACCTTTACAGGATGAGGAAACTCTTGTGAGGCACTGTACACACAGGTCATCAGTAGGAAGCGTTGTTCCTCTAACGACGCAGATAGCCTTTACCACGCAGGTGCCGTTACCAGCTTATGCCCTCACCACGTACTTTGTAAAACAAAATTTGCAGTGAAGGTTATGCGTGGAAATAGTGTATGTGTGGCAATGCCTGCGTGGTAAAGGCCCTGCGTGTAAACAGCAGCGTTGCAATGGCTGTTTCCCCTGCGGCAAGCCTTGCAGTGACCGCAAGTAAAGAAGCCCTGTAGATTCAGACTGTTTTTGCCTGTAGTGGTGGTGATATCACTATGCACCAAAATATCTCTCAGGTTGCGTCCCTTCCTATATGTTAATCTCGGTCTTTCAGGGATGAAACTGCCAATAATTGGGTTGTTAGTTAATATTTCCCAGTTCTTGGCAAGGATCTTCTGGATATTTTGGGAATTACCATTGTAGGTTAGAATTACTCTGGTCACAGCTTTGCCATTGTCCGTGGTGTCATTGGTTTCAGTGTTCCCCAAATTGCAGTCCTGGTGACTGTTGGCCTTCTCTACAGCTGTGCGCTGAACCCACCCGGGATAGCCTCTTTCAATAAATCTGGCAAGCATGATATCTTGCTCAGATTGAAAAGACTCCTCGAAGCTGCAGTTACGTTTCGCCCTTAAGAGTTCCCCATATGGGATGCTCATTTTGAGATTATCCGGGTGACTACTCATCGCATGGATTAATTAATTAGGAAACAAGGAAACCCTACCCACAAGGAGCCTGGGTATTATGTGTTGTAAGGAAACAATGGCTCGTGTGGATTAATACTTGCTAATATAATGTATAATACATGATAGCAGTCCAAAGAGGAGGATTAAATGTGATGTCAGAAAGAAAAGCACAGCCATACACATTAGATTTTTTGTAGAAAATTTTTTCTTTATATAATAAAAAGGTTTTGTAGGAAGTGGACATAAATTCACAATATAAGTTGACAATATTTATACGAATTTCAAATAGTGTCCCAGTGAAAAAATTAACCTAAACAAACAAGTAACATAAAGTGCAACATACAGAAAGGTTTCAATTTTTCATTACAATGGCAATAATAAACAATTAATAAATCCAATTATCAACACTCAAGCATTCTGAGTGTCGAAAGAATGATTCGCCTTTCACGTCAACGGCGTTTCGACCCTATGACAATTAAAGGGTCTCGTCAGGACAGTCTAATATAGGGACACCTACGAAAGAATAATAAAGAAAAATACTTGTCAGAAAAAATGCTCTTTTATCTCTAAGAAAAAAGGATTTAGAGGAGCATTGATATTAAGTCTCTCTACCTGGTCGTCATTGTTGGTATGTAACGTTTTAGTGTGCAGTGTCACCGTGCTCAATGTGAAATAAAATACTCACAGGGACCCAGCCGGGTGCTGTGTGAGAACAATGAAAAAACTATTAGTGCCAAACTCGATATCATAAAAATGCGTGATTATCAGGGTACTCAAGCTTTCTACTTACCCCTGTGAGAAGGGACTCACGGAGAGGCAGTAGCCCACTGGTTGGGTATCTAGTGTTGAATGTACTCAGCGTGAGGGTCTGATTACATAGGATAACGAACGGGAACTGCAAACGCGAGCTGCTAGATAGCCGTCGCTTTTGTTTCCAAGAGTCCGATCGACTGTAACAAAGTATGAAAGGGAAACATAATAAGCTCCTGGGGTTGAAAACTAACCAAATATCTGCAGAAAAAACCTATATGAAACGACAGAACAGAGCTGTCCCTACCTCTCTTCGATGCTTCCGGGTGTACGAATCTCCCGTGTAATGCTGCAGCAGGAGAACGAAGTTCAGTCTGCTAGGTACGGTCGCATTGATTGGTGGGGATACTCTAATATTTAAACATGATTCGCTGGCGGTCGGCCAATCCGGAATCCACATCTACAATGAACCAGTGGAAGAGAGCTCGTCACGTTGCTAAGTGACCAGCGCATTATGTCGTTCCGAGTAAAAAACGTCTTAGAAACATTGGCAATAAAGTTGTTAGTATTCGTATAAAGGACCCATTGTCAATGCTCCATTAAATCAGGTGAGAACATTACTCTGCCCTGCACCAAATGTATTATATTAAAGGACGTGCCGAGTCCAAACGTTTGTGGGACTTTGTTAATCAAGTATGACACCTTAGTAATTTAAAGAACAAAATTTAGACCAGAGAATAAAAAAATAAATAAATAAATATATTTTTTTTAACAATAACGAATTTCTCGTATCGTTAACCCCAATGTGACTCATACTGGTATAAATGGAAGGAGTATTGGAAAAGCGTGAAAGAGTTGAAGTGAATATTTAGACGTACATAAACAACCGCAAATTTTATAGGAAGCCCACCGCCAAGTCTCCATTAGATTTTGTGAGAATATTATGCTACTATACACTTTATGCATTTATTCAATTGAGGCTGACAATTAATTCATGCATGACGTTTGATACAGGAAGCCTAGCTTCATATATTCAAAAAAAGAAGATATGTCTATCAAACAATTATTATCTGCACAAAAGATATGTTATTTTATACAAACCATTATTCCTTTATACAAAACATTGTCTTACTTTATAACAGTTAGTCATCACATATAGAATATCTTTGATTATACATAGAACCTGTCTCAGTAGATATCATACCCTACAGGTATATCATCTCCTATATACACAATCTATGTTTATAAATTGCTGATTACTCAGTTTTATAAAAACAAGATGTTTTGACAAAAAACCTTTTAGGACTTTGTTCAAGACTGTGTGGATAAGTATGAGGCGTAATGTATGGACCAACGGCACTTTTTAGGTGGGGGTGGTAATGAACCCACGCCATTCCTCAGCTGAATTCAATCCTTGCATTATAGAGTTAGTGCGTTCGATCCATCGGCATTCTAATCGTTGTAATATCTGCGATAGATCTCCACCTCTTTTAGAAGCGGTCACTTTGTCTATCACTTGCCAGCGGATGTCGTTTGCTGTATGGCCCTTCTCCAAGAAGTGGTTAACTAGAGGGGCGTTGAGGACCGAATTCCTAATCCTGCTACGATGTTGCCCTATCCGTGCTTTAACAATTTGTTGTGTTTGTCCGATATAGGGTAACCCACAAGGACACAGTATGCAGTAAACCACATTTTTTGTATTGCAATTTGCAAAAAAGTCTAGCTGCTGATCGACTTTGCCATGTGAGAATTTTTTAGTATTAGCCGTAAATTCACAAGCAACACAGTTGCCACACTTGTAGTGGCCTTTTACATCTGGTAAACCCCAGGTTGATTCCAATGATCTTGTACTTTGGGATAGACTCTCCATTGATGACCTGACGAGATGATCCTTGATATTCTTGCCTCTTTTGAAGGCAAACATCGGAGCATCAATGCTGGAATCTATGCTTTTAATGATGTGCTAATTTTTAGTGATTAACTTACGAATTGAATTCGTATGTATACCAAAAGTGGTAACACAAATCAGTTTGTCTACTTTGGATTTCGCTTTTGGAATGAGTTGATTAGAAAATAAGGAAGGTCCACTAGTCAATTTAGCAATATATTCTTCAGTGTATATGGGTGCTTCTTCCTCTGACATCTTAACCCAAAACAAACGTGTAAACCCTATGAATCATAGGGTGTAGGAAAAAATCCTGTGTAAGGATAATGTCCTTGCGGTGCCACCACCGCTCTAACTAATTAATTAGGAAACAAGGAAACCCTACCCACAAGGAGCCTGGGTATTATGTGTTGTAAGGAAACAATGGCTCGTGTGAAATATTTGTTATGGGGAAAGATATCCCCATGAAAGATTCTGGTACAAGCCTCAAACCACCTTCAACTTTTTATCCCAGTAATGGTATGATGCCACCTGAATTGTTAACTATTGAGAAGGTAATTCTAACAGGGATTGATAATTTAAAAGAGAGCAAACGATTCATCCCATACAATATCAGTTTAGATGAAAGTAAAGCTTTGTTGACACTAAAAAATGACAAATCAATTGTATTGAAACCTGCTGATAAAGGCGGCGGGATTGTTGTACAGAACAGAGACGACTATGACATTGAAATTAGGAAACAAATAGGGGAAGAAAAACACTACAAAAGATTGGACATGAATCCCCTTGCTGATATTAAAAAAGAGATACTAAGAATAACAACAGAGGGCCTTGAAGAAGGCTTTTTAAGCAAAAAGGAATTTGAATACCTCAATATCGATTGCCCTAGAACTCCGGTTCTGTACACTCTCCCGAAGATACACAAAAATATCACTAACCCTCCTGGCCGTCCTATACTGTCAGGATGTGGTTCAGTTCTTGAACCTATCGGTCAATACATAGATTTTTTTATCAAAGACTATGTTCCTCTACAAGAAACTTATGTCAGAGACTCTATGCATATGATCAATCTCTTAGAAGATAGACCATATGACATCATAAAAGATCGACTAGCGACTCTGGACATCACTTCACTATACACGAACATACCACAGCAGGAATGTATACAGGTGATCCAGGATTTACTAGAGACAAGATCAAAACCTCACCGGGTTCCCACTTCCATCATTATTGCACTCCTACAGATTGCACTGACACATAATTATTTTATGTCAGAGGGCAAATATTACCAACAATGCTCCGGGACCAGCATGGGCGCAATTTTTGCACCGAATCTGGCAAATATTTTTATGGACAATCTAGAACATAAGTTTGTCCTGAATAACGACAATATATACCATTCCAAGATTACCTGTTGGAAAAGGTATATTGACGACATTTTTTTGATTTGGTCTGACACTATTCCTGAGTTTAACAACTTTGTTCTTTATTTAAATTCTGTCCAACCACACTTGAAGTTCACATCCACCATACATGATTCATGCATTGCTTTCTTAGATTTAAACATATCACATGATGATGGGAAACTGTACACTTCACTGCACAGAAAACCCACCAAGCGTAATACATTACTTGCTTATAACAGTCACCACTCGCGTGCCCTTAGAGATGGACTACCCCATGGACAATTTTTGCGAATACGTCGCAACTGTACTAAAAAAGATGACTATATGAGAGAAGCATATATTCTGAGAGATAAACTGTTATTAAGGGGTTACCCCAAAAAATTAGTTAAAAACTCTCTGAAAAGAGCTTGGTTTTGCCCAAGGGATACACTACTCATTCCAAAAGCGAAATCCAAAGTAGACAAACTGATTTGTGTTACCACTTTTGGTATACATACGAATTCAATTCGTAAGTTAATCACAAAAAATTGGCACATCATTAAAAACATAGATTCCAACATTGATGCTCCGATGTTTGCCTTCAAAAGAGGCAAGAATATCAAGGATCATCTCGTCAGGTCATCAATGGAGAGTCCATCCCAAAGTACGAGATCATTGGAATCAACCTGGGGTTTACCAGATGTAAAAGGCCACTACAAGTGTGGGAACTGTGTTGCTTGTGAATTTACGGCTAATACTAAAAAATTCTCACATGGCAAAGTCGATCAGCAGCTAGACTTTTTTGCAAATTGCAATACAAAAAATGTGGTTTACTGCATACTGTGTCCTTGTGGATTACCCTATATCGGACAAACACAACAAATTGTTAAAGCACGGATAGGGCAACATCGTAGCAGGATTAGGAATTCGGTCCTCAACGCCCCTCTAGTTAACCACTTCTTAGAGAAGGGCCACACAGCAAACGACATCCGCTGGCAAGTGATAGACAAAGTGACCGCTTCTAAAAGAGGTGGAGATCTATCGCAGATATTACAACGATTAGAATGCCGATGGATCGAACGCACTAACTCTATAATGCAAGGATTGAATTCAGCTGAGGAATGGCGTGGGTTCATTACCACCCTCACCTAAAAAGTGCAGTTGGTCCATACATTACGCCTCATACTTATCCACACAGTCTTGAACAAAGTCCTAAAAGGTTTTTTGTCAAAACATCTTGTTTTTATAAAACTGAGTAATCAGCAATTTATAAGCATAGATTGTGTATATAGGAGATGATATACCTGTAGGGTATGATATCTACTGAGACAGGTTCTATGTATAATCAAAGATATTCTATATGTGATGACTAACTGTTATAAAGTAAGACAATGTTTTGTATAAAGGAATAATGGTTTGTATAAAATAACATATCTTTTGTGCAGATAATAATTGTTTGATAGACATATCTTCTTTTTTTGAATATATGAAGCTAGCCTTCCTGTATCAAACGTCATGCATGAATTAATTGTCAGCCTCAATTGAATAAATGCATAAAGTGTATAGTAGCATAATATTCTCACAAAATCTAATGGAGACTTGGCGGTGGGCTTCCTATAAAATTTGCGGTTGTTTATGTACGTCTAAATATTCACTTCAACTCTTTCACGCTTTTCCAATACTCCTTCCATTTATACCAGTATGAGTCACATTGGGGTTAACGATACGAGAAATTCGTTATTGTTAAAAAAAAATTTATTTATTTATTTATTTTTTTATTCTCTGGTCTAAATTTTGTTCTTTAAATTACTAAGGTGTCATACTTGATTAACAAAGTCCCACAAACGTTTGGACTCGGCACGTCCTTTAATATAATACATTTGGTTACTCAGCAGTGCAGGGCAGAGTAATGTTCTCACCTGATTTAATGGAGCATTGACAACGTGTCCTTTATACGAATACTAACAACTTTATTGCCAATGTTTCTAAGACGTTTTTTACTCGGAACGATATAATGCGCTGGTCACTTAGCAACGTGACTCGCTCTATTCCACTGGTTCATTGTAGATGTGGATTCCGGATTGGCCGACCGCCAGCGAATCATGTTTAAATATTAGAGTATCCCCACCAATCAATGCGACCGTACCTAGCAGACTGAACTTCGTTCTCCTGCTGCAGCATTACACAGGAGATTCGTACACCCGGAAGCATCGAAGAGAGGTAGGGACAGCTCTGTTCTGTCGTTTCATATAGGTTTTTTCTGCAGATATTTGGTTAGTTTTCAACCCCAGGAGCTTATTATGTTTCCCTTTCATACTTTGTTACAGTCGATCGGACTCTTGGAAACAAAAGCGACGGCTATCTAGCAGCTCGCGTTTGCAGTTCCCGTTCGTTATCCTATGTAATCAGACCCTCACGCTGAGTACATTCAACACTAGATACCCAACCAGTGGGCTACTGCCTCTCCGTGAGTCCCTTCTCACAGGGGTAAGTAGAAAGCTTGAGTACCCTGATAATCACGCATTTTTATGATATTGAGTTTGGCACTAATAGTTTTTTCATTGTTCTCACACAGCACCCGGCTGGGTCCCTGCGAGTATTTTATTTCACATTGAGCACGGTGACACTGCACACTAAAACGTTACATACCAACAATGACGAACAGGTAGAGAGACTTAATATCAATGCTCCTCTAAATCCTTTTTTCTTAGAGATAAAAGAGCATTTTTTCTGACAAGTATTTTTCTTATTATTCTTTCGTAGGTGTCCCTATATTAGACTGTCCTGACGAGACCCTTTAATTGTCATAGGGTCGAAACGCCGTTGACGTGAAAGGCGAATCATTCTTTCGACACTCAGAATGCTTGAGTGTTGATAATTGGATTAATTAATTGTTTATGATTGCCTTTGTAATGAAAAATTGAAACCTTTCTGTATGTTGCACTTTATGTTACTTGTTTGTTTAGGTTAATTTTTTCACTGGGACACTATTTGAAATTCGTATAAATATTGTCAACTTATATTGTGAATTTATGTCCACTTCCTACAAAACCTTTTTATTATATAAAGAAAAAAATTTCTACAAAAAATCTAATGTGTATGGCTGTGCTTTTCTTTCTGACATCACATTTAATCCTCCTCTTTGGACTGCTATCATGTATTATACATTATATTAGCAAGTATTAATCCACACGAGCCATTGCCTACTCATCGCATGGAGCAGGCTGTTACCTGCAGTGGCTTTTCTGACTAGTCTGGTGGGAATCTGGTGGTTAGAGATTTCAACCATGTCATCAAGAGATTCTACAGAGGTGTTGCTCATGTTACTTGTTAATTTAAGATTGATGTTGTTGAGATTCAATTTGCAAATTAAGTCAGCAGCTTCCACTTCAGTGGCATTCCAGATAATGAACAGGTCATCTATGTAACGGAGCCATAAGATGACCTATTCATAATCCGTCCTGAAGTTGGGGTCCTTCCTGATGTCTTCTTCCCATGCCCCTTGGAGCAGATTCGTAAAACTGTGGGCAATACATGTGCCCATGGCTGTTCCGAGAATATGCTTGTAAATGTTGCCATTGAAAAGAAAGAAGTTGTTCTGCAGACAATACCGTATCATTTCTAAGAGCATGTTGGTATGCTCCAGGTATAACGTAGGACGCTTGTGGAGATATTTGACACATGCATTGATGCCTAACACATGTTCTATGATTGTATAGAGAGAGTTGACACCCACGGTGATCAACAGAAAGTCAGTGATCCAATGGACACCCTGGATTTTGATGAGGAAATCTTTAGTGTGTCTGTCTCTGACATGCGAAGGTAAGGTGGTGACTTGGTCCCTCAGGAAATTGTTGACGTATCTGGTGACAGAGAGCTACCTCAGGATGAAACAATGGGTCTACCAGTAGGGTTCGATGCGTCTTTGTGAATTTTTTCGGGAGTAAATAAAGGATCGGGAGCGTGGGAAAGTCTTTTTTGAGAAAACAATACTTTTCTCACTCTGTAATGTAAGTAGCATTTTTATAGTGCGGCTGCCACCCAACGGGTATCCTGGCGCTGAGATTACCAAAAAAGAACACTGTGTGTAACTGAATTTAAAGAATCACAGCTGGAGAAAGAGTCTAGTTTTCAATTCCTTCCTGAAACGTGACAAAGTGTTCATTTGTCTAAGCTCAATTGGCAGTGTGTTCCAGAGTCTGGAAGCTACAAGACTAAATGATCTGCCACCCAGTCGAACTTTGTCAACATGTGGAATGCATATCATATTAGCAAAAGAAGAACGCAGGCTTCTAGCTGGAGAGTACCAAAGGAATTTCCTCTGTAGAAGCTTAGGCCCCATTTTATGTACTGCCCTGTAGACAATACAGAGTGCCTTAAACTGGACTCTCTGCGCAATGGGCAACTAGTGAAGATCTTTTAGGGCAAGCAAGGCTGAAGCTCTGCGTTGTCTGTTTAATGCAAGCTTAGCTGCGATAACTTGTATCCTTTGCAGCTTTTTTAACAGAGAACCTGGAGCTCCTAGGAGTAGGGCATTGCAGTAATCTAATCTGGTCATAATAATACTCCTTACCACTTGAGGTCTGGCTGAGACTGGTAGAAAAGGGAGTATTCGAAGAGCTCGGAGCAGAGATATACAAGTGCTCACTGTTTTATTCACCTGAGAGTCCAGTTGTAGATTACTGTCTAATAGTACTCCTAGATTACGAGCTGTCTTGACAGGCAGTGGAGGATTATTTGCAGAGACTGGCCAGAAATCTGCTGGTAGGGGGCGAGGAACTTTACTTGCAGCACAGCATAGTACTTCCGTCTTATCACCATTGAATTGTATTGAGTTATCTCTGAGCCATCCTGCTGTTTCCCACATGCAGCTATGGAATTTCTCCAAGGGGACTACATTGTTGCCCTCAAATGAGAAGACCAGTTGTGTGTCGTAAGCATAGTTTTTAACTTCAATGCCAAAGGATTTTATAAGGGAAATAAGTGGGCGCAAGTAAAGTTTAAAAAGGATTGGACTGATCGCCGAACCCTGCGGAGCCCCGTGTTTTATGGAGCTATTCTGAGAGAGGAATGGCGTCATGGTCACTGCCTGCTGTCTGTTTAGAAGATAGGACTGCAGCCAGTCCAGTGCCTTGCCCACAATACCATTCTACTCAAGTCTCCTGATCAAGATCTTATGGTTGACCGTATCGAATGCGGCTGACATGTCCAGCAGCACTAAAATGGCTGTTTGGCCACTGTCAGCCCGCATTCTTAGGTCATCAAGGACTGTCACCAGGGCAGTTTTGGTACCATGTCCTGGGCGAAACCCAAATTGAACTTCATCTAAAAGATTGTTTTCTTCCGCAAATTTTGAAAGAGATTTACTCACTACTCTTTCTAAACTCTTGATCGGGTAGGGTAGCAGGGAGATAGGTCTATAGTTAGAAGGGCACTGGGGGTCTAGTGTAGCTTTCTTTAATAAAGGAGAAACAACTGCCTTTTTCCAGCAGTTAGGAACTGTACCATTAGTTAGGGACTGGCAGCAGATTTAGTAAAGATACGGAAAAAAGCTCAGTTCCAAAGACTTTCCACATCTTATGTGGAAGCGGGTCCAAGGGAGAACCTGAGGAGATGCCAGCTGCGATTATATTAAACTCTTCTTGTGAAGGGAACTGGAAGAGCTCCAGGGTCATCGTAAATTCCCTGGTGGATGCTACATAAAGAACAAGTTACTTACCTTCGGTAACGCTTTTTCTGGTAGATACAGTATCTGCCTGTGGATTCCTCACCTTGTGAATATCCCCTGCGCCAGCATTCCACGGAACTTTTTTCCCCCAGCTCTCTACGCCGACGTGGACGACGTCATAATACATCGGCTCCGCTCGCGACTCCGCATGACGTCACCGGAGCCATAAGAGAGCCACGTCGGCGTGATGACGTCAGTTCCACCCATTTTTTCCGTGCCCCTGAGGCGCACAGGTGGACCAACGACAGATTCAAAGTATACACAGTATACAATATAAAATCAAATATACATAGTACATAAACAAAAGGAAAGCTAAATAAAACAAGCATTTCCAACCAATGTACCAGAAAGCATAACAACATCTCAAACAAGACAACTTTAAAGGTATACAAAGGTGGACAACGGGGAGGCGGGTGGGCCAGTGAGGAATCCACAGGCAGATACTGTATCCACCAGAAAAAGCGTTACCGAAAATAAGTAACTTGTTCTTCTGATGGATACATCTGCCAGGGGATTCCTCACCTTGTGAATAGATTCCCACAGCAGTCCCCACTCCTGGAGGAGGGTGTCCACCTTCCTATACCAGAAAGTCTTGCAAGACAGAGCACGCGAAATGGCCCTCCCTCCTCATCTCAGAGTCCAAGCAATAATGCTTTGCGAAAGTATGGAGGGAGGCCCAAGTCGCGGCTTTACAAATGTCTGCCACAGGAACATCCCTGGCCAAAGCAGATGTAGATGATTTAGCTCTAGTTGAATGAGCCCTAATACCCTCAGGAGGAACCTTACCAGCCAAGGCATAGCAGATCTTGATGGCAAGGATGATCCATCTCGATAAAGTGCGCTTGTGCATCGCTCTTCCTTTAGAATGACCAACATAACCCACGAAGAGCTGATCGTCCAGACGAAAGTCTTTTGTTCTGTCCAAGTAAAAGCTCACAGCTCTCTTTGGGCCCAGGCGATGAAGTCTTTCCGCCTCTTTGGAGGGATAAGGAGGTGGATAAAAAACAGGGAGAGTAATAGACTGCCCCAAATGAAACGGAGTAACTACTTTAGGTAGGAAAGCAGCCCTGGTCCTGAGTACCATCCTTTCAGCATGCAATGTTAGAAAAGAGGGTTTAGAACTAAGAGCTTGAAGCTCACTCACCCTCCTTGCCGAGGTTATGGCTACAAGAAAGACCGTCTTAAAGGACAACAGCCTCAGAGGACAGCTATGAAGAGGCTCAAACGGGGACCCCATCAGAAAAGTTAAGACAAGAATAAGGTCCCACTGTGGCATTACAAAAGGAGTAGGAGGAAACTTGTTTGTAAGGCCCTTGATAAATCTTAGTACAATCGGAGATTTAAATAACGACGGTTGATCAGGAAGACATAGAAAAGCCGATAAGGCCGAAAGATAGCCCTTGACCGTGGCCACAGCAGAGCCCTGCTGAGCCAAGGAAAGAGCAAACTGAAGCACATCAGAAAGATGGGCTCTTAAAGGGTCAATGGATCTCTCTCCACACCATTTAACAAACTTAGACCACCTATATGAGTAAATGGACTTGGTGGAGTGTCGCCTGGCCGATAAAATAACATCCACCACATCTGGCGGGAGAGAGAAGGAATTCAGGTTTCCCCGTTCAATCTCCAGGCATGAAGGTGTAAGCTCTAGAGGTGGGGGTGTAGAACCTGCCCCTCCGACTGCAAGAGGAGGTCTGCCCTCAGAGGGAGACGGAGCGGAGGGCACGAGGAGAGGTGGAGAAGATCTGTATACCACACCCTTCTTGGCCAATCTGGGGCAACCAAAATAACTTGGGCCCGGTCTTGGCGAATCTTCCTCAGAACCCGAGGAATGAAGGGTATGGGAGGAAACGCGTAAAGTAGTTGTGAGCCCCAACTCAACTGAAACGCGTCCCCCAACGCCCCCTGCATCGGAAACTGGAGACTGCAGAATGACGGGCAGTGCGCGTTCTCGCGGGTGGCGAACAGGTCCACCCGAGGGGTTCCCCACATCCGAAAGACGTAACGAACCACCTCTGGATGGAGCCTCCACTCGTGGTCGGCGGAGAAGCGCCGACTGAGATTGTCCACACGTACGTTGAGCACCCCGGCCAGATGATTTGCCATCAGACAAATCTGATGGTCCTGAGCCCAGGACCAAAGATGCAGGGCCTCTCTGCAGAGATAATGCAACCCCACTCCTCCCTGCTTGTTGACATACCACATCGCGGTAGTGTTGTCCGTCAGGACTTGAACAGACTGACGGGAAGGGAGGAAGGCCTTGAGCGCCAAACGAATCGCCCGCAATTCCAGAAGGTTGATGTGAAGCAACCTTTCCTCTGGAGACCAAAGACCTTTTGTAGGAGAGTAGGGTCTGCTTTCTATGTTCACCCCCACTTTTTGCTTTTGCTTTACTGGTTTTCGACTTAGATGTGGCTGTGGGCCTGCTAATCAGACCCACAGCCCTGCTGTTCTCTCTCTAAATTAATACTATGTACTTTAGGTGCATAACCCAATTGGATAGGATCACCTTATTGGCCCCTGTACAGTGTACCTTAGGTACCCAGGGCATAGGTGTACCCTAGGCCTACCAGGGGCTGCAGCATGTATTATGCCACCCCTGGCCTGGCCTTCCATTATGACACAACTGGCTGATCACTCAGCTGGGGCAAGGTCGTATAATCACCCCTTGCTTAGGTGTAGTATTCCTATACCTACCTTATATATAGACACATGTGTACCTATCAGCCACTCCTTTGGCAGGCCTTAACAATCCTGGAGGCAGAGTGCTTGGTAACATGTGAGATAGTGCTCTAGCATGAGCTGAGCCTGTCTACAGCTTTCGGAACCATGTCCTTATAGCTGTTCTATGATATAGCCTACCATATACTCTTAAAGTGCCTTATAATCTTAAACGGTTATGGTAACTGTGGTTTGGCTTTATCAAAACATGTCGTGTAAGGTGTCTAACACTTTGGAATAATACCCCCATCCCATTTCTGGTGATGAGGATATTATCCCTCCCTTCTAGAGGGAGAAGACATGTTGAAACCTACTTACCCGGTTAAAGTTAACAAGAGCCCCAGCATCACAAAATGGATGCTGCTGCCACGACACAAGTCTGACCTCCTGCTGCTGGGAGTGATCCCGGCACGGGAGGCTTGGACAATAGGTTTCCTGCCTTGGGAGGTGCGAGCACCACCCCAGACAGGCCTTAGTGTATTGGGGCAGGGAGGGATGAAAAAAACAAGACACTGCCTGGGGCACACAAGGTGTCCCATGCATAGTCCAGTTCAAACCGGTGCTGGGGCACTCCAGCCCCAGTCCTGGCACGAAACTGGACAAAGGGAAGCGGGTGTAACCACCCCCCTCCCAGGTCCCACCCATAAGACGTGACTTAGCAGGCAACCCAGCCCCCCAGATTAGTATAAGTGTGGTAGCTGGGCCCCAGGAGATTAGATTATCCTGAACCTACAACTTGAACAGAAACTCTGGACCTTCGACATTCGCCGAAAGAAGAAGACTGAAGAATTTCCCTTGTGGCCAAGGAGTGGCTACCCTGTGCAAACAGGCACCATCAAAAGACTTACCCTTTGCTTTGCTGAAGTTCTATGAGGGACCGACTGCAGAGCCCGACCAGAGCCTTGACTTCCAGACTTCTCCGACCCTGATCCACATCCACAGCCGAGCTGAGATCCGTGGAGGCGACGAGAGACGTGGGACCGGCTACCTGGGAAAAGTGTCGAGTATCTTCCAGCGCAGCTTCTGAGGTACCCTCGAAGTTGTGCACCGGGGATTGAGAAGCCCCAACCCCAAGCACCATCTGCACCGAAGATCAGCCCCCCACACTCCACGAGTCCTGCGTGGGGCCCTTCTGCATTTTCCTGCTTGCCGCGTCTGTCCGGTTGCTTGCCCGTTGGCTAGCGGCCTTTGCGACGACACACCTTTGAATTTCCACTGCTGGTTTGGCTCCTCCAGACTGGCTCCTGCTCCTCTGCAAAAGAGAAGCACCCTAGACCTTCCTGGTCTGCACCAGAAGCATTTGGTCATTTCTCCAATGGAGGGTAAATTATCAACGAAAGTCCATCATAAAACTACGGTCAAGAATGGACTCCTGCACTTTGGTAGCTTTCATCCCAGGGCCCTGCGGGAAAACCTACCAGTGGGCCAGTTCCTGCGACTTCGCAGGAACTGTTCTGAAACGGTTGAGTTTAAGGCAGAGGCAGCACGCTTAGCAGAAAAATTGGATGTGAGAGGTTATCCCAAACAAATCATCAGGCGAGCCCGAAAGCGTGCAGGGAATTGCCCAAGAGAGGCACTATTGACCAAAGTAGAAAGACCAACAAGCAATAAAATAGTATGTTTGACTACTTTTAACACATCGTCTACGGCCATCAAACGTATCATCTTGAAACATTGGCGCATTTTGAATTCCAGTGGCCTACAACTTGAGAAACCACTCTTTGCATTTAGGATGGGACAAAACATTAAGGACCAATTGGTCCATTCTCGTCCACAGCACAGCGCCCGGGGGGCTCCCCGGGCTGATGGATTTCTAACACCAGTTACTGGGCACACACAATGTGGATCATGTGATGTCTGTTCCCTGACCAGGAATACAAAAGAGGTTGATGTGGGTTTAAAGTACCCTTGGCAACAGCGAGTGCATACTAATTGTAACTCGTCAAACGTGATCTACATGATCAAGTGCCCATGTAATCTTATTTACATAGGGATGACCTGTAGAAAGGTCAAGGTGAGGATCATGGAGCATAGAAGTAAGATTAGATGCTCCAAGACCAACACTCGCCTCACGCTGCATTTTGCGGAAAAAGGGCACACAATACAGGACATATATTGGACTATCTTGGATAAACCCACTATAAAACCATCAACGGGGGACCCCTCACAGTTCCTCTTCGTGCGTGAGCAGAAATGGGTATATCGTACAAAGAGTCATGAATCTGGACTCAATGACGATATACCATGGTCTGCCCTAGGTAGGAAATGACCTAGTATAGGTGACCAAAGTCCGAATGAGGAGGTGATCTGTGTGGTGAGATAATCTAGAGATTAGAACACTCTAATGATAATGACCTTAAGATTGTAATCATCTTCCCTTTACCATACAAAAGCAATGCCAGTATCAATGAATTATTTAAACGTCATGTTAAAAGGGTAGTAAGAACTCTTATGGTGTTCATGCTGAACCTAATACGAAATACGAAGACTAGAAAAATTCCCCGTTGCAATACGAGCTTGTTTTCATGCACGCATGATGTGATATAAATACATATAGATGAAAAAACGGGGTGCTTCGCACGTGGATGACAGACGCTGAACCTTGGCCTATGAGAGAGGTTAGCGGTCTAGTCTCAGGGGTGTTGTGTAACTCGGATGACGTGATGCGTGCAATGACACATACATGCACGCATCACGTGACGCTGCGAGCGGAAGAGAAATGGCGAAGGGCATGGGAGTTAGAATCAACTACGCGGCACCAGGAGAGACGGAATACGTGGGCGGCGTACCACTCTTGATGAAGTAAGGGGGTCTATGCTAGGGACAAATGGTAGTAGAACATTACCAATAAAAAATGTTTTTCTACTTTCACTCGAGTACGTAATTTTAACACTTGAGAATGCAACCTTAGACGAGAAGGCATTTGGCAGTAGGTGTAAGCCTAGCTCGTCTACGTTGTGGGGTAGACATGCGCCTGGCCAAAAAACTCAAAAAACCTGTAATCGTTGTCCCCACTTCCCTAAGTGTATACCGGGGATGTTAAGCGTTTTTTGAATACTAGTGTGATATTACGTTGTCCCCATTTTCCTACTTGTTTACTGGGGTGTTAAGCGTTGTTAAATACTAGCATGACATTACGCTTGGAATGGAATTGATACTAACTCCTTGCCAACACACTAGGGAAACCATCACCCTGGCAACCTAGTCATTAACCGCAGTGAGAAATATAAATTATAGGATGGTGTACATTCTGTGACTTTCCTCCCAGAGTGTTTGACTACAGAGGGTCGCTCTCTACTCCAGTGCTTGTTCCAGTAACTTGCTTAATAAACTCTGGTAAGAAGTGGGACAGAGGGTATATCACATGCCCTTATATAAATGAATGTGTTAACCTGTGATCAATGAGATGGGTAGTAACACCCAGATTTCTTTTAACAGCACAGTGGCATGTTGGAATGTTTTCTCTCACTGATTTCAGCACGTTTCTTCTTTCTATGTGTGAAGTATATACACTTTATTTAAATGGATATGAAGCACAAATGATGTGCTTACAGATATACCATTAGGTAGGCCAGTGTTTGCCTGTTTAATTATGATGGTGGATTTCGCACCACATATGTCTTCAAAGATATCTTTGGTTTGGTCACACCAATTGGGTAGCTGGCGTTTGCTTCTATTTGTCTGAGAGCACACATGTTTTGTCTCTGTATTTGTTGTGATAACAATAGTTATTGTTGGGTCTTTTTGTCTTTCAGTTCCAAATGTGAAAGAGTAAGTTACAACAAAGACTCCAGACCTGTGGGTGGAGTTTAAACCCACGAGTGTGGGTAGTAAGAGGGGTTTCGAAAAAAGGCATAGGGATCTAACCTGTCCTGAGGAATGCCGGAAATTTGATCTTGAACCGGCAGAAACATGTTGACCGCAATGCAGAATGGAGGGGTGGTGAGCACCTAATTAACTCTTTCCACCACTATCCATTGGGTATATATATCTCCATATATACCTTTTTAATCTGACTAGGGAATCCAGGAATAAAATTATTATTGAGATATCCCTGGGCCAGTTTTAACATTCATTATTTCTGCACTTAAGGATCCTGCCTTTTTTTGTTTGTGTGTTTGTATCACTGTTGTACTGTCTTCCCCTCCCTATTGCTCCGCCTCTAGCGTTGGTCTGCGCAGAGGCGTCAGTAGCAGCCCAATGATGAAGCATGCCACAACTTGTTGTGGGTGAGGGCAGTTTTTACAGAGCATGTGTGCTCTCTTCAAACACTTAGCAATTGCCAAATAAAAAGTTGGCCGTTTCTTTCTCCCTACCTCTTCGTTTGTGGGTTACTTCCTGGTCTGCACCAGAAGCAAGTCCTCCATTCTTCGTGGGTTCCGCTTGCCAAGGCTTGGTGAGTCCTAGTTCGACTTTGACGCCGCCGACAGCAAGAGCCTTCGTGGGACAGCTCGCCTCCTGGTCCTGGTCACCCTCGACGTCTCCTGGTACCCGTGGCTGCTGCGACAAGCTTCACCTCTTCACCTGCATCTTCACGACATCGCCTGGTTCCTTCCTGGTTCCACGTGGTCACTGGCTAGTGACCCAGACTCTGGCCCTTCTGCTTGCAGGTATCCTTCCTTCTTGATCCCGGCCTTGGGATCCACCGGACACTCTTCACTGACTAACTGTCAGCAACTTTCCTTCAGGCATCCATAGAAGTCCACGACGAAACCCGACGCAAGTTCACACCTATGCACCCGCAGCCTGTGGGTTAGGTAACTTGGGTACTCCGGGGCTCACAAGGGTATTGACTATCCTAGGGTCTAGTTTCCGAGTCTCGACTTTCTAGCTATACCAGAAGTGTCCTAAAACTGCTTATTTCTAACTGCTAGTGATTCTATCGACTTTTACGCATTACGCGTGAGTGTTTCCACTCTGCACCTGAATCCCGTGGGCCTCCCACTTCCTAACTGTTGGTAGTGTAGTGTAGCCCCAGCGATTCCCTAGGCCTAGGCCTATTCTATTTCCGTGACAGTGGTCCTCATACCACTTCTTTAGTATATGGTTTGCGTGGCCCCTAGGACCTAACTGTATTACTTACCTGTGTGACTTAATGTATGCTTAAATAAGACTGTGTTGTACTTACCTCGAATCTCATAAAGAGTGCTGAGGGTTTGACTAGAATAAATACACTTTATTTTATATATATCTGTTGTGGTGTCCTTTCATTTGGTATTCAAGGGATTATATATGGTATAACAGCTGGCTTCACATGCCATTTAGAGTTTAGCCTAAGACTGCTCTTGTCCATGCTACCACTAGGATAGCTGGTCTATAAGGTTGACTTTACAACCAATCACCATAAGGGTTGTTTGGACTGATATAAGGTGTACACTAGAACTAGTGACATCATGCATCAGGCCAACTTCTCACACCTTTGATCTCCAGATCCCCCAGATGCGCACCCCACCCCAGGGTGGAGGCCTCTGCTATCACTGTGGCCACCGATGGAGGTAGATGGAAGGGCTTTCCTTGAGACAGATTGCCCTCCACGCTCCACCAAGATAGATCCGCTGCAGCTTCTCTGGAGATCCTGATCGACTCCCTGAGATCTCCGTTGTGCTGATACCACTGCCTGCGGAGGCACCACTGGAGCGCCCTCATGTGCCAGCATGCATGGTTGACCAACAGAATGTGGGAGGCGAACAGACCGAGCAGGCGAAGGACCTTCAGAACTGGAACAGCCGCTCCATTGTGGAATAAAGGGACCATCTCCTGAATGTCGAGAATTCTTTGAGGTGGAGGAAATACTCGACACACAGTAGTGTCCAGTACCGCCCCTATGAACAGGTTACGTTGAGAGGGCACCAGGTGAGATTTGGGCACATTGATTGAAAAACCCAAGTCGAATAACAGCTCAGATGTTACCTGCAGATGATGCTGCACCTTCTCTGGGGACTCTGCCTTAAGAAGCCAGTCGTCCAGGTAGGGGAAAGCCAGAATCCCCGACCTCCTGAGATGGGCTGCCACCACTGCCATCACCGTCGTGAAGACTCGAGGTGCGGTAGCAAGACCAAACGGGAGGACCGCAAACTGGTAATGTTGCGACCCAACCGTAAAACGGAGATGCTTCCTGGGCGACTTCAGGATTGGGACATAGAAGTACGCGTCCTGCAAGTCGATCAACACCATCCAGTCTCCTTGCTGCAATGCTTGAAGAACCTGCGCAAGGGTCAGCACCTTGAATTTCTCCTGTTTCAGGTAAAAATTCAAGACTCTGAGGTCCAGTATCGGACGCAATCTGCCGTCCTTCTTGGGAATCAGGAAATACCGGGAGTAGCATCCCTGACCCCTTTCCTGCTCTGGAACCACCTCTATTGCACCCTTTTGAAGCAAAGCTAGTACCTCCTTCTGCAGAAGAAGTAGATGGTCCTCTGAGCAGTAACCCTGGCAAGGAGGGTAAGGGGGAGGAAACTCCCGAAAGGGAATGGCGTACCCAGTCTCCACAAGGTTTAAAACCCAAAGGTCGGTTGTAACAGATTTCCAACCTCGCAGAAAATGGGACACCCGACCCCCCACAGGTCTTACATGATCTAGGATGGGGGATCTAGGGCTGCTTCCCTGAAGCTTCATTGGGAGCAGAGGAGGCAGAAGATGAAGATGGGTTGCGGCCAGAACCTCTCCGACCTCTTTGTCTCCCTCTATAGGACCTATAGTGGGGATTCTGCTGCTGCTGTTGCTGCTGCTGCTGAGGCTGCCGGAAGGAGCGAAATGAAGACCTCCCAAAACCTCTGAATTTCTTAAGCCCAAATCCTTTAGCAGGAGCCTGCAGACCTAAAGATTTCGCCGTCACCCTGCTCTCTTTAAATCTCAGCAAGGCGGAATCAGCCTTTTCACCAAAAAGTCTCTGTCCGTCAAAGGGCAAATTCACCAATGTGGCCTGAACGTCCGTAGAGAAACCAGACGAACGAAGCCAGGCTTGCCTCCTAGTGGCTATAGATAACCCCATTATCCTTGCCACCGAATCAGCCGTATCAAGCCCCGAATGAATCACCTGCCTTGCAGAAGCCTTAGTGTCCGTGACCACTTCCATAAAGGACGCCTTATCACCTTCTGGCAACTTAAGGGCTAAAGATTTCATTGAGTCCATAAGAGCATGAACATAGCGCCCTAGTAAGCAGGTGGCATTAGTGGACTTAAGCGCCATGAAGAAAAGGTCTTTTTAGCCGCCTGATCCGCCTTCTTAGACTCCCTATCCGCAGAAGTCTGAGGAAAAGCTCCTGAAGCATGCTTCGAGCGTGACGCCTGTACCACCAGACTTTCTGGAGAAGGGTGGGAAGAATAAACCTGGATCCCCAGGAGCCACCCTATATCTTCTTGCCACCTGCCTGGAGACTGCCGGTGAAGAGAGTGGCTTACGCCAGACATCCATAACTGGCTCCAAAATAGCCTCATTAAAAGGCAGCAAAGGCTCACTGGTCGAGGTAGGCGAATGTAACACCTCCGTCAGAAGGTTAGTTTTATACTCAGCAGAGGGCAACTGTAAGTCCAGCAACTCTGCGGCCTTCTTTATTACAAGATGGTAAGGAGCCAGTTCCTGCGGTGGAGAGGATCTAGTGGAAGAATGCTCCCACTCTGGAGTTGTATCGAGACCACTAGCCTCTTGAATCCCCTCAAAGTCATCAGAAGAAGTACCCACCTCACCTTCTTCCACCTCCTCCCTATAACGCTCCTCTTCCAAGACTCTCAGGGCTTCTCTTCTTGAGCGGATCCGAGGAAGCGGCGCCGGCGGCGCCGTACGCGGAGTCGGTGGAACCGAACGTGGAGCCGGAGGTGTCGGAGTCGGCGGCGCCGGAGTCGGAGTTGACAGCGCCGGACGTGTAGCTGAAGGAGTCGGCAACGGCGTCGAGGAAGGCTCCGAAGAAGGTCGATCCAATCAAGGCCAAGATGGATCCCCAGACGGCGCTGGAAACTGCCACGAAGGCGCCATCGGCAGAGAGGGCATAAACGGGGCCTGAGCATAATGCTGCGGCACTCCCAGAGTGTATGCCATAGGACCCACAGGACCAGTTGGTGCGCCGGATGGGAAGGCAGCCCGTTGGAAAATCCCATACATAGCATTTAAAAAATGCGTCGAATCTGCACCCGGAGTCGGGAACTGCGGATAAAGGAATAATCCCGGATCCGGCTGAGGAGTGCCTGGTACCGGAGCCGCAGTGTCCTCAGCAGGCGCCGCAGGATCATCCGGCTCTGGAGAAGGCTCTTTTCCTTGCTCGGCCTCAGAAGCCGAAGACTCCACTGGAACCGGTGACTGCGCCGGTGACTGCGCCGGGGACTGCGCCGGGGACCGTGCCGGAGTCCGCTTCGGTGAAGGAGATCTCTCTGGAGACTTAGATGGAGAAGGAGACACATCCTTACTTCGCCGTCGAGGCAAAGTCGATCTCGACGCCTTGCTCTTCGAAGACCGGCGCCGAGAGGAATGCTTCCTTTTCTTATGATGTTTCTTCGACTTCGAAGAATGCGAAGTCGACGACTCCGGTCGCGATCTCTCCTTCTTCCTACCTCTCTTCTCCTTCTTAGCCTTGGCCATGAAGAGCTTGGCCTCCCTTTCCTTTAAGGCCTTGGGATTCATCCTTCTGCAGCTGGAACAATCCTCCACGTCGTGGTCAGAAGAAAGGCACCACAAACAATCTTCATGGGGGTCTGTCATCGACATTTGGCCCCCACATTCCCTGACGTCATGCGGAGTCGCGAGCGGAGCTGATGTATTATGACGTCGTCCACGTCGGCGTAGAGAGCTGGGGGAAAAAATTCCGTGGAATGCTGGCGCAGGGGATATTCACAAGGTGAGGAATCCATTGGCAGATGTATCCATCAGAAGAGTTCTGCTGCTAGATGATAAATGTGTATCAACTTCACTATCCAACTCCACATCCCTGGAGGTATTTAAGCCAAATAGAATTTTGTTGATTTTTTCCTAAAAAAACCAGCCAGGTCATCGCAAAGCTCTTGTGATGCTGGGATCTTGATCTTTGCGCAGTCAGGGTTAGACATATCTCTTACTAAGCTGAATAAGGTTTTGGACTTATTGGGCGCTTGTAGGATAGTTTCCTCAAGATATTTAGCTTTGGCCTTACCCATCATTTCTTTATAAATATGTAGTATTTTTTCAAAACTGCTTTATCTATCTCCTCATATTTCCTCCTCCATTTTCTTTCTGCTTGTTTACATTTTGTCTTCATCAACCTCAACTCCTCATTATTCCAGGGGCTGACGGCTTCTTGTTGCTTTTGACTTTCCTCAGCGGGGCCATCTGATCTAATGTGTTAGTAATCTGATCGCACAGATTAAAATAATTCTCATCCACCGATTTGTTAGTGTCAAAGCTACTGCCATCAACAAGTCGTGGAAGTTCTTTTAATTTTAGAATTTTAGACCATTGCCTTCTCATTTGAGTGTTGACTGGTTGGGGAGTTTGTTTATTTAGAGTGGCTAACCTTAGGGAGAAAAGGACCAAGAAGTGGTCTGTCCAGCTGTAGCTCAGTCAATCGTGCATGCTTCCTTTCTACAGAGTTGCACAGAAATAGAGAGACGGGCGTTTCAATTAAAGGGTTTATTGAACAGTCTTATTTCTCTTGCAAGAGATATGAATTGCTACAATCGCAAAACAGACTGCGAAGTACAATATGTACGAGGTTAGCAGTAAGATAAAATAATACTGCAATAGCATGGTTTGTAGCTATGACATATATTATTCAAAATACATACATAAATAACATAAGCTAAAATGTGATACTCATCTGATGCTTCTAAATTGTTCTACCCAGTGTACATAACCTAAGTGCAGTACGAGGTTTGAAGTAGGTGCCATTTCTAAAGTATAGCTAGCTATATTTTAGTTTAGCCAAGAGTTGCCAAACGTTTCTCTAAGTTCTAGTCAGCTCCATACCTTAGAATGAGAGAGGTTGTAATCTCTTTCCTGGACTCGATAGTCCAACCCCCCGCAAGGGAAGTCAGAGAGCACTGGAGCTGGATTCTCTGCGAGGAGGATGGCAGCGTCAGGTCAGTGCATCAGGCTGGAACTCGATCTCCTTCCGAACTTGCCGTGGCGAACCGCGTAGTCTGGCTTGGATAAAATCCTCCGGGAACTGCAATTTGCCAGGGCAAGTGCTGCTATATTTATACCTTGAAGGTGTCTAGGAATGCCAGTATTGACGTAAAAGTCGAGCAGAGGAACATCATGAATGAACCCCTAAGGAATAGATGTTCATGCATACTTAATGAGTTCTTGGAGAAATCAATATTAAAGCTGAGGAAAATTCCTAAAGGCTTAAGGGTCTGGTTTTCCAAGAATTGGTTGTGACGTGGATGGACGTATATAGGTGGCCATGCCTGTATTTGGTATGTACGGACAATGTCTAAATAAGGGACGGATTTCTATGTCCAAATAAGAGCAACATGAATTGTACCTATATAAGGGCATACATCAGGAAACCTATATACGGAATCTAAATCTGCACACAACACAGCATAGTGGGAGTATCTCCTCCACAACTACATCCGTTTAGTTGGCGAAGATTAGGTCCAGCACATGACCTCCCTGATGGGTGGGGCGCAGCACCAGGTGCTGTAGGTTAGTGTTCTCGCACGCTTGTCGTAGTTCTTTAAGAGCCGTCTCAAGGTTACCATTCTCCCAGAGATTAAAATCTCCGAGGATCAATAATTTAGAATGGGAGTGTGAAAGATTATATATCACATCAATCAGATCTTGGTAATGGGGGGGCAGCCCCTCCCGGTGGTCTATAACAAAGTATACCGGAACACAGAACGCCACTGTTATCCTGAAGTGAGAACCCGAGTAGCTCAAAACCCTGGGCTTCCTCTACGCACAGTGGGGCAACATTCCAAGTATCTTTATATATAATTCCTACCCCTCCACCTCTCCCACCCACCCTTGGTTTATGAAATATTTTAAAACCCGGAGGGCAGGCCAGACCTAACTCAACTTCCCTATCTGGTCGCGTCCAGGTTTCTGTGAGGAACAGAACATCCATCCATTCTAGTAGTAAGTAGCTCTCCAAGTAGTGCTTTACAAGGGACCTTACATTAACTAACCCACAGTTAAGATCTTTTGACATAACGTCTTTAGGGATATCCTTACCACAGGTCCTTCTTCTACTTTCAAAAGCCATGTGCTTCTGCACACCTATCGCGATAAGTTCATCTCTAGAATATGTAAGACGGCAGCAAAAGATGCAGCATAGCTGGCTCTGAGCGCGACCGGTGCGCGGACGGACGCAGACGGGCTTGCCTTTGGCGCACCCGCTGTGTGCTTGCATCGCGTCTCCTTAAGTAGGGAGGAGTGCCGTTAACAACTAGAGCGCTGACCAAGATGGCGTGGCTTCCGGTGACTCGCTCTTACAGGCGAGTACACCAGCACACCCTGGTAGCGTTAAGAACTAATTCAAATGCCCGCTAACCGTGCTAAAGTGGCTGAGTGCAAGCAGCTTTCACAAGTAAGTTAAAACACTCTTTTAAAATACAATCCCTATGAGTTTTTAAAAATTGTAGACAATATAAAAACCAAAACGTTCTAAAATCAGCAATAAACTCTAATGGGCCAGGGTTACCGGAGAAAATTTCTATGCTAAACAAGGTTTCAGGACGCGCAGCAGGTAATAAAATCATTTACCGTGCGCTTGCATCGCATCTCCTTAAGTAGGGAGGAGTGCGGTTAACAGCTAGAGCGCTGACCAAGATGGCGTGGCTTCCGGTGACTCGCTCTTACAGGCGAGTACACCAGCACACCCTGGTAGCGTTAAGAACTAATTCAAATGCGCACTAAGAGTGCTAAAGTGGCAGAGTGCAAGCAGCTTTCACAAGTAAGTTAAAATACACTTTTAAAATACAATCCCTATGAGTTTTTAAAAATTGTAGACAATTTAAAAACCAACACTTTCTAAAATCAGCGATAAACTCTAATGGTCCAGAGTTACAGGAGACAATTTCTATGCTAAACAAGGTTTCAGGACGCGCAGTGGGTAATCAAATCATTCTAAAAGGCCTTTATCTTCCCAATCAACAAGGAGGATCCAAATACCAGTTAAGCTCATGGTGTAATTGTCTTTCTTCAACAAAGCCAGCAGCACAGCCATCGCACCCCATCTCCGGAAAACCATCAACATCTCCTTCGAGACAGCGACCTTCCCGGAGGGCTGGAAGCACGCAGAGATCAACGCCTTACTCAAGAAACCCAAGGCGAACCCCAAGGACCTCAAGAACTTCCGACCCATCTCCCTGCTCACGTTCCCGGCGAAGATCATCGAAAAGGCCGTCAACAAACAACTGACCAGCTTCCTTGAGGAGAACAGCATCCTGGACCCGTCCCAGTCCGGATTCGGCAGCAACCACAGCACCGAAACTGCCCTCATAGCCGCCACCGATGACATCAGGTCCCTGCTAGACAACAGAGAAACCGCGGTCCTCCTAGACCTGTCAGCCGCCTTCGACACGGTCTGCCACCGCACACTACGAACTAGGCCGCCGGAATCCAAGAGAAAGCCCTGGACTGGACCTCCTCCTTCCTCTCCGGCAGAACACAGAGCGTCCGCCTCCCCCCCTTCCGCTCCGAAGCCACTGACATCATCTGTGGCGTACCCCAAGGCTCATCCCTCAGCCCAACATTGTTCAACGTCTACATGGCACCACTTGCCCACATCGCACGACCGCACGACCTCAACATCATCTCCTACGCCGACGACACCCAGCTGATACTCTCCCTCACCAAGGACGCCCAAACCACCAAAACTAACCTCCATGAAGAAATGAAGGCCGTCGCCGACTGGATGAGGAACAGCCGACTGAAGCTAAACTCGGACAAACGGAGGTCCTCATCCTCGGATCCACCCCCTCGCCTGGAACGACTCCTGGTGGCTGACTGCACTAGGAACACCCCCAACACCCACCGACCACACACGCATCCTAGGGGTCATTCTCGACTCTACCCTCTCCATGACGAAGCAGGTTAACTCCGTCCTCTTGCTTCAACACCCTCTGCATGCTTCGCAGGATCTTCAAGTGGCTCCCTGCCGAAACAAGAAGGACGGTCACCCAGGCCCTCGTCAGCAGTAGACTGTACTACGGAAACGCACTCTTCGCAGGAGCCCCGGCCAAACTCCTGAAATGGCTTCAACGCATCCAGAAGGCCTCCGCACACCTGATCCTCAACATCCCTTTCCACAGCCACATCACACCCCACCTGAGAGACCTACACTGGCTCCCTGCCAACAAGAGGATAACCTTCAAGCTCTTCAACCACGCACACAAGGCACTCCACAACACCGGACCAACGTACCTCAACAGCCGACTCAGTCTCTAAACCCCCACACGCCAGCTCCGCAGGCCGCGCCCTCGCCACCGCCCCCGCATCCAAAGAGTAACCGCAGGCGGCAGATCATTCTCCCACCTCGCCGCCAAGACATGGAACACCCTCCCCATCCGCCTTCGGCAGACCGAAGACCTTCTGACCTTCAGAAGACTTATCAAGACCTAGCTCTTCGAACAGTAGCACCTTCCCCCCTCACCCTCCCAACTAGCGCCTTGAGACCCTCGCAGGTATGTAGTGCGCTTTACAAATGCCATGATTGATTGATTGATTGATTGATTACTAGTTTTGATACCGAACATGAAATCACTTAGCTGACGCATGGCTTCAGCTATGTACGTGTCCCTGCTTAAAATAACCACGTTGCCTCCTTTGTCAGCAGGCCTTATGACAATGGTACGGTCATTGGCCAAGGTCTTAATGGCGTCTTTCTGTGCCGTAGTGAGATTGTGTTGTGTAGAAGAGGGTTTGCTGAACCAGGGTTTCCGCCTAAACCTCAGAAGTTGGTTGCACACAATATCCTGGAAGGTATCTATGTTGTCGTGTGACATGATAGAAAGAAAGGTAGACTTGGGTTTGAATTTGGTGGATGCAGCCTTGTCATACACAACTACTAAATCATCCAGTATTTGATGTACATTGGCATTCCCATTGCCTACATAACCCTCCAATTCATGCAGTGCTACCAACGTATCAACGTCACTGATGTTGAGTTCATCGTCAATTGTCGCCCTTTCAGTATATCTGGGTTCTGTGTTGTTTAAAGGTTTGAGTTTGTACCATTTCTTAAGTTTCAGTTTCCGACAGAATTTGTAAAGGTCACTTTTTGGTTTTTTACTCCTGGGATGTTATAATTCAGGACTCTTTTCTGTATACTTTGAGGAAAATGCTGAAAAAGAACTGGCATATCCTCCAAACGGATTCAGTAATAGGTAAGGACATTCCCCCAGCACCATTAATCACCTTTTTGCAAAGCTAGATCGCTCAAGGACAAATTGGTCCAGAGCCACCTGCCACCCACTGTACAGAAAACAGGAACATTGAAAGATATGAAGGGTTTCTTTCCTTATGGGAAATGCAGGGTGTGTGCGAATAGTAAAAGAGTCCTGAATTATAACATCCCAGGCGTAAAAAAACAAAAAGTGATCAACAAATTTATCACATGTTCAACATCTCATGTGGTATATTGTCTTGTCTGCCCATACTGGCTTAGGTACGTAGGGAGCACCATACATAATGTCAAATTACGTATTCTTGAACACCAACGTGCCATTGCCAATAAGGATATTAATTATCCTGTGGCGAGGCACTTTGCCTCTACACATCAGAGCAACAGGGAGCTGTTGCAATATTTTGGTGTAGACCATGTACCGATAAGTTTGAGAGGTGGGGACAGGGTACTGAGGTTGCAGAGACTACCTCAGTACCCTGTAGATTTACAGACTAAGGCACCACATGGGCTTAATGGTGGGGAGGAACTCACAGTCCACCTAGGGAGATTATTTTAATCTAATGTAATGCTTTGCAAATCTTTCTTGACCATCAACTTTAACTATATCTGATTCACATTGCACAAAAAAATTTCGATGTCCATGTCTACATGAAATTAGTTTTTCTAGCCCATTACAATTGTGGAATTGCCCTTGCTGTCACCGATCCACGGTGTGATGTTTCAGTTATTAGTACTTATATAGTACTTTTCAGTATGTAATCTGCCATAAAGAGTGTCATAAGACATATTTTAGGCTTAGCATAGTGAGGAACGTGCAGCTTCTTTACAGTGCCGATGTACGGCGTAATTGTCATAGTACGAGCAATGACCTTAGAGGCTCGCCGCATATAGCGTATATATTGTATATACTATATTGAGCAGAACCACATTTGTTAATAGGGATGAAGTCATATAATTTTTTCTGTAGCCAAATTTGGGCTGATAGAGAAATATGTTTTCTAATTTACTGTAGCTATGGTATTAATGCACTAATTTGTATAAACAGTACCGTGCCAAGATGGCCGCCGCGAAATGTGCAATGTGACTAGTATTGTATACCGTCGTCTATATTGTTGCAGAGATGACGTGAACAATTTAAAAATGCTTCCTCGCAGCGATTATAGTAAACACTGACAAAGGAATTTCTGAAATGCATCTGTTTTGTGTGGCTGATTAAAAGACAGTGACGATACCCCCCGAGTGCTGGACTTCCCTTGAAAAGGTGATCAAGTCTTTGTAGCGCTGATTGAAAGGTGGAGCAAAGCCACGACGAGCACCTGCCTCTGAGTGCCTTGGCTTCAAGGTGAAAAACAGGTGCGCGTTTATATCCAGGGCACCGCTCCAGGAACTGGCAACAGAGGAATCGGTTCAAACGGGAAGCCTAACACGGACCACCGTCTCAAGCGATATCTTCGACAACAGGTAAGCCGTGTTAATAAGACTTTCGTATATTACTCTGCTGCATTATTTACCTGGTGCAAGGCGTGTGGGGGAATGTACAGTGTGTGAGGAGCATTGTTTCTTCACACAAGAGGGAAGCCAATATGTTTGATAAAACGGATCGCTGCGAGGCAGCACGTGATATATTTAAAAAGAATAAGACAACAGTTGGGTCTAGAGAGACTGCAACAAGCACCAATACTCGCAATGCTCTACAGCAACAATTCACAAAACTGGAGAGATTACATGAGAGAGAGGTAAGAAAATGGTGGGAGGCCACCTCTCTCCAAAATTATATGGATGCCGATAGGGTCCCTCGCGGTCTACGAATTTACACAGTACCCTCATATGAGAACCCGGACCCACGTTTGTGGGAACAGTGGGCAGAGTATACTGCAGCGTCTTGTGAAAGGATGCTGGGCATTCTTGTGAAATTCGCGTGGAGCGATAGGCAAAAAGCTTTGGAAGAGATTGCGAGTTTGGAAGAAGAGATTTCAAAGGAGATTGATAAAGATAAACAAAATGAATTAAGAGAGCAAATGGAAAACGGCTACAAAAATATGAATAAAAAATACGGCAAAGAAAGCAGGACAAATTTGAAAGAGATGAACAAGATTATTTGCAGGGCAGGATTCTGACATTTGCCCAAAAATGTGATGGACCCCGTAAAGAACTAAATAAAAAGAGAATTACCTCTCCCCCCCAGAGAGTCGAAACCTCCGAATTGGATCTCACCGAAAATGAACAGTCAGGAGATGACACGGCGACTCCACCAAGTGATCAAACGAAAACTCCTTTTCATCTGGAGTTCAATTTCATTCGCCAAACGTGGCTCAGAGGTGGGAAAACCAAGCCACCAGAAAAAGAAGAGCAACAAGGAGAGGTGGCTGGAAGGGGAAGAGGAAGAGAAAGAATGACATCACGAGGAACACGCAGCAGGAGGGGCATCAGATGGTAGGGACTGAAGATAACCTTACCATCGTTAACCTAACATCACAAATATTGTCGGCATCAGAAGAATCTGCCCTACAACTAGGACTGACATTCTGTCCCAATGAGCGAATGGAATTTACACAGACCAGGATAGATCTGTTCAAATTTGTTTGAAAAATAAAACTGCACAAGTTTTTCAAGCTAAAACCATCAATTACCGAGGCATGGCGGTTAAAAATTAAACCAGCAATTAAAGATACCGATATTCTCGCAATACAAGATCTAAACATGCTTGAAATGTTGGAGGAGCTGCGTTCAGAACAAGAAAACACTGATAATGAAAATACAGATGCAGCCCTTAGAACCAGACAGGTTGGCATTGAACAAGTGGCACCAGTGACTATTTTTAAACCACCGTCTCAGTTTAATCCTCAAATGCCATATGATGCAATTGATTCTTTTTCCGACGCAGTTTTAAGTGATCTTGTCAAATTCAGGAGTAACAAAAAGCACAACAACATAAAACAAAAGAACTTAACCAAGGAACAAGAGAAGATACTTATGAACCTCAGTAAGGAGGATGGAATAATATGTAAACCTTCAGACAAAGGTGGAAATATTGTGCTGCTAACGAGAGAACAATATTATTGAGAATCTCTACGACAACTGAATGATAAGAGATTCTATGAAAAGACTAATAAAGAACAATATCAGGAGAGTATTTCTGTGTATCACAATCTTATCAACAAGTGACGTGATAAATCTATGCTAGATACTAATGAATTTTTATTCTTGAGAAATAACGATCCTGTCATACCAACTTTTTATCAACTCCCGAAAATTCATAAAAATCAAATTGATCCACCAGGGAGGCCAATTGTCTCCTCAAAAGGAGGACTCACTGAGAACATGTCTACCTATATAGACTCGTTTCTTTTTCAGACGGTTATGCAACTTAATTCATATGTCAAGGACACTAAAGACTTTATCATTCAAATTAGTGGTATACAATGGGAACCCACATTTGTATTACCTTAGACATAACCAGTCTTTATACGTGCATATATCACACACAGGGAATTGAAGCTATGAAATATTTCTTGAACAAAAGGCCACTCAAATTTATGGCACACAGCCTTATGCTGATTGAGTTCATCGAATTTTGTCTACTCCGCAACATTTTTCTGTTCCAAGGAGATCTATACAGACAGATCTCCGGGACGGCAATGGGCACCTGCTTCTCCCCTAGCTATGCAAATTTATTTGTTGGCTGGTGGGAGGAGCAGGTGGCCCTGGCCGGAAGTAGGGCTAAATGGGCTGAGTTTGTTGTTGTCTGGCATCGTTATATTGACGACCTCTTCCTTGTATGGAGGGGGTCAGTCGAACAAGCGGAGGAGTTCATTCAAGAATTGAATGATAACAACTTTAACCTGAAATTCACACATGAAATCAGTTCAGTGGCAGTGAACTATTTAGATCTCAGAGTGTATGTTAAGGAGGGAGTATTAGAGACCGAATTGTATAGAAAACCTACTGCCAGCAATTCGATCTTGCATGCCGGCAGTTGTCATCCTCTCAAATTGATTAATAGCATACCATACGGTGAACTCCTCTGTCTGAAACGAAACTGCTCTAGTGATATGGATTTTAAAGTGGCAGCAGAGAGTTGCATAGCCAAATTCAGAACGAGAGGTTAAGAACCAGATCTGTTGAATGCTGCATATAACAAGGTGCAGAGAATTCCCAGAAAAGAGCTTTTGAAGGTCAAAGAAGTAGGTAGTGGTGGAAGAAATTTAGATCTGGATAGTGGCACATTCCGTATGATAACTACATACTCAGATGATGCCAATACTTTGAGGAAAATGCTGAAAGAGAACTGGCATATCCTCCAAACGGATTCAATAATAGGTAAGGACATTCCCCCAGCACCATTAATCACCTTTCGCAAAGCTAGATCGCTCAAGGACAAATTGGTCCAGAGCCACCTGCCACCCACTGTACAGAAAACAGGAACATTGAAAGATATGAAGGGTTTCTTTCATTGTGGGAAATGCAGGGCGTGTGCGAATAGTAAAAGAGTCCTGCATTATAACATCCCAGGCGTAAAAAAACAAAAAGTGATCAACAAATTTATCACATGTTTAACATCTCATGTGGTATATTGACTTGTCTGCCCCTGCGGGCTTAGGTACGTAGGGAGCACCATACATAATATCAAATTACGTATTCTTGAACACCAACGTGCCACTGCCAATAAGGATATAAATTATCCTGTGGCGAGGCACTTTGCCTCTAAACATCAGAGCAACAGGGAGCTGTTGCAATATTTTGGTGTAGACCATGTACCGCTAAGTTTGAGAGGTGGGGACAGGGTACTGAGGTTGCAGAGACTAGAATCCCGCTATATAATTGATTTACAGACTAAGGCACCACATGGGCTTAATGGTGGGGAGGAACTCACAGTCCACCTAGGGAGATGATTTTAATCTAATGTAATGCTTTGCAAATCTTTCTTGACCATCAACTTTAACTATATCTGATTCACATTGCACAAAAAAATGTCGATGTCCATGTCTACATGAAATTAGTTTTTCTAGCCCGTTACAATTGTGGAATTGTCCTTGCTGTCACCGATCCACGGTGTGATGTTTCAGTTATTAGTACTTTTCAGTATGTAATCTGCCATAAATAGTGTCATAAGACATGTTTTAGGCTTAGCATAGGGAGGAACGTACAGCTTCTTTCCAGTGCCGATGTACGGCATAATTGTCATAGGACGAGCAATGACTTTAGAGGCTCGCTGCATATAGCGTATATATTGTAAACACTGACGAAGGAATTTCCGAAACATGTCTGTTTTGTGTGGCTGATTAAAAGACAGTGACGATATTCCCTGAGTGCTGGACTTCACTTGAAAAGGTGATCAAGTCTTTGTAGCGCTGATATATACATACATTTATATATATATATATATATATATATATATATATATATATATATATATACATATATATATATATATATATATATATATATATATATATATATATATATATATATATATATATATATATATATATATTTGAATCAGGACCCAAGTAATTCAGTGCGTGAAGAAATTTTAATCGGTAAGTGCAACACGTACCACCATGACGCGTTTCGGCCTCAACACGGAGGCCTTGATCACATGACACCTGCAGTACAAGCCAGATTATTTAAAGTGCCAGTGACTAAAACACGTGATAACTGGGCCAATAGACATAAAAGACATATAAATCTAAAATACAAGATAAAGCTCCAAAAAGTAATGAAACCAAACTCCAATGATTAACAAATTTCACATTGTGCAAAGTAACTACGTGTGCAAAATAGCTAGCTTGGCAAGAATTACAAAATATCGCAACATTCGTAAACACAGACTGTAAATGGCAGTAGGTCAATCATTCGAGTGGCAGAATATTGTTAATACGAAATGCTCCACTGTTCGAATAAAAGCAAATGTGCAAAAAATGCAATGTGCAAATGGCTGCAAGTGCAAAAAAGCAACAAGTTATCGAAGCTCCTCAAAATGAGGTAATATCATCAAGGTATCTAACAAGCTAAGGTGCAAATGCCAACTATTTAGTGCAAAACAACAGTTACAGTGCAAGTTTCATCATCTTTGAGGTGGCATTTAGGTCTGTAATGGATAATCCAAAAAAATGTTTTTCTCATGCCTAATCTGCCCAGAAAAACATCACGCATTAGTGAAGTATTTAAATATAAAGAGGAGGAGGGGAAAAGAAATAGTAATAATAAAAAAACTTTCTTACAGAAACATTGTTTTTATATATTATATGAGCAGCTCAGATGTTGGTGATTCAGATGGTGCAGCCATATATACCGCAATAGTCAAACAGAGTAAACTATGTTAAAACACAATTGGGCATCGAAACTGAATCCAAATATATATATATATTGCACAGAATTCTCCCCACAGTTCTGATAGGAAAGAAAGCGAGCCACACCGATCTTGCTGCAAAATAGTAGGTTTATTTACACGAGGGGGCAGAAGACGCGTTTCGGCTGTCAAGCAGCCTTGGTCACATGACCTCTTCAGTGAACCAGGAAGTATATAATACAAATACGTGTTAAGCACGTCGCAGCGTGCACAAAGTGACAGTGAAGACAGACTTAGACAATCGTGGGATTAGGCAAAACTTACTTTACTTATTAGTCGCGAGTTATCAAACTGTAGTAGTCACGACCCACAGTATCAGCAGTTCAAATAATTCATTGCTGGAAAAACCATACAATAATTCAAAATAAAATACATGAGGTATAGAGTCATTGCTTGTTGACAATCATTTGTAACGAAATTCTTGATAAAGTTAATCATTTATGTCAGTGCATCATGAATAAAGTTTTGCAGACGGGGAGTGATCCTACGCGGTAGACCTGCGTATCATACAGAATACTGACATGCAAAAGGTATAGTGTCCTAATAAGTCGGTCATAGATGGTGTTATGTATCCATATGTACAAACTGAAGGTGCAAGATTAGGTATAGTACCCTTATATTTGTATCTGTGCATATTAATCCAGTGAGGGATGTGCGCATAACAGGAACTTTACCAATACGTCATATCCGTGACTATTTGTAGTGAACTGGTCTATCCGTGAACCCCCAAGTTGCAACAACAAGAAAGAATAGTATTACATTAGTGCTTGACATGTATTATGACATTACAACGATCATAAAGCATCAATACTCAGGATAAAGCATATATGGCTCGGATCTATGCATGGTCTATGGAGCATGACATACCAGACATGAGAAAAAGAAAACATAACACAATTGTCCATTATGTACAAAGTGAAGATAAAATCAATATCATAGAAGAGAAAAACAACTGGTTTCAAACAGGGCCAAGCCTGGCTAAAAGAACCCATATAAGAAATCTACAAATGTGAATACATTTCTTCATCGTTATTAAGCCCTATCGGAAAAAGGCTGCCTGTCTGTAATATGAAACGAGATTCTAGTCTCCTGAGGGACTGTATCCTGTTGCCACCTCTGGGATGTTCGGGCACACTGTCAAGCGCAAAAAACTTTGCTTTGGTCCAGTCACTGGAATGGCATTCCCTGAAATGTCTGGCAGTGCTGTAACTTAGATCTTGGTAAGTGATTGCTCGCCAGTGTTCCAAGATGCGTTTCTTGACTGGAAACGTAGTGGACCCTATATACCATTTGGGGCAGGGACAGGTGATGGCATAAACTGTATAGTCCGTGTTACAGTGGATCAATTTTGGAATCCTCCACAGTTTCCCTGTCTTCTGCAGGGTGACCTCTTTGACATCATCAGAATGGCTACATGCTTTGCATTTTCTGCATCGCTTAAAGCCCTTACCCTGTTCCAGGTCCCTTTCTTGGGTTTGAAATGGCTATTGACCAGTAGATCTTTCAGGGATGGATTCTTCCTGTACGAGAAGGATGGATTAGGTCCAATCCTAGCTGACAATAGGGTATCCTGTGTAAGGATATCCCACCTTTTCCTCAGAATATTTCTCAATTGGTCTGCCTGGGTGGAAAAAGTAGTGATAAATCTAAGTGGTGTTATGTCAGTAGGAGTGGTTTTCTGTGCTCCCGTTGTTTTGAAAAGGGCCTCAGTTCTGTTGATATTATCTGCTTTACGTACTCCCCTCTCAAGCATTTTATCAGTATATCCTCTCTCTCTAAATCTGGTCAGCATATCTTTTTTTGTGTTTAGGTAGGCCTCCTCTGTGCTGCAATTGCGTTTCGCTCTGAGTAGTTCTCCATAAGGGAGACTCCACCTAAAACTGGGCATGTGGCAGCTCGTCGCGTGCAAAATGCTGTTCCCAGATGTTACTTTCCTAAAAAGGGTTGTGGCTAGGGTGTTGTTGATGATGGTCAGTTTTATATCTAGAAAATTTACAGTCTGTTGGCTGTGTGCCATAGTAAACCTCAAGTTCATACGATTGTCATTCAGAGCATTGTAAAACAAAAATAGATCACTTTCCATACCTTCCCAAATGAAGAAAATATCGTCAATGTACCTGAGCCAGAGATGGATGTTTTTAGTCCACCTGTCCAGGTCCTCGCTCCAGAGCACTTGCTTCTCCCACCAGCCCACAGTGAGATTCGCGTAGCTGGGAGCGAAGCAAGTGCCCATCAAAGTACCCTGCGTTTGTTTGTACCAACTGCAATTGAACATAAAAACATTCTCAGTGAGGCACATTTCAATCATTTGGAGGATCATCTGTGTGTGGCCAAGCAGGTGTACACTTCTGGTTTTAAGAAAGTCCTGACAGGCTCTTATGCCGTCGGGATGGCGAATACTGGTGTACAAACTCTCTACGTCAAGGCACACCATCCAACAATTTGGACCCCAATGCAAGTTCTCAATTTTTTGTAGGAAGTCCTTGGTGTCCTTGACGTAGGAGCTGAGATCTTTTACAAAGGGGAACAGGAAATGATCAATGTAGATGGAAGTATTTTCAAATAGACTATTATTAGAGGAGACAATGGGACGCCCTGGTGGATTCTGGGGGTCCTTATGTACCTTGGGCAAAAGGTAGAAAGTGGGTGTGGTTGGTGTGGTGTTCGTGAGGAACTTTTTCTCATCCCAACTGATGAGCTCCTCCTGAGCCCATTTGTCAATCATGACATGATATCTGTCCTGTAGTTTATCAAGGTAACTCCTGTCTATTTTCTCATAACAAGTACTATTCGAAAGTTGTCTGTTGGCTTCTTTGAAATAAAATTCCCTGTCCATGATAATCACATTTCCCCCCTTGTCGGACGGCTTGATCACAATGTTGTCATCTTTTTGTATGGAAATTATAGCATCCCACTGTTCTTTAGTGATATTTCTCCTGCGTGTGTATGTCTGTGTGAGTTTATTCAGATCACAAATCACAGCATCTTGAAAGACATCGATATTGTCTCTCGGTGTTTGTGGGATGTACTTGGAACTGGCTCTAAAACTCGTTTTCGTGGATTGGTTGGGGTCAGGGGCTAGATCTGTGTCTATCTCCCTCTCAATTGGTGTGCCACCTCAGTTGGGCGAACTACTGATAGTGAGAGTAGGATATGACATGCTCAGGTCTTCGTTGGCTAAATCATGCATAGTGTTTAGAATATCTAGGTCATTGGTGTCAAGAGATGCGTGTTCAATAATGTTCGTATTTTCTGTCATTGGGATAGGATCAGGTTGCTGAGTTTTCCTGCGTGCAGTGTGGATTTTACACAACTTAAGCTTTCTGACAAATTTATACAAATCAATGCGTATTTGTGCGTAATCAAGAGGACAATCTGGACAAAAGGATAAACCCAAAGCTAGAACATTTTCATCAATCTCCGTTAAAACCCTCTTAGAGAGTTTCATTACCGTAAGTGTGGTCGTATTGTTCATGTTTGTTTCTTCGCCAGTTGTCCGCGTGTTCCCATACTGACTAGCTTGCTCTTTTCTTCTGCTTTGTCTTCTCTTCGTGCTCTGGTTGTGCCTCCTCTGCCTCTTTCTCTGGGTCGTCCCCTTTCGGAATGTTCCATGTTTATTTGTATGAGGCGCATCTCCTCGGAAAAAGACGTCGCTTCATATGCATTAGACGTGTTACTGTCCACAGATTCCAAATCAGAGCTGAGGTCCGTAGTTGATGCATACGCGCTCTTTTCTGCTCTCCCCATGGTTTTCTCTCTTGACAGTTCGGCTCTTGCTTTGTCAAATTTCCTGGCAAAAGTAAGTATTCTGCCCATCCCGTAGTCGTGTTCGTCGCGTTCAAATTTGTTTTGTTTCCTTTTTACAATGTCAGACTCAAATGTCTTCATCCTCTCCTCAATGATTGCCAGGGTTTTGTTAACCTCCTCCTGGTCATTTTCTTTGTTCAGATCATCAAGTACAGTTTGTATTTGAACCATTAATTCCTCATGATCTTCCCACGCATTCTTTATGAGCATGCATCGCATATTCTTAGAACATTCGTGTGAGTTTGCCATCTAATCTTTCAGCAGTTGTGGTTTTGGGCTGTTTAGAGTAGGTATTGTAAATATGCGTAGCCCTCTAGGAATTCTATTCACCTCCACATAATTTTGTAACGATGTCGCCTTCCACCATCTGCTGATTTCACGTTTCCTTAATTTCTCTAGTATGTTACCTTTTTGTCTGATGCTTGATCTTGATATTGCCGGGCGTCCGATTTCTTCAGTTGTAGGGCATGATTCATAATTTGATATTTTCTTGAAAATGCTGTTAGCCGAGGCTTCCCGGCCCTTTAGATTTTCAGATGCCATCCTCGTGTAATCACTTCAGAGCTTGTTCCACGGAGCAAGCTCAATCCAGCAAGACGCGCCCTTGCCGCTGATGCTGCGTGGGCGTACCCTGATATTGTTTTTTCGTACGGTGCTTTATGGAAGCAAAATATCCACTCGCAGTCCAAGTAGAATATCAACACTCTCCCGATGTCGATCAAGCACTCATTTCCCTTGCCACTGTAGCCGGAAACAGTTCCGTAGCTCAGGGATCAACATCGGCGGGCGTCACTCGTAGAGAAATCCAAATGAGGTTTTGGCGCTAAAGTGAGATGCCCAGCCAGTCAGGTTGAGGCTCGTCAACGGGCGCCGCCGTTATATCTTGCACAGAATTCTCCCCACAGTTCCGATAGGAAAGAAGGCGAGCCACACCGATCTTGCTGCAAAATAGTAGGTTTATTTACACGAGGGGGCAGAAGATGCGTTTCGGCTGTCAAGCAGCCTTGGTCACATGACCTCTTCAGTGAACCAGGGAGTATATAATACAAATACGTGTTAAGCACGTCGCAGCGTGCACAAAGTGACAGTGAAGGCAGACTTAGACAATCGTGGGATTAGACAAAACTTTACTTTACTTATTAGTCGCGAGTTATCAAACTCTAGTAGTCACGACCCACAGTATCAGCAGTTCAAATAATTAATTGCTGGAACAACCATACAATAATTCAAAATAAAATACATGAGGTATAGAGTCATTGCTTGTTGACAATCATTTGTAACGAAATTCTTGATAAAGTTAATCATTTATGCCAGTGCATCATGAATAAAGTTTTGTTATATATTGGTGTGAGCAAGCCTGTGGACGAAAGTGTTTCCAAGAACCGAAAAATAAAAGGAGAATCTTTTTAAATCTTTACCGGAGTCCTCGTGTTGGTGTCCGGGAACTGGGAGGTAACTGGAATTGGTGCAAATATATCTATCTATCTATCTATCTATCTATCTATCTATCTATCTATCTATCTATCTATCTATCTATCTATCTATCTATCTATCTATCCATCTATCTATCTATCTATCTATCTATCTATCTATCTATCTATCTATCTATCTATCTATCTATCTATCTATCTATCTATCTATCTATCTATCTATCTATCTATCTATCTATCTATCTATCTATCTATCTATCTATCTATCTATCTATCTATCTATCTATATATCTATCTATCTATCTATCTATCTATCTATCTATCTATCTATCTATCTATCTATCTATCTATCTATATATATCTGCACCGACACCTTTTAAACCCAAGTCTGTATTTACGCCTCTCATGCCTAAGGATGGCATTGATATCTTCACAGAGAGGGTAATCAAAGACTTAAAAGATTTGGCTGCAATGAGTAGCAGTGACTTTATCAAAAAGAAACATAACTCTAGGATTGAATATGCTAATGTCATGAAGAAAATCAAAGACAGAACTGACATTGTTGTACGTTGTTCCGATAAAGGGGGAAACGTGGTTCTCTGGCCTATAGAAATGTATAACAAGGAGGCATTATCTCAGTTACATGACAAAGAATGTTACACTCGTATCAGTACCACAGAAATAATCAGTGTGAAAGAGAGATACCATAAGTGTTTATATGATTGGAGATGTGGCGGTCTTATTTCGAAAGTGGAATTTGATTTTTAAAAAAATGATTATCCTGTCACGCCCCAATTATACCTCCTTCCCAAGATCCACAAGGATTCCCAGACCCCCCCAGGCAGGCCGATTATATCGGCAATTGGCAGCCTATTTGAGAATACCAGCAGATTTATAGACCATTTTTTGCAACCTTTTGTTAGAGAACTCCCAGCCTATATTCAAGATACAGGCGATTTCCTGGCAAAAATTTACGACCTAGCCTGGCAGGATGACTACATACTCATGACTCTCGATGTACAAAGCCTGTACACGAGTATCAGACACATAGACGGCCTGAATGCACTCAATCATTATTTAGGCACTAGACCCATAGGGTTACACCACCATACACTCATGCTTTTACACATGGCTGAGTGGTGTCTGGAGAATAATATATTCATTTTTGACAGGCTTCTGTATAAACAAGTACAGGGAACTGCCATGGGTACCTGCTTCGCCCCCAGCTATGCTAATTTGCATATGGGCTGGTGGGAGGAGCAGGTACTCAGGAAGAGGCATGAAACCATTTTCATGAACAATGTCATTCTATACAAAAGATATATAGATGACATTTTTATTGTATGGAAAGGCACCGAACAGAGCGCCATTGACTTTGTATCTGTCATCAATGAGAACTCATTAAACCTGAAGTTTACAAGTGCCACCAGTAATGAGTCCATCTGTTTTTTAGACCTGGAATTGTATATAGATAGTCAACATATACAATCCAGAACATTTAGGAAACCCACTTCTGGCAATGCCATCCTTCATGCCAGCAGTTTCCACCCACGCAGTCTTATCAACAGCATCCCCTACGCTGAATGCCTAAGGATGAAACGTAACTGTAGCACCCCAGACAGTCTTAAGATTTCTACAGACAGTCTGTTTCAACGTCTAAAAAACAGGGGATACAGTACTACATTATTGAGTTCAGCAAAACACAAGTGTGATAAGTTTAAAAGAGAAGATCTGATCTTCAAGGACAGTAAACCTACACACAAGACAGCTGAGAATACTCCCCGTCTCATTACTGGTTACAACACCTACCACATGAATCTGAGAAAAATTCTTTACAGACACTGGCCTTTAGTACGTGATGATCCTACAATAGGCCCTACGTGCCAAAAATTTCCCCAACTGACCTTCAGAAGAGCAAAAAGTATGCAACAGGAATTGGTCACCAGTGCACCCACACTCACCAAGGGAGGTACGTGGCTTAAACCACAGAGAGGCTTTCAGAGATGTTCTAAATGTAAAGCCTGTAAACACGGTGTGAACACTAGATCTATTTCTCTTCCCTTCAGAAAAACCCCTTTTGAAATTAGGGGCAGTTTTTCTTGCAAAACAGATTTTGCAGTATATGTTCTATGCTGCACCTGCAATAAAACATATGTAGGAAGTACTATACATCCTGTACATGTCCGGATACTGCAACATCTAAGGGCCATCACAAATGATGACCAGTCATATCCTGTAGCGAGACATATCAACTCACAGCACGATGGCAAAATAGATAACCTATCTTATTTTGTCATTGACAGCATTCCTAAAAACATAAGGGGAGGGAACAGACAATTATGTCTGAGACGATTAGAATCCAGATATATCATACTTCTGGATAGTAAGATCCCCAATGGATTGAACGCTGACGAAGCGTTAAATGTACATCTTTAGAATAATTACCATAAATGTCCACCAGCTTTGTATGCATCTCGTTCCTGTATTCCGATCCGAAACATTGGTCCTTTCTCCTTTTTGTTATAATTCCTTTTCTTATCTTCAAGGCACCCACAATTGTTAATTTTTCTTGTTATCTTTTTTAAACACCTTGTATGCCGGCCCACTGGGGCTTAATTAACGAACATTTTACAAATATGGCATTCTTTATTTTTTGACGAACTATTTAATTGTCAACTTGCAGCAATGTAATTAATTTTATAACTGCATACCACAACCTTAACTGCATATACGTCCACACACTTGTGTACCATTTCAGTTTGATCATGCCACAATGTATCAATTGTTCCCTATTTAGCCGAAACCACAGTGTTCTTTTACTATAATTTTCAATCACTGTTCGTTACTGTCGCTATTCAACACAGACTCAATTGAGAAAAAAAGAGAAAAAAACTTTTCTATGTCTATGAATTGTGTTGCTGTGACAACCATGGAGGTTTGTGCCTTGTTTTTTGTATTTAAGTAGACACTATAGAGGGACCTGATGTTGTGAAGAAGACGGTTGTATCCGTCGAAACGCGTCAGGGAATCCTTTGGAAATAAACATTTCTTTGATATATCGTCCCACGGTGTCAGCGCCTGTCTTCGTATGCCTGCAGCACAGGACTGGTTCAAATATATATATATATATATATATATATATATATATAAATTAACTTAAAAAACCATAGGTTTCACACATGTTATAGTTAGCTGTACATTTCACTCGTAAAAAACCAATGAAATTCCACGTTATAGTTAGATCAGGTAACTATAACTTGCGCGCCCACAATAAACTGCTGATGACGTCACATAGTACATCACTCATGACATGGTCAGTGACATCACTCATGACATCAATGATGACATCTGAAATTACACATTGTGGATTGCGGTTGCGCAAGTTATAGTTACCTGATCTAACTATAACGTGGAATTTCATTGGTTTTTTACGAGTGAAATGTACAGCTAACTATAACATTTGTGAAACCTATGGTTTTTTAAGTGAATTTGCAAGGTTTTGTAAATGATAATTCCTAACTATAACGTGTGTGAAACCTATGGTTTTTTCAGTGAATTTGTACGGTTTTTTAAATGCTAAGTTATGTATTTATTTTTTATTTCTTTTCTGGTTTTTCACTATGCGCACACCCTGCGCGCACGGTGCGCTTCGCGCACCGTGCGCCCACGTTGCGCAGTCCATGCCGTGCGCACCTCGCCTTTTTTTACGCAGTAACATTTGTTTTTTTCTCCCTTGTGGGTCCTTTAATTTATTTAATAAATGTGATTGTTACTTCTTTATTTATTTATTTTTATTTTTTTTGCCGTGCGCGTACGGTAAGCTTACCGTACGCGTACCCGGCGATTTTTTTTAAAAATTATTAAATTAATTTTTCGTACTTTTGGGTCCTTCTTGGACCCACTGACAAACACTAGGGGGTCTGCAACTCTCTTCGTTGCCCCCGTTTCACGTTCCCCACCTTTGTTTCTCAGTGCGAGAGACAGAAAATGGCGGCCGACACTTCCTGATTTCGACCGATTCGAATGTTTACAGTCATGTAACCACCAATCAGAATTGAGCTCGCGCACGGCACCGTATGCGTACGGTAAGCTTACGGTAAGCGCACGGAGCGCGCTTACAGATATATATATTGATTTAAATGCTATTTTCTCAGGACCTACTCTCTGCCAAATTTCAAGTAATTCTGTTCAGCCGTTCGGGCTGTAGCTGTGTCTAAAGGTCCTATGGAAAAATGCATGGGGAAAACGCGTTTTGGGACCACCCTTTTTTTCTCAGCCCCCGCTTGACGAATCCCCCCGAGACTTTCAGGGTAGGAGCGGAGCGTAGCGCCCCATTAGTTTTGGAAATTTCGCGAGGATTCGTCGACCGGCGCCAAAGTTATTCCAAATAGAATGTTGCGGATTTCCTATGGAAACACGGTCCTAACTATAACTATCTACTGGCGACCGCCAGTAGATAATATATATATATATATATATATATATATATATATATATATATATGTATGTATATATATATAAAACGAACTTGCACTCTGAGGCCCATTGGAGGGCTGAAAATCTGCAACAACCTGAGAGACACAGCACCCATTTGGGCAGGTATTTTTTGGCACACACTACAGATCCCAGAAGGCAATGCTCATTAGAGGGCGGGGAATTAATTATACAAAGGTGTGTCAGCTTGTGAAACTCAGTGTTGAGCCTTTGAGAAAGGAGCAAGGAGCTCTGAAATGCATCAGGCTGGAACTTTAATTGGAATGCAGGTTGCAGTTTTTGTTGAAATAAAGGCTTTCACAAGCAAGCTGCTGTTCAAGTGCATCCTTGCTCTAGGGGCAACTTGTGGAACTGTGTTTATCTCGGCAGCCCAGTCGTGGAGGATTGCACCACCCTGACATTTAAGGGGGCCACGAGGTTGGAATCATGCCAGGACCTTAAAGTGGAACAGCAGCATTTTAAATTGAAAAACGAACTTGCACTCTGAGGCCCATTGGAGGGCTGAAAATCTGCAACAACCTGAGGGACACAGCACCCATTTGGGCAGGTATTTTTTGGCACACACTACAGATCCCAGAAGGCAATGCTCATTAGTGGGCGGGGAATTAATTATACAAAGGTGTGTCAGCTTGTGAAACTCAGTGTTGAGCCTTTGAGAAAGGAGCAAGGAGCTCTGAAATGCATCAGGCTGGAACTTTAATTGGAATGCAGGTTGCAGTTTTTGTTGAAATAAAGGCTTTCACAAGCAAGCTGCTGTTCGAGTGCATCCTTGCTCTAGGGGCAACTTGTGGAACTGTGTTTATCTCGGCAGCCCAGCCGTGGAGGATTGCACCACCCTGACATTTAAGGGGGCCACGAGGTTGGAATCATGCCAGGACCCTAAAGTGGAACAGCAGCATTTTAAATTGAAAAACGAACTTGCACTCTGAGGCCCATTGGAGGGCTGAAAATCTGCAACAACCTGAGAGACACAGCACCCATTTGGGCAGGTATTTTTTGGCACACACTACAGATCCCAGAAGGCAATGCTCATTAGAGGGCGGGGAATTAATTATACAAAGGTGTGTCAGCTTGTGAAACTCAGTGTTGAGCCTTTGAGAAAGGAGCAAGGAGCTCTGAAATGCATCAGGCTGGAACTTTAATTGGAATGCAGGTTGCAGTTTTTGTTGAAATAAAGGCTTTCACAAGCAAGCTGCTGTTCGAGTGCATCCTTGCTCTAGGGGCAACTTGTGGAACTGTGTTTATCTCGGCAGCCCAGCCGTGGAGGATTGCACCACCCTGACATTTAAGGGGGCCACGAGGTTGGAATCATGCCAGGACCTTAAAGTGGAACAGCAGCATTTTAAATTGAAAAACGAACTTGCACTCTGAGGCCCATTGGAGGGCTGAAAATCTGCAACAACCTGAGAGACACAGCACCCATTTGGGCAGGTATTTTTTGGCACACACTACAGATCCCAGAAGGCAATGCTCATTAGAGGGCGGGGAATTAATTATACAAAGGTGTGTCAGCTTGTGAAACTCAGTGTTGAGCCTTTGAGAAAGGAGCAAGGAGCTCTGAAATGCATCAGGCTGGAACTTTAATTGGAATGCAGGTTGCAGTTTTTGTTGAAATAAAGGCTTTCACAAGCAAGCTGCTGTTCGAGTGCATCCTTGCTCTAGGGGCAACTTGTGGAACTGTGTTTATCTCGGCAGCCCAGCCGTGGAGGATTGCACCACCCTGACATTTAAGGGGGCCACGAGGTTGGAATCATGCCAGGACCTTAAAGTGGAACAGCAGCATTTTAAATTGAAAAACGAACTTGCACTCTGAGGCCCATTGGAGGGCTGAAAATCTGCAACAACCTGAGAGACACAGCACCCATTTGGGCAGGTATTTTTTGGCACACACTACAGATCCCAGAAGGCAATGCTCATTAGAGGGCGGGGAATTAATCATATAAAGGTGTGTCAGCTTGTGAAACTCAGTGTTGAGCCTTTGAGAAAGGAGCAAGGAGCTCTGAAATGCATCAGGCTGGAACTTTAATTGGAATGCAGGTTGCAGTTTTTGTTGAAATAAAGGCTTTCACAAGCAAGCTGCTGTTCGAGTGCATCCTTGCTCTAGGGGCAACTTGTGGAACTGTGTTTATCTCGGCAGCCCAGCCGTGGAGGATTGCACCACCCTGACATTTAAGGGGGCCACGAGGTTGGAATCATGCCAGGACCTTAAAGTGGAACAGCAGCATTTTAAATTGAAAAACGAACTTGCACTCTGAGGCCCATTAGAGGGCTGAAAATCTGCAACAACCTGAGAGACACAGCACCCATTTGGGCAGGTATTTTTTGGCACACACTACAGATCCCAGAAGGCAATGCTCATTAGAGGGCGGGGAATTAATTATACAAAGGTGTGTCAGCTTGTGAAACTCAGTGTTGAGCCTTTGAGAAAGGAGCAAGGAGCTCTGAAATGCATCAGGCTGGAACTTTAATTGGAATGCAGGTTGCAGTTTTTGTTGAAATAAAGGCTTTCACAAGCAAGCTGCTGTTCAAGTGCATCCTTGCTCTAGGGGCAACTTGTGGAACTGTGTTTATCTCGGCAGCCCAGTCGTGGAGGATTGCACCACCCTGACATTTAAGGGGGCCACGAGGTTGGAATCATGCCAGGACCTTAAAGTGGAACAGCAGCATTTTAAATTGAAAAACGAACTTGCACTCTGAGGCCCATTGGAGGGCTGAAAATCTGCAACAACCTGAGAGACACAGCACCCATTTGGGCAGGTATTTTTTGGCACACACTACAGATCCCAGAAGGCAATGCTCATTAGAGGGCGGGGAATTAATTATACAAAGGTGTGTCAGCTTGTGAAACTCAGTGTTGAGCCTTTGAGAAAGGAGCAAGGAGCTCTGAAATGCATCAGGCTGGAACTTTAATTGGAATGCAGGTTGCAGTTTTTGTTGAAATAAAGGCTTTCACAAGCAAGCTGCTGTTCGAGTGCATCCTTGCTCTAGGGGCAACTTGTGGAACTGTGTTTATCTCGGCAGCCCAGCCGTGGAGGATTGCACCACCCTGACATTTAAGGGGGCCACGAGGTTGGAATCATGCCAGGACCCTAAAGTGGAACAGCAGCATTTTAAATTGAAAAACGAACTTGCACTCTGAGGCCCATTGGAGGGCTGAAAATCTGCAACAACCTGAGAGACACAGCACCCATTTGGGCAGGTATTTTTTGGCACACACTACAGATCCCAGAAGGCAATGCTCATTAGAGGGCGGGGAATTAATTATACAAAGGTGTGTCAGCTTGTGAAACTCAGTGTTGAGCCTTTGAGAAAGGAGCAAGGAGCTCTGAAATGCATCAGGCTGGAACTTTAATTGGAATGCAGGTTGCAGTTTTTGTTGAAATAAAGGCTTTCACAAGCAAGCTGCTGTTCGAGTGCATCCTTGCTCTAGGGGCAACTTGTGGAACTGTGTTTATCTCGGCAGCCCAGCCGTGGAGGATTGCACCACCCTGACATTTAAGGGGGCCACGAGGTTGGAATCATGCCAGGACCTTAAAGTGGAACAGCAGCATTTTAAATTGAAAAACGAACTTGCACTCTGAGGCCCATTGGAGGGCTGAAAATCTGCAACAACCTGAGAGACACAGCACCCATTTGGGCAGGTATTTTTTGGCACACACTACAGATCCCAGAAGGCAATGCTCATTAGAGGGCGGGGAATTAATTATACAAAGGTGTGTCAGCTTGTGAAACTCAGTGTTGAGCCTTTGAGAAAGGAGCAAGGAGCTCTGAAATGCATCAGGCTGGAACTTTAATTGGAATGCAGGTTGCAGTTTTTGTTGAAATAAAGGCTTTCACAAGCAAGCTGCTGTTCGAGTGCATCCTTGCTCTAGGGGCAACTTGTGGAACTGTGTTTATCTCGGCAGCCCAGCCGTGGAGGATTGCACCACCCTGACATTTAAGGGGGCCACGAGGTTGGAATCATGCCAGGACCTTAAAGTGGAAGAGCAGCATTTTAAATTGAAAAACGAACTTGCACTCTGAGGCCCATTGGAGGGCTGAAAATCTGCAACAACCTGAGAGACACAGCACCCATTTGGGCAGGTATTTTTTGGCACACACTACAGATCCCAGAAGGCAATGCTGATTAGAGGGCGGGGAATTAATTATACAAAGGTGTGTCAGCTTGTGAAACTCAGTGTTGAGCCTTTGAGAAAGGAGCAAGGAGCTCTGAAATGCATCAGGCTGGAACTTTAATTGGAATGCAGGTTGCAGTTTTTGTTGAAATAAAGGCTTTCACAAGCAAGCTGCTGTTCGAGTGCATCCTTGCTCTAGGGGCAACTTGTGGAACTGTGTTTATCTCGGCAGCCCAGCCGTGGAGGATTGCACCACCCTGACATTTAAGGGGGCCACGAGGTTGGAATCATGCCAGGACCTTAAAGTGGAACAGCAGCATTTTAAATTGAAAAACGAACTTGCACTCTGAGGCCCATTGGAGGGCTGAAAATCTGCAACAACCTGAGAGACACAGCACCCATTTGGGCAGGTATTTTTTGGCACACACTACAGATCCCAGAAGGCAATGCTCATTAGAGGGCGGGGAATTAATTATACAAAGGTGTGTCAGCTTGTGAAACTCAGTGTTGAGCCTTTGAGAAAGGAGCAAGGAGCTCTGAAATGCATCAGGCTGGAACTTTAATTGGAATGCAGGTTGCAGTTTTTGTTGAAATAAAGGCTTTCACAAGCAAGCTGCTGTTCGAGTGCATCCTTGCTCTAGGGGCAACTTGTGGAACTGTGTTTATCTCGGCAGCCCAGCCGTGGAGGATTGCACCACCCTGACATTTAAGGGGGCCACGAGGTTGGAATCATGCCAGGACCTTAAAGTGGAACAACAGCATTTTAAATTGAAAAACGAACTTGCACTCTGAGGCCCATTGGAGGGCTGAAAATCTGCAACAACCTGAGAGACACAGCACCCATTTGGGCAGGTATTTTTTGGCACACACTACAGATCCCAGAAGGCAATGCTCATTAGAGGGCGGGGAATTAATTATACAAAGGTGTGTCAGCTTGTGAAACTCAGTGTTGAGCCTTTGAGAAAGGAGCAAGGAGCTCTGAAATGCATCAGGCTGGAACTTTAATTGGAATGCAGGTTGCAGTTTTTGTTGAAATAAAGGCTTTCACAAGCAAGCTGCTGTTCGAGTGCATCCTTGCTCTAGGGGCAACTTGTGGAACTGTGTATATCTCGGCAGCACAGCCGTGGAGGATTGCACCACCCTGACATTTAAGGGGGCCACGAGGTTGGAATCATGCCAGGACCTTAAAGTGGAACAGCAGCATTTTAAATTGAAAAACGAACTTGCACTCTGAGGCCCATTGGAGGGCTGAAAATCTGCAACAACCTGAGAGACACAGCACCCATTTGGGCAGGTATTTTTTGGCACACACTACAGATCCCAGAAGGCAATGCTCATTAGAGGGCGGGGAATTAATTATACAAAGGTGTGTCAGCTTGTGAAACTCAGTGTTGAGCCTTTGAGAAAGGAGCAAGGAGCTCTGAAATGCATCAGGCTGGAACTTTAATTGGAATGCAGGTTGCAGTTTTTGTTGAAATAAAGGCTTTCACAAGGAAGCTGCTGTTCGAGTGCATCCTTGCTCTAGGGGCAACTTGTGGAACTGTGTTTATCTCGGCAGCCCAGCCGTGGAGGATTGCACCACCCTGACATTTAAGGGGGCCATGAGGTTGGAATCATGCCAGGACCTTAAAGTGGAACAGCAGCATTTTAAATTGAAAAACGAACTTGCACTCTGAGGCCCATTGGAGGGCTGAAAATCTGCAACAACCTGAGAGACACAGCACCCATTTGGGCAGGTATTTTTTGGCACACACTACAGATCCCAGAAGGCAATGCTCATTAGAGGGCGGGGAATTAATTATACAAAGGTGTGTCAGCTTGTGAAACTCAGTGTTGAGCCTTTGAGAAAGGAGCAAGGAGCTCTGAAATGCATCAGGCTGGAACTTTAATTGGAATGCAGGTTGCAGTTTTTGTTGAAATAAAGGCTTTCACAAGCAAGCTGCTGTTCGAGTGCATCCTTGCTCTAGGGGCAACTTGTGGAACTGTGTTTATCTCGGCAGCCCAGCCGTGGAGGATTGCACCACCCTGACATTTAAGGGGGCCACGAGGTTGGAATCATGCCAGGACCTTAAAGTGGAAGAGCAGCATTTTAAATTGAAAAACGAACTTGCACTCTGAGGCCCATTGGAGGGCTGAAAATCTGCAACAACCTGAGAGACACAGCACCCATTTGGGCAGGTATTTTTTGGCACACACTACAGATCCCAGAAGGCAATGCTCATTAGAGGGCGGGGAATTAATTATACAAAGGTGTGTCAGCTTGTGAAACTCAGTGTTGAGCCTTTGAGAAAGGAGCAAGGAGCTCTGAAATGCATCAGGCTGGAACTTTAATTGGAATGCAGGTTGCAGTTTTTGTTGAAATAAAGGCTTTCACAAGCAAGCTGCTGTTCGAGTGCATCCTTGCTCTAGGGGCAACTTGTGGAACTGTGTTTATCTCGGCAGCCCAGCCGTGGAGGATTGCACCACCCTGACATTTAAGGGGGCCACGAGGTTGGAATCATGCCAGGACCTTAAAGTGGAACAGCAGCATTTTAAATTGAAAAACGAACTTGCACTCTGAGGCCCATTGGAAGGCTGAAAATCTGCAACAACCTGAGAGACACAGCACCCATTTGGGCAGGTATTTTTTGGCACACACTACAGATCCCAGAAGGCAATGCTCATTAGAGGGCGGGGAATTAATTATACAAAGGTGTGTCAGCTTGTGAAACTCAGTGTTGAGCCTTTGAGAAAGGAGCAAGGAGCTCTGAAATGCATCAGGCTGGAACTTTAATTGGAATGCAGGTTGCAGTTTTTGTTGAAATAAAGGCTTTCACAAGCAAGCTGCTGTTCGAGTGCATCCTTGCTCTAGGGGCAACTTGTGGAACTGTGTTTATCTCGGCAGCCCAGCCGTGGAGGATTGCACCACCCTGACATTTAAGGGGGCCACGAGGTTGGAATCATGCCAGGACCTTAAAGTGGAACAGCAGCATTTTAAATTGAAAAACGAACTTGCACTCTGAGGCCCATTGGAGGGCTGAAAATCTGCAACAACCTGAGAGACACAGCACCCATTTGGGCAGGTATTTTTTGGCACACACTACAGATCCCAGAAGGCAATGCTCATTAGAGGGCGGGGAATTAATTATACAAAGGTGTGTCAGCTTGTGAAACTCAGTGTTGAGCCTTTGAGAAAGGAGCAAGGAGCTCTGAAATGCATCAGGCTGGAACTTTAATTGGAATGCAGGTTGCAGTTTTTGTTGAAATAAAGGCTTTCACAAGGAAGCTGCTGTTCGAGTGCATCCTTGCTCTAGGGGCAACTTGTGGAACTATATATATATATATATATATATATATATATTTATATATATTTCTTTTCCTCCAAACGGGTTATTTGGAAACCGAGCCCGTTGTCAGTTGGTGCACGATGCCGGTAAACCAGAAAACCGGCAAATTCTTTATAAATCCAATATTGCACGTCAAAAGCACACTCAGAGTCACGGGTATTCCAAAAACGGCAGTAGTTTATTCTTCGTTACGCGTTTCGACACGAAAAGTGTCTTGTTCACACGAATCAACAAACGTTCTGCATTGATTTAAATAAAGTTCATAGAAGTGATTTCACCCAAACACAGTGATAACAGAAATAGGACTATAACTTCAGGTAGTCAAATCAGATGTTATAGTGCAGCAGACATATTGGAAAGTGCAATTCAACGTTTTCACAGTATATAATCTCTCTTCAATTTGTATTACTACTGTTTTACACATTGTAAAAATAGACACCACAATTGTTTGTCAATCATAGGAACATAAGTATCCATATGCCTCTGATTACAGGTTTCTATTATTTACATTCATAAACGATTTGCCTTGAATACTTGTTCAAATAAGTCTCGCCATATATTCTGGCTAAATAGCCATTTCAGTTACGGCAATCGTTATTGTTTTCCTTTTGTTTGGCAATCTATTTGATTGATAATAGCATATATCAGTATTCATAGTTACCCGTGTTCCTAGAAAACACACGTTTCATTTGTAGGCGCTCTAGTGGCTTACTGGTATAAATACGGGGTCTATTATTTATACATTTGTATCGGTCTAGTGCCTGAAAGAGCCTATATGTTTTCATATTACACTGATTTGGCACTGGTTAATATTATTTGCAAAATCTTTCTAGACTAAAATCATTTTATAGGTTAATGTCCTCACTCCACCTGTGATACAATCAAGTATGCAAAATTGAAAACAATAAAACAAATTATATTCTGAAACAAGTAGACATTTCATTATAAAATTCTCTTATCTGTGTTATAGTGTAGTCCCGAGCCCGGGGAAGAAAAGGTTAGGGAACCCGTGAGACAGTCAAACACAAGGTGGGCCCCATCCTTTCCTCCTGTAAAAAAACACAAATAAGAAATACACAGCCATTAGTTTCTCAAAGAGAAAGGGACAAAGTATCCATATCAAAACAACACATTCATAAGTTGTCACAGAACTACAGTCACTATTTCTGATACTCTCTCTAGTTGTTTATTCTGTGTGAAGATGTGAAGCTAGTTCCTCGTCAAGGTTGTGCCCTCCCGGGAATCTGGTTTCCAACTCGAGTATCCATTTTGATTCCCGTTGTCTTAATCCGAGGTCTCTATTGCCGCCTCTTGGATTTAAGACTATTTGTTCAATAGCAAAGTACCGTAGCAAAGAATTATTGGATTGATGAAATTCAAGAAAATGCCTTGCAATTGGGTATAGTACATTTACATTGGTAATTGCTCGAAGATGTTCCATCACTCTTTTCTTTACCATGCAAATAGTACTCCCCACGTATCTACGTTTGCAAGGACATTCAAGTACATACACAATACAGTTACTGCTATACGTTAGAAATTGGTTAATTATCCATTTTTTATTTCTTCCTGGAATATTAAATTCTTTTACAGAGTGGCTGAATTTGCAGGCTCTGCAATGCCCACAGGGGAAGAACCCTTTGAGATCATGAAAATTACGGCTTTTTGGTTCAGTGATATCCCCTTTACCAATATATCCTTAAGGCTTCTGCCTTTCTTATAGGTAATCAGGGGTATTTCTCCTATTTCTTTCCCTATGATAGCATCAGTCTGGAGAATCTTCCAATTCTCTGTGAGCATTTTACTTACTTTTTGTGATCTATTGTTGTATGTAGTTACAAGTCTAATATTGCTGTCTGCATCTTCCTGGTCCTTTGCTCTTTGTTCTAGTGCTTTTATTCTACTCACACTGTCAATTTTTTTCACTGCATTATTGAGGACCCATTCAGGGTATCCTCTTTGGCGAAACCTTTCAAGCATGTTGTTTTTTTCTTCCAAGAATGTATCATCTGTACTACAGTTTCTCCTTGCCCTCAGTAGCTCTCCATATGGAATACTCCATTTCAGGGGTTCTGGATGGCCACTGAGGGCATGGAGCAAACTGTTCCCAGCTGTATCTTTTCTATACAGACTCGTTATAAGTTTCCCATCAATGACTTCTATGTGGGTATCTAGGAACTCTACCTCCCTCTTGCTGATATTTGATGTAAGTTTAATATTGTATGGGTTGGTGTTTAGTTCATTGATGAACTTAACCGCTTCTTCTTTTGTATCACTCCATACAATAAATAGGTCGTCAATATACCTGAGCCACACAACTACTGACTCAAAGTATTTGGCAAGGGATGGATTTGATCGAATTTCCTCCTCCCATTTTCCTAGGAAAAGGTTTGCAAATCCAAGTGCGAAGCACGTTCCCATTGCCGGGCCTCGCACCTGCCTGTAGAGTACCCCATCGAACATGAAGATGTTATTTTTCAAACATACCATCATCATGTCAGCTAGCATGCGTGTATGCTCAAGATATATAATAGCTCTCGAACCTAGAAAATGCATGCAAGCTTCAACCCCCTGGAAGTGATCTATTATAGTATATAATGAGTTCACGTCCAGGGTAATCAGATGGTAATTCTTGTTCCATATGAGACCATCTAATTTATTCAGGAAATCCTTAGTGTCTTTAACAAAAGATGGTAAATTCATGACATGCTCTTTCAAGAACTGATCCACGTATTTGGATACATTTTCATTCACACTGCCCATAGAAGACACGATTGGTCTCCCTGGTGGAATAGTGGGGTGTTTATGAAGTTTTGGGAGAAGATACAGAATGGGTAATTTAGGGAAATCGCGTTTTAGGAAACAATATTCATGCCAAGAAATAATACCCCGGGCATTGCAGAGCCTGCAAATTCAGCCACTCTGTAAAAGAATTTAATATTCCAGGAAGAAATAAAAAATGGATAATTAACCAATTTATAACGTGTAGCAGTAACTGTATTGTGTATGTACTTGAATGTCCTTGCAAACGTAGATACGTGGGGAGTACTATTTGCATGGTAAAGAAAAGAGTGATGGAAAATCTTCGAGCAATTACCAATGTAAATGTACAATACCCAATTGCAAGGCATTTTCTTGAATTTCATCAATCCAATAATTCTTTGCTACGGTACTTTGCTATTGAACAAATAGTCTTAAATCCAAGAGGCGGCAATAGAGACCTCAGATTAAGACAACGGGAATCAAAATGGATACTCGAGTTGGAAACCAGATTCCCGGGAAGGCACAACCTTGACGAGGAACTAGCTTCACATCTTCACACAGAATAAACAACTAGAGAGAGTATCAGAAATAGTGACTGTAGTTCTGTGACAACTTATGAATGTGTTGTTTTGATATGGATACTTTGTCCCTTTCTCTTTGAGAAACTAATGATTGTGTATTTCTTATTTGTGTTTTTTTACAGGCGGAAAGGAAGGGGCCCACCTTGTGTTTGACTGTCTCACGGGTTCCCTAACCTTTTCTTCCCCGGGCTCGGGACTACACTATAACACAGATAAGAGAATTTTATAATGAAATGTCTACTTGTTTCAGAATATAATTTGTTTTATTGTTTTCAATTTTGCACACTTGATTGTATCACAGGTGGAGTGAGGACATTAACCTATAAAATGATTTTAGTCTAGAAAGATGTTGCAAATAATATTAACCAGTGCCAAATCCGTGTAATATGAAAACATATAGGCTCTTTCAGGCACTAGACCGATACAAATGTATAAATAATAGACCCCTTATTTATACCAGTAAGCCACTAGAGCGCCTACAAATGAAACGTGTGTTTTCTAGGAACACGGGTAACTATGAATACTGATATATGCTATTATCAATCAAATAGATTGCCAAACAAAAGGAAAACAATAACGATTGCCGTAACTGAAATGGCTATTTAGCCTAAATATATGGCGAGACTTATTTGAACAAGTATTCAAGGCAAATCGTTTATGAATGTAAATAATAGAAACCTGTAATCAGAGGCATATGGACATTTATGTTCCTATGATTGACAAACAATTGTGGTGTCTATTTTTACAATGTGTACAACAGTAGTAATACAAATTGAAGAGAGATTATATACTGTGAAAACGTTGAATTGCACTTTCCAATATGTCTGCTGCACTATAACATCTGATTTGACTACCTGAAGTTATAGTCCTATTTCTGTTATCACTGTGTTTGGGTGAAATCACTTCAATGAACTTTATTTAAATCAATGCAAAACGTTTGTTGATTCGTGTGAACAAGACACTTTTCGTGTCGAAACGCGTAACGAAGAATAAACTACCGCCGTTTTTGGAATACCCGTGACTCTGAGTGTGCTTTTGACGTGCAATATTTGATTTATATATATATATATATTTAAAAAAAAATATATATATATATATATATATATATATAAATATTACCTACTAGCGGTCGCCAGTAGGTAGTTATAGTTAGGACCTAGTTTCCATAGGGAAAACGATTTTTGTTTCCCAATAACTTTGGCGTCGGATGACGAATCATCGCAACATTTTCAAAACTAGTGGGGCACTCCGGTCAGCTCCTGTCTTCAAAGTTTTGGGGTGATTCGGCAAGCGGGGACCGAGAAAAAAGGAGGGTCCCAAAATGTGTTTTCTCCATGTTAATTCCCATAAGAAACTTTAGACACGGCTACAGCCCGAACTGCTGAACGGAATTACACCAAATTTGGCAACAAGGTAGTGCTTGGATCAGAAAGCGCCCTTTTTTAAAATGGTGTAAATCTGTTCAGTAGTTGCGGAGAAAATCAAACAATAGAGGTTAAAAAATCAATTTCCCATAGGAAACTTTAGACACGGTTACAGCCAAAACTGCTGAACGGAATTACACCAAATTTGGCACAAAGGTAGTGCTTGGTTCAGAAAGCGCCCTTTTTTTAAATGGTGTAAATCCGTTCAGTAGGTGCTGAGAAAATCAAAAAATAAAAGTTTTGATATCTATGGCCGTGGTGGATCCGCGCACCCTGCCGATCACGAGCTGCATTCTAATTGGCTGTCAACACTTCAAACCAGGAAGTGTTGGCAGCCACCTTGTGCCTCGGTAGAACCGAGGCACAAGAAAACAGTAAAACAAACACACAAAAAAAAGAAAAGGGGGCAGGGTAGAAACACCCTGACCCCCTAGGGCTGCTCCCACGCTTCGTTTTAATTGAAGCCCCCGGTGGGCCTGGTGCCGGGGGCAGTAAGAAACATGTGTGGGGAGCCCCAATCCCCCCACACTGCCCCGGGGACGGCCACCCTCCGGGGCTTTGCATAAATCAGTGGTTCCCAAACTTTTGACTCCTGAGGACCCCCATTGAGTCACCACTGGAAGCCGTGGACCCCCCAAAAATTTGTATGATTTAAAATTTCAAACATTAAAACAGTAATTCCCCAAAAATAAACACACGTGCACACTTTTTATGACGTTACCGTGGCGATAGAGGCTTCGCCTTATTTCCAAGGCAGCGTTAAGCCACATAACATGGCTTAATGCTGCCTTTTAAATAAGCCCCCCTGTCACGCAATGCTTAGCGTGAAAGGGGTGGGAATTGGGTGTTGCAGTGTGCGTTTCACCGCAACTCCCAGTGATTTTGACACTGCCTCCTATTTACAAGGGCAGCATACATAGGAGGCAGCGCCAAAATTAAGACCAGGGAAAACCAGTTCTTAACTTGGCAAAACGAGGAGAAATCCTTTATTTCTCCTCGTTTTTGCTTTTTCCATGTGGCTTGCCTTGTACAGCACACATGGAAAAAGCAAAACGCCTTGTATTGTTTATGTTCAGGAAGGTGACCCTTCCTGCACAGAAACAATCTTTTAAAAAAATGCCATTTTGTAACTTCCATGTGTGCTGTATTAAGCAGCACACATAGAAGTGACAAAACAGCATTTCAAGATTGTTTATGTGCAGGAAGAGGGACCTTCCTGTACATAAAGAATCTTCCCCTGCATGCACACACCCTTGCACTGGGGGAAACGCAGGGCTGTACCATATTCTTGTAAATATGGTGCAGCCCTGCGTTTGTGAAGTGGCGGAGCCTATCGTTAAGCCAAGGAGGCTAACGACACGCTCCGCCACTTCTGTTGTAAATATCCCCCTTAGTATTTTATATTCAAAGAATTTGCAAAAAACAAAACAATTTAATGGGAAGGTTGGTGCTGCAACTCAGTGACTAACTTTTCATTGGTTGGTTTTATTTTGCAGTACCAGTCTCCTGCTCCTGCCAGGGCCAGAGCAGAAACCTAAAGCAGCCCTGGCAAATGTTTTCAAATCAGTCGCCGTACGGTGCACACCAAGTGCAGTGAGTGAGCCTGACCACTACAAAGAGGGTTTTGGGAGGAGCTCCCCCCAAGAAATTTAGGAAACAGTGGTGCATTCTAAAACACATTTATCATTATATATTGAATTGTATCAGCTTTTAAAGAATAGTAAATGATGACCTTACTATGCACCAGGATACAACAGTCTTTGTTGGGGTTCTTCAATAATTCCCTTATTATCACCCTTCTACAGTGCCTCTCATCACTCCATAGCACATCTGTCACATGTATTTCATTTGTTTTATAGTGCCTCTCATACCAGTGTAGGATGTCAGAGCACTTTACATCACACACATATAGAGACAATGAATCATATTTGTAAATCAGTGTAGAGAAAATGTTACATAAGGCAAAGGGGACTACAAGGTGTGGGATTCACATGTCATTCATACTTATAGGCATTTTTAAAGAGTGCTTGGTCTGGAGAAGCACAAACTTGGGATTCAGAACATCACCCAGTGGTTAGCATTGACTAACAATAACAAGCATTGGCATAGCTAATAGGTCTCGCTTTTGGGACCTTATAAGTGTTTAGTTATGCAGCACAATATCCTTGGTGCAACAACATCAACTGTTGCATAGCTAAACACTTATAAGGTTCCAAAGGCGAGACCTATTGGCTATGCCAATGCTTGTTTACATTTACCTCGGTCGTGCAAGGCAACAAGAACTGTCAATTACTCTGGGACTTCCGTCCCAGGTGTTTTATAAGTGCTGACTCTGCTGTGCTGTTTCTTGCATGTCCACGCACCTGTAGAAGGTGTGTATGTTTCTAACCTAGTGCAGTGCCTGCCCCACCAGAGTGGACAAACACTTGTTGTTGAGGAATAGAAAAGGCGTTATATCTGAAGCACGTCCTTAATGGAGACCGATTTTATAGAAAGTGTGCAGATACTCATGAATTCCCCTTGCCTTAGTAATTCCCCTTGCCTTTTTATCATGCATGACAACCCTTCTCTTTTGGTGCGAGTGACCCTCTAGCAGGTTTTAATTTGATAGACTGTTTGGTATTTTAAATATTGTATGGGTGTTATCGAAGACACTCTCTAGTCTCCGTTTCTTTTCTGTCTTTATTAAAGCCGCTGATGGTTGTCCACTGTGTAAAATACGTCCCTTCACTCCGGACGCCAAGTTCCAGGGATGTCGTCATTACGTCAGAATGGACTAGGAAGAGTAAGTCCGTAAGACACTTTATTTCGGTAACTAGTCTAGGACCATAACAGCGATATACATAAAATCCATTATTACAGATCGACAATGTTCTCTAAAATGACAAAGTTAAAACAGCCTGATTAAAAGTTAAAAAAAAAACACGGCCTGACCCTCCCCAAAGGCAGAATTGGGCAAGCTACTCACATGCCTCTCCACACAGTGTTACGTGCATAACCAATGAAATGTTACCGATCAACAAACCGTGTTATTAAAGTGAAAGTGCAATAAACTGATCTATGTTAAACAAAAATAAATAAGCATGGGGCCATGAAAATGTGATCGCAACAGATCTGAGTCGGTGTCAGGAAACATTCCACATAAGAACACCAGTTATCCTGGCTTCATCCAGAATTTCCAGCCCAGGATGATAAAGGATTTGCCGATTCGCTTAGTGCGGTGTGTCCAGGGCACATACATGTTTCCTAATCACTCCCATTGCTAATAGGAATCTGCTCAGGCAGAAAGCCGTCAGCCTGCTCAGATCAGAGCTGAGGATACGAACAGCAGGGGGTAATAATGCTTGGATAACCACAATGCGTCCTGGACGACCTGCAGCCATTACAGTGCTGTGAAGGTCGTTTCTTGCTCCACTTGTTGTGATGGGCGAACACTAACACTGAGTTGCAGGCACGCTATTGGATACATGTAAAGCAAAGCAACCAGTGAGCTTTAAATCTGACTTCATAGTTCATAGACGAGCACCCAAGATGGAAGGCTCACTGCTCATCAGAGACAAGTAAAAGATGAAAAGTATCTGCTTAGGATAAACAATCGCGAGCCCCCTTCTTACAGAGTTGTGTGTGTGTGCGCTAAAAGGCAAAACTGAAAGCATTATCCGGCTTACATAATAAAGACAAGCCCGGTAGTTGTGAAAACACGCGAGTGGTGACGCGCGCTAAAAGTCAAAACTGAAAGCATTATCCGGCTCACATAATAAAGACAAGCCCGGGAGTTGTGGAGGGGGAGGGGGGGAATTGAAGCACAACACAAGCAAGCAAGGCGGACAGAGGCACGCAAGGCTTAATGAGCTGTGACACAAACCCACATGGCGGCTGCGCGCATGCACGCGCGCGTGAACGCAAGCTTGAGGCCAGCAAGCCTCTGGTAGCACTTTGAAAACCCCCTTACTAAATGTCTCGCAGAGCAGCGCATGCATGCAGAGCAGGCAAGACCTAAACATTTATTTCCGCCTAAATAAACCTTTTTAGCAGCATCAGGATAATGAAAGAGTGGGAAAAAACATAAGTTACTAACTTGCACCATGCAGTGTGTAAGCAGCTCTTTGATGACAGTTTATAGGTCACTGTGCTAGATTTCGGTTGTCACTTATGAACTGCACAGTAACAAAAGAATCTCTGTGACAAAAGCAGTAACACACTCACCTATGCACGTAAAATACAGTTTTTTTAAATGCATGGTACACTTTCTTTGCAGAAGGCATTAACCCACTGGACAAAACTCTCATCTCTCCTGCAGGTGCATTAATCACTGTCTTCATTTTGACACTTTTATTGTTGCTCGAAAACTGCTAATTCTACAAGGAACTTTACAGTGCTTTTAAAACTGCCTCCTGTGGACCCACTGGGAATGTGTCACGGACCCCTGGGGGTCTGCGGACCACAGTTTGGGAAACACTGGCATAAATATTTGCGGGGGGCACATGGACCCCGCAGCCCCGGGGACCACCTCCCCGGGGCTCTCATTAATTATATTGGCGGAGGGCACACTGCCCCCCCCCGCAGCCCCGAGAACCGCCACCCCCGGGGCTTCTTTCAAAAAACAAAAATTGTACCTGTGTGGGGGGGCTCAAGCCCCGCCCACACGCCCTGGGGACTGCCACCTACCTGGGGCACTAATATTTAAATGAGGGGGTCCGTAATGTACCCCCGGGGACCACCACCTCCCCAGGGATGTGCAATTGTTGGGAGGGGGCCCGCGCGGCCCCCCGTACTGGAGCCTTTCATGGGCCTGTGGACCGCCACCCCCCAGGGCCGGCTCCTGCAGTGTCCCAGGGTGCCCACACCCCGGGACATTGCTGTTTGCAATGACAGGGCGGGAGCCTCGGCTCACGCCCTGTCATTGCAAACTCTGTTTTGCTTCATTGAAGCGAGAGCAGGGAAACCTGGCCCGGGAGGGGGGCCACACAGCCTCCCTCCCCCATTATTAATTTTGCTTTTTTAGAAACACGCAAAAGCCGGCCCCAGGGGATGAGGTCCCAGTGCCATAAATGGCCGGAGGAGGGGGCCACGCAGCCCGCCTCCAATTATTTAAAAAAATAAACACTGGTCATGCCCCGGGGGATGGGGTCCCCAGGGCCGAATATGGCCTCGGGAGGGGGGCCATGCGGTCCCCTTCCATTTAAAAAAAACTAAATAAATAGGGATCAGGCCCTGGGGATGGGGTCCCCAGGGCCAATAAAATAGGAAACGAAGGGGGGCCACACAGCTCCCCTTCTTAAAAAAATACAGCACTCTGCAAACGCACCCCCTGACGCGTTGTAAGATGGGGAACTAATTCCCCTTGAATACTGGGGGTCCCTGGGGGCCAACTAGCCCACCAGGAATCTCCAATATGCGCCAGGGAGTTGCCTTGCAGAGAGGTGTTCAGTGGCCACGCCCCTTTTTACACCTCTGCAATGCAGCTCTGTGGTGCTTACTGGGGGTACGTGGTGGGCTAGTTGGACCCCAGGGACCCTCAGGATTCAAGGGGACTTTATCCCCTAACTTAAAACGCGCCACTGGGCGTGTTTGCACAGTGGTGAAGGGAGGGGGCATGGCCTGAGGTGACATGTGTGCAAACACGCCCTGTGGCGCGTTTTAAGTTGGGGAATTAATTCCTCTTCAATCCTGAGGGTCCCTGGGGTCCAACAACCCTACCAGGTATCTCCAGTAAGCGCCACAGTGCTGCGTTGCAGAGAGGTGGCCCAGGCCACGCCCCTTTTTACACCTATCTGCAATGCAGCTCTGTGGCGCTTACTAGAGGTACCTGGTTGGCTAGTTGGACCCCAGGGACCATCAGGATTTAAGGGTATGTAATCTCCCAACTTAGAACAGCCACAGGGCGTGTTTGCACACGTCACCTCTGGCCCCCCTCCCTTCACCACTGTGCAAACGCGCCCCGTAGCACGTTTTAAGAGGTAGTTTTAATCCCCCTGCCCTATTATGTACTAGGGCCTTACAGAGGAGGTCATGCTAATCACAGGGGTACCCCAACTCATAGTGTTCCCTAGTGTATGTAGGTGTTTTAACTGTATTCTAAGTGTATTTTAGCATAGCACTGGCTCTAGACCTGGTTAGTCAGAGTCAGTTACCACCAGTACCTGTCTGAAAAAGTTGTGGGCACAGGATGATTTTGCAACAAGGTCTCTTTCTGCTCCTCTGTTGGTTCTTTCTGCACATGTCTTGCTTCTTCCTGCACTTTTCTTCGTCTTTGTGGACTTCTTTTGCTTCTTTCTGCATTTCTTTTGCTTCTTTCTGTGCGTTTTTTCTTCTTTCTTCACATGTCCTACCTCTGTAGGCATAGTTAGAAACTAGCATTTAAAAAACCTTTGAAATTCACTTAAAAAACCATAGGTTTCAGGCTCGTTATAGTTAGAAATTAGCATTTAAAAAATCTGCTGATGACGTCACATATTACATCACTCATGACATGGTCAGTGACATCACTGATGACATCTGAAATGACATCACTGATGACATCATCCTGTGACTGTGTGTTTCTGTAAAGTTTAAATATGTTTAATATATGTAGGGAAAGGCGTATTGAAGAATGAGTGGGTGTATAAGTGTCTAAATGGATGATTTAGTAGGTGTGTGAATGACTATAAGTGAGTGGTTAAATGTATCTTACTGAATGCATGGGTTAGTGACTAAACTGTGTGAATGTCTGTATCCGTCTGTCTGTTGATGTGTAAGTGGCTGCATGGGTTTACGAATAGCTACATGAGTGTCTATATGGGTTATGGATTGGTTGTCTGAGTATCTGTATGGGTGCCTGAGAGTTTGTGTGGGTGGGGTGTGTGTGACTGTGCATAGATGTGTGAGTGGGTGATTCACTGGGTGATGGTTTCAAGAGTGCATCTGTGAGGAACTGTATGCGTGGGTGAGTGTGTGTGTAGGTGTGTTGGTGAGTGAATGTATATCTCAGTGGTACATGTGTGAGTAACTACATATGTGAAAGGCAGTATATATGTGTGTTGGAGTATACAAATGGCTATAAGTGAGAGTGTGTGATTGTGAGAGTGGCTGTATGGATGAGTGTGTGCTTGTATCAGTGATTGTAGAAGAGCGTAAGAATGTGCTAGTATTTGTATGAGTAATTGAGCTGGTGTGTGTATAACTGTATAGGTGAGTAAATGGCAGTGTGATTAATTATTTGCATGACTGACTAGGTGTGTGAGTACCTCTATGGATGAGTGGCGGTGTGAGTCTCTATATAGGTGTATGAGTGCATATGATAGTCCTGTACTGAGTGACCATAAGTATGAGTGACTGTATGGGTGAGTGAGTGGATGTGTGTGTAAACCTAAGAATCAGTGAGTGGGTATGTAGTTATTGGTGATGGAGTGTCTATGGTTTTTAGAATGGCAGTCTGTAATTTAGAGTGGGTGTATCAAAGGATATATTAGGATTTGAGAAGATGCATCTAATTATCACATGGATGGTGTCATCAGTGATGTCATCAGTGACGTCACTCGAGATGTCATCAGTGATGTCACTGACCATGTCATCAGTGCTGTAATATGTAACGTCATCAGCAGTGCATTGCGGGGGCGCGAGTTATAGTTAGCTGTACTAACTATAACGGGGGAATTTCTATGGTTTTGTACGAGTGAAATGTCCAACTAACCAAGGGCCCAATTCACAGAACTAACATAAGACAAAATCCTAAACTTACTACCATTTTGGTATTCACAGAAGGCACTTACTCATTTATGTATTCACAGAAGTTAAAAGTCCTAACTTTACGACTCTTAAATGCCTTCTGTGAATACCAAAAGACTTTAAGTTAGGATTTTTCTCAGTTTAGGAGTAGTAAAGTTAGGACTCCTAACTTTAGGACTCCTAAACTGAAAAAAATCCTAACTTTAAGGCTTTCGGTATTCACAGAAGGCATTTAGGAGTCCTAAAGTTAGGAGTCTTAACTTTACTACTCCTAAACTGAGAAAAATCCTAACTTTAAGACTTTGGATATTCACAGAAGGCATTTAGGAGTCCTAAAGTTAGGAGTACTAACTTTACTACTCCTAAACTGAGAAAAATCCTAACTTTAAGACTTTCGATATTCACAGAAGGCATTTAGGAGTCCTAAAGTTAGGAGTCCTAACTTTACTACTAATAAACTGAGAAAAATCCTAACTTTAAGGCTTTCGGTATTCACAGAACGCATTTAGGAGTCCTAAAGTTAGGAGTCTTAACTTTACTACTCCTAAACTGAGAAAAATCCTAACTTTAAGACTTTGGATATTCACAGAAGGCATTTAGGAGTCCTAAAGTTAGGAGTCCTAATTTTACTACTCCTGAACTGAGAAAGATCCTAACTTTTAGACTTTCGATATTCACAGAAGGCATTTAGGAGTCCTAAAGTTAGGAGTCCTAACTTCTGTGAATACCGAAATGGTAGTTTAGGATTTTGTCTTAAGTTAGTTCTGTGAATTGGGCCCTATAACTTTCCCGAAAACCAATGGGTTTTTCAAAGAATTTCTAAGGTTTTTTAAATGCTCATTTCTAACTATAATGTGCCTGCAACCTATGTTGTTTTCAGTGAATATAGATATAGATATATATAAATATCCATCTGCTTGTTTCTATTTTTTAAGATATCGCGAGAATCCTGTGAGAACGCAACAACAACAAAAATTACATATTGTTACATCACAGCATTTATGTCTTACAGACCGCCTCTCAAAAACTAGGGCAAGAATATGCCTTTCTACTAGTAGAGTTTATTGAGAGGTCGCCTATACCTTTCTACTTTTCACAAACCTGTGACAGTCCCAGAAGATTGCAAAATGTTTTTAAAAAGAATGTATATTTTTTTCCTTCACAGTGCTTATGGCTTCCAGACCTACTCTCACAAACTAGGGGGCAGGATTCCTTTCTCCTGCCACCTCATATAGCATTGTTAGTTCACTCTAAGAACACCTAAACATTTTCACACAAAACAGTAATGGCAGCCATTTCATTTCTAAACCTCCAACAACCAGCCAATCAAAGCGTTCGCTCCCACGGGATTTGGGGGACTTTCTCGATCTTGCGAGAGCAAGAAGGCTGATGGAAAATATAGGTATCTTGAACCAATCAGAGGGATCCATTTTTTAATTTGCGTTCTTGTGGGCCTCTCGCAGACTCAACCATGGAGATATACAAATGTTTTTTTTAACCTTAATTTCTCAAAAATTACAGAACTAATTTACTCTAAATCAGAAAACGTACAATCTGTGAACTAGGATCTAGCTTCCTAGCGAATTTGGTGCAGTTTTGACTGTTGCCCTGTCTACAGACGTCTATTTAAAATGGATGAAGAAATTTGTTTGGGGCCCACCTTTTTTTCCTCAGGCCCCGCTTGACTGATCACCACAAAACTTTCCAGTAAGAAGCTGAAGAGAATTAGCTTTTTTTAAAAGTTTTGTGAAGATTCGTCTAACGGCACCAAAGTTATAGGCAAACCAAAAAAAGCCATGTCTATGGAAAATCAATCCTAACTATAACTACAGAGTAGCAACTGCCACTGGGTAATATGTATATGCGACCAGGCATTGCTCCGAGACTTACAGGATCTACATAAAGAAAGCATCACTCAGGAGTCCAATTATGAAGAAGCTTCTCAAGCAAATTCAAATGAAACCATGTTCATTAGACCCAATACACCTTTTAAAGTCAAACAACTTTTGATCCCATCATGCCAAGGGATTCATTGGACACTTTCTGTCATAGAAGCTCCGTTCCCGCGACCACACATAGAGGGGGCGGGACTCCGTTCCTTCACAAGGTTTTGGTGTTGCCCAGAAGGACGCTTCGCGTTCTAGCCGGTTCAGTCAAGGCACTTCCGGGTCACGTTCCGCTGTTACCTGTTGCTCGATTCTCTGCCTTCTCCGTGTCGAGCTTCCGCCCTGCTCCAGCACGTTGTCGGTCTGCATCGGTGGACTGCTTCTCCTTCTGTTACGTTTGCTGTTACCCTGAAGAGCTACGCTCACTTCACCGCTCCTCCCTTGACATAAAGGCGGTAACGCGTTTGCGCTAGTTTGAGTGCTGCTAACCAACTACAATGGCTTGTATGGTTACTACTGGGCACTGTGGCTTGCATATGGGCATCTGCATTTACTCCTGCTGCTAAATACTTATCGAGCACTATTTAAGACTTGCTGGCCGCATTCTCTTGAAGTTAAGGAGACTTGTGGCATTCCTTATTTCAGTTTTATTTGCCTCATGGTTAGGCCTTGCATGTAAGTAGGAGTCGAGGCACTCCCCTATCTGTGGTTATTTTTAACTATTGATTCTAAAGCCCCTCATGAGTGATTATGAAACATTTTTCTCTGGCATTATCCTACACTGGTACGCACCTACATATACATTATCATTATATAGACTATAGCAGCACTCCCCCCTATTAATGTTGGGCTATCTGCTCTATGTTTATATAGGTAGATTGAGTATTGATTCCTGCAACATATTATTCAGTTTTGGACACAAGCGGAAGAGGGGAGTAAGACAGGTAGATTCTTACAATTCCCATATGATTGTGTATTGTCTTATTGCACTATTTGCAGAGTAGTGTGTTTACCCAGTTTTTGTTTACAGGATCACAGAAGTCTCCAGTGACGAATCCTAGATGCCAGACCGTGTTGAGGGATTATCTTCGGTTTTCTCTTCCCCTTCTCTTCCCTCTTCCCCCACATGCTGATCTCGCTTTGACTCCGTTGGGTGGGTTAGCAGTGATGGGAAGTTGGGAACTAGCTCCGGTCTCCTGTCTCTCACTCCTGCGGAAATTCTGGTGAGTCCCGATACTTTCAATGAACATGTGGTGGTACAGATCATGCATTTGAATTCCAAACTGCACAAATACAAAGATAAAAAATCAAGTATGGCATGGAGATACAGCCAAATCATGATAAAACTTCAAAAGAACGAAGAAACTGTCATTAGAAATTCGGACAAAGGAGGAAATATTGTCCTGTGGCCCAAAAAGGATTACATGAGGGAAGCTTTATCCCAACTAAATGACACAGCTTGCTAGAAAAGAAGCTCACCACTAAAAGTCAAGATCACATACACCGAATTCCACACAAAACTACTGGCATGTAAAAATGCGGGATTACTCAGCATGGATAAATACAAGTTTCTGAAAAAGAGCATCCTGTCATGCCAGTGATTTATTATGTGCCAAAAGTCCATAAAAATGAATTTCAGCCACCAGGGAGACCAATAATAGCAGCATGTGATGGATTGCTAGAGAATACATCGAAATACATTGACTACTTCCTGCAGGAACATGTTCAAGGTAATCCGTCCTACATAAAAGATACCAGTGACTTTCTTCGTAAAATCAATAATTTGAGGTGGCAAGAGGACTACATTCTGAAGTCTCCGGACGTTTTGTCCTTATATACAAGTATAAAACATAAAGATGGCATCAGGGCACTAGAATATTATCTCAACATCAGGCCGACATGCATGACACAACATACTAGAATGCTTTTAAATATGACTCTATTATGTCTGGAAAACAATTTATTTTCATTTCAAAACCAGATATACCAGCGAATGTGCGGTGTCGCCATGGGGGCCAGCTTCTCCCCAAGCTATGCATGTTTACACATGGGATGTTGGGAGGAGCTGGTCCTCGAGGTTGATTACCAACAAGTGATGACAGATCATGTTATAGTCTGGCTCAGATATATAGATGATCTTTTTGTGGTGTGGAGAGGGACTGAAGATAGTGCCTCACAATTTGTGTCTTCACTGAATGAAAACAAAATCAATCTAAAACTCACAACAACAGTTAGTAGTAATTCAGTGGATTTCTTAGACGTAAGAGTCAGTATCACAGACAACAAACTAGTCACATCACTACACTGCAAACCAACAGCCGGAAATACAGTCCTACATGCCACCACCTCTCACCTGACCCATTTAATCAACAGCATACCTTATGGTGAGATGTTGAGGTTTCAAAGAATATGTAGTTGCGAACTAGAACTGAAATGCACACAGCAGGCTAGTAAAACCAGATTCTTACACAGAGGCTACTCTGCCGACATGAGCCATCAACAAATCTAATAAATTGAGTAGAACTGAACACCTATTTGGCAAAACCACTTTCCTAGAGGATCACAAAATGTTGAGATTGACCAAAATGCTGAACCTATCAGAATTATTTTAACCTATTGCAAACAACAAAAACAGCTAAGAAGCATTTTTAAACACAACTGGCCCCTTATATTAGATGATCATGTGATAGGACATCTATTACCAAAGACTCCATTAATTTCTTATAGAAAAACCAAGTCTATGGGAGACGCTTTGGTTCAGAGTAGCCCGGAGGTGAAAGAAGGGGTGACATGGCTAAATGCAAGAAAGGGCTTTTTGAAATGCTCAAGCTGCAAGGTGTGTAAACATGGGGTGAATAGAACTTAATATACTACCGCATTCTGTGGTGAGACAAAGAAAATAAACAAACATCTTACATGCAAAACAGAGTATGCTACATACATACTACAATGCACATGCAGTTTGTATTATGACGGCAGTACAGAATTACAAGCCCACAAGCGCATACTGCAACATATCAGAGCCATCAAAAATGTAGACCCCACATACCCTGTAGCAAGGCACTTTAATGAAGTGCACAAAAATAACATCAAAGATTTGCAGTATTTTCTGATAGATTTAGTTCCTACACACAGAAGAGGAGGCAATAGAGAACTGCAACTTGGAAGATTAGAAACCAGGTACTTTTTGGACCTCGATACTAAATGTCCAGGAGGTCTAAATGCCACTGAAGATCTATATACCTGTTTGTAAAATGTCAAGTAATAACATATATATGAAATTCTAATCATGTGACCATATACATTATGCCTTATTTAGGTCTCATCACTCTCCTATAGAAATATATACTATAGAAACCCTATGTTTTTAGATATATTAATATTTATATTTTTATATTTCTTTCTTTCTTTATGAATATATTATCTTATAGGAAAATGAGAGTAAACCTTGAGGATGAGATCAGACCATATGGCACATGTCATAGGTAACACACAAAGAAATGAACTCATTTATACATTTAAATACATATATTTTTTCAATGAATTTCCACTGTAAAGTACCTCTGTAGTGACACACTTCCCTCCTCTCTGTTACCTGCTCGATGGTGAGAATATTGCTTTTTTTGCACAGTATGAAACATATAACATATGAAATCAAGTACTCCTAAATCAATTAGATGGGAAGATAATTGTGGGATGGATATATTTGCACAGCTAATTCGTTCCATTTTCATTTTCATAACTGTTTTTAAATATATTATCACACCTCAGGTTTTGCACTATGCACTTTACTGTTGGATTTAGAACAAATGCGGTGACACAAATTTCTGTTTCTTTTATTGTAGTATATGGATTTTAAGAAGGTCTTATATTATCTGCATTGCATTATAATTGTGTCATATATCCAATGGAAATTTATATTGCATTTGCACATTCGGATAATATGCAAGGACAACAAGGTACATTTATGTATGTATGACTCTATATATTCTTCTGTTTTAAAAAAACAGAAAAGCATTTAAGCTACCATCTAAATTCCATTGTAAATACAGATAATAGGCAGCGGTAATTTATCCTGCTTAATACAGCCGGACATATTTTTCAGAACACATGTAACAACTGAATCCATATAGTCTGTTTTCCATGTTGGTCCAGGTTTAGAATACACACGTCACTTTAAGAACCACTGATTTCCAAAGGCAGCTTGTCATGTGATCAAGGCCGATGAGGCCGAAACGCGTAATGGCAGATTGCTTGAGTAAATAAACTACAAACAGCATTGAACCTTAGGTCCGTGTCCGTTTTTCCTGGAAGAAGAGTTTGTGAGCGGATTGGGCGAAAATATATATATATACATGGGGCAGATTTATAGACGATATCTTCATGATTTGGAAAGGGAGTGAAGATAAATTGAAACTTTTTCATAGCCATTTGAACACTAATAACCACAACATAACTGTTACTCTTGAATACAATACTGAAAGAATTGTTTTTTTAGATGTTGAAATGTATGTTCATCAGGGACATTTAGAGTCGAGACTTTATCGGAAACCTACTTCAACAAACTCTATATTGCATGCGAGGTCAGGACATCTTAAAAGACAGATCGACAATATCCCATATGGGGAATTTTTAAGAGCCAAGAGAAACTGTAGTGAAGATAACGAATATCAAAACATCAGTCAAGATATAACTGAGAGATTCCTCAAAAGAGGATATGAAAAAAGGATTGTAAATAAAGCTAGAATCAAAGCACAAAAAATGAAAAGAGATACACTACTATATGATAGACCTAGATTAGCTAGGGACCAAAAAGAAGTTATTAGATACATCACGACTTACAGTGAAGGAAACAATAGGGTCTTTAGATCCCTCTGTAAATATTGGGATGTGCTAACTATTGATAAAGACATCTCTGATTTTCTGGGTGACAAACCCAACATGGTGTACAAAAAAGCCCCAACATTGAGAAACCTTTGAATTCCTAGTCTTACACGTTCGTATACTATTCACAATAGTGATTGTGACAAACAGATATGGATTAATAATCCATTAACACCAGGTTCATATAGATGCAGTCAATGTATCTGTTGTAAACATGTTATAGATAAAACAACACATTTTAGTGATCATACCAACTTGAATACTTTTAAAATCAAGTCTTTTATAAATTGCAATACAAGTTATTGCATATACATAATGACATGTGTATGCAAAAAGATATATGTTGGTTTGTCTATGAGGAAGCTTAAAATTAGGTGGATGGAACACCTTAGAGCAATAAAAAATTGTGACCCGAAATATCCAATGGCAGTTCACTTTAAAGAACAACATAGACGAAATGAATTAGGTGATATCAAGTTTATGGGCATTGAACAAGTCACCATTGATAGAAGAGGGGGCGACTTGGAAGCGAAACTAAGATGTAGAGAAACGCACTGGATCAATAAACTACAGGCGGTACAGTTTGGACTGAATGTAGATCGAGAGATTTACACTCTGTTGAGTTAAGTTGAATTTCTAACGTCTCTTGACCGTTAACATGCACCATAGATTTCTAGTATATAATGTAATAATACCTTTTGGAATTTTTTTTATAGATCTCCTTCCTCCTGTACAATCGCAATAGTGACCATTATTTCTTTGGCTCACTATATTAATTATGCAACTTGAGTTTTATATTGCTTTCAGAACTACTTCGTATACTGATAGCGCGCTGTACTAATGCTATCAATCCTCATGGAGGTGAATTCTAGGTTCGGTCATAGTAGCATGCAAATAGAGCTTAAGCTCTTAATGCAATGTGTATCAGATAACTTTCTCAAATTTGTCTAATTAGTCTTTTTTATAATTTACACATTTTGAGATTGATTTTAACCCAATATAATACATTGGGTTTTGAATGTTTGAAGCTAAACGGATGTTAATTTAACCCATTCTATTAATGCTAGTCATTTAATCATAATAAAAAATCTAGAGTGACAAACTAGATAGCTTACTTTGCTAAAACTCGATATTATCATGGTGAACTAACCCTGGGTTCGATATCGATCTTGAATCTGTGGGTTTAGCCACTCAAGTATTAACCTTATTATCATTCGCAAACAATCTGAATTCTGAAAGTATCTTTGTATAAAAATTTTTTTTTTAATATTGAGATTTATAAAACCATTAATAAATAATGTCAGAGATCGTTTTGCAAACTATATAGTAGAATCATATTTTTTGATCAGTGAATAAAAATAGCTCACTATGCTAAGATAGCGTACTTCCATGTAGATCATGTTAAGGGTTGATAATTTTATTAGCATTGGCGGCCAGCTACTTCGCACTGGTGCGAAGTAGCTGGCCGCCAATGCTAATAAAATTATCAACAGCAGACGAGTGCATCTGGGCATGCTTGGGCACTTTGTTTATTAATCTACTACGCGGCAGTCCTGCCGCGCCAGATTGCACCATCTCAGCAAGAGAAGAGAGGCTGCGAGGGAAACAATTCCCGTTCGTCATGGCGCTACTGTTGCGGCACAAACAGGACCAGCAATCAATCCAGAGCCTTACATAGGTATATTTCTACTCCTGCCATGAAACTGATGGAACCCACTGAGGGTAACTACTTCTTCCAGCGTGCACCTGGGCACTAAGCCACACCCACTTAGGGCGGGACAATATTAAATTGCATGCTGGTGCTTCCTGTTGTTTTGAATGCAGTTGCCCCTGAGGAAGAAGTCAAACAGACTTTGAAACGCGTTGGGCATCGAAACTTTGTCTGGTGCGAAGTAGCTGGCCGCCAATGCTAATAAAATTATCAACAGCAGACGAGTGCATCTGGGCATGCTTGGGCACTTTGTTTATTAATCTACTACGCGGCAGTCCTGCCGCGCCAGATTGCACCATCTCAGCAAGAGAAGAGAGGCTGCGAGGGAAACGATTCCCGTTCGTCATGGCGCTACTGTTGCGGCACAAACAGGACCAGCAATCAATCCAGAGCCTTACATAGGTATATTTCTACTCCTGCCATGAAACTGATGGAACCCACTGAGGGTAACTACTTCTTCCAGCGTGCACCTGGGCACTAAGCCACACCCACTTAGGGCGGGAAAATATTAAATTGCATGCTGGTGCTTCCTGTTGTTTTGAATGCAGTTGCCCCTGAGGAAGAAGTCAAACAGACTTTGAAACGCGTTGGGCATCGAAACATTGTCTGGTGCGAAGTAGCTGGCCGCCAATGCTAATAAAATTATCAACAGCAGACGAGTGCATCTGGGCATGCTTGGGCACTTTGTTTATTAATCTACTACGCGGCAGTCCTGCCGCGCCAGATTGCACCATCTCAGCAAGAGAAGAGAGGCTGCGAGGGAAACGATTCCCGTTCGTCATGGCGCTACTGTTGCGGCACAAACAGGACCAGCAATCAATCCAGAGCCTTACATAGGTATATTTCTACTCCTGCCATGAAACTGATAGAACCCACTGAGGGTAACTACTTCTTCTAGCGTGCACCTGGGCACTAAGCCACACCCACTTAGGGCGGGACAATATTAAATTGCATGCTGGTGCTTCCTGTTGTTTTGAATGCAGTTGCCCCTGAGGAAGAAGTCAAACAGACTTTGAAACGCGTTGGGCATCGAAACTTTGTCTGGTGCGAAGTAGCTGGCCGCCAATGCTAATAAAACTATCAACAGCAGACGAGTGCATCTGGGCATGCTTGGGCACTTTGTTTATTAATATATATATATATATATATATATATATATATATATATATGCTACATGTATCGGTAAATTAGATTTCCATTTTTACATTATACCTTTTCATGAATGCAGCATGATATTAAAAGCGAAAACGTGCATATTGCAATTGCATGTCTCATCGTCCCAAAAAGGGGGGGAAAAATATATAGTTATTTTCAATAATGAGCGAATTCTCAGAGTACACCAAATATTAGTCCCAAGGGAGATGTGATATATTGAAAATAATATATATCCCAGATTAAAATCAAACTGGATTCACCGCATATGACACGTGCTTCGCTAATGTTGAACTCCCAATGGAGTGATAACATTAAGACCACAATAACACAAATAATTAAATAAACATCTAGTTTCATACCTAGATGTAAAGCTTAAATCAAAAGTAACATAAACCATATCTGAATGTATGTCCTTTTCAAACCTTCTCTGTACACTCTGGGTAGAGAAAAAAGCAAAATAGCAGAATTAAAAGTGAATAGAGTGGTGACAGAATTAAGATAAGGACATGATTAATCAGGTTTTCATTTGATACAAAAGCCCCCTATTGAATAGGTATACAAAAATATCATATGAGTGATCCCACGCAAACAGAAAAACATTAAGCATGGACGCTAGGGTCCTAAATAGGACAAACTCTAGGAATCTGTTAGACCCGGCCTCGTAGCATGGCTCTTCCTGTCCTCGAACTACCTAACCTGGTACCTGGGACCCCAAGCACACGGCCCAGCCGATCCGTCCCACCAGAACACACACACGCGACCCGGGCATCCCCGTCCATGGCCTCTCTCCTTTCGGCCACCCCGGGCACGCGTGCCCACTTCATGCACCAAGATGGCCGCCCGGCCCCAGCACAACCCGGGCCTAGAGGCGCCACTCCGGCTGGAGGACATCACGCTTCCAGGGGATGAGAGAGGGAGGAGCAGTTTCTATCGCACCTCTGAACTCCCCTGGGACGATGGGTTTCGATCGGCCCTCCGGCCTCCCTGAGGGCTGGCTCCACGCCTGCTGGGTGTCTGGGACTCCTCCCGACCCGGCCCTGAAAGGATCAAAAGACAATGGCAGGAAACCTCGACAAGCGACCCCCAGGTGACAAGACCCCTGCCTGCACAGACTCCGGACATCAAAGAGGGGTCGACCTATAACAAGGGGTGCTCTGGAACTGTCCGGCAGATTCGCCTTGGAACATCTGAGCCCTGCTGAGTGACTCGCGGCTCCCTGAAGATCGTAAGACCACCAAACTTGTGCTTGAGCCCTGCTGAGTGACTCGCGGCTCCCTGAAGATCGTAAGACCACCGAACTTGTGCTTGAGCCCTGCTGAGTGACTCGCGGCTCCCTGAAGATCGTAAGACCTCCGAACTTGTGCCTGAGCCTGCTGAGTGACTCGCGGCTCCCTGAAGATCGTAAGACCTCCGAACTTGTGCTTGAGCCTGCTGAGTGACTCGCGGCTCCCCCAGACTCTCTTGGGTCCCGCCGGACCCCACGTCGACAAGCGTATCCCCCGGCTCGAGGATTGTGAGCTGTGCGCCGGGTACGCTCCTGCATTTGATCCATATCCCCCCAAAGACTGTCCCGCTACCTTCTACCCCCGCCAAGACTCTGTGAGCCCACGCTCTGCTTGTAAATATCTGCCTTGCTGATCATAAAGATCCTACCACTTCGATTTGATAAAGCTTGAATCCTAAGAACCCTCGGTGTGGTGTCTCTTTGTCGTGTGGTGCCGAGTGTACGATCCTAGATACGAGATTCCTCCCCTGCGGAGTCTCCCGCCAGTGCCCGGCTACGATACTTTGAGGGTGGGTCTCAGGACAGTCAGGGCCCCCTCCGGGCCCCTCTGAGGTCCCCTTCTAACAGAATCCAAATGGTAACCACCAAGTTCGGGACAAATGCCCTACTCTAAAGCACCATACCATGTGTAAGTCTAAGCATGGGACCACAACTCTTACATAAATATAAACATAATAAATGACAAATGTCTGTATAGCACTGAACCTGAGATCAAGTCGATACCACTATAAATGTGTTATTGATCTAAAATACATAATGTCACAAAAAATTTAAGTAATGTAAAAATGGGAAGGGGATAACAAGTATTACAGATTACAGTTACAGGATAATAAAAGAAAACGGGTCCAACTTCAGAATTAAATGGGGTTACGGACATAAATTCTGGAAGGCAGTGTTTCAAAGGCCAATAAGGGTATTGAGTTCTTCTTCCCTATTCATGCCAAAGGGTATTCTGGTGTTTAAGTCGATAATATATCTTGATTCAAGAACACACAGTTGCTTCTCTCTGTCCCTACCACATATGTGTTTAAATATTCGGTCAATACCACAGAAAGTAAGTAATTTGTTATTACCACTATGTGAATTGTAAAAATGCAGTGCTACCGGGTAGCTGAAATCCATATTGGATCTCGCCCTTTGATGTTCTAAAATACGTTTCTTCAGCTGATATTTCGTACTCCCTATGTATCTCATGCCACAAGGACACTCCAGTAGGTATATAACATGGTCAGTGGAACATGCAATATACTTTTTAATAGTTCTCTCTCTGCCATCATGGGTTCGGAATGTTTGCAGCTGGTGGTGTATCTGCAGGCCTTGCACTTATGGAAACCCTCCTTCAATTGTAGCCAAGTTTTGGTGGGTTGAGTCTGTTTATAACTCCGAACCAACTTGTCCTTAAGGGACATTGGTCGTCTATAAGTTATGGTTGGTGACTCCCCTACTCTTTTGCCAATTATAGGGTCTGTCTTGATAAGGCCCCAATGTTTTTTCAACAAAAATCTAAAGTTATTAGATTTCACATTGTATGTAGTAATCATGCGGGGGCTGCTGGTAAGTGCGTCCCTAACGGGTGAAATATTAGATTTCCCAAAGAGAACCTCAGTTTGTTTCTTGTTGCCCAGTTTGTCAGTGGCTTGTTTCAGAATCCTATCCATCTTTCCACGTTGTTTGAATCTTTAAAATCATATTTGCACTTTCCGCATTGTAGCCCTTATCTGTACTACAATTTCTACGTGCACGTAGTAACTCCCTATAAGTAATACTATTGATCAGGGAAGGGGTGATGTCTGTGTGCATGTAATAGGGCATTGCCTGCAGTGTCCTTCCTAAACAAGGCAGTAGTGAGTCTGTTCTGATCCACTGTGCTTCTGATATCAAGAAAGTCACTGGAAGTTTTACTCATGCAGTGAGTGAAACTAAGATTCAAATCATTGGTTGACAATACATCGATGAACTCCTCAGCCAATTCCAAACCTCCATCCCAAATGATGAAGAGATCATCGATGTATCTCAACCATAAGGTGACATGTTCTGTATATTTCTCAAGGGCATCAGTCCATACCGCCTGCTCCTCCCACCAGCCGAGAAACAGATTCGCCAAGCTGGGGGCGAAGGAAGGGCCCATGGCCATGCCAAATCTCTGCCGATAGTGTTTTATTGAATAAAAAGATGTTTTCCTGTAAACATTAATCTTTTCTAAGCTTAACCAGTTCATGTGTTAGTACGGAGTGGAATGCCTCAGTGTTGTCATAGGCAACATTGGGATTAAATTTAGATTTCATTTTGAACGCTTCTTGGAACGTTATCCACAGTGAACCCCAAACTCTGCAATTGGATCCCAGTGGGTTCATCACTATTGTGTGTATTATTGGTTTCCAATTCATGGATTTGTAAGATAGTTTCGATTTCATCCATTGAAAAGTTGGTTTCAAAATGAAATCTAAATTTAATCCCAATGTTACCTATGAAAACATTGAGGCATTCCACTCCGTACTAACACATGAACTGGTTAAGCTTAGAAATGATCAAAACTATCTCATCAAGGACAACCTTACGAAAAAACAGAGAGAGGCACTGAAAGGTTTGCTGGAGGATTCTATAACGATCAAACCATCAGACAAAGGTGAAAATGTTGTATTAATGAATACAGAAGACTATAACAAGGAGGCCACACACCAGTTAAATGATGAAAACTGTTATGAAGTCATCAGTTGGAAGTAATACGAAGCTACAATAAGAAAATACCATGATCTTCTTAACGAGTGGTGGAAGGATGGATTCCTGGATGATGACGAGTTCAAATTTTTGAAAAATTACAATCCTAAAGTACTATGTCTATTTCTGTTACCAAAGGTACATAAACATCCCACGAAACCACCAGGGAGGCTGATTGTGTCATCGAACAATGGCCTTCTAGAAAATACGTCTATCTTCTTGGACTACTTTCTATCCCCATATGTTTCAGATCTTAGATCATATTGCAAAGATACAACTGAATTTTTAAAGACAATTCATGACATTAAGTGGGAAACTGGCAATGTGATGATTTACCTTGACGTGTGTTCATTGTATACATGCATTGATCAACATAAAGGGCTTGAAGCTTGTATGTATTACCTGCAACGACAATCCATAGGTATGCTGAATCACACCCTTATGCTGAAACGAATAATGCTTTTTTGTTTACAGGAAAATATCTTTGTATTCAATAAAACTCTGTATCGGCAGAGATCCGGCACGGCCATGGGCACCTGCTTCGCCCCCAGCTTGGCTAATCTGTTTCGCAGCTGGTGGGAGGAGCAAGTTGTATGGACTGATGCCCTTGAGAAATACACAGAACATGTCCCGTTATGGTTGAGATACATCGATGATCTCTTCATCATTTGGGATGGAGGTTTGGAATTGGCTGAGGAGCTCATCGATGTATTGTCAACCAATGATTTGAATCTTAGTTTCACTCACTGCATGAGTGAAACTTCCTGTGACTTTCTTGATATCAGAGTCACAGTGGATCAGAACAGACTCACTACTGCCTTGTTTAGGAAGGACACTGCAGGCAATGCCCTATTACATGCACACGGTCATCACCTCGCGTCCCCGATCAATAGTATTCCTTATGGGGAGTTACTACGTGCACATAGAAATTGTAGTACAGATAAGGGCTACAATGCGGAAAGTGCAAATAGAATTAAAAGATTCAAACAACGTGGCTACACGGATAAGATACTGAAACAAGCCACTGACAAACTGGGCAACATGAAACAAACTGATGTTCTCCTTGGGAAATCTATTATTTCACCAGCAGTCCCTGCATGATTACTACATACAATGTGAAATCTAATAACTTTAGATTTCTGTTGAAAAAAGAATGGGGCATTATCAAGGCGAACCCTATAATTGGCAAAAGAGGAGGGGAGTCACCGACCATAACTTATAGACGACCAATGTCCCTTAAGGACAAGTTGGTTCATAGTTATCAACAGACTCAACCCACCAACACTAGGCTACAATTGAAGGAGGGTTTCCATAAGTGCAATTCCTGCAAGGCCTGCAGATACACCACCAGCTGCAAAACTTCCAGAACACATGATTGCAGAGAGAGAACCATCAAAAAGTGTATTACATGTACCACTGACCACGTTATATACCTACTAGAGTGTCCCTATGGCATGCGATACACAGGGAGTATGAAACATCAGCTCAAGAAACGTATTTTAGAACATCTAAGAGCGATATCCAATATGGATTTTAGCTACCCGGTAGCCCGGCATTTTTACAATTCACATAGTAGTAATAACAAATTACTTACTTTCTGTGGTATTGACCGAATATTTAAACACATACGTGGTGGGGACAGAGAGAAGCAACTGCGTATTCTTGAATCAAGGTATATGATCGACTTAAACACCAGGATGCCCTTTGGCATGAATAGGGAAGAAGAACTCAATACCCCATATTGGCCTTTGAAACACTGCCTTCCAGAATTTATGTCCGTGACCCCATTTAAGTCTGAAGTTGGACCGTGTCCTTTTATTATCCTGTAACTGTAATACTTGTTATCCCCTTCCAATTTTTACATCACTTATATTTTTTGTGACATTATGTATTTTAGATCAATAGCACATTTCATAGTGGTATCAACTTGATCTCAGGTTCAGCCCTATACAGACATTTGTCATTTATTATGTTTATATTTATGTAAGAATTGTGGTCCTGTGCTTTGATTTACACATGGTATGCTGCTTTAGAGTAGGGCATTTGTCCCGTACTTGGTGGTTACCATTTGGATTCCCCGAGTTTGTCCTATTTAGGACCCTAGCGTCCATGCTTAATGTTTTTCTGTTTGCATGGGATCACTCATATGCTATTTTTGTATACCTATTCAATAGGGGGCTTTCGTATCAAATGAAAACCTGATTAATCATGTCCTTATCTTAATTCTGTCACCACTCTATTCACTTTTAATTCTGCTATTTTGCTTTTTTCTCTACCCAGAGTGTATTGAGAAGGTTTGAAAAGGACATATATTCAGATGTGGTTTATGTTACTTTTGATTTAAGCTTTACATCAAGGTATGAAACTAGATGTTTATTTAATTATTTGTGTTATTGTGGTCTTAATGTTATCACTCCATTGGGAGTTTAACATCAGCGAAGCACGTGTCATATGCGGTGAATCCAGTTTGATTTTAATCTGGGATATATAATATTTTGAAATATCACATCTCCCTTCGGACCAATATTTGGTGTACTCTGCGATTTCGCTCATTATTGAAAATAACTATATATTTTTTCCCCCATTTCGGGACGATGTGACATGCAATTGCAATATGCACGTTTTTGCTTTTAGTATCATGCTGCATTCATGAAATGGTATAATGTAAAAATGGGAATCTAATTTACCGATACATGTAGCAATTTGCACCACATTAACTGCAAGAGTGTGTATATATATATATTCACTTAAAAAACCATAGGTTTCACACATGTTATAGTTAGCTGGACATTTCCCTCGTAAAAAAACAATGAAATTCCCCCGTTATAGTTAGTGCAGGCAACTATAACTCACGCGACCGCAATCCTCTGCTGATGACGTCAGATATTACATCACTGTATTTAGACACCTATTTACCCATGTCTTCTTCCATTAATCTTTAGCTATACATATATTACAAATATTTATTTTTCAGAAAGACACATATTTAATCAGTGATGTAATATCTGACGTCATCAGTAGAGGATTGCGGTCGCGTGAGTTATAGTTGCCTTCACTAACTATAACGGGGGAATTTCATTGGTTTTTTACGAGGGAAATGTCCAGCTAACTATAACATGTGTGAAACCTATGGTTTTTTAAGTGAATTTGCAAGGTTTTTTAAATGCTAATTCCTAAATATAACGTGTGTGAAACCTATGGTTTTTTAAGTGAATTTGCACGTTTTTTTAAATGCTAAGTTATGTATTTATTAATATTTTTTTTTTCAGGTTCGTCACCGTGCGCGCACTGTGCGCTTCGCGCATCGTGCGCACACTGTGGGCGCACCGTGCGCTTCGCGCACCGAGCACCCACGATGCGTTTTCCGTGCCGTGCGCGCACAGTGCACGCACCCCGCGCTTTTTCGAAAAAACAAAAAACATTTTTTTTCATCCTTGGGGGTCCTTCAGTGACCCCCCTGACAAAGGCTAGGGGGTCAGGACCTGTCCACCCTGCCCCCTTTTGACATTCTCCACCTTTGTTTTTCACTGCCTCAGACTGCGAGAGATAAAATGGCGGCCGACACTTTCTGATTTCGACCGACTGGAATGTTTACTGTCATGTAACCACCAATCAGAATTACGCTCGCGCACGTCAGCGTGCGCGTACGGTATGCTTACCGTACGCGCACGGTGCGCGCCTATAGATATATATGTACTTTTAACTGATATTTTCTCAGGAACTACAGAACAGATTGACTTCAGATATTCAAAAGGCACATCCCTGACCTGAGGACTTTCTCTTTGCCAAATTTAAAATAATTCTGTTCAGCCGTTCGGGCTGTACCTTGGACTAAAGGTCCCTATGGAAAAATGCATGGGGAAAACGCGTTTTGGGACCCCCCTTTTTTCTCGGCCCCCGCTTGACTAATCACCCCGAGACTTTCAAGGTAGGAGCGGAGCGGAGCGCCCCACCTATTTTGAAAAATTCGCGAGGATTCGTCAGCCGGCGCCAAAGTTATTCAAAATAGAATTTTCAGATTTCCTATGGAAACACGGTCCTAACTATAACTATCTACTGGCGACCGCCAGTAGATTATATATATATATATATATATATATATATATATATATATATATATATTATCTACTGGCGGTCGCCAGTAGATAGTTATAGTTAGGACCCTGTTTCCATAGGAAATCCGCAACATTCTATTTTGAATAACTTTGGCGCAGGTCGACGAATCCTCGCGAATTGTTCAAAATAGGTGGGGCGCTACGCTCCGCTCCTACCCTGAAAGTCTCGGGGGGATTCGTCAAGCGGGGGCTGAGATAAAAGGGGGGTCCCAAAACGCGTTTTTCCCATGCATTTTTCCATAGGACCTTTAGACAGAGATACAGCCCGAACGGCTGAACAGAATTTAATGAAATTTGGCAGAGAGGTAGTCCTCAGGTCAAGGAAGTGCCTTTTGTAGGTTTGGTGTAAATCTGTTCAGTAGATTCTGAGAAAATAGCCTTTAAATCAATATATATATCTGAGCCAGCTTACGGTGCGCTTACGGTGCGCTTACCGTACGCGTACGGTGACGTGCGCGAGCGCGATTCTGATTGGCCGTTAGATCTTAGTAAACATTCGAATCGGTCGAAACCAGGAAGCGGCGGCCGCCATTTTCTCTCTCGCACTCTGACAGGGGGTTGAAAAACAAAGTGCAAAACCATGTAAAGGGGCTGTTTAGACAGCTCCCAAGCACCTAGCCATGTCGAGGGAGTCCCCAACGATCCCCCAAGTGAAAAAAGGGAATTTTAATTTTTTCGAAAATTTCGCCGATTACGCTTACCATACGTGTACGGTAATAAATAATAATAAAAAAAAAAAAATCCACATTCTCACCACCCCGTGTGCAAATGGTGCCCGAAGGGCAACATTTGTGCATGGCTTATTACAGATGAACAAAACATATATTTTACCTGTCACAACGATGCTCATCATATGTCCTCCATGTGCGCACGGTGCGCGAAGCGCATCGTGCGTTCATGGCCCATCTAGCGTAACGTGGGCACGCGGTGCGCTTCGCGCACCGCGTGCTCACTGTGCGCGCACGGAACGAACTGCGTTAAGTGGGCGCGCACGCCACAAATGGCGTAAAGTAACTTAGCATTTAAAAAACCGTACAAATTCACTGAAAAAACCATAGGTTTCACACACGTTATATTTAGGAATTAGCATTTAAAAAACCTTGCAAATTCACTGAAAAAACCATAGGTTTCACACATGTTATAGTTAGCTGGACATTTTACTGATAAAAAACCAATGAAATTCCCCCGTTATAGTTACTGTAGGCAACTATAACTCACGCAACCGTAATCCTCTGCTGATGACATATGTGTCTTTATGAAAAAAAAATATTTGTAATATATGTATAGCTAAAATTTAATGGAAGAAGACATGGGCAAATAAGTGTCTAAATACAGTATTAGCATCAGCAGAGGATTGCGGTCGCGTGAGTTATAGTTGCCTACAGTAACTATAACGGGGGAATTTCATTGGTTTTTTATCAGTAAAATGTCCAGCTAACTATAACATGTGTGAAACCTATGGTTTTTTCAGTGAATATATATATATATATATATATATATATATATATATATATATATATATATATATATATATATATATATATATATATATATATATATATATCAAAAAACTCCTACTCCAACGAGAACAGGTAGAGGCCACACCAGGGGTAACGTTGGAAGATCTTTAATTGATGACAGCGTGTGCATAATGCATTTCAGCCTTTCGGCCTTCCTCAGATGCTGCTGCATTGCAAGAGATAACTCCACCCCCACCTTTCATTGTCCAGAGTCACTGCCATTGGCGGAAATCCGCTGACCCACGGTCACATGTGTGCAACCCCACTGTAGTTCTGCCACAACTACAGCTACCAGAATGCTGTAGGCTCGGGTGAGTGTTGCTAGGCAGTGGCTAAATAAAATAACCCCCATAAATGTAGGGTTTTATTCTGGAACGGTGCGGAGTGTTCAAATAGAGAGTCTTGCAAAAAAGAAAGAATTGCCGATCCTCCTCTGGTCCCCTTTAGCGCTCCAGCCTCGTTGCACGTTTGCCGTCCGGACCATGAAACGGAGTTGCAGTGAACCCGTCTCCATGTCAAATGACAAGCTGCACCACGCAGAAGTCCAGGGTTCAGGCATGTACTTCGGGGCGGGCCGGAGTCAATTCAATCCCTTGAATCAAACAAAAGCTGCTCGCAGCGGATGCCAGTGATGTCCCCGGCCTCTTGTCGGAACGGGGCCTCCCACGCATCTCTGGCCGACGCGAAAACATCAAAAAACTCCTACTCCAACGTGAACAGGTAGAGGCTACACCAGGGGTAACGTTGGAAGATCTTTAATTGATGACAGCGTGTGCATAATGCATTTCAGCCTTTCGGCCTTCCTCAGATGCTGCTGCATTGCAAGAGATAACTCCACCCCCACCTTTCATTGTCCAGAGTCACTGCCATTGGCGGAAATCCGCTGACCCACGGTCACATGTGTGCAACCCCACTGTAGTTCTGCCACAACTACAGCTACCAGAATGCTGTAGGCTCGGGTGAGTGTTGCTAGGCAGTGGCTAAATAAAATAACCCCCATAAATGTAGGGTTTTATTCTGGAACGGTGTGGAGAGTTCAAATAGAGAGTCTTGCAAAAAAGAAAGAATTGCCGATCCTCCTCTGGTCCCCTTTAGCGCTCGGGCCTCGTTGCACGTTTGCCGTCCGGACCATGAAACGGAGTTGCAGTGAGCCCGTCTCCATGTCAAATGACAAGCTGCACCACGCAGAAGTCCAGGGTTCAGGCATGTACTTCGGGGCGGGCCGGAGTCAATTCAATCCCTTGAATCAAACAAACATATAATATATGTGTATATAATATATATGTATATTATCTACTGGCGGTCGCCAGTAGATAGTTATAGTTAGGACCGTGTTTCCATAGGAAATCTGAAAATTCTATTTTGAATAACTTTGGCGCCGGTTGACGAATTCTCGCGAAGTTTTCAAAATAGGTGGGGCGCTCCGCTCCTACCCTGAAAGTCTCGGGTGATTAGTCAAGCGGGGGCCGAAAAAAAAGGGGGTCCCAAAATGTGTTTTCCCCATGCATTTTTCCATAGGGACCTTTAGTCCAAGGTACAGCCCGAACGGCTGAACAGAATTATTTGAAATTTGGCAAAGAGAAAGTCCTCAGGTCAGGGATGTGCCTTTTGAATATCTGGAGTCAATCTGTTCAGTAGTTCCTGAGAAAATTTCAGTTAAAAGTACATATATATCTATAGGCGCGCACCGTGCGCGTACGGTAAGCATACCGTACGCGCACGCTGCCGTGCGCGAGCGTAATTCTGATTGGTGGTTACATGACAGTAAACATTCCAGTCGGTCGAAATCAGGAAGTGTCGGCCGCCATTTTGTCTCTCGCAGTCTGAGGCAGTGAAACAAAGGTGCAGAATGTGAAAAGGGGGCAGGGTGGACAGTTCCTGACCCCCTAGCCTTTGTCAGGGGGTTACTGAAGGACCCCCAAGGATGAAAAAAACATTTTTTTTTTCGAAAAAGCGCGGGGTGCGCGCACTGTGCGCGCACGGCAAGCACAACGCATCGTGGGCGCTCGGTGCGCGAAGTGCATCGAGCGCCCACAGCGCGCGCACGGTGCGCGCACGGTGAAGAACCTGAAAAAAAAAATTAGTAATAAATACATAACTTAGCATTTAAAAAAAACGTACAAATTCACTTTAAAAACCATAGGTTTCACACACGTTATAGTTAGGAATTAGCATTTAAAAAACCTTGCAAATTCACTTAAAAAACCATAGGTTTCACACATGTTATAGTTAGCTGGACATTTCCCTCGGAAAAAAAACAATGAAATTCCCCCGTTATAGTTAGTCCAGGCAACTATAACTCACGCGACCGCAATCCTCTGCTGATGACGTCAGATATTACATCACTGATTAAATATGTGTCTTTCTGAAAAATAAATATTTGTAATATATGTATAGCTAAAGATTAATAGAAGAAGACATGGGTAAATAGGTGTCTAAATACAGTGATGTAATATGTGACGTTATCAGCAGAGGATTGCGGTCGCGTGAGTTATAGTTGCCTGCACTAACTATAACGGGGGAATTTCATTGTTTTTTTTCCGAGGGAAATGTCCAGCTAACTATAACATGTGTGAAACCTATGGTTTTTTCATTGTTTTTTTCCGAGGAATATCGAAATTTACAGATATCGATATTTGGGAATTCTGCCATCTGATTGGCTGAGGCGTTACGAGCACGAGCTTGCTGCTTTTTGGCTGCGAGCGCTGCGAGCGGTTACAACTAGGAAGTGTTGGCCGCCATTTTGTGATTCTGTCGAAGCGAGTAAGGGGAAAAAGGGCAAAAAAAGTGGGAAAGAGGAGGGTAGGAGCACTGTAACCTCTGTGGGGTGTTTAGGGTGTGCTATAGACGGGGTGTGAAGCGAACTATTCACCCCTAGCAATGTGAAAGTGCTGGGCTACGGAAATTAAGTGAGGTATTGCCTAGAATCTGATACTGCTAAGGTGAGCTGGTGCGGGAGTCGGGGATTAAAGCGTGAGCCTAAATTGTGTGTCTTATGCTGTGAAGTCATGTGCCGTGGCCGCTGCACTACACCTGTGGAAGTAGTACCAGCATGTGTTTATACCTACTAGGACGAACTACTGACCCGTACTGGTCTGAAAGTCCTGGGGTACGGAAAATATGTGAGGTATTGTGTACAGTCTCATGGTGCTAGGCTGAGCTGCTGCCGGACTCGGGGATGAAAGCGTAAGTCCAAACAGTGTGTCATATGCTGTGAAGTCATGTGCTCTGGCAGCTGTGCCACATCTGTCCAAGTAGTGTCAGTATGTAGTTATACCTACTCAGAGGAACTTTTGTTTCGAACATTGTAACTTGTGTATGGTGCTTAGGGGGTGTTATACAGGGAGTGCAAAGGTAAATTCACGCGTATCAAATCAATTCGGTATTTGTAAAGTGCAAACTACTCACTCCTACGGGTCTGATGGCGCTGGGGGCGTAAGCTGAGCTGCTGACGGACTCGGGGTAAAGCCGGTGAACTACTGACCCCTACTGGTCTGAACGTGCTGGGTACGGAAATTCAGTGAGGTATTGCCTAGAGTGGCATGCTGCTAAATTGAGCTGCTGCTGGACTCGGGTATGAAACCGTGTGCCTGTGTTTGCTATGCTGTGAAGTCATGTGCTCTGGGCACTGTGCCACACTTGTCCAACTTGTATATGGTGCTTAGGTGGTGTTGTACAGGGAGTGCGAAGGTAAATCAATACGGTATTTGTAAAGCGCAAACTACTCACCCCTATGGGGGAGTAGAGGTGGTGATCAAAGCGAGAGCTCAGTGCTGCAAAGTTAGATGGTCTGGCTGCTGCGTCACAGCTGTGTGGAGAATAGATTTTGGCTAGGGTGCGGGAGTTGCCGTTACCTGGCCCTAAAATAGCAGGCCTAAGTTGTCAGTTATAGGGTGGCTCTAAAAAGAGCCCTTGTGTTGATTAGTTGGAGCTACATATAAGTGCGGATGCACAGCTTCAAGTTATTCAGGAAAACTCGATTTCCATGATCTGTGAAGTGTACTCCATCACTTCTGTAAATAACAGCCATATCAAAACGTATGTTGTTCTTGTAGATGGACCCCATTTTGTGGTCTGTGAGGTATGCAGACACAGCTTTGTTGAGTTTCTTCCTAGAATTGTTATGACCATTTCCACTTCTGTCTTTGGCATATATTGGATTATACAAAGACAGTTTGAGGGAAAAGTAACATCAATTGTCCAAAGGTGTCTTCATAAGCATTTCCAAAACTACCCCAGTCAATGTGCCTAGGTCGTTTCCGCCACAGTGCACAATCATGAGGTCAGAGTGTTGGAGATGCAAACAGGTTTTAACCAAAGGCAACAATTGGTGCCACTTCAATCCTCTCTGTGCAAACCATTTAATGTCCCCATTTTTTAAACCTAGGTCTAAGTCAATACGCCTCTGTTCTGCATACCTCTTGCACCAGAAAATATAGCTATGTCCTACAATCCACACTAGCATTTTGAAGGTATGGCTGGAAGGTATGGAACGATGTCTGTAGCTCATGCAGTTCCTTGGTAGAATAAGAGATATGTTTAAAGATGGGGAACTACTTTTTATTGCCATACAAAACGATACGTGATTGGGAGACGAAAAGCATTCTTTTTTAAAAGTAGGGTGCACATTTGTTTTGTGGAAAAGCATCTTTGTGATTGGTTAAGAAAAAGTAGTTTCAACGTAGAGTACATATCATAGGATAAAAGTTGTCAACTCACCACACCTGCTGCTTGCATTTGGAAGGCACTGTTCGAACTTAAAACAATTGTGAACTTTTAACCTGCACGTGCCGTTAAATGTTCAAGAAAATGTGGCAAAAAAATATGGTTAAGTTTAAAAAGATTGATGAACTTTTAACCTGCACATGTTGTAGAATGTTCTAGAAAGTGTGTTGTTAGAATACGTTGCACTTCTGACTTCTATGTGTTGCTGAATAGTTTTAAAAAACTGTTTATATGGAAAATTAAAAAGAAACCAAGAGAGAGAAGTTTTGAAACCTAAAAAAATCAAGGAACTATTCTAATTTGTTCTTTACATGTATTTATGTGTGGAGCAACAAAATTATAGACAGAACAGCACCAGGAAGAGGAAGAAGCAGGGAGAGGGGGGACGGGGCGAGATGTGCAGAATGGCAGACATGCACAATTAAGTATAGCACAAGTATAGACAAACAATGGCCAAAATGAGATACACCAACTGTGAGAAAGTGCCATCTTTCTTGCATGGTATGCCCCCACTTTTTGCTGAATTGCTGAATGTACTTTGACTGAGTGTGCCCTGGACTCCTGCCAATCAGGTGTCCAGGGCCTATGTTCCCTTCCCTAAAACAAACCAAACCCAAATTGGCAAAACCTGGCCACATGTCAGCCCCTGGTAAATGGTACCCTAGGTACCCAGGGCCTTGTGACCAGGGAAGGCCTCTAAGGGCTGCAGAACTCCTTGTGCCACCCTTAGAGGCCCTGTACCCTTACACACACACCCTGCATTTGCATGCTGAGTGTTTGGGTGCATGACAAAAACAAAGTCGTCATGACACACATCCCTGTGTGCCATGCCCATCACCTACATTGCCATGGCATACATCAGCCACCCCTCTAGCTGGGTGCCTTATGCCAATGGTGTGGGCACTGGAGCAGGAGCCCTGTGCCCCTACAGTGCCCAGGTCCATTCCTGAGCACTGTAATTGCAGTGCTGCCATTTAAGAGTACGTGGTGCTGAGAGCTCGTCAAACACGAGCTCCACAGCCCCATAATGGCAACACTAAAGACTGAGAAGTTTGGTATCAAACTTCTCAGCACATTAAACCCACACTGATGCCAGTGTGGGATTTAATGTACCCAGCACGACAGAGGACATCTTAGAGGTGCCCCCTTAAACCTAACCTACAATCCACGTCTGCTCTGAGGCTGCCTAGGCTGCCACCCAGCAGACATGTTGCTGGACCCCTGGGTAGGAGAGCCCCTGCTCTCCTGGGCCTGCAACAATGCACATCCTGGGCGAGGTGCTAAATTTCCTCCCCCAGGATGGGCAGGGGGAAGCTTCAAAGGCATGCCGCCTCTGTGAGCTTCCCCAGGCCACTGCAACCCCCCACTCTGGCGGGAAGCTTTGGCCGGAAACCCCAAATAAGGACAGGGGATGTGCCCGCCTGCCAACCCCACCCCTCAGGTGGGGGAGGCGAGGTGAAGCACATCTCCGGGCTCTCGCCATCTTGAAGATGGGGAGCCCTACCCTATCAGGAATAGGCTACTGCCCCCCTCCCACAGGAGAGAGGCAGGATAGGGGGTGTACCCAGCCCAGGACAGGGACCCATTGGTCCCTGCCCTTCACCTACCTGTAACGCCCCTAAATCTAGTATTTAGGGGCACCCTGAACCTTCCTTCCCCAGATTCCAGATTCAAAACTACAAAGAAGAGCAAGAAGAAAGAAGACCTGCCCTGCAGCTGCTAAACAGAGGAAGACACCAACTGCTTTGGCCCCAGCCCTACCGGCCTGTCGACCCTCGAACCTGCTCCTGCTCCAACCCGGCATCTCTTGTGGCCAGCAACCTCACAAACCCCGGAGGACCTGGCTACCTTTTGGCTCTAAGCCCCTGGGACTCCCATGAGTAGAGGCTCTACTCAAAACCTACCTCTAATCCCTGGCAGCAGCCCGGAACCGCAAACCCAGCACACTCTGCACCAGCCAAGCCTGGCTAGTGCCGGAGTGAACAAAGACCACGAGGACGACCCCACGGCGACTGTGACCCTGAGTCCGGCACCCAAGGACCTCCCTCGACCCTCCTGAAGAAGCCTGCAGCCTCAGAACAAGGTGCCCCCCTACCGCGATCAACAGAGGGTAAGATTTCCCGACACCAAAAGGCACCCCTGCACGCGGCGCCCCGCGGCCCCCTGTGCCCAAACCCGGGGTACCTACCTATCCTCCAACTACCCAACTTACCTCTCGAAGTGGTGGTGGCACCTGAAGAGTCCTCGTCCCCGAGCTTGCAGTCTTTTTCTAAACCGGAGATTTCCCATTGAAATCAATTCAGCGCCCGAAGGCTCAAAAGCACCCTGCCCCCAGCCGCCCGAGTGGCCCTGGCAGTGAAAACTCTACACCTACCTACTTCCCCACTTGCCCTGAGTAAGTGACCAGGAGCCCAGCTCCCACAGCCGCGTGGCTTGCCAGTCAGCAGCCACCAACCAAGGCCCCCCTATCCCTCGTAGGATAACATTGGGCCTAACTCTCTCTGCACCTGGCCGCCCTAGAGTCGCTGAGGGTGAACCAACTGTACCTACCTGACCCTGGGGACCCCTGAGTCTATGCCCAGAACTTCAACTCTGCCAGTCGAGTACTTACCCTTAAACCGATAACTCTATTTTCCTCATAGGGTAACATTGACTGGCTTTTTCCTGAAATTTCTTCTGTGTGGACTTTTCAAATCTTAAAATATTCACTAAAAATCAGCCGAGTAACGAAAACGAAATTACTCACCTGCTCTTAGGTGAGCTCCCAGTGCTGGATCTTGGTGCCCAGCACTGACTCTGAAAAATACTTACAACTGTACTTACCCGTAACCCAATTTTCTTCCATAGGAAATCATTGACTGTCTGTGAAATTTCTTCTAAGTGTCGATTTCTGCAATCTTTAAATATTCTTCAAAAATCGTATAATATCTGAAAACGTAATTACTTACCTGTTTTGGATAAAGGTCCCAGTACTGAGTCTAGGCACCCAGTACTGGATTACTAAAGTAACGAGAACATACTGTACCTGCAACTTGAATTTTCTTCCGTAGGGAATCATTGACTGTTTTCTTTGAAATATTTTCTAAGTGTCAACTTTTAAAATAGCTAAAGATTGTTTAAAAATCATTACAGTAATTAAGTCGACTTTCATCACTTGATTCTGAGTACTGACCCAGGACTGAATCTAGGATCCAGTCCTGGAATTCCAAAAGTAATCTAAAAAGTAATCTGTTGCAAATAACTTGAATTTTCCATTGAGCTCAATGCACTGTTGTGTTTAAAATAGAGTTGCCTATTGCAACTACTTGTAACTGTTTACAAAAGTCATTTGCATATTGCAAAAGTATTTATATGAAACATCTCACTCTGAGAAAGTATATTTTAAATCCAAGTGTTGGTTCTAAAATAAAACAAGCATATATTTTTTATATATAAACCATTGGCCTAGAGTTCAGTTATTGAGTGTGTGAGACCATTTGCTGACTGAGTGTGTACAACAAATGCTTTACACTGTCCTCTGATACTGCCTTACTGCTCGACCAAGCTACCACTTTAGAGAGTAAGGTTATATCTAACTTTAACCTCTGTCAAACCCTGGGGGACTGTGGACTCTGTACACCCTGTACCTATTAAGGAACAGTATATACAGAGCCACTTTCTCACATTGGTGGATCAGCGGTGGGTTATCATCTGATCACACGACAGAACTCTTAAAATTGCCTTTAGAATTCTGATTGGTCTTTCCAAAATTACTAAAAGTCTTGATAGGGCCTTGCTTAAGTCCCATTAGAATTTTAGAAAAATAAAAGTCACTATAGTTAGGGTAGAGGCTCAGAACTGTCAGGTTAGAATGACTCAAACAAACCCAGCTGTTAGTGACAATAATAACATGGACCTGGTGGAGGAGCTCGACCTCACACCTTACTTACACTTGTCTTTCATCGAATTGAGGTCCCTATGCAAACTTAAAAATTTACCAATGGGCCTGCATCCAACCAAACTAGGGCTCCAGGAGCTCTTGGCTGAGTATGCTAAGGACCACCCATCTGAACATGGTGATGGCCAGTCAGATGAGGAAGGGGAAGCAGAGGAGGTTGACAATAACCCCCCCATACTATCCCCTAGGGAGGAGAGGGCACCCATACCCTTCAATCCAAGGATTAGCATCTGGGAACCTAGAGATTACACAGGTGGCTCTGGTACCAGAGAGAACACTGGGGGACCCACCAGTGAAGAGGACAGCCTTAGGAGGCTGGCCAGAAGACTAGAACTGGAGTCCAGGCTCCTGGCTCTAGAAAAAGAAAGGAGAGAGATGGGTTTAGCACCCATCAATGGTGGCAGCAATAACAAAAATAAGGATAGGGAGGAAACTTCTGACCTTAAAATCCCCAAAAGGATTGTCCTTAAATTTGAGGAAGGTGATGATATCACCAAATGGTTCACAGCCTTTGAGAGGGCTTGTGATATCAGAAAAGTAAGGAAACCTCTCTGGGGGGCACTCCTGTGGGAACTGTTCTCTGGTAACTGCAGAGACAGGCTTCTGACCCTTTCTGGGCCAGAAGCAGGATCCTATGACCTCATGAAGAAAGCTCTGATTGAGGGATTTGGATTCACCACTGAGGAGTATAGAATTAGATTCAGGGGGTCTCACAAAACCCAGACCCAGTCCTGGATTGATTTTGTAGACTTCTCAGTGAAGACACTGGATGGTTGGTTAGTTGGACATGGTGTGCAGGATTTTACTGGATTGTATAATTTATTCATGAAGGAACATATATTGAGTAACTGCACAAATGAAAAGTTGCATCAGCATTTGGTAGACCTAGGTCTAATTTCTCCCCAAGAATTGGGAAAGAAGGCAGACCACTGGGTCAAGACTAGGGTGACAAGGACAGCCACTGGGGATGACCAAAAGAAAGTGGTCACAAAACCTCCCCAGGGGAAAGGTGGTGAGAATCCCCAAGATAAAAAGTCTAAGTCTTCCAAAGGGCCCCAAAAACCTGTTCAGGTGGGTGGGACCCAAACTACTCCCTATGTGCCCCAACCATATAGGGGGAAGAACTTTGATCCCTTAAAGGCCTGGTGTAATAACTGTAAGAAGTCAGGACACCTACCTAACTGTAGCTTGCCCCCAAAACAAAGCCCCTAAGGCACCCAGTACAGCTACTCCTGGGGCAGCAAGCATACAAATGGGATCAGAGTGGGAACACACTGAAGCAAGTCTAGTCTCCTTGGGAGAAGTGGAGTTTGCCACTGTGGCTGTGTGGCCCCCCAACTTAAAGAAATACTTACAGTACCCCTGGGTGAATGGAACTAGGGTAGAAGCTCTGAGGGATACAGGTGCCAGTGTCACTATGGTGAAAGACACACTGGTTTCCCCTAAGCAATACTTGATTGGGAAGTCTTACCCAGTCACCAACGCTGACAGTGTCACCACTAGTCATCCCATGGCCATGGTAACATTAGGCTGGTGGGGGGATGGGGGGGGGGGTTACTGGCCTGAAGCAGGTAGTGGTCTCTCCAAAGTTGCCAGCTGTCTGTCTGCTTGGAAATGATCTGGAAACCTCAGACTGGGCTGAGGTTGAGCTAAAGACCCATGCAGCCATGCTGGACATCCCTGAATTGGTGTGTGTGCAAACCAGAGCACAGAGCAAGAGGAAGGGTGAAAAAGTAGGTCTGGAGCCTGAAATAATGTCCCAGCCAACCAAGAGATAAGGAAAGAAGACTGGGGAACCAGCTTCTACACAGCAAAACATTCAGGACCCCTCTCCCCAGGGAGAGGATTTGGATACCCCTGAGGGAACTGAGTCCATGGAGCTTGACCCTTACCGGGTTGAACTCTTGGGCCCAGGGGGACCCTCTAGAGAAGAGCCGTGCCAGGGTCAGCGAGACTGTCCCACTCGTGAAAGCCTGAGGCAGCAAGCTGTTTCAGAAGCAAGGGGAGATGTCGGTGGTACCCACAGAGCTTATTGGGAAGAGGGATTACTGTATGCTGAGGCAAGAACCCCCACTCCTGGAGCCACCAGGAGGGTGGTAGTGCCACAGAAGTACAGGGAGTTCCTCCTAACTTTGGCTCATGACATCCCCCTAGCTGGACATCTAGGGCAATCCAAAACTTGGGAAAGGCTAGTGAGTCACTTTTACTGGCCCCAGATGCACCAAAAGGTGAAGGAGTTTGTCAGCTCCTGTGTTACCTGTCAAGCCAGTGGCAAGACAGGTGGCCACCCAAAGGCCCCCCTCATCACACTACCAGTGGTGGGGGTCCCCTTGGAAAGGGTAGGAGTGGACATTGTGGGTCCACTTGAACCTCCCACAGCCTCAGGGAACAAATGCATTCTAGTGGTAGTGGATCATGCCACTAGGTACCCTGAAGCAATTCCACTTAGGACTACTACAGCCCCTGCAGTAGCCAAGGCCCTCCTGGGTGTCTTCACCAGAGTGGGGATTCCTAAGGAGGTGGTTTCAGACAGAGGTTCCAACTTCATGTCTGCTTACCTAACACACATGTGGAAGGAGTGTGGAGTGCAGTATAAGTTTACTACACCCTACCACCCACAAACCAATGGCCTTGTTGAGAGATTCAACAAGACATTGAAAGGTATGATCATGGGTCTCCCTGAGAAACTCAAAAGGAGATGGGATGTCCTGTTACCATGCCTGCTTTTCGCTTACAGGGAGGTACCACAGAAGGGAGTAGGTTTCTCACCCTTTGAACTTCTGTTTGGTCATCCTGTAAGGGGACCACTTTGTCTTGTAAAAGAGGGCTGGGAGAGGCCTCTTCAAGAGCCCAAACAAGACATAGTGGACTATGTGCTTGGCCTAAGGTCCAGAATGGCTGAGTACATGGAAAAAGCATCCAAGAACCTTAAGGCCAGCCAGGAGCTCCAGAAGCACTGGTATGACCAAAAAGCTGCACTGGTTGAATTTCAACCTGGGCAACAGGTGTGGGTTTTGGAGCCAGTGGCACCAAGGGCTCTCCAAGATAAATGGAGTTGCCCTTACCCTATCCTAGAAAGAAAGAGTGAGGTCACCTATCTAGTTGACCTGGGCACTAGCAGGACACCCAAGAGGGTCATCCATGTGAACCGCCTCAAGCTCTACAATGACAGGGCTGACATCACCATGCCGATGGTGACTGATGAGGAGCAGGAAGCAGAGAGTGAACATCTCCCTGACCTCCTCTCCTACAGCCCAAAAGATGGATCAGTAGATGGTGTGATCTTCTCAGACACCCTCTCTGCCGAACAGCAGACTGACTGCAAGCAGGTCTTGCAGCAGTATGCTAGCCTCTTTTCCCTGACCCCTGGTCTGACAAACTGGTGTACCCATGATGTTGACACTGGTGACAGTGCACCTGTCAAAAACAAAATCTATCGACAGTCAGACCAAGTCAAGGAGAGCATCAAAGCTGAGGTCAGCAAGATGCTGGAGTTAGGGGTCATTGAACCCTCTGAGAGCCCCGGGCCAGCCCAGTTGTTCTGGTCCCCAAACCTCATCAGCAAGGAGAAAAGAGAGAGATGAAGTTCTGTGTGGACTATAGAGGGCTCAACTCTGTCACCAAGACAGATGCTCACCCTATCCCAAGAGCAGATGAACTGGTAGATAAATTAGGGGCTGCCCAATTCCTCAGTACCTTTGACTTAACTGCAGGGTACTGGCAGATTGGCATGGTCCCAGGAGCAAAAGAAAAGACAGCATTCTCCACCTCTGATGGGCATTATCAGTTTACTGTGATGCCCTTTGGGTTAAAGAATGCCCCTGCCACTTTCCAGAGGCTGGTGAACCATGTCTTGGCTGGGCTGGAGTCCTTTAGTGCAGCTTATCTTGATGATATTGCTGTCTTTAGCTCCACCTGGCAGGATCACCTGATCCACCTTGGAAAAGTTTTAGAGGCTCTGCACAATGCAGGTCTCACTATCAAGGCATCCAAATGCCAGATAGGGCAGGGCACTGTGGTGTACTTGGGCCACCTTGTAGGTGGAGGCCAGGTACAGCCCTTACAACCCAAGATCCAGGCCATCATGGACTGGATAGCTCCAACAACCCAGACCCAAGTCAGGGCATTCCTTGGCTTGACTGGATACTACAGGAGATTTGTGAAGGGGTATGGGTCCATTGTGACCCCACTCACAGAACTCACCTCCAAGAAGATGCCCAAGAAGGTTAACTGGACAGTTAGTTGCCAAAAGGCTTTTGACACCCCAAAAGAAGCAATGTGCTCAGCACCAATTCTAAAAGCTCCAGATTATGCCAAGCAGTTCATAGTGCAGACTGATGCCTCTGAGCTAAGGATAGGAGCGGTCCTATCCCAGACCAATGATGAAGGCCAAGACCAACCTGTTGCTTTTATAAGCAGGAGGCTACACCCCAGAGGGAATGGACTTTGAAGTGGAACACAGACCAGGGACTGCCCATGCCAGTGCAGATGGACTTTCCAGGTTCTTCCACTTAGACAATGAAGACTCCATAGGGCAAGGTTAGTCTCATCACCTTTCGTTTGGGGGGGGGGGGGGTTGTGTGAGAAAGTGCCATCTTTCTTGCATGGTATGCCCCCACTTTTTGCTGAATTGCTGAATGTACTTTGACTGAGTGTGCCCTGGACTCCTGCCAGTCAGGTGCCCAGGGCCTATGTTCCTGCCCTAAAAAAACCAAACCCAAATTGGCAAACCTTGGCCACATGTCAGCCCCTGGTAAATGGTACCCTAGGTACCCAGGGAAGGCCTCTAAGGGCTGCAGCACTCCTTGTGCCACCCTTAGAGGCCCTGTACCCTTACACACACACCCTGCCTTTGCAGGCTGAGTGTTTGAGTGCAAGACAAAAACAAAGTCGACATGACACACATCCCTGTGTGCCATGCCCATCACCTACACTGCCATGGCATACATCAGCCACCCCTCTAGCTGGGTGCCTTATGCCAATGGTGTGGGCACAGGAGCAGGAGCCCTGTGCCCCTACAGTGCCCAGGTCCATTCCTGAGCACTGTAAGTGCAGTGCTGCCATTTAAGAGTACATGGTGCTGAGAGCTCGTCAAACACGAGCTCCACAGCCCCAAAATGGCAACACTAAAGACTGAGAAGTTTGGTATAAAACTTCTCAGCACATTAAACCCACTGATGTCAGTGTGGGATTTAATGTACTTAGCACCCCAGAGGGCATCTTAGAGGTGCCCCCTTAAACCTAACCTACAATCCACGTCTGCAGACATGTTGCTCGACCCCTGGGTAGGAGAGCCCCTGCTCTTCTGGGCCTGCAACAATGCACATCCTGGGCGAAGTGCTAAATTTCATCCCCCAGGATGGGCAGGGGGAAGCTTCAAAGGCATGCCGCCTCTGTGAGCTTCCCCAGGCCACTGCAACCCCCCACTCTGGCGGGAAGCTTTGGCCGGAAACCCCAAAAAAGGACAGGGGATGTGCCAGCCTGCCAACCCCACCCCTCAGGTGGGGGAGGCGAGGTGAAGCACATCTCCGGGCTCTCACCATCTTGAAGATGGGGAGCCCTACCCTATCAGGACTAGGCTACTGCCCCCCTCCCACAGGAGAGAGGCAGGATAGGAGGTGTACCCACCCCAGGACAAGGACCCATTTGTCCCTGCCCTTCACCTACCTGTAACGCCCCTATATCTAATATTTAGGGGCACCCTGAACCTTCCTTACCCAGATTCCAGATTCAAAACTACAAAGAGGAGCAAGAAGAAAGAAGACCTGCTCTGCAGCTGCTAAACAGAGGAAGACACCAACTGCTTTGGCCCCAGCCCTACCGGCCCGTCGACCCTCGAACCTGCTCCTGCTCCAACCCGGCATCTCTTGTGGCCAGCAACCTCACAAACCCCGGAGGACCTGGCTACCTTTTGGCTCTAAGCCCCTGGGACTCCCATGAGTAGAGGCTCTACTCAAAACCTACTTCTAATCCCTGGCAGCAGCCCGGAACCGCAAACCCAGCACACTCTGCACCAGCCAAGCCTGGCCAGTGCCGGAGTGAACAAAGACCACGAGGACGACCCCACGGCGACTGTGACCCCGAGTCCGGCACCCAAGGACCTCCCTCGACCCTCCTGAAGAAGCCTGCAGCCTCAGAACAAGGTGCCCCCCCTACCGCGATCAACAGAGGGTAAGATTTCCCGACACCAAAAGGCACCCCTGCACGCGGCGCCCCGCGGCCCCCTGTGCCCAAACCCGGGGTACCTACCTATCCTCCAACTACCCAACTTACCTCTCGAAGTGGTGGTGGCACCTGAAGAGTCCTCGTCCCCGAGCTTGCAGTCTTTTTCTAAACCGGAGATTTCCCATTGAAATCAATTGAGCGCCCGAAGGCTCAAAAGCACCCTGCCCTAAGCCGCCCGAGTGGCCCTGGAAGTGAAAACTCTACACCTACCCACTTCCCCACTTGCCCTGAGTAAGTGACCAGGAGCCCAGCTCCCACAGCCGCGTGGCTTGCCAGTCAGCAGCCACCAACCAAGGCCCCCCTGTCCCTCGTAGGTTAACATTGGGCCTAACTCTCTCTGCACCCAGCCGCCCTAGAGTCGCTGAGGGTAAACCAACTGTACCTACCTGACCCTGGGGGACCCCTGAGTCTATGCCCAGAACTTCAACTTTGCCAGTCGAGTACTTACTCTTAAAACGATAACTCTATTTTCCTCATAGGGTAACATTGACTGGCTTTTTCCTGAAATTTCTTCTAAGTGTGAACTTTTCAAATCTTAAAATATTCACCAAAAATCAGCCGAGTAACGAAAACGAAATTACTCACCTGCTCTTAGGTGAGCTCCCAGTGCTGGATCTTGGTGCCCAGCACTGACTCTGAAAAATACTGTTTTTCTGTGAAATTTCTTCTAAGTGTCGATTTCTGCAATCTTTAAATATTCTTCAAAAATCGTATAATATCTGAAAACGTAATTACTTACCTGTTTTGGATATAGGTCCCAGTACTGAGTCTAGGCACCCAGTACTGGATTACTAAAGTAACGAGAACATACTGTACTTGCAACTTGAATTTTCTTCCGTAGGGAATCATTGACTGTTTTCTTTGAAATATTTTCTAAGTGTCAACTTTTAAAATAGCTAAATATTGTTTAAAAATCATTACAGTAATTAAGTCGACTTAATCTAAGTCTTCCAAAGGGCCCCAAAAACCTGTTCAGGTGGGTGGGACCCAAACTACTCCCTATGTGCCCCAACCATATAGGGGGAAGAACTTTGATCCCTTAAAGGCCTGGTGTAATAACTGTAAGAAGTCAGGACACCTACCTAACTGTAGCTTGCCCCCAAAACAAAGCCCCTAAGGCACCCAGTACAGCTACTCCTGGGGCAGCAAGCATACAAATGGGATCAGAGTGGGAACACACTGAAGCAAGTCTAGTCTCCTTGGGAGAAGTGGAGTTTGCCACTGTGGCTGTGTGGCCCCCCAACTTAAAGAAATACTTACAGTACCCCTGGGTGAATGGAACTAGGGTAGAAGCTCTGAGGGATACAGGTGCCAGTGTCACTATGGTGAAAGACACACTGGTTTCCCCTAAGCAATACTTGATTGGGAAGTCTTACCCAGTCACCAACGCTGACAGTGTCACCACTAGTCATCCCATGGCCATGGTAACATTAGGCTGGTGGGGGGATGGGGGGGGGGGTTACTGGCCTGAAGCAGGTAGTGGTCTCTCCAAAGTTGCCAGCTGTCTGTCTGCTTGGAAATGATCTGGAAACCTCAGACTGGGCTGAGGTTGAGCTAAAGACCCATGCAGCCATGCTGGACATCCCTGAATTGGTGTGTGTGCAAACCAGAGCACAGAGCAAGAGGAAGGGTGAAAAAGTAGGTCTGGAGCCTGAAATAATGTCCCAGCCAACCAAGAGATAAGGAAAGAAGACTGGGGAACCAGCTTCTACACAGCAAAACATTCAGGACCCCTCTCCCCAGGGAGAGGATTTGGATACCCCTGAGGGAACTGAGTCCATGGAGCTTGACCCTTACCGGGTTGAACTCTTGGGCCCAGGGGGACCCTCTAGAGAAGAGCCGTGCCAGGGTCAGCGAGACTGTCCCACTCGTGAAAGCCTGAGGCAGCAAGCTGTTTCAGAAGCAAGGGGAGATGTCGGTGGTACCCACAGAGCTTATTGGGAAGAGGGATTACTGTATGCTGAGGCAAGAACCCCCACTCCTGGAGCCACCAGGAGGGTGGTAGTGCCACAGAAGTACAGGGAGTTCCTCCTAACTTTGGCTCATGACATCCCCCTAGCTGGACATCTAGGGCAATCCAAAACTTGGGAAAGGCTAGTGAGTCACTTTTACTGGCCCCAGATGCACCAAAAGGTGAAGGAGTTTGTCAGCTCCTGTGTTACCTGTCAAGCCAGTGGCAAGACAGGTGGCCACCCAAAGGCCCCCCTCATCACACTACCAGTGGTGGGGGTCCCCTTGGAAAGGGTAGGAGTGGACATTGTGGGTCCACTTGAACCTCCCACAGCCTCAGGGAACAAATGCATTCTAGTGGTAGTGGATCATGCCACTAGGTACCCTGAAGCAATTCCACTTAGGACTACTACAGCCCCTGCAGTAGCCAAGGCCCTCCTGGGTGTCTTCACCAGAGTGGGGATTCCTAAGGAGGTGGTTTCAGACAGAGGTTCCAACTTCATGTCTGCTTACCTAACACACATGTGGAAGGAGTGTGGAGTGCAGTATAAGTTTACTACACCCTACCACCCACAAACCAATGGCCTTGTTGAGAGATTCAACAAGACATTGAAAGGTATGATCATGGGTCTCCCTGAGAAACTCAAAAGGAGATGGGATGTCCTGTTACCATGCCTGCTTTTCGCTTACAGGGAGGTACCACAGAAGGGAGTAGGTTTCTCACCCTTTGAACTTCTGTTTGGTCATCCTGTAAGGGGACCACTTTGTCTTGTAAAAGAGGGCTGGGAGAGGCCTCTTCAAGAGCCCAAACAAGACATAGTGGACTATGTGCTTGGCCTAAGGTCCAGAATGGCTGAGTACATGGAAAAAGCATCCAAGAACCTTAAGGCCAGCCAGGAGCTCCAGAAGCACTGGTATGACCAAAAAGCTGCACTGGTTGAATTTCAACCTGGGCAACAGGTGTGGGTTTTGGAGCCAGTGGCACCAAGGGCTCTCCAAGATAAATGGAGTTGCCCTTACCCTATCCTAGAAAGAAAGAGTGAGGTCACCTATCTAGTTGACCTGGGCACTAGCAGGACACCCAAGAGGGTCATCCATGTGAACCGCCTCAAGCTCTACAATGACAGGGCTGACATCACCATGCCGATGGTGACTGATGAGGAGCAGGAAGCAGAGAGTGAACATCTCCCTGACCTCCTCTCCTACAGCCCAAAAGATGGATCAGTAGATGGTGTGATCTTCTCAGACACCCTCTCTGCCGAACAGCAGACTGACTGCAAGCAGGTCTTGCAGCAGTATGCTAGCCTCTTTTCCCTGACCCCTGGTCTGACAAACTGGTGTACCCATGATGTTGACACTGGTGACAGTGCACCTGTCAAAAACAAAATCTATCGACAGTCAGACCAAGTCAAGGAGAGCATCAAAGCTGAGGTCAGCAAGATGCTGGAGTTAGGGGTCATTGAACCCTCTGAGAGCCCCGGGCCAGCCCAGTTGTTCTGGTCCCCAAACCTCATCAGCAAGGAGAAAAGAGAGAGATGAAGTTCTGTGTGGACTATAGAGGGCTCAACTCTGTCACCAAGACAGATGCTCACCCTATCCCAAGAGCAGATGAACTGGTAGATAAATTAGGGGCTGCCCAATTCCTCAGTACCTTTGACTTAACTGCAGGGTACTGGCAGATTGGCATGGTCCCAGGAGCAAAAGAAAAGACAGCATTCTCCACCTCTGATGGGCATTATCAGTTTACTGTGATGCCCTTTGGGTTAAAGAATGCCCCTGCCACTTTCCAGAGGCTGGTGAACCATGTCTTGGCTGGGCTGGAGTCCTTTAGTGCAGCTTATCTTGATGATATTGCTGTCTTTAGCTCCACCTGGCAGGATCACCTGATCCACCTTGGAAAAGTTTTAGAGGCTCTGCACAATGCAGGTCTCACTATCAAGGCATCCAAATGCCAGATAGGGCAGGGCACTGTGGTGTACTTGGGCCACCTTGTAGGTGGAGGCCAGGTACAGCCCTTACAACCCAAGATCCAGGCCATCATGGACTGGATAGCTCCAACAACCCAGACCCAAGTCAGGGCATTCCTTGGCTTGACTGGATACTACAGGAGATTTGTGAAGGGGTATGGGTCCATTGTGACCCCACTCACAGAACTCACCTCCAAGAAGATGCCCAAGAAGGTTAACTGGACAGTTAGTTGCCAAAAGGCTTTTGACACCCCAAAAGAAGCAATGTGCTCAGCACCAATTCTAAAAGCTCCAGATTATGCCAAGCAGTTCATAGTGCAGACTGATGCCTCTGAGCTAAGGATAGGAGCGGTCCTATCCCAGACCAATGATGAAGGCCAAGACCAACCTGTTGCTTTTATAAGCAGGAGGCTACACCCCAGAGGGAATGGACTTTGAAGTGGAACACAGACCAGGGACTGCCCATGCCAGTGCAGATGGACTTTCCAGGTTCTTCCACTTAGACAATGAAGACTCCATAGGGCAAGGTTAGTCTCATCACCTTTCGTTTGGGGGGGGGGGGGGTTGTGTGAGAAAGTGCCATCTTTCTTGCATGGTATGCCCCCACTTTTTGCTGAATTGCTGAATGTACTTTGACTGAGTGTGCCCTGGACTCCTGCCAGTCAGGTGCCCAGGGCCTATGTTCCTGCCCTAAAAAAACCAAACCCAAATTGGCAAACCTTGGCCACATGTCAGCCCCTGGTAAATGGTACCCTAGGTACCCAGGGAAGGCCTCTAAGGGCTGCAGCACTCCTTGTGCCACCCTTAGAGGCCCTGTACCCTTACACACACACCCTGCCTTTGCAGGCTGAGTGTTTGAGTGCAAGACAAAAACAAAGTCGACATGACACACATCCCTGTGTGCCATGCCCATCACCTACACTGCCATGGCATACATCAGCCACCCCTCTAGCTGGGTGCCTTATGCCAATGGTGTGGGCACAGGAGCAGGAGCCCTGTGCCCCTACAGTGCCCAGGTCCATTCCTGAGCACTGTAAGTGCAGTGCTGCCATTTAAGAGTACATGGTGCTGAGAGCTCGTCAAACACGAGCTCCACAGCCCCAAAATGGCAACACTAAAGACTGAGAAGTTTGGTATAAAACTTCTCAGCACATTAAACCCACTGATGTCAGTGTGGGATTTAATGTACTTAGCACCCCAGAGGGCATCTTAGAGGTGCCCCCTTAAACCTAACCTACAATCCACGTCTGCAGACATGTTGCTCGACCCCTGGGTAGGAGAGCCCCTGCTCTTCTGGGCCTGCAACAATGCACATCCTGGGCGAAGTGCTAAATTTCATCCCCCAGGATGGGCAGGGGGAAGCTTCAAAGGCATGCCGCCTCTGTGAGCTTCCCCAGGCCACTGCAACCCCCCACTCTGGCGGGAAGCTTTGGCCGGAAACCCCAAAAAAGGACAGGGGATGTGCCAGCCTGCCAACCCCACCCCTCAGGTGGGGGAGGCGAGGTGAAGCACATCTCCGGGCTCTCACCATCTTGAAGATGGGGAGCCCTACCCTATCAGGACTAGGCTACTGCCCCCCTCCCACAGGAGAGAGGCAGGATAGGAGGTGTACCCACCCCAGGACAAGGACCCATTTGTCCCTGCCCTTCACCTACCTGTAACGCCCCTATATCTAATATTTAGGGGCACCCTGAACCTTCCTTACCCAGATTCCAGATTCAAAACTACAAAGAGGAGCAAGAAGAAAGAAGACCTGCTCTGCAGCTGCTAAACAGAGGAAGACACCAACTGCTTTGGCCCCAGCCCTACCGGCCCGTCGACCCTCGAACCTGCTCCTGCTCCAACCCGGCATCTCTTGTGGCCAGCAACCTCACAAACCCCGGAGGACCTGGCTACCTTTTGGCTCTAAGCCCCTGGGACTCCCATGAGTAGAGGCTCTACTCAAAACCTACTTCTAATCCCTGGCAGCAGCCCGGAACCGCAAACCCAGCACACTCTGCACCAGCCAAGCCTGGCCAGTGCCGGAGTGAACAAAGACCACGAGGACGACCCCACGGCGACTGTGACCCCGAGTCCGGCACCCAAGGACCTCCCTCGACCCTCCTGAAGAAGCCTGCAGCCTCAGAACAAGGTGCCCCCCCTACCGCGATCAACAGAGGGTAAGATTTCCCGACACCAAAAGGCACCCCTGCACGCGGCGCCCCGCGGCCCCCTGTGCCCAAACCCGGGGTACCTACCTATCCTCCAACTACCCAACTTACCTCTCGAAGTGGTGGTGGCACCTGAAGAGTCCTCGTCCCCGAGCTTGCAGTCTTTTTCTAAACCGGAGATTTCCCATTGAAATCAATTGAGCGCCCGAAGGCTCAAAAGCACCCTGCCCTAAGCCGCCCGAGTGGCCCTGGAAGTGAAAACTCTACACCTACCCACTTCCCCACTTGCCCTGAGTAAGTGACCAGGAGCCCAGCTCCCACAGCCGCGTGGCTTGCCAGTCAGCAGCCACCAACCAAGGCCCCCCTGTCCCTCGTAGGTTAACATTGGGCCTAACTCTCTCTGCACCCAGCCGCCCTAGAGTCGCTGAGGGTAAACCAACTGTACCTACCTGACCCTGGGGGACCCCTGAGTCTATGCCCAGAACTTCAACTTTGCCAGTCGAGTACTTACTCTTAAAACGATAACTCTATTTTCCTCATAGGGTAACATTGACTGGCTTTTTCCTGAAATTTCTTCTAAGTGTGAACTTTTCAAATCTTAAAATATTCACCAAAAATCAGCCGAGTAACGAAAACGAAATTACTCACCTGCTCTTAGGTGAGCTCCCAGTGCTGGATCTTGGTGCCCAGCACTGACTCTGAAAAATACTGTTTTTCTGTGAAATTTCTTCTAAGTGTCGATTTCTGCAATCTTTAAATATTCTTCAAAAATCGTATAATATCTGAAAACGTAATTACTTACCTGTTTTGGATATAGGTCCCAGTACTGAGTCTAGGCACCCAGTACTGGATTACTAAAGTAACGAGAACATACTGTACTTGCAACTTGAATTTTCTTCCGTAGGGAATCATTGACTGTTTTCTTTGAAATATTTTCTAAGTGTCAACTTTTAAAATAGCTAAATATTGTTTAAAAATCATTACAGTAATTAAGTCGACTTAATCTAAGTCTTCCAAAGGGCCCCAAAAACCTGTTCAGGTGGGTGGGACCCAAACTACTCCCTATGTGCCCCAACCATATAGGGGGAAGAACTTTGATCCCTTAAAGGCCTGGTGTAATAACTGTAAGAAGTCAGGACACCTACCTAACTGTAGCTTGCCCCCAAAACAAAGCCCCTAAGGCACCCAGTACAGCTACTCCTGGGGCAGCAAGCATACAAATGGGATCAGAGTGGGAACACACTGAAGCAAGTCTAGTCTCCTTGGGAGAAGTGGAGTTTGCCACTGTGGCTGTGTGGCCCCCCAACTTAAAGAAATACTTACAGTACCCCTGGGTGAATGGAACTAGGGTAGAAGCTCTGAGGGATACAGGTGCCAGTGTCACTATGGTGAAAGACACACTGGTTTCCCCTAAGCAATACTTGATTGGGAAGTCTTACCCAGTCACCAACGCTGACAGTGTCACCACTAGTCATCCCATGGCCATGGTAACATTAGGCTGGTGGGTGGGGGGGGGGGGGTTACTGGCCTGAAACAGGTAGTGGTCTCTCCAAAGTTGCCAGCTGCCTGTCTGCTTGGAAATGATCTGGAAACCTCAGACTGGGCTGAGGTTGAGCTAAAGGCCCATGCAGCCATGCTGGAGATCCCTGAATTGGTGTGTGTGCAAACCAGAGCACAGAGCAAGAGGAAGGGTGAAAAAGTAGGTCTGGAGCCTGAAATAATGTCCCAGCCAACAAAGAGAAAAGGAAAGAAGACTGGGGAACCAGCTTCTACACAGCAAAACATTCAGGACCCCTCTCCCCAGGGAGAGGATTTGGATACCCCTGAGGGAACTGAGTCCATGGAGCTTGACCCTTACCAGATTGAACTCTTGGGCCCAGGGGGACCCTCTAGGGAAGAGCCGTGCGAGGGTCAGCAAGACTGTCCCACTCGTGAAAGCCTGAGGCAGCAAGCTGTTTCAGAAGCAAGGGGAGATGTCGGTGGTACCCACAGAGCTTATTGGGAAGAGGGATTACTGTATGCTGAGGCAAGAAACCCCACTCCTGGAGCCACCAGGAGGGTGGTAGTGCCACAGAAGTACAGGGAGTTCCTCCTAACTTTGGCTCATGACATCCCCCTAGCTGGACATCTGGGGCAATCCAAAACTTGGGAAAGGCTAGTGAGTCACTTTTACTGGCCCCAGATGCACCAAAAGGGGAAGGAGTTTGTCAGCTCCTGTGTTACCTGTCAAGCCAGTGGCAAGACAGGTGGCCACCCAAAGGCCCCCCTCATCCCACTACCAGTGGTGGGGGTCCCCTTTGAAAGGGTAGGAGTGGACATTGTGGGTCAACTTGAACCTCCCACAGCCTCAGGGAACAAATGTATTCTAGTGGTAGTGGATCATGCCACTAGGTACCCTGAAGCAATTCCACTTAGGACTACTACAGCCCCTGCAGTAGCCAAGGCCCTCCTGGGTGTCTTCACCAGAGTGGAGATTCCTAAGGAGGTGGTTTCAGACAGAGGTTCCAACTTCATGTCTGCTTACCTAACACACATGTGGAAGGAGTGTGGAGTGCGGTATAAGTTTACTACACCCTACCACCCACAAACCAATGGCCTTGTTGAGAGATTCAACAAGACATTGAAAGGTATGATCATGGGTCTCCCTGAGAAACTCAAAAGGAGATGGGATGTCCTGTTACCATGCCTGCTTTTCGCTTACAGGGAGGTACCACAGAAGGGAGTAGGTTTCTCACCCTTTGAACTTCTGTTTGGTCATCCTGTAAGGGGACCACTTTGTCTTGTAAAAGAGGGCTGGGAGAGGCCTCTTCAAGAGCCCAAACAAGACATAGTGGACTATGTGCTTGGCCTAAGGTCCAGAATGGCTGAGTACATGGAAAAAGTATCCAAGAACCTTAAGGCCAGCCAGGAGCTCCAGAAGCACTGGTATGACCAAAAAGCTGCACTGGTTGAATTTCAACCTGGGCAACAGGTGTGGGTTTTGGAGCCAGTGGCACCAAGGGCTCTCCAAGATAAATGGAGTGGCCCTTACCCTATCCTAGAAAGAAAGAGTGAGGTCACCTATCTAGTTGACCTGGGCACTAGCAGGACACCCAAGAGGGTCATCCATGTGAACCGCCTCAAGCTCTACAATGACAGGGCTGACATCACCATGCCGATGGTGACTGATGAGGAGCAGGAAGCAGAGAGTGAACCTCTCCCTGACCTCCTCTCCTACAGCCCAAAAGATGGATCAGTAGATGGTGTGATCTTCTCAGACACCCTCTCTGCCGAACAGCAGACTGACTGCAAGCAGGTCTTGCAGCAGTATGCTAGCCTCTTTTCCCTGACCCCTGGTCTGACAAACTGGTGTACCCATGATGTTGATACTGGTGACAGTGCACCTGTCAAAAACAAAATCTATCGACAGTCAGACCAAGTCAAGGAGAGCATCAAAGCTGAGGTCAGCAAGATGCTGGAGTTAGGGGTCATTGAACCCTCTGAGAGCCCCTGGGCCAGCCCAGTGGTTCTGGTCCCCAAACCTCATCAGCAAGGAGAAAAGAGAGGGATGAGGTTCTGTGTGGACTATAGAGGGCTCAACTCTGTCACCAAGACAGATGCTCACCCTATCCCAAGAGCAGATGAACTGGTAGATAAATTAGGGGCTGCCCAATTCCTCAGTACCTTTGACTTAACTTCAGGGTACTGGCAGATTGGCATGGTCCCAGGAGCAAAAGAAAAGACAGCATTCTCCACCCCTGATGGGCATTATCAGTTTACTGTGATGCCCTTTGGGTTAAAGAATGCCCCTGCCACTTTCCAGAGGCTGGTGAACCATGTCTTGGCTGGGCTGGAGTCCTTTAGTGCAGCTTATCTTGATGATATTGCTGTCTTTAGCTCCACCTGGCAGGATCACCTGATCCACCTTGGCAAAGTTTTAGAGGCTCTGCACAATGCAGGTCTCACTATCAAGGCATCCAAATGCCAGATAGGGCAGGGCACTGTGGTGTACTTGGGCCACCTTGTAGGTGGAGGCCAGGTACAGCCCTTACAACCCAAGATCCAGGCCATCATGGACTGGATAGCTCCAACAACCCAGACCCAAGTCACGGCATTCCTTGGCTTGACTGGATACTACAGGAGATTTGTGAAGGGGTATGGGTCCATTGTGACCCAACTCACAGAACTCACCTCCAAGAAGATGCCCAAGAAGGTTAACTGGACAGTTAGTTGCCAAAAGGCTTTTGACACCCCAAAAGAAGCAATGTGCTCAGCACCAATTCTAAAAGCTCCAGATTATGCCAAGCAGTTCATAGTGCAGACTGATGCCTCTGAGCTAGGGATAGGAGCGGTCCTATCCCAGACCAATGATGAAGGCCAAGACCAACCTGTTGCTTTTATAAGCAGGAGGCTACACCCCAGAGGGAATGGACTTTGAAGTGGAACACAGACCAGGGACTGCCCATGCCAGTGCAGATGGACTTTCCAGGTTCTTCCACTTAGACAATGAAGACTCCATAGGGCAAGGTTAGTCTCATCACCTTTCGTTTGGGGGGAGGGGGGGTTGTGTGAGAACGTGCCATCTTTCTTGCATGGTATGCCCCCACTTTTTGCTGAATTGCTGAATGTACTTTGACTGAGTGTGCCCTGGACTCCTGCCAGTCAGGTGCCCAGGGCCTATGTTCCTTCCCTAAAAAAACCAAACCCAAATTGGCAAACCTTGGCCACATGTCAGCCCCTGGTAAATGGTACCCTAGGTACCCAGGGAAGGCCTCTAAGGGCTGCAGCACTCTTTGTGCCACCCTTAGAGGCCCTGTACCCTTACACACACACCCTGCCTTTGCATGCTGAGTGTTTGAGTGCAAGACAAAAACAAAGTCGACATGACACACATCCCTGTGTGCCATGCCCATCACCTACACTGCCATGGCATACATCAGCCACCCCTCTAGCTGGGTGCCTTATGCCAATGGTGTGGGCACAGGAGCAGGAGCCCTGTGCCCCTACAGTGCCCAGGTCCATTCCTGAGCACTGTAAGTGCAGTGCTGCCATTTAAGAGTACATGGTGCTGAGAGCTCGTCAAACACGAGCTCCACAGCCCCAAAATGGCAACACTAAAGACTGAGAAGTTTGGTATAAAACTTCTCAGCACATTAAACCCACTGATGTCAGTGTGGGATTTAATGTACTTAGCACCCCAGAGGGCATCTTAGAGGTGCCCCCTTAAACCTAACCTACAATCCACGTCTGCAGACATGTTGCTCGACCCCTGGGTAGGAGAGCCCCTGCTCTTCTGGGCCTGCAACAATGCACATCCTGGGCGAAGTGCTAAATTTCATCCCCCAGGATGGGCAGGGGGAAGCTTCAAAGGCATGCCGCCTCTGTGAGCTTCCCCAGGCCACTGCAACCCCCCACTCTGGCGGGAAGCTTTGGCCGGAAACCCCAAAAAAGGACAGGGGATGTGCCAGCCTGCCAACCCCACCCCTCAGGTGGGGGAGGCGAGGTGAAGCACATCTCCGGGCTCTCACCATCTTGAAGATGGGGAGCCCTACCCTATCAGGACTAGGCTACTGCCCCCCTCCCACAGGAGAGAGGCAGGATAGGAGGTGTACCCACCCCAGGACAAGGACCCATTTGTCCCTGCCCTTCACCTACCTGTAACGCCCCTATATCTAATATTTAGGGGCACCCTGAACCTTCCTTACCCAGATTCCAGATTCAAAACTACAAAGAGGAGCAAGAAGAAAGAAGACCTGCTCTGCAGCTGCTAAACAGAGGAAGACACCAACTGCTTTGGCCCCAGCCCTACCGGCCCGTCGACCCTCGAACCTGCTCCTGCTCCAACCCGGCATCTCTTGTGGCCAGCAACCTCACAAACCCCGGAGGACCTGGCTACCTTTTGGCTCTAAGCCCCTGGGACTCCCATGAGTAGAGGCTCTACTCAAAACCTACTTCTAATCCCTGGCAGCAGCCCGGAACCGCAAACCCAGCACACTCTGCACCAGCCAAGCCTGGCCAGTGCCGGAGTGAACAAAGACCACGAGGACGACCCCACGGCGACTGTGACCCCGAGTCCGGCACCCAAGGACCTCCCTCGACCCTCCTGAAGAAGCCTGCAGCCTCAGAACAAGGTGCCCCCCCTACCGCGATCAACAGAGGGTAAGATTTCCCGACACCAAAAGGCACCCCTGCACGCGGCGCCCCGCGGCCCCCTGTGCCCAAACCCGGGGTACCTACCTATCCTCCAACTACCCAACTTACCTCTCGAAGTGGTGGTGGCACCTGAAGAGTCCTCGTCCCCGAGCTTGCAGTCTTTTTCTAAACCGGAGATTTCCCATTGAAATCAATTGAGCGCCCGAAGGCTCAAAAGCACCCTGCCCTAAGCCGCCCGAGTGGCCCTGGAAGTGAAAACTCTACACCTACCCACTTCCCCACTTGCCCTGAGTAAGTGACCAGGAGCCCAGCTCCCACAGCCGCGTGGCTTGCCAGTCAGCAGCCACCAACCAAGGCCCCCCTGTCCCTCGTAGGTTAACATTGGGCCTAACTCTCTCTGCACCCAGCCGCCCTAGAGTCGCTGAGGGTAAACCAACTGTACCTACCTGACCCTGGGGGACCCCTGAGTCTATGCCCAGAACTTCAACTTTGCCAGTCGAGTACTTACTCTTAAAACGATAACTCTATTTTCCTCATAGGGTAACATTGACTGGCTTTTTCCTGAAATTTCTTCTAAGTGTGAACTTTTCAAATCTTAAAATATTCACCAAAAATCAGCCGAGTAACGAAAACGAAATTACTCACCTGCTCTTAGGTGAGCTCCCAGTGCTGGATCTTGGTGCCCAGCACTGACTCTGAAAAATACTGTTTTTCTGTGAAATTTCTTCTAAGTGTCGATTTCTGCAATCTTTAAATATTCTTCAAAAATCGTATAATATCTGAAAACGTAATTACTTACCTGTTTTGGATATAGGTCCCAGTACTGAGTCTAGGCACCCAGTACTGGATTACTAAAGTAACGAGAACATACTGTACTTGCAACTTGAATTTTCTTCCGTAGGGAATCATTGACTGTTTTCTTTGAAATATTTTCTAAGTGTCAACTTTTAAAATAGCTAAATATTGTTTAAAAATCATTACAGTAATTAAGTCGACTTAATCTAAGTCTTCCAAAGGGCCCCAAAAACCTGTTCAGGTGGGTGGGACCCAAACTACTCCCTATGTGCCCCAACCATATAGGGGGAAGAACTTTGATCCCTTAAAGGCCTGGTGTAATAACTGTAAGAAGTCAGGACACCTACCTAACTGTAGCTTGCCCCCAAAACAAAGCCCCTAAGGCACCCAGTACAGCTACTCCTGGGGCAGCAAGCATACAAATGGGATCAGAGTGGGAACACACTGAAGCAAGTCTAGTCTCCTTGGGAGAAGTGGAGTTTGCCACTGTGGCTGTGTGGCCCCCCAACTTAAAGAAATACTTACAGTACCCCTGGGTGAATGGAACTAGGGTAGAAGCTCTGAGGGATACAGGTGCCAGTGTCACTATGGTGAAAGACACACTGGTTTCCCCTAAGCAATACTTGATTGGGAAGTCTTACCCAGTCACCAACGCTGACAGTGTCACCACTAGTCATCCCATGGCCATGGTAACATTAGGCTGGTGGGTGGGGGGGGGGGGTTACTGGCCTGAAACAGGTAGTGGTCTCTCCAAAGTTGCCAGCTGCCTGTCTGCTTGGAAATGATCTGGAAACCTCAGACTGGGCTGAGGTTGAGCTAAAGGCCCATGCAGCCATGCTGGAGATCCCTGAATTGGTGTGTGTGCAAACCAGAGCACAGAGCAAGAGGAAGGGTGAAAAAGTAGGTCTGGAGCCTGAAATAATGTCCCAGCCAACAAAGAGAAAAGGAAAGAAGACTGGGGAACCAGCTTCTACACAGCAAAACATTCAGGACCCCTCTCCCCAGGGAGAGGATTTGGATACCCCTGAGGGAACTGAGTCCATGGAGCTTGACCCTTACCAGATTGAACTCTTGGGCCCAGGGGGACCCTCTAGGGAAGAGCCGTGCGAGGGTCAGCAAGACTGTCCCACTCGTGAAAGCCTGAGGCAGCAAGCTGTTTCAGAAGCAAGGGGAGATGTCGGTGGTACCCACAGAGCTTATTGGGAAGAGGGATTACTGTATGCTGAGGCAAGAAACCCCACTCCTGGAGCCACCAGGAGGGTGGTAGTGCCACAGAAGTACAGGGAGTTCCTCCTAACTTTGGCTCATGACATCCCCCTAGCTGGACATCTGGGGCAATCCAAAACTTGGGAAAGGCTAGTGAGTCACTTTTACTGGCCCCAGATGCACCAAAAGGGGAAGGAGTTTGTCAGCTCCTGTGTTACCTGTCAAGCCAGTGGCAAGACAGGTGGCCACCCAAAGGCCCCCCTCATCCCACTACCAGTGGTGGGGGTCCCCTTTGAAAGGGTAGGAGTGGACATTGTGGGTCAACTTGAACCTCCCACAGCCTCAGGGAACAAATGTATTCTAGTGGTAGTGGATCATGCCACTAGGTACCCTGAAGCAATTCCACTTAGGACTACTACAGCCCCTGCAGTAGCCAAGGCCCTCCTGGGTGTCTTCACCAGAGTGGAGATTCCTAAGGAGGTGGTTTCAGACAGAGGTTCCAACTTCATGTCTGCTTACCTAACACACATGTGGAAGGAGTGTGGAGTGCGGTATAAGTTTACTACACCCTACCACCCACAAACCAATGGCCTTGTTGAGAGATTCAACAAGACATTGAAAGGTATGATCATGGGTCTCCCTGAGAAACTCAAAAGGAGATGGGATGTCCTGTTACCATGCCTGCTTTTCGCTTACAGGGAGGTACCACAGAAGGGAGTAGGTTTCTCACCCTTTGAACTTCTGTTTGGTCATCCTGTAAGGGGACCACTTTGTCTTGTAAAAGAGGGCTGGGAGAGGCCTCTTCAAGAGCCCAAACAAGACATAGTGGACTATGTGCTTGGCCTAAGGTCCAGAATGGCTGAGTACATGGAAAAAGTATCCAAGAACCTTAAGGCCAGCCAGGAGCTCCAGAAGCACTGGTATGACCAAAAAGCTGCACTGGTTGAATTTCAACCTGGGCAACAGGTGTGGGTTTTGGAGCCAGTGGCACCAAGGGCTCTCCAAGATAAATGGAGTGGCCCTTACCCTATCCTAGAAAGAAAGAGTGAGGTCACCTATCTAGTTGACCTGGGCACTAGCAGGACACCCAAGAGGGTCATCCATGTGAACCGCCTCAAGCTCTACAATGACAGGGCTGACATCACCATGCCGATGGTGACTGATGAGGAGCAGGAAGCAGAGAGTGAACCTCTCCCTGACCTCCTCTCCTACAGCCCAAAAGATGGATCAGTAGATGGTGTGATCTTCTCAGACACCCTCTCTGCCGAACAGCAGACTGACTGCAAGCAGGTCTTGCAGCAGTATGCTAGCCTCTTTTCCCTGACCCCTGGTCTGACAAACTGGTGTACCCATGATGTTGATACTGGTGACAGTGCACCTGTCAAAAACAAAATCTATCGACAGTCAGACCAAGTCAAGGAGAGCATCAAAGCTGAGGTCAGCAAGATGCTGGAGTTAGGGGTCATTGAACCCTCTGAGAGCCCCTGGGCCAGCCCAGTGGTTCTGGTCCCCAAACCTCATCAGCAAGGAGAAAAGAGAGGGATGAGGTTCTGTGTGGACTATAGAGGGCTCAACTCTGTCACCAAGACAGATGCTCACCCTATCCCAAGAGCAGATGAACTGGTAGATAAATTAGGGGCTGCCCAATTCCTCAGTACCTTTGACTTAACTTCAGGGTACTGGCAGATTGGCATGGTCCCAGGAGCAAAAGAAAAGACAGCATTCTCCACCCCTGATGGGCATTATCAGTTTACTGTGATGCCCTTTGGGTTAAAGAATGCCCCTGCCACTTTCCAGAGGCTGGTGAACCATGTCTTGGCTGGGCTGGAGTCCTTTAGTGCAGCTTATCTTGATGATATTGCTGTCTTTAGCTCCACCTGGCAGGATCACCTGATCCACCTTGGCAAAGTTTTAGAGGCTCTGCACAATGCAGGTCTCACTATCAAGGCATCCAAATGCCAGATAGGGCAGGGCACTGTGGTGTACTTGGGCCACCTTGTAGGTGGAGGCCAGGTACAGCCCTTACAACCCAAGATCCAGGCCATCATGGACTGGATAGCTCCAACAACCCAGACCCAAGTCACGGCATTCCTTGGCTTGACTGGATACTACAGGAGATTTGTGAAGGGGTATGGGTCCATTGTGACCCAACTCACAGAACTCACCTCCAAGAAGATGCCCAAGAAGGTTAACTGGACAGTTAGTTGCCAAAAGGCTTTTGACACCCCAAAAGAAGCAATGTGCTCAGCACCAATTCTAAAAGCTCCAGATTATGCCAAGCAGTTCATAGTGCAGACTGATGCCTCTGAGCTAGGGATAGGAGCGGTCCTATCCCAGACCAATGATGAAGGCCAAGACCAACCTGTTGCTTTTATAAGCAGGAGGCTACACCCCAGAGGGAATGGACTTTGAAGTGGAACACAGACCAGGGACTGCCCATGCCAGTGCAGATGGACTTTCCAGGTTCTTCCACTTAGACAATGAAGACTCCATAGGGCAAGGTTAGTCTCATCACCTTTCGTTTGGGGGGAGGGGGGGTTGTGTGAGAACGTGCCATCTTTCTTGCATGGTATGCCCCCACTTTTTGCTGAATTGCTGAATGTACTTTGACTGAGTGTGCCCTGGACTCCTGCCAGTCAGGTGCCCAGGGCCTATGTTCCTTCCCTAAAAAAACCAAACCCAAATTGGCAAACCTTGGCCACATGTCAGCCCCTGGTAAATGGTACCCTAGGTACCCAGGGAAGGCCTCTAAGGGCTGCAGCACTCTTTGTGCCACCCTTAGAGGCCCTGTACCCTTACACACACACCCTGCCTTTGCATGCTGAGTGTTTGAGTGCAAGACAAAAACAAAGTCGACATGACACACATCCCTGTGTGCCATGTCCATCACCTACACTGCCATGGCATACATCAGCCACCCCTCTAGCTGGGTGCCTTATGCCAATGGTGTGGGCACAGGAGCAGGAGCCCTGTGCCCCTACAGTGCCCAGGTCCATTCCTGAGCACTGTAAGTGCAGTGCTGCCATTTAAGAGTACATGGTGCTGAGAGCTCGTCAAACACGAGCTCCACAGCCCCAAAATGGCAACACTAAAGACTGAGAAGTTTGGTATAAAACTTCACAGCACAATAAACCCACACTGATGTCAGTGTGGGATTTAATGTACCCAGCACCCCAGAGGGCATCTTAGAGGTGCCCCCTTAAACCTAACCTACAATCCACGTCTGCAGACATGTTGCTGGACCCCTGGGTAGGAGAGCCCCTGCTCTCCTGGGCCTGCAACAATGCACATCCTGGGCGAAGTGCTAAATTTCATCCCCCAGGATGGGCAGGGGGAAGCTTCAAAGGCATGCCGCCTCTGTGAGCTTCCCCAGGCCACTGCAACACCCCACTATGGCGGGAAGCTTTGGCCGGAAACCCCAAAAAAAGGACAGGGGATGTGCCAGCCTGCCAACCCCACCCCTCAGGTGGGGGAGGCGAGGTGAAGCACATCTCCGGGCTCTCACCATCTTGAAGATGGGGAGCCCTACCCTATCAGGACTAGGCGACTGCCCCCCTCCCACAGGAGAGAGGCAGGATAGGAGGTGTACCCACCCCAGGACAAGGACCCATTGGTCCCTGCCCTTCACCTACCTGTAACGCCCCTATATCTAATATTTAGGGGCACCCTGAACCTTCCTTCCCCAGATTCCAGATTCAAAACTACAAAGAGGAGCAAGAAGAAAGAAGACCTGCTCTGCAGCTGCTAAACAGAGGAAGACACCAACTGCTTTGGCCCCAGCCCTACCGGCCCGTCGACCCTCGAACCTGCTCCTGCTCCAACCCGGCATCTCTTGTGGCCAGCAACCTCATAAACCCCGGAGGACCTGGCTACCTTTTGGCTCTAAGCCCCTGGGACTCCCATGAGTAGAGGCTCTACTCAAAACCTACCTCTAATCCCTGGCAGCAGCCCGGAATCGCAAACCCAGCACACTCTGCACCAGCCAAGCCTGGCCAGTGCCGGAGTGAACAAAGACCACGAGGACGACCCCACGGCGACTGTGAACCCGAGTCCGGCACCCAAGGACCTTCCTCGACCCTCCTGAAGAAGCCTGCAGCCTCAGAACAAGGTGCCCCCCCTACCGCGATCAACAGAGGGTAAGATTTCCCGACACCAAAAGGCACCCCTGCACGCGGCGCCCCGCGGCCCCCTGTGCCCAAACCCGGGGTACCTACCTATCCTCCATCTACCCAACTTACCTCTCGAAGTGGTGGTGGCACCTGAAGAGTCCTCGTCCCCGAGCTTGCAGTCTTTTTCTAAACCGGAGATTTCCCATTGAAATCAATTGAGCGCCCGAAGGCTCAAAAGCACCCTGACCTAAGCCGCCCGAGTGGCCCTGGAAGTGAAAACTCTACACCTACCCACTTCCCCACTTGCTCTGAGTAAGTGACCAGGAGCCCAGCTCCCACAGCCGCGTGGCTTGCCAGTCAGCAGCCACCAACCAAGGCCCCCCTGTCCCTCGTAGGATAACATTGGGCCTAACTCTCTCTGCACCCAGCCGCCCTAGAGTCGCTGAGGGTAAACCAACTGTACCTACCTGACCCTGGGGGACCCCTGAGTCTATGCCCAGAACTTCAACTCTGCCAGTCGAGTACTTACCCTTAAACCGATAACTCTATTTTCCTCATAGGGTAACATTGACTGGCTTTTTCCTGAAATTTCTTCTAAGTGTGAACTTTTCAAATCTTAAAATATTCACCAAAAATCAGCCGAGTAACGAAAACAAAATTACTCACCTGCTCTTAGGTGAGCTCCCAGTGCTAGATCTTGGTGCCCAGCACTGACTCTGAAAAATACTGTTTTTCTGTGAAATTTCTTCTAAGTGTCGATTTCTGCAATCTTTAAATATTCTTCAAAAATCGTATAATATCTGAAAACGTAATTACTTACCTGTTCTGGATATAGGTCCCAGTACTGAGTCTAGGCACCCAGTACTGGATTACTAAAGTAACGAGAACATACTGTACTTGCAACTTGAATTTTCTTCCGTAGGGAATCATTGACTGTTTTCTTTGAAATATTTTCTAAGTGTCAACTTTTAAAATAGCTAAATATTGTTTAAAAATCATTACAGTAATTAAGTCGACTTAATCTAAGTCTTCCAAAGGGCCCCAAAAACCTGTTCAGGTGGGTGGGACCCAAACTACTCCCTATGTGCCCCAACCATATAGGGGGAAGAACTTTGATCCCTTAAAGGCCTGGTGTAATAACTGTAAGAAGTCAGGACACCTACCTAACTGTAGCTTGCCCCCAAAACAAAGCCCCTAAGGCACCCAGTACAGCTACTCCTGGGGCAGCAAGCATACAAATGGGATCAGAGTGGGAACACACTGAAGCAAGTCTAGTCTCCTTGGGAGAAGTGGAGTTTGCCACTGTGGCTGTGTGGCCCCCCAACTTAAAGAAATACTTACAGTACCCCTGGGTGAATGGAACTAGGGTAGAAGCTCTGAGGGATACAGGTGCCAGTGTCACTATGGTGAAAGACACACTGGTTTCCCCTAAGCAATACTTGATTGGGAAGTCTTACCCAGTCACCAACGCTGACAGTGTCACCACTAGTCATCCCATGGCCATGGTAACATTAGGCTGGTGGGGGGATGGGGGGGGGGGTTACTGGCCTGAAACAGGTAGTGGTCTCTCCAAAGTTGCCAGCTGCCTGTCTGCTTGGAAATGATCTGGAAACCTCAGACTGGGCTGAGGTTGAGCTAAAGGCCCATGCAGCCATGCTGGAGATCCCTGAATTGGTGTGTGTGCAAACCAGAGCACAGAGCAAGAGGAAGGGTGAAAAAGTAGGTCTGGAGCCTGAAATAATGTCCCAGCCAACAAAGAGAAAAGGAAAGAAGACTGGGGAACCAGCTTCTACACAGCAAAACATTCAGGACCCCTCTCCCCAGGGAGAGGATTTGGATACCCCTGAGGGAACTGAGTCCATTGAGCTTGACCCTTACCAGGTTGAACTCTTGGGCTCAGGGGGACCCTCTAGGGAAGAGCCGTGCCAGGGTCAGCGAGACTGTCCCACTCGTGAAAGCCTGAGGCAGCAAGCTGTTTCAGAAGCAAGGGGAGATGTCGGTGGTACCCACAGAGCTTATTGGGAAGAGGGATTACTGTATGCTGAGGCAAGAAACCCCACTCCTGGAGCCACCAGGAGGGTGGTAGTGCCACAGAAGTACAGGGAGTTCCTCCTAACTTTGGCTCATGACATCCCCCTAGCTGGACATCTGGGGTAATCCAAAACTTGGGAAAGGCTAGTGAGTCACTTTTACTGGCCCCAGATGCACCAAAAGGGGAAGGAGTTTGTCAGCTCCTGTGTTACCTGTCAAGCCAGTGGCAAGACAGGTGGCCACCCAAAGGCCCCCCTCATCACACTACCAGTGGTGGGGGTCCCCTTGGAAAGGGTAGGAGTGGACATTGTGGGTCCACATGAACCTCCCACAGCCTCAGGGAACAAATGTATTCTAGTGGTAGTGGATCATGCCACTAGGTACCCTGAAGCAATTCCACTTAGGACTACTACAGCCCCTGCAGTAGCCAAGGCCCTCCTGGGTGTCTTCACCAGAGTGGGGATTCCTAAGGAGGTGGTTTCAGACAGAGGTTCCAACTTCATGTCTGCTTACCTAACACACATGTGGAAGGAGTGTGGAGTGCAGTATAAGTTTACTACACCCTACCACCCACAAACCAATGGCCTTGTTGAGAGATTCAACAAGACATTGAAAGGTATGATCATGGGTCTCCCTGAGAAACTCAAAAGGAGATGGGATGTCCTGTTACCATGCCTGCTTTTCGCTTACAGGGAGGTACCACAGAAGGGAGTAGGTTTCTCACCCTTTGAACTTCTGTTTGGTCATCCTGTAAGGGGACCACTTTGTCTTGTAAAAGAGGGCTGGGAGAGGCCTCTTCAAGAGCCCAAACAAGACATAGTGGACTATGTGCTTGGCCTAAGGTCCAGAATGGCTGAGTACATGGAAAAAGTATCCAAGAACCTTAAGGCCAGCCAGGAGCTCCAGAAGCACTGGTATGACCAAAAAGCTGCACTGGTTGAATTTCAACCTGGGCAACAGGTGTGGGTTTTGGAGCCAGTGGCACCAAGGGCTCTCCAAGATAAATGGAGTGGCCCTTACCCTATCCTAGAAAGAAAGAGTGAGGTCACCTATCTAGTTGACCTGGGCACTAGCAGGACACCCAAGAGGGTCATCCATGTGAACCGCCTCAAGCTCTACAATGACAGGGCTGACATCACCATGCCGATGGTGACTGATGAGGAGCAGGAAGCAGAGAGTGAACCTCTCCCTGACCTCCTCTCCTACAGCCCAAAAGATGGATCAGTAGATGGTGTGATCTTCTCAGACACCCTCTCTGCCGAACAGCAGACTGACTGCAAGCAGGTCTTGCAGCAGTATGCTAGCCTCTTTTCCCTGACCCCTGGTCTGACAAACTGGTGTACCCATGATGTTGATACTGGTGACAGTGCACCTGTCAAAAACAAAATCTATCGACAGTCAGACCAAGTCAAGGAGAGCATCAAAGCTGAGGTCAGCAAGATGCTGGTGTTAGGGGTCATTGAACCCTCTGAGAGCCCCTGGGCCAGCCCAGTGGTTCTGGTCCCCAAACCTCATCAGCAAGGAGAAAAGAGAGATATGAGGTTCTGTGTGGACTATAGAGGGCTCAACTCTGTCACCAAGACAGATGCTCACCCTATCCCAAGAGCAGATGAACTGGTAGATAAATTAGGGGCTGCCCAATTCCCCAGTACCTTTGACTTAACTGCAGGGTACTGGCAGCTTGGCATGGTCCCAGGAGCAAAAGAAAAGACAGCATTCTCCACCCCTGATGGGCATTATCAGTTTACTGTAATGCCCTTTGGGTTAAAGAATGCCCCTGCCACTTTCCAGAGGCTGGTGAACCATGTCTTGGCTGGGCTGGAGTCCTTTAGTGCAGCTTATCTTGATGATATTGCTGTCTTTAGCTCCACCTGGCAGGATCACCTGATCCACCTTGGAAAAGTTTTAGAGGCTCTGCACAATGCAGGTCTCACTATCAAGGCATCCAAATGCCAGATAGGGCAGGGCACTGTGGTGTACTTGGCCACCCTGTAGGTGGAGGCCAGGTACAGCCCTTACAACCCAAGATCCAGGCCATCATGGACTGGATAGCTCCAACAACCCAGACCCAAGTCAGGGCATTCCTTGGCTTGACTGGATACTACAGGAGATTTGTGAAGGGGTATGGGTCCATTGTGACCCCACTCACAGAACTCACCTCCAAGAAGATGCCCAAGAAGGTTAACTGGACAGTTAGTTGCCAAAAGGCTTTTGACACCCTAAAAGAAGTAAAGTGCTCAGCACCAATTCTAAAAGCTCCAGATTATGCCAAGCAGTTCATAGTGCAGACTGATGCCTCTGAGCTAGGGATAGGAGTGGTCCTATCCCAGACCAATGATGAAGGCCAAGACCAACCTGTTGCTTTTATAAGCAGGAGGCTACACCCCAGAGGGAATGGACTTTGAAGTGGAACACAGACCAGGGACTGCCCATGCCAGTGCAGATGGACTTTCCAGGTTCTTCCACTTAGACAATGAAGACTCCATAGGGTAAGGTTAGTCTCATCACCTTTCGTTTGGGGGGGGGGGGGGTTGTGTGAGAAAGTGCCATCTTTCTTGCATGGTATGCCCCCACTTTTTGCTGAATTGCTGAATGTACTTTGACTGAGTGTGCCCTGGACTCCTGCCAGTCAGGTGCCCAGGGCCTATGTTCCTTCCCTGAAAAAATCAAACCCAAATTGGCAAACCTTGGCCACATGTCAGCCCCTGGTAAATGGTACCCTAGGTACCCGGGGAAGGACTTTAAGGGCTGCAGCACTCCTTGTGCCACCCTTAGAGGCCCTGTACCCTTACACACACACCCTGCCTTTGCAGGCTGAGTGTTTGAGTGCAAGACAAAAACAAAGTCGAAATGACACACATCCCTGTGTGCCATGCCCATCACCTACACTGCCATGGTGTTGAAAATTTAAACAGCGATATGATTAAGCATTCACTAAAGACATGAATTTCCCTTCCTTAGACATGTTTCTTGTCTTATGTTGACTAATGTCTAGACTCCATCTTGTATTGCCATGTCTCCACATGCTTTGCACGAGAAGAGTCCTTCTTTTTCGCTAGTTGCTCTTGTAATCTGCCTAGTAACAGTCTATAAATAGCTCCTTTGTCCGTCTGGCGCATGCCCAGACTTGGCCACATCTGTTATCAGTTAGTCCTTGTTTGACCATGTTTTCGCGGGCTCAGGAAATTGTTAACTCCGCCCATATATTGATCCTGTATCGAAAATGTCCATAAATGGTAGTAAATTTTGTTCTATGTTGTATCCACCCACTTATGAGCCCCTCTGTTGTGTATAAAAGGGGACCGTGTACGCAAGTTCTTTGTGCTACTCTATGCAATACTGAAGAGTGTTGTATAGGTTGTAGGACCACCCTTAAGGGTTAATAAACTCTGTCTTTGTATTGAGGAAATATGAATTTTGTGATCAGTTATGTCCCCTATCGTAGACCCCAACGGCTCCATGTGTATGCTATAAGTACATGTATATTCCCTCCAGTTCCAGTTTTGAAGACGCAAATACATGTGCATCCACCGTCAACATGTCCTCTTTCAGATCCACCATGAATGGGTCAGATATTCCATTCCTAAGTATGAAAGGCCACCGACTTTATGTGGTTCACTTTCCACATTTTACAGATTCAGGCGAGTAGGCCCTGAATTCTGCCATCAAGCCTTTCCTGCTTTCTGCCTCTGGAAGCTCCAGCCCGAGCCTGCATCTGTATCCATGAACTTTGTCCTACTCCCTGCGCGGCTAACGGTGCCTGATCCAGCCTGTTGCCTGCCAAAAACTGTATTTCACCTTCAAGATTATCTGCTCCGCTCCTCATCTGACGCATTCCTGTCTAGTAGTTTAGGTAAACATTCCTCCAGCTACCGTGCAAGGGGCCAGGCCTCACTGTCCTCGTGCAAGTAATTCATAGCCCCTGTTACCATGGAAGATTCCTGCCCCCTCGCATCTCATGTAGACACTTAGACGCTCGTATACGCACTAGCAGTCAGTATAGAATAGATTCCGTCCGAGAGACCTTTCCTTTTGGATAATACAGTTCTTTAAACATAAGATATTAGATATGATTTGGGATTAGGTTGACATGACCCCTCAGACTTCTGTCTCCACATGTAGAGCTAAATGTCAAGTCCCCTTCACCCTCTAGTTGCACGTCAATCACACGTCATGCGGCTGCGCACGCATCTCTGCCAAATATTTCTGCTGATATTGCAGGATTCTCATATGGATCCACCCACTTGTGACATCATGTATAATGACGTTTTCTAAGTTACGCCTATATGTCCGCCTTTTTGGTTACGTATGCATATTTTATCTCTCTTATCAACTGTTACGCCTCCTGCATCTGTTTCACTATAATGCATTTCTTATAAAAGTGATTACCTGTCAATAATGTATTGCCTTCCTTCCTGAACTTTCATGGTGATGGAATTTGAAGCCTGCAATTCGAATTGTATTTCCTTTGTAAAGGAATAAAGCCTTTTAGAACCTCTAATACCACGGATTCTGCCTCTTATATTTACTGAGTTATTCTTACTAGATTTTACCGCATAAAAAATAGTACCGGTAATGAAATATTTACCACAGAAATTGGCGCCCGAATAGGGACACTTTCTCATCTCACGCGCCGGAGGTGCGTTGCAGGCCCGGTCTCCTGCCACAGCTGAACGGACAAAAACGCGTACCTGCAGGATTTCCTGTATCTCCCTCCGGCCAAGCGGGGGTGACTGAGGCTGCGATCAACACCCAGACGAGGCGGTGAGAAGTGCGAAGTATCCCGACCAGAGCCTAGCTGAGAGAGCAAGATCCGAGGTATACAGAGGCCCACCAGGTTCCGAAGTTCCGAGTCCAGTCGAGTCGAGTCCAGTCCGGTCCAGTTTCAGTTCAGTTCCAAGGCCTTCCGTTCCGCGCTACCCGGTGAGTACCATTGTCGGGGAGGCATTTAAACGTGCACATAGTCTGTGCCGGTCAAGACGGGTTTGGGTACACAAATCCGGTCTGCACTGTTTCAGCAGTGTATCTGTACTGTTTAGCAGTATATCTAGTATGTCTTGCATATAAATAAGTATTACCTAGTGTCAGTATTATGTCAGTAACTAGTTTCCTATTAGTCATCATTATACGTTAAATGTTAAATGTTAAATGTTTTAAATACGTTCTATACATTGTGGTGTGAATGACTGTTCATCATTGTGTTTATTTGTATTAAGTGTGGTTAAGATTAAGTAACCAGATCTAAAAAAAAAATGCCGCTCTTTTCGAAATTAAGACAGATCAAAACTAGAAAAGGGGTACTCGAAGAAGCTGTTCCCATTCCACCTAGGGACACTCCAGGATACTTTATGTATCATAAGCATGGCTTAGATGCCGTGTTATTTCTTGATTTATGGGTAGACTACACCAAAGAGTTGCCAGAAAGTCAGAGATGGCCCGCAGCGGGGACCTGGGATGCAGATTGCATCATGAGATTAGAAGAAGAATTATGGAAAAAGAAAGCCAGACAGTCACAGAAAGATGCCATTGAATTATGGCGTAAAGAATCATATAGACGTACAGAAAAAGCGCTCAGACAGGAAGAGAAAGGTAGAGAGAATTCAAATAAAACCCGAGAAAATCTATTAATTGAGGAAGGTACCCGAGTAAAATCAGAACAAGTAGATAGACAAAGAAACACTCTTATGAATGGTATGTATCCTCTTCTGACCGAAGGGTTACCTAAGGCTACCCCGGAAATACCAAAAGACTTGACTCCTCCATTGCTCCCGATAAAAGCACATCCCAAAACGCATCCCAAAACAGCAAAGGACGTTTTCCTTTCCTCCTATTTAGATGACGTAACACAGCCTCTTCCACTCACGGTTGGTCCATTGACACGTACTACAGATTTATTGCTTACTAAATCATGCCCAGAAAACTTGTTAGGTATAAAAACATTGAAAGCTCTAGGAGCTATAATATGTTGTTCTCCGGAAGGAGTACGATTATTTTTACGTGATTTTAAAGGTCACTACGTGTCCAGAGACATGGATCACCGGCTGCAGAGTTTACCTACGCATTTATGGGCACAAGGCCCCACTGATGTTGGTTGCATGAACATTACACCATATCGAGTCACACTAAAAACAGGAGTAGGACTACCACGAATGCGACAATATAGGTTACCACCAGATGCTGTTGCGGCCTTACTGCAAATCATTGACGAGCTCATTGCACAAGGAGTGGTTGTCGAAACCGACTCCAATGTATGCAATTCCCCGATAATTCCGATTCTTAAAAGAACGGATCCAAAAGCACCACCAGTATATCGATTAGTTATTGATCTGCGCGAATTAAATAAATGTATTGTACCACAATACCCTGTGGTCCCAGATATCTCTTCATTACTAACTGCTATTGATTCAGAAGCAACGTTCTTCACTGTAATTGATCTCAAAAATGCTTTCTTTAGCGTCCCAATAGATCCGGAAAGTCAATATCTGTTCGGATTCAGTTTAAATGGACGAAGTTTTAAATTCACACGCGCACCTCAAGGATTTACAGAAAGTCCCAGCATCTATAGCCAAGCACTAAAACGAGAACTTGACAGTATCCACATGCCAGTCAACACTGCCTTGCTTCAATATGTCGATGATCTGCTGATCACCGCCCGAAGCGAACCTGAATGTGAAACAGCGTCACTGACGGTTTTGAAATTTCTGGCCGACAAAGGGCACAAGGTGTCCCCTTCTAAGCTGCAATTCTGTGTCCTGCGAGTTGTCTACCTTGGGCACTCGCTGTCCAAGGAGGGAAGACAGCTTACACCCGACCGCATCCAGTTAATTGCTAACATGTCACCACCCAAGACACAAAAGGAAGTACGGGCTTTTATAGGTCTCACTTCATACTGTAGGCAGTGGATCCCTCAATATGCATTTCTAGCTAAACCCCTCATCCAGTTGACAACACAGGAAGCAGCCACATCGACTGTCCTCCCTTGGACTCAAGAACACACATATGCCTTTGAAAGCTTGAAGAAAGCTTTATGCCAAGCACCTGTTTTAGCAACACCATGTTACAATAAACAGTTTACACTATTTGTTACAGAACGCGAAGGTACTGCCTTGTCAGTACTCACTCAGGAACAAGCAGGATCACACAAACCATGTGCTTATTTCTCTAGTACATTAGATCCAGTAGCTCAGGCTCTTCCTGCGTGCCTGAAATCAGTGGCAGCAACAGCTTTAGCAATCAGACAAAGCGATGCCATAGTGTTAGGACATCAATTGACAGTACAAGTACCACACGCAGTAGAGGTTCTCTTGAACCGCACACAAACACAACACTTGACTATAGCGAGACTCACCGGTTATGAATTAACATTGTTTCAGCCACACATAGAAATTAGACGTTGTAATACATTAAATCCTGCCACACTGTTGCCAGTAAACGGAACAGATCCATTAGCACATGATTGTATTGAAGTCATTACTATCACGACGAAACCTAGACAAGACTTGACAGATATCCCTTTATCAGATCCAGACTTGACATTGTATGTAGATGGTTCATGTATGAGAACAAGTACGGGAGAGTTAGTGGCCGCTTACGCAGTCACAACAGACACTGAAGTCATTGAAACAAATTGTATTAACACTTTGTCAGCTCAAGCAGCAGAGCTCATCGCTCTGACACAAGCCTGTACTCAAGCAAAAGATAAGAAAGTCAACATATACACAGATTCACGTTATGCATTCGGAGTCGTCCATGACTTCGGCGTGCTGTGGCGAGAGAGAGGTTATCTAACTTCTCACGGTGCCCACATCCAACACGGACCCCTCATTCAAGCCCTATTAGACGCAATTCATTTACCTACTGTAATATCAATTATGAAATGCAAAGCCCATACAAAAGTTACCGATATCATTTCTCAGGGTAATGACCTAGCTGACAGAACAGCTAAACAGACTGCTCAGAATCAGACTCACACAACTGACGCGACAAAGACAATAGTTCCGACACCAACACATTGCATGACAGTTAAGGATCCCGCCCTTGATGTAATTGACATACAGACACATGCTACACCAGAAGAAATAAAGAAATGGACTGAATTAGGAGGGATCCAAACGGATCAAGGATGGATGACGAAGGAAAAATCTATATGGTTTCTTCCCGATTCCATGGTTCAAGTCATCATTAACACAATACATAGTCCAGCGCACCTAGGAGAAAAAGCTATGCTAGACAGCATTCAACACATTTGGTTCAACAAACATTTACGAGCCGCAGCTAAACAAAAAGTTCGTACCTGTATGATATGTTGTCAGTTTAATCCAGGTAAAAGCATCCCCGTAGAACAGGGTGGATTTCAACCTCCCGATCATGCTTTTGAAGTCCTCCAGATGGATTATATCCAGATGGAACGATGTCGAGGATTCAAATATGTTCTCGTAGTTGTCTGTGCTCATTCCCGTTGGACAGAAGCCTACCCGGTTTCAGATTACACTGCCCCGACTACTGCCAAACAGTTAGTTCGAGAATTCTTCCCACGGTATGGTTTGCCACGTGTTGTCTACTCAGATAACGGCCAGCCATTCTCATCCGAACTAATGAAACACGTTTCCCTTTTGTTAGGCTACCAATGGAAATTCCACTGTGTCCGACATCCTGAGGCAGCAGGTCTCGTGGAACGCCATAATCAAACTCTGAAAATTAGATTGTCCAAAATATGTAGAGAAAAAGGTGTCGATTGGATAGTAGCCTTACCAGTTGCACTCTTTTACATGAGAATGGTAGCACATTCTCGAACAGGGCTATCCCCGTACGAGGTGATCTTCGGTAGACCACCAAATATGTGGGGGACGCCTATACCTCGCAAAATCACTGATGTTGACTGTAATATGCTGACAGATTACCTGGCTTCCTTGATGTCTGCACTACAATCTTGTCGTTCACAGGTAGCTGCAGCTTTTCCCGATAACACTGAGGTGAAGCCCCATGACGTGGTTCCAGGTGATATGGTCCTAGTGCGGAATTTCGACCGGAAGACCCAACTGGAGCCTAGGTGGAAATCGCCAAAACTTGTTCTACTAGCCACAAGGATAGCCGTGAAGATCGAGGGACGTAAAGGGAGGTTGCACTCGAGTCATATCAAGAAATTTTATGGACTACCGTCCAGTATGAACACTCAGCCCTGCATTTCCTCACAGACAGACTCAAAGCTCCCCTTGGTTGAACCCACAAAAACGGAACTTTATAAACTGAAATTAAGGTCTAGCACGTCAGACAATTTGATTGTTTAAGTCCTCTCCAAGGTGAATCGGTTGAATTTGTCTCTGACAATGTATCCTCTAGACCGGAATAGAGAAAGAAATCAACAGATGCAGCTTAAAAAGCATGCGTATTGTAAATCACTTCGTAGTCACTGCACAGTAACATTATTAATTTTGTTTTTTCTAAGTTTTCTGATCATCATTTCCAGTATACTGCTGCATATGTATTACCCTATTTCTAAACGTGCTTACAATGTTACTGCTGAACATTCTTTTAGCGAATTACCTCCACATGAGTTGTCCTATAGATTTGCGCTGCGCAACAACACATTCATTAGTATGTTACATCATTCCCATCAGACCAGCAATGCTACAAATTGTTGGATATGTGGCCGACTCCCTCCCTATCAGAACTATAAGGGAGTTTTGCCCCTCTTTCCATATCCGTTCACACACAATGGCTCCTGTGGAGCATGGTTTAGTTTGATTAATTCCCTAGATTCAAATTCCGCAGTTTATCAAGACAACTGGGTATGGGGAAACCTGAACCTAGTTTTGCTTAAAGTCTGCTACCCTAACAAGGAGGGACTTCCCAAAAGAACAGGAACTGATCTAGAAAATGAAGTATATGGATTAGGTAATTTTACACTTAACCTCATGATCCTGAATGTTGAATCCGAAGCCACACCAATCTTGCCCGCTATGTCAGTATTCCCAGTTAAAGGGGAATTATGTGTAAGAAAGAATGGTTCCATACACATGGGCCATAGTAAATGCACCACTGTAATAAAATTCAGTGATCAAGGCAAATCTACATTTAGAGCTTCCCGTCATTCCTACTTCATATGTGGCCAGACCGCATATATACGTCTACCTCTAGACTGGGATGGTACCTGTTACATAGCATTCCTTCTGCCACCTGTTTTCCTAGCTCCTCCTGATTATCACAGAAATACCCATTTAGTACACAATAGACAGCAGAGAGATCTCCCGATTGTCGATTACACTGAAACGGCATGGGAACAATATACAGATTTCAATAAAGGTTTCTTTCCCTATATAGGTACAGTCACTAATAGTAAGCTGATACGTAGATTAACTAGAACCCTTGAAGCAGTAGTGAACGAGACTACTTCCGCCTTGGGCAATTTAACAGAAGAGCAGTCTGCTATGCGGATTGTTGTGCTTCAAAATCGTCTTGTCCTTGACGTCATCTTGGCCGATAGGGGCGGAGCTTGTAGGGTCATCGGATCAAGTTGCTGCATTTTCATACCAGAAAATTCGCCGTCAGTATATAAAGCCATAACCCGCCTTCATAAGATTATAAGCCAGATACACCAGAGTCCAGGCACCTGGACTTGGTCCGGTTGGTTCTGGGGCGTGTTGTCAGCCTGGGGATGGAGGATCCTATCCTTCCTGGGTATTGGCTTTCTCATACTATTCAGTTGCTGCTTATGTCTACAATGTGGGCCAGCGATTTGTGGTCTGTGTGCCACATCATGTATCCCACATCCAAGTTTTCGTTCAAAATCCCAGAAGAAGAAAGAAGAACAAATGATGCTATATGAACAGATCGATGGATTGATGAAGATCGATATCTCCTGAGGGTCCGTAGGGGACAAGGAGGGAATGAGGAAATATGAATTTTGTGATCAGTTATGTCCCCTATCGTAGACCCCAACGGCTCCATGTGCATGCTATAAGTACATGTATATTCCCTCCAGTTCCAGTTTTGAAGACGCAAATACATGTGCATCCACCGTAAACATGTCCTCTTTCAGATCCACCATGAATGGGTCAGATATTCCATTCCTAAGTATGAAAGGCCACCGACTTTATGTGGTTCACTTTCCACATTTTACAGATTCAGGCGAGTAGGCCCTGAATTCTGCCATCAAGCCTTTCCTGCTTTCTGCCTCTGGAAGCTCCAGCCCGAGCCTGCATCTGTATCCATGAACTTTGTCCTACTCCCTGCGCGGCTAACGGTGCCTGATCCAGCCTGTTGCCTGCCAAAAACTGTATTTCACCTTCAAGATTATCTGCTCCGCTCCTCATCTGACGCATTCCTGTCTAGTAGTTTAGGTAAACATTCCTCCAGCTACCGTGCAAGGGGCCAGGCCTCACTGTCCTCGTGCAAGTAATTCATAGCCCCTGTTACCATGGAAGATTCCTGCCCCCTCGCATCTCATGTAGACACTTAGACGCTCGTATACGCACTAGCAGTCAGTATAGAATAGATTCCGTCCGAGAGACCTTTCCTTTTGGATAATACAGTTCTTTAAACATAAGATATTAGATATGATTTGGGATTAGGTTGACATGACCCCTCAGACTTCTGTCTCCACATGTAGAGCTAAATGTAAAGTCCCCTTCACCCTCTAGTTGCACGTCAATCACACGTCATGCGGCTGCGCACGCATCTCTGCCAAATATTTCTGCTGATATTGCAGGATTCTCATATGGATCCACCCACTTGTGACATCATGTATAATGAGGTTTTCTAAGTTACGCCTATATGTCCGCCTTTTTGGTTACGTATGCATATTTTATCTCTCTTATCAACTGTTACGCCTCCTGCATCTGTTTCACTATAATGCATTTCTTATAAAAGTGATTACCTGTCAATAATGTATTGCCTTCCTTCCTGAACTTTCGTGGTGATGGAATTTGAAGCCTGCAATTCGAATTGTATTTCCTTTGTAAAGGAATAAAGCCTTTTAGAACCTCTAATACCACGGATTCTGCCTCTTATATTTACTGAGTTATTCTTACTAGATTTTACCGCATAAAAAATAGTACCGGTAATGAAATATTTACCACAGTATTTGCAGTTTCCGTGCCAACTTCCTTCTAGCTTTTGTTACAGGAGAGCGAACCCTTGTATTCTGCGGGCCTAGCTGGGGCCTGTACTTATCAATTGGTGCCCGTCACGTGGAGCTCATCAGCGACTCAGATGCTCGAAGGATTGGTCGTGACGAAGGTGAGGAATTTGGCCGGGAATGTGATCACTGCCAGCGGCGTTTTTAGTCCTGGCATCCCGAGGTTTTTTCCTTCCTTTCCGAACTGACCTTCTGGGTGGCGCCGGTCCTCGACTGAGACCTCTTCTGCCGGTTTGCCGCGACAGCCGTTTGGGCGAATTTTGGAACCTGGCAGTTGGGATCTGGACACTCTTGATTGATAAGAACCGTTGTACGGTACTTGCTCCGAGTTTTGAAGCCTGGGTTGGCTATTTGAGTTTGATTTGTGATGACCGGTCATATTTTGTATTGATTACTGTGAGAATATATGCGTTGCAACACATATAGGCAGGTAATGTGGAGATATTTCTCCGGAGTTGTGTAAATCTGAACGGCGCAAAGTTTAAGTGCCATTTTTGATAATATTGCATATTTTGCATTATTTTTGAGCATGCCTGCTTTTAGCGCACTCCGTAAGTGGTGCTGCTGCTTTGGAAACCGGTTAAATCTCGAGGAATCTGCTCCAGCCCCCCCAGAGGGGACTCCTAATAGGGATATGTATGTGAAGCATGGTCTTTCCTCTATAATGTACAGCACAGTGTGGAGGAAATACACCAAAAAGGATCCTGAGTTACGATAGCCTTTGTATGGATCGTTTGATATGCGTAAGATTGAGTATGTGGAACAGTGTATGTGTAAACGGCGTGCTCGGCAAGACATGTTTGAATGTGTACGGTTATGGGTGAAGGAAGTGCGTGAGCGAGAGAAACGTGAGAAAGCGCTGTTTGATAAAGAGCAACGGAAAAATGATCATGTGAGAGCACAGGAAGCGAAGCGTCGAGAGGAAAGAGAACTGGCGGAGAGACAAGAGAAAGAGCGTAGGCTGCAAGTCTCGGGTCAATATGCTGTCCGCCAGCCACTTTATCCTGTCCTTACTAATCTTGAAGATGATTTTTATTTATTAGATCGCTCTCCGCCCCCTTATGTTGGTGCGTCTGCCCCGAGGTCACAGGGTTCTGGATCGGTTTCGGATAAGGTAGACACGCGGTCCATGTTATCAATTGAGCGTATGGGTGAGCTTCGGAAAATTTCTCTGCGTGTACTTAACGGCAAGCTATCTCTTGCTGAATTGTTGGAATCTTTGGAAAGTTGGCAGGATAGAGAGAAGCTGTATTTTGCGGCAACTTTTTCTGATGAAGTGATTACTGCCTTTCGGAAATATTCTGATGTTTTCGAGCCTGATGCTGTGGTTTCAGATGCTAAAGCATTACGTAACGGTGTTTTTTCTCCCTCTAAGGTACCCGATGCGGTCCGACGGCTGTTTGCATTGCGGGACGCGGCGTTTGAACTTAAAGAGAGAGCGCGCCTAAAGGCAGGGGAGGAGGAGCAATCGGATTCACATACCGGCGGCGACCAATCATCTACCTCCCAATCAGATAAGAGCGAACTAGTGCATGCTAAACCGATGCGAGAGGCGGCACCTTTGTATGTTCCTCCTAAAGGAGCAGGAAATAGTTCAGATATATCTTCCCCCGATGCTAGGGGATATTTTGTGTATAATTGGGTTTATACTCCCTGTCATAGGGCTGATGTTATGGCATTAAAGAATGCATTGCCTGACCCCCGCAAGAATCCAGCGGCCTTTTACGAAGAGGTCGATGGGGCCTTGAATTCTTGTACTATGACTTTAGCAGATATACATTTGTTCTTTGGGCTTATTTTACCACCGGATATGTGGCGATCTGTGCGGAAGGTGGATGATCAAGCCGCTTTTAAGGCCAAATGGTCTGAGATTGAGGATGTGGATAGGGAGAGAAAACCCGCGCAAAAACCACCCCAGCTTATTTTAGATCTTCCTGCTGCTATCTTGACTAAATTGAAAACAATTATCCCCCCTAAAAAGATTGACTGGAACATGTTAGCCTCATGTAAACAGAAGGTTGATGAATCAGTTTCAGACTTCTTTACGCGCTTTGAGGAGACATTTCATGATTTCAGTGGTCAGTCACTTACGGATGATACGGGTCGACATCTTTTTGTTGATAAATATGTGGCGAATTTATTACCGGGAATAGTTGCTCGTTTAAAAGCGAGTGAAAGTTCTTGGTCCACCTCGTCTCCGGCATCCCTCCTGACTATGGCTCAGTATTATGAGCGTCAGGAACAAGAAGCGAAGGGGCATGAAGAGAAGAAATCGAAAGATTTGAAAACTAAGGTGATGTTAGCACAAGTGTATGGTCCTCCTCGTCGGGGTGTCGAAAGAGGTAGAGGAGGATTTTATGGTCCCCCTTCAGGTCGGTCAGATGTTAATAGAAATCAATGTGCGTATTGTAAACAGTCGGGTCATTGGGCTAGAGATTGTCCGGTATTATATGCATCTCGTCAGGGACGTGGTCAGGGACCTCCGAGAGGTAGAGGGGGCTTTTCGAATTTCAGAGGGAATTCCAATGATCGTGCTCGCTTTGAGCCTAACGTGCTGCAACGAGATAGGCCTAATGTGTTTGATCGGCAACATCAGTATCAGATGTCTGGGAATGACCGCCCTGGGTACCATGATTTCGCAGCATGCATAGGATTGCGTTGGATGGGGGTTGGAATCAGTTGAAGTACCGGTTGATCAGAAGGGTCCTTATGTTTCAGCAAATGTTTTGGGTTCTACTGATCGGTTCCTAGTTGATACAGGAGCTACTCGCAGTGCACTGTCCAAACAATTGGTTCCGAGGGCTCCCCCATCTGGCTTAATGGTTACATCGGTAGGGTTTGATGGTACACTCTCTCCAAGCCCTCTATCCCGACCCCTTGCATTTCATGTTGACCACTTTTCTGCACCCTGTCCGTTTTTGCTTGCTCCGAACACGCCCGACAACATTATGGGTCTTGATATGCTTAAGCACTTCAGAGCTACGATCCGCTGCTCCCCTACTGGAGTACGTGTGATATTAAACGATAATCACCCAATGACAGACCGGATGTGTGTGGTTGCGGAGGATACTGCATTAGCTTCCCTCCCTCATTCTTTGTGGGCCACTTCGGATACTGATGTGGGACAGATGGTGATTCCGCCTGTACACATTAGTGTCCAGGAGGGTGCGGTGTTACCGCGCCTCCCTCAGTATCGTATTTCCCAGGAGGGGGAGGAGGCACTCATACAGATTGTGCAGGATTTGATTAAGGTGGGAGTAGTGGAGGAAGTCCCCTATAATGTCTGCAACAGTCCTATTTTACCCATTTTGAAGAAAGATACCGATACCAGGGTTTATCGTTTTATCATTGACTTAAGGGAAGTGAATAAGATAGTGATACCTCAGTATCCAGTGGTTTCTGATATCACGACGTTACTTACTCTGGTCCCTCCAACGGCGACCACGTTTTCAGTTATTGATTTGAAAAATGCTTTCTTTTCGATTCCTATTCACCCTGATAGCCGATACCTTTTCGGTTTTACTTTGAATAATAGGTCTTATAGATTTTGTAGAGTCCCTCAAGGTTATACAGAGAGCCCTAGTATTTACAGTCAAGCATTGAAAAGACAATTGGATTCCTTTGTTCTGCCTGATGGTGTCGCCCTTATACAATATGTCGATGACATCTTGTTGGCGGCCGACACTCCTGAGCTGTGTGAGAGGTGTACGTTATCCTTGCTTTCCTTTTTGGCATCACACAATCACAAAGTGTCGAGAAAGAAATTGCAATTTTGTAGACCAAAGGTGACTTATTTGGGTCACCTTTTGTCTAAGGAGGGGCGTGCACTTACACCAGATCGTATTCAAGCAATTTTGGACACGCCAGTACCTTCCACACAGAAGGATGTGCGTGCATTTTTGGGTCTTGCTTCTTTCTGTAGGCAATGGATATTGGGGTTTTCACACATAGCTAAGCCATTGTTAGCACTCTTGACAAAAGACACTCCGATTCCTCTTCCCTGGTCAAATGAGTGTGAAATTGCTTTCCAGCAATTACGACAAGCCCTTTGTTCAGCACCAGTGTTAGGTACCCCTGATTATATGAAGCCCTTTTCACTGTATGTGCATGAGAAAGATGGATGTGCATTATCAGTTTTAGTGCAGATGCACGGCGACAAGCAGCGCCCTTGTGCATATTTTTCGGCTGTACTTGATCCTGTTGCCCGAGCATTACCAGGGTGTTTTTGCTCGGTTGCGGCGAAAGCTGTGTCAATACGCCAAAGCGAGGGAATTGTGTTATCTCACAAACTGTTGGTATTAGTTCCCCATGCTGTGGACGCCCTGCTTAATCAGACAAAGATGCAGCATTTGACCAGTGCTCGTTTAACGGGATAGGAGTTGACGCTTTTGGCTCCTCATATTACGTTAAAGAGGTGTGCAACGTTAAATCCAGCCACATTGTTGCCGTTTCCAGAAACTCAGTCTGAAGCACGAAAAGCACATGATTGTATTCTTGCGACTGAGGAACAGACAAAGGGTCGTATTGATCTCCAGGATACACCCTTTACAGATGTAGATGGAGAACTGTGGGTGGACGGATCATGCCTGAATCTACCAGATGGTACGACTTCAGCAGCGTATGCAATTACCACATTACAAACAATCGTGGAGACAGCACGCATACCGCAGAAATCAGCTCAAGCAGCGGAACTGATAGCATTAACACTAGCATGCGAGCTCAGTACAGGATTGTGTGTGAATGTTTATACAGATAGCCACTATGCCTTCGGAGTAGCGCACGATTTCGGCCTACTCTGGAGGGAGAGATGGTTTCTAACGTCACATGGAGCACAGATAATGTATGGAGAGTTAGTTCACAACCTTCTGACTGCATTAACATATCCAAAGAAGATTGCTATAGTTAAATGTAGTGCCCATAAAATGGTGGTTGATAAAGTTGGAGAAGGGAATGCTTTAGCAGACCGGGTGGCACGAGAGACTGCGATGCAGCCTGGCGCTACTGCAATGTATGTTGTGAAGTCACAGGCAGAAAGATGGCACGATGCTAGGAGAGAAGTGCTGGAGATACAGAGAACCGCTTCCGATAAGGAACGGGAACAGTGGTCCAATGATGGAGAATTAGATGACGAAGGGTGTTGGAGAAGTAAGCAGATGGATAAATGGAAGTTACCCACAGCTTTCGTACAACCTATGGTTCAGCTGGCACATGGACTAGCGCATGTCGGAGCTTCCGCAATTGTTAAATTACTCACACGAGTTTGGGAGCATCCGGAGATCGCTAGTACGGCAAAGAGGGTAGTGCAGACCTGCATGATTTGCCTGAGGTATAACCCGGGAAAGGGTACACGAACTCCAGCAGGAGGATTTGCGACACCTACTGCACCCTTTGAAGTTTTGCAGATGGATTACATTCAGCTTGAGCGCTGTAACAATCTGAAGTATGTTCTAGTAGTGGTTTGTGCCTTCAGTAAATGGGTTGAGGCATACCCTACGAAAGACAATACTGCAATGACTACAGCTAAGATGCTATTGAAGGAGTTCTTCCCTCGATATGGTGTTTGTAGATTGTTGTGGAGTGATAACAGACCTCATTTTATAGCAGACGTTATCAAGTATGTCCTGAAAGGGCTAGGCATTACCCAGAAGTTTCATGCAGTATTTCACCCTCAGTCTGCGGGATTGGTTGAGAAATATAACGGTACTTTGAAGCTTAAGATCGCTAAGATCCAAGCTTCGACTTCTTTGACTTGGCCAGATGCTTTACCACTGGCATTATTGTCAATTAGATAGATACCGCATTCTCGGACCGGTCTCACACCCTACGAGATCGTGTTCAGACGCCCAATGAATATTTGGGGTCCACCAAAACCGAAGTCAGTGTATGATGTACCTTGTGTAATGATGAATGATTATCTGGCACAGTTAACGGATAATTTGGTTTCTATTCATCAACAGGTTCGAGAAGCGCTCCCTGATCGGTCCACAGGTGAAGGTCATAATCTCCGACCTGGAGATCATGTCATGATCAAGGTGTTCGAAAGGACGAACAGTCTGGAGCCGAGATGGGTTGGTCCTGAGCAAGTCTTGCTCGCAACGAGGACAGCTGTGCGAGTCTCCAATCGAAAAAACTGGATCCACTCCTTGCACTGTCGTAAAGTGCCGCCTGGATTAGTGGAGCCTGCTTTGTTGACCGACCATCGAGAAGTCCTGACCGCAGAGAAATTCCGTGCTGTGGAACCGAACGACACTGAGGAGCTCTTCCCGGACCAAGCGATTCCTGGAGGAGGAAGATATCATCTTCGACCGAGGAAGTGATTTTTTCTGTACCCAGATACGTTGTCAGAACGGCCCTTAGGTTAGTGAAACGGAGAGCCAATGAGGCAAGGGGGGGGGATCAGCCCTGCATTAGTGTAGTGACACCCGTCTTGGCCCGCTGGTGAAGAAATCAACGGCTGCCTAAGGGGAAGAGTTCTGACAACCTTTTAGTTTCAGGAAGATATTGACTTTTTACTACAAGATGGAAAAGAAGAAGATTCTTTGTGCGACAAGCTTTATTATCATTGTAGCTATTGTTGGTATAACCACATGGTTTGTTGAGGATGTGACTCCTGCCCGTGAGTTGCTTGTTTTGACCACTCCAGTGCCTGAGGAGCACTACTTTTATACCCTTCCGTATCAAGAATTGAAGCATCGTCAGTCTTATTTGAATAATACTTTCATCCAGATGTTGCATCATACCCATGTTGCTACAAATGCTACGAACTATTGGATATGTGGTATGATGCCAGCTCATCAGAAGAAAGGAGGAACGCCGTTCATACCTCTTCCTTTCTCTCATAATGGCTCTTGTAGAGCATGGTACACTTTGCTTTTCGCCACACGGAAACCCACAGTGGGACGATTACTTTTCAGACTTAATAGGGAATGTCATCAAGATAAAGATGGCTATCCACAAGCGAATGGGACAATATGGGAATGGGAAGAATATCGACCAGACAATGAATCGATCCCCTACATCTTCACGAACACCAGAGACACTGCTGGGAATGAACAATTCGTGATTCAAGTGGCACAAGCTCAAGCGGACCTGTGTGTCCAGAGTGTTGGTTATATTCCTGTTGGTGTTAGCGACTGCATTATTGTATTGAACATAGACGGATTAAATAATAGTACTTTCTTAGCCTCCCATAACACATACTTCGTATGTGGGAATAAGGGCTATTATCGCTTACCAGCCGGCTGGTCCAGAGTATGTTATGTAGCGTTTTTATTACCCCCTGTATTCCTAGCACCTGCATCCTATCATAAAGATTTGAAGTTATTGAACAATGTAACTGTAAATAGATATAAACGTACTCTATCTATTGATGATGTTGATCAAACTGATACTAGCTTACAGCAGTATGTTGATTTTAACTTAGGATTGTTTTTCTTTGTTGGAGCTGCCCTAAATAGTAGGAAGGTTCGAAGGTTAACAAGAGTTGTAGAGGCTGTGACGAATCAGACCGCTGCTGCTCTTGGGAATCTTACGGAAGAATTACAAATTACCAGAATTGTTGCATTGCAGAATCGAATGGTATTATAAGTTATGTTAGCTGACCGAGGTGGAGCATGTAAAATTATCGGAAGTAGTTGTTGTGTGTTAATTCCTGACCATACGCCATCAGTTTATAACGCTATTAATAAATTGCATAAAATCGCAGCTGAGATTCATACAGAAAATGGCACTTGGACTTTTTCTGGATGGTTTTGGGCATTGATCACTGCGTGGGGATGGAAGGTTTTAACTGGTCTCTGCATTATTGTAGCAGTTCTGTTTTCCTGTTGCATCTGTGTTCAGTGTGGTCCTTTACTCTGTTCTCTATGTGTGTCATTCTGTATTCCTGATAAGAAAGCTATTGCCAATGTCACTTATCAGAAACATTTAACCAAAGAGGTGGAAGAGATGATGAAAATTGACATATATGATGATTATCCTAATAAGCCGAATGTCTTCAGTAAATGCTGAAAGGGTCGTCTGTTGAAAATTAAAACAGCGATATGATTAAGCATTCACTAAAGACATGAATTTCCCTTCCTTAGACATGTTTCTTGTCTTATGTTGACTAATGTCTAGACTCCATCTTGTATTGTCATGTCTCCACGTGCTTTGCACGAGAAGAGTCCTTCCTTTTCGCTAGTTGCTCTTGTAATCTGCCTAGTAACAGTCTATAAATAGCTCCTTTGTCCGTCTGGCGCATGCCCAGACTTGGCCACATCTGTTATCAGTTAGTCCTTGTTTGACCATGTTTTCGCGGGCTCAGGAAATTGTTAACTCCGCCCATATATTGATCCTGTATCGAAAATGTCCATAAATGGTAGTGAATTTTGTTCTATGTTGTATCCACCCACTTATGAGCCCCTCTGTTGTGTATAAAAGGGGACCGTGTACGCAAGTTCTTTGTGCTACTCTATGCAATACTGAAGAGTGTTGTATAGGTTGTAGGACCACCCTTAAGGGTTAATAAACTCTGTCTTTGTATTTGCAGTTTCCGTGCCAACTTCCTTCTAGCTTTTGTTACAGGAGAGCGAACCCTTGTATTCTGCGGGCCTAGCTGGGGCCTGTACTTATCAATGGCATACATCAGCCACCCCTCTAGCTGGGTGCCTTATGCCAATGGTGTGGGCACAGGAGCAGGAGCCCTGTGCCCCTACAGTGCCCAGGTCCATTCCTGAGCACTGTAAGTGCAGTGCTGCCATTTAAGAGTACATGGTGCTAAGAGCTCGTCAAACACGAGCTCCACAGCCCCATAATGGCAAGACTGAGAAGTTTGGTATAAAACTTCTCAGCACATTAAACCCACACTGATGTCAGTGTGGGATTTAATGTACCCAGCACCCCAGAGGGCATCTTAGAGGTGCCCCCTTAAACCTAACCTACAATCCACGTCTGCAGACATGTGGCTGGACCCCTGGGTAGGAGAGCCCCTGCTCTCCTGGGCCTGCAACAATGCACATCCTGGGCGAAGTGCTAAATTTCATCCCCCAGGATGGGCAGGGGGAAGCTTCAAAGGCATGCCGCCTCTGTGAGCTTCCCCAGGCCACTTCAACCCCCCACTCTGGTGGGAAGCTTTGGCCGGAAACCCCAAAAAAGGACAGGGGATGTGCCAGCCTGCCAACCCCACCCCTCAGGTGGGGGAGGCGAGGTGAAGCACATCTCCGGGCTCTCACCATCTTGAAGATGGGGAGCCCTACCCTATCAGGACTAGGCTACTGCCCCCCTCCCACAGGAGAGAGGCAGGATAGGAGGTGTACCCACCCCAGGACAAGGACCCATTGGTCCCTGCCCTTCACCTACCTGTAACGCCCCTATATCTAATATTTAGGGGCACCCTGAACCTTCCTTCCCCAGATTCCAGATTCAAAACTACAAAGAGGAGCAAGAAGAAAGAAGACCTGCTCTGCAGCTGCTAAACAGAGGAAGACACCAACTGCTTTGGCCCCAGCCCTACCGGCCCGTCGACCCTCGAACCTGCTCCTGCTCCAACCCGGCATCTCTTGTGGCCAGCAACCTCACAAACCCCGGAGGACCTGGCTACCTTTTGGCTCTAAGCCCCTGGGACTCCCATGAGTAGAGGCTCTACTCAAAACCTACCTCTAATCCCTGGCAGCAGCCCGGAACCGCAAACCCAGCACACTCTGCACCAGCCAAGCCTGGCCAGTGCCGGAGTGAACAAAGACCACGAGGACGACCCCACGGCGACTGTGACCCCGAGTCCGGCACCCAAGGACCTCCCTCGACCCTCCTGAAGAAGCCTGCAGCCTCAGAACAAGGTGCCCCCCCTACCGCGATCAACAGAGGGTAAGATTTCCTGACACCAAAAGGCACCCCTGCACGCGGCGCACCGCGGCCCCCTGTGCCCAAACCCGGGGTACCTACCTATCCTCCAACTACCCAACTTACCTCTCGAAGTGATGGTGGCACCTGAAGAGTCCTCGTCCCCGAGCATGCAGTCTTTTTCTAAACCGGAGATTTCCCATTGAAATCAATTGAGCGCCCGAAGGCTCAAAAGCACCCTGCCCCCAGCCGCCCGAGTGGCCCTGGAAGTGAAAACTCTACACCTACCCACTTCCCCACTTTCCCTGAGTAAGTGACCAGGAGCCCAGCTCCCACAGCCGCGTGGCTTGCCAGTCAGCAGCCACCAACCAAGGCCCCCCTATCCCTCGTAGGATAACATTGGGCGTAACTCTCTCTGCACCCAGCCGCCCTAGAGTCGCTGAGGGTAAACCAACTGTACCTACCTGACCCTGGGGGACCCCTGAGTCTATGCCCAGAACTTCAACTCTGCCAGTCGAGTACTTACCCTTAAACCGATAACTCTATTTTCCTCATAGGGTAACATTGACTGGCTTTTTCCTGAAATTTCTTCTAAGTGTGGACTTTTCAAATCTTAAAATATTCACCAAAAATCAGCCGAGTAACGAAAACGAAATTACTCACCTGCTCTTAGGTGAGCTCCCAGTGCTGGATCTTGGTGCCCAGCACTGACTCTGAAAAATACTGTTTTTCTGTGAAATTTCTTCTAAGTGTCGATTTCTGCAATCTTTAAATATTCTTCAAAAATCGTATAATATCTGAAAACGTAATTACTTACCTGTTTTGGATATAGGTCCCAGTACTGAGTCTAGGCACCCAGTACTGGATTACTAAAGTAACGAGAACATACTGTACCTGCAACTTGAATTTTCTTCCGTAGGGAATCATTGACTGTTTTCTTTGAAATATTTTCTAAGTGTTAACTTTTAAAATAGCTAAATATTGTTTAAAAATCATTACAGTAATTAAGTCGACTTTCATCACTTGATTCTGAGTACTGAACCAGGACTGAATCTAGGATCCAGTCCTGGAATTCCAAAAGTAATCTAAAAAGTAATCTGTTGCAAATAACTTGAATTTTCCATTGAGCTCAATGCATTGTTGTGTTTAAAATAAAGTTGCCTATTGCAACTACTTGTAACTGTTTACAAAAGTCATTTGCATATTGCAAAAGTATTTATATGAAACATCTCACTCTGAGAAAGTATATTTTAAATCCAAGTGTTGGTTCTAAAATGAAACAAGCATATATTTTTTATATATAAACCATTGGCCTAGAGTTCAGTTATTGAGTGTGTGAGACCATTTGCTGACTGAGTGTGTACAACAAATGCTTTACACTGTCCTCTGATACTGCCTTACTGCTCGACCAAGCTACCACTTTAGAGAGTAAGGTTATATCTAACTTTAACCTCTGTCAAACCCTGGGGGACTGTGGACTCTGTACACCCTGTACCTATTAAGGAACAGTATATACAGAGCCACTTTCTCACACCAACAAGGAGCACAAGTCACACAACTCGCCAACATCACACCAGGGAACGAGCATAGAAGTGAAAACCACGCTGCATTCATAGAGGAGGTTGGTGTTGTGGGATGTCTGTGACCGTGGTCATCATGGATGGATGGATGAGATGCCCAGCACGTGGCACATGGGCGAGCTCACTGTCTGTTACGTTGCAAACAGCTGCTCCTCCCTCTCACGAGCTCCCACACTTTTGTACGGTGCGCTGTTGTATCTCGTGCACTCGTAGGGCACACCATTGTAATGCCTATTTGCGCATGTGCTGCTGCATTCCAACTACACCATCACAGTGCTGTTTGGAGGTGGTGCATGCCACTTTACAACATTGACTGCTGCGGCCCTTGTGGCAGGCCACACCAGAACACAGAGACACACTTACCGCACTTCCTGTACACGGAGATGTCAGAGACACCCCGTTCCCGTTGTCGGATAGGCACACCCCTGCGCTGACCTGTGTACTCCGGACCAGCACCAGCCGGTTGTGCATGCAGGAGGATGCGTGCGTAGCTACATGTCCAGGCTCACTGCCAACGCTAGGTGATAGCACACTGTGATGTTGCAGGGCTGGTGCCTATCATGCTAACACAATGACCAGAGGGACACACTTGCTCAGATGCCGGTTTGGAGGCATTGGCGGTCCTGTAGTTGTTCCAATTAGTCTTGTGGCCCTCATGGGTATCCCTGTATCATGCTCATTTATTCTATGGCACCTGTTGATGTTCTGGTGTGGCTCTTGGCTGTGTTCTCTTTCATGGTGCAGGTAGTCGTCCTGCTTAACAGTATCAGAAAGCAGGTGTAAAATCCCTGGTGCTAACGTGGCTTATCACCGGAATTTGTTTCGCATTGCAGTTGGTGTGAAAGATGTGATGTGATTTTTTGCGTGTGCTGGACAATATACGAACTGGGCAGTGTATCTCGTCAAGATTCAGCACCTGGCACCCGATTCCCAATCAATATAAATACAATGAGGTTTCGTAAATGATTTTGTGTGTACACTGTGAGTGCAGCCACTACGTCAGTGCAATTCAATACAGGAGTTTAGTATTTAGAATAAATCGCAAAGGTGCACCTCGTGTCTTTTTGCATGGGAACGGCTAGTCTGCATTTCATTATCAGCACTTTAATGGAAGTAAAGTTGAGATAAATCTAACACACTATTCAGAAGTTGGTGGAAACTACAGACATCACCAGTATTCCCGCAATAAGTCCTCCGAAATTTAAGACCATGGTGGACTTCATCAAATAACAGTAATAAGAACAAGAAAGAGTTACACAGCAGTTAAGAAAACAACCTGAAACGTTATTATTATTTTTTTTCAAACTTTATTTTTATATTAACATTTATCAACGATAAAGTAATAAACAAAATTTATCAAAAAAAATATAAAATAACAAGGTGGAACACTGCTGTGGGGACCATGGATTGGGACGACAGAGCCTGGAAAATAAAGCACAAAATAAGGACATGTGTAATGTGCATATCAAAGGAGAGATACATAGATGTAAAGAGAAGGAAAAAAAGAGCTAGAGAGAAAAAGAGAGGGAAGGAAAGAATGGGAGTGAGAAAGGGAGAAGGAAGAGAGAGTGTTAGAGAGATAGAAGGAAAAGAAGGAAGAGAGCGAGAGAGAGTGAGAGGGAGAGAGAGAGGGGATGAGAGACAGAGAGAGAAAGAGAGAGAGAGAGAGAGAGAGAGAAAGAGAGAGAGAGACAGACACTGCCGACCCTGCGCCTCCATGAGCAAATAATTACCTGGTGCCATCGGAGTGTGCAGCAGTGGGCACTCCGCATGCCCGTCAAAACTCATCCCAAATATGTCTCCGAGTCCTGAGTAATGAATGGCAGAGACCACATCAGGTGCTTGGCGGATCGCACAGATGTCGCTGAGTCCTAAGTCATGAATGGCGGAAACCACATCATCTTCTCCACGGCGCAGCGTTTCTCACACATGTCGCTGAGTCCTGAGTCATCAATGGCGGAGACCACATCAGCTTTTGGGGCCGCTAAGCCTGTGGAAGTTAAGTGCGTGCCACGTGGTGGTAGGCCCCTGATGGCCATATGAGCTTCAGGTGGCACTAAACCTATGCATCTGAAGTCCGCGCCAAGGGGGTGGTAGGCACTTGAGGGCTATACAGATTAGGGTGCGAGTAACCTTCTGTGCAAGTTTTTAAAGACTCATTATGGTTGAGACATGTGGAGCGTCCGATATCTAGTCAGCACAGGCAATAAAGGATGTGATGTTGTCGATCTATTATATTTGCGTGGTCACATGGCCTGTAACGCATGTGCTGGACGGGTGTGGTCTGTGTGCAAACCTGCCCTCAGGGAGTGGGCGGGAGATGTGGAGAACTAGACCACTGACCTGCACACCAACAGCGAGTACGCCTGCGACAGGTAGCTATGTGGGGCCATCGTCGGAACATAATCTGAGTGGCGTGGCGTGGCGTACGACGGAACAGGGCAGGAATAGCTACAATGGCGCGGACGGCTTGTAGTACTGCATCTGTGAGTGGAGTGGATGGGCCGCAGTTGTCCCTCTGCGAGCCTGGGTGCGAACTGTTCATAACTCACACTACATAAGTATTGAAAAATCATTTTGTGATTCAGTCCGTCAGCTGGCATTTGTCCGAGGTATTTGTGAAAACATATCGGAGTTCTTTCTGTGATAGATACCCCTTTGACGCTGCCTCTCCCCACATCAGCAGGTAACGCACCCTCTTCCCACATTACCATCATACCCCCAACAACCTTCTTGGGCCCGGAAGTGTCCCTGTGCGGTTCACGGCCGGACAGGGAACTGAAAACAGCCCTGGCAAATGTTGCCAGACCAGCCCCCGTCCGGCACGTAGCGAGCAAGCGCAGCGAGCGAGCCCGACCGGTAATAGAAGGGTTTGGGGGGGTTCTTTTTTTGGAAAACAACAGACTAAGATGGTGAATTTTACAGCACATTTTTCATTACATATTCAATTGTATCAACTTTCAAACCACAGTAAATAGTAGATGATGACCTTAAAGGTCACCAGGTTACCAAGTGGGGGAAAAAAGTAGGGGAACTGTGGGTGGAGAATCAGAGGGTGGGAATAACCCAAGGATTGGATCAGTGAGAAGAGCCAGAGGTGTGGCAAGAATGCGCGAACATCCCAATTTTTAGTATTTGTTTGGCATTTCACTGCCCAGTTTAATCAACCAATGGATACACATGATTATTTAAGGTTATAATGAGTTATTGACATTAAAATACATTCACAAAGTGGGATATGCTTCTAATCACGGAATGTCCCAAATACGATAAAATGTGGAAGCCCAAGCCATTTGTCGCCGAGCCATGGAGTTTCTGTCATCAGCTCTTCTCCCTTTTTCCACAACAGCAGTTCAAACATGAATGGCAAAATATCTTAGTTTGCAAATGTTTTCTATATAATCATGGCTCTGCCATATTTGCCTCATAATGCAAGATCTGCTGCATGATCTAACAATTTAAACTAATAAATTGTTTAAAGCTCAAACGTATCAAAAGTTAATAAAAAATGTGACTTGTGTTGCTGCAGAGTGGATGGCTTATTGCAAAGGTTGACTGGTCACCTTTCTCACTGCTGCATTTGTATGTTCCACTGGTACTAATGAGGCAAAATCTTTCCAGAGACTGTTAGCATGTGTACAAATGTCAAAAATAATAAAATATCAGAAAACATACTACATTTCGCTGCAGCCTTTTTTCAATGCATAATTTAGTCAACACTGCGGCATAATTTTGTCCTCCTTTGCTGCATAATTAATTCCAGTGGCCCCACAGCAGGCAGCACATGTTAAAAATGCTTGTGAATGAAGAAGAGAGAACGTGAAGTTTGTGAACTTAGTTTGGTGTGCGTGCAAATCCTGCATTGGCAATCCCTGGTGAGTTGTAGGTAATACTGCAGAAACAAGGCCAATGGAGGTACCTATGGGTGAGACAATCAATATGTGTGTGAATCACTGTATTGAAAATGTTACATAAGACTAAGGACTACAAGGTGTAGGAGTCACATGACAACCATACTAGTGGGCCGCATAGTTTAATAGTGATTGGAGAATTTAAAACGAAATACCATGGCTAGGGGTTCTCTTTAATAATCAGAATTGACTTCTGTCCAAAAGAACACTTTTTGCAACATTAGGATAATCAAAGACTGGGGAAAAAACATAACACTCTAATTTATACCTTGCAGTTTGTATGCAGCTCTTAGATGACAGTTAATAGCTCACTGTTCTATGTTAGGATTTTAACGTATAAACTGCAAGTTAGAAAAGGATCTCTCTGACAAAAGCAGTAGCCCACTAACCTATTTACATTATGTGCACTTTGTGGTCTGCATGGTACATGTTCTTTGCAGCAGGCACACAAACCCTCTGAGCTACGTTTCCATGAGTCAAAACTTCCACTAGACAAAATTCCAATCTCTCTCTAGGAAGAACATTAATCACCGAAGTTATTATGACATTTTTATTGTTGCTGAAAATTGCTGGAGGCCAGGAAGGAGGCAGCAAGCGCTTTTAAAACCATAATATACTTGTAAACATAATGCCTCCACCCAAAGTCAGCACCCGGTGCGGTCACACCGGTTGCACCGCCTTAGAGCTGGCCCTTCTCAAGGGTCCTGTGACCTCAGTGACAGAGTCACTGTTGTTCTAGGGTGTGCTGCTTCATAGGCCTGCCCGCAAGACTGGAGGTGAACTTCAGTATGGATTGTAGTGGACATGCCTTCAAGGTTAATCCACACTTGCCACGCTAGGGTCCACCTGCTGGTGCTAAGACACCAGGGCTTCTAAGGTCTTCCGAAGCCTTCTAAGGTCTAGCATGGGATTGTGCTCTCTCAGGAGAGTGGTCTGGTGGACTGGTCATGACGACTGAACCTGGTTCCCCAGTCCCAATTCAGCAGCTCTGACCATAGTGCCACATCTTCTCTCCCAATGAACACTATACTGCCCCACTGAGAAAAACTCACACTGTCTTCAACTACAACCCAATTGTTCAGAAATCAGTGAGTGCTTTTGCCTGAAAAGTTAAGGACATGACTACAGGGCCCTGAATGGACCCATTTCAATGTCCATTACATATATCCTTACAAAACGTAAGCAGTTTGGGAAAAAGACCACATCCCTGGACGCAGAGCTGCAGAACACATTTTGCTTTCCAATCCACACATTGCAGTACCTCCAGGATTGGTGCACTAGTTGCAAGCCCAGGGAAAACAAAGACAAGAAAACAAAAATAGCGCTTCACTGGCAAACTCTGTAAAAGTGGCGCTAATGTGTTTGGGTGTGAATAAAATCAATCTGGCCAGTTTGCTACCACTCTGTCTTATTTTATTTAGTTATTTTTCATATTTTTAACGTTTTATTCCCGATGCTGCACTTTGGAATTAAAATGTCAGAAAAATACGACATTTCCAGCTAAAGTGTCTTTCTTTTTTGGATCCATTTCACGGGGAAGCAAATCAAAGAAAGGAGCGGAAAGAGAGTGAGAAGCAGCCCTGCCCCTGCCCTGCCCGTCCCGATCACGGCCCTAACCAGGCCTTTTGCTTTTAATTTCAAATTCGAATCCGGCCCACGTGCCCAAGCCCAGACAGTGCCCTGCCCCATGATGAATCCTGATTACAACAGCATGCAGGCCTGACACTCACAGCATGCATTGCAACTTAAACGACTGGACTGGACGGTCCTGACTAGACTCACCTGCAGACAGGGGGCATAGGGCTAGAAATAATAACATTTCGTGCCACACTCTTTTTCTGTCGACTTGTCTCTGCCTCTGAGATCACAAGATCGATGCCTGCCTCCTTGACCTCGCATGCGCACTTTGCTCGAGCCCGTCCCCAATGCGCATGATCTCAAATTCCAGATCCCACCCTCAGGGGTGAACTACACCTCGGCTTGCCGGCCGCGCGCAGATGTGGGGGCCGGGCGGAGGAGACATCTGCGCGCTATGGATCTGCCTGAGCAGCAGCAGGTGCATTTATATAATAAATTATTCATGGAATACTGCCAGCATTAAGCACATAGCATTTATTATGCAACAGATTAAGGGCCATATGTCGGTAAAAGTGAAATACCAAATTCTTAATACCGAATTTTACCGAATCGGTATTAAGAATTCGGTATTTCTGATGTAGGCAAAAAATCGGTATTTTTTACTGATTCGGTAAAATTCGGAAAAAACAATACCGGATCCTTAATACTGATCGGTATTACCGACTCTGTATTACCGAATCGGTAAATACCGATTTGGTATTTCAAAAAAGCAGCAATTGAGGAATCAGCCAATCCTGTGCATCCACCCCACCTCCCAACCAGGAAGTGGCCACACCCATGCAGGTGCTTTGCATCTGAACCTTCTGGAGAGGCAGGGAGTGCAGAGGAGAACACTGGAGCAACAGTGAGAACTTCACCTTAAAAACTACAGCATAATGGCCAACAAGGACACCGAAAATGAAGCTGCAGAACGGAAAAAAAGGTAAAATTTAGCGAAAGGGAGCTTCAGATCCTGATTGAGGAGGTGGTGAAACATCACACAAAGCTGTTTGGGAAACAGTCCTTGCAAGTGCCAGAATCTGAGAAGCGGAGAATATGGCTTGGAATCCATGCACAGGTGAATGCGGTAGAAGTGACCCCCCGTGAAATTGAAGTACTAAAAAAAAGGTGGTACGATGTCAGGAGTCAAACAAAGAAGAAGATGGCTGCAATTAAAAAACAAGCAAACCTGACAGGAGGAGGAAGAAACAGGGCACCTGCACTGACTGCACTGGAGCAGCTGGTGGAGTCCACCATAGAGCCTGACAGCGTAAGCGGAATCGGGGATGCAGACAGCTCAGCCAGAGCTGCCAACAAACAAGGTAAGAAGCATGCACACCAAGCTGCGCCCCCCACTCCCTAACCCGATTCCCCAATGGGGCAGTATGCATCCCACTCCAGTACAGGTTTCACTAAACACCAGCAATGCATGATGTGAGATGTAGTCAGTGTAACACCTATCATGACAGTCATCCCACTGGACACAAAGGCATGTGACACACATCAGTGATAAGCAAGCAGAGGACAAAAAGATAGATTGTCAGAAATGTAAATTTATTATTGGTATGTAGTCCTGCCAGACTAGTGAGCTAATATACTATTTGTGTCCACAGGCGAGACATCGCGCAGGTCTGCACATGACAAGGCATGAGGGAGAGATCGGAGGAGGCCAGTGCAACTGCAGGGCACACCATCACCACCGGCATCACCACCACTGCCAGCATCACCACCACCGCCAGCATCACCACCACTGCCAGCATCACCACCACTGCCAGCAACAACACCACTGCCAGCAACAACACCACTGCCAGCATCACCACCACTGCCATCAGCAGCAACAGCGTCACCACCGGCAATAACAAGACACAGGAGGCATGCAGTTGCCAGACTCCAAGAGATGGAGTTGTCCTTGGAAGACAGCAGAGGTGGCGAACAGCCAACTGTGCCAGTGGATGCAGGATCGCAGTCCCCCACAGTGCGAGCACAGACCGGTGCCAGACGCCGCAGGGCTAGGGAACCCAGTCCCCATTTGCAGGGTGAGGAGCATGGTGTGTTCGCATGGCTGGAGGCGAGCATGGTTAAGGTTCAGCGCCTGCAAGGGAAAGCAATACTATCAGTACAGCGGCAGGTGAGACAAGTGAATGCAAACATGCAGAACATTGAGAAGGGCATCTGCTCTATGAACAAGACGCTCGCTGACGGCATGAAGGAAATGGCAGAGGGCATGAGGGACATGTCCCGCTCAGTGATGCTGCTGTGCAGCAAACTTGATGAGGACAGGATGGCACGGCGCAGGGAGAGGCAGAAGATGGAGAATCATTCAAAGGCGGTGAACCGTCTCTCCAAAGCCACCTCTCTCCTCTGCAGGCGCTCCGTGGCCATGCAGGAAGGGCTGGCACACTGCAGCTGTGATGTTTCAAGGGGGCTTGTTGAGGTTACAAGTGCACTTGAAGTGCTCCTGACTACTCAGGGTGCAAATACTGGTGCAGGTGATGTGGGGGACAGTGCGGAGACGACGAGTCGCAGCAGTATAACGCCCCCTGCAACTGAGATCAAGAGGAGCAGCAGGCGTCATGGGGCTGGCACTGGATCAATTCCCTGTGACGACAGTCTGCTCGGGGAATCCAGCAGTGTTGTGCGTGGCAGCAGGCGTTAATGCAGGCCACACTTTGACTACTTAACTGGGTGACTTAACCCATGACATCCGCATAGGGTGGTTACAAATGGGACTGGCATGTTGAGCCCTTTGTGAAGTGGTGTAGTGCCAATATATTAAACTACGTCACACAAATGCAACAACTGGCTGTGTCTACTTACTTACTCAGAAAATAGTTGCGTGTGATCTCAGTCCGTCTTTGTCTCCCATCTGGTGCTGGCGCCACTCCTGCTGCGTTGGGCTCTGGCAGTGCAAAATCATCATCCTCGTCCTCCGAGTCAGTTAATTCAACTTCTGTACCTTTCTTAGTGGCAAGGTTATGCAGCTCACTACGCCACTGGAGTCAAGCTATCCTGGCTGATGACGGCTGATAGCCAGAAACCGGTCCTAGGATGCTTGATTCCGGTCCAGGGAAGACATGGCTTGGCAGTTCGGGCTGGACTGTTCCCATGAGGCACAGGGTCAAGACTGATTTGCATATGGCCATGTCTAAACTGGGGTGGTGTAGTGGGCAAAAGAACGATGGATTTAACCCAGATCTCTTGACTGGGGGAGAATGTTTGCATTGTCAGCATTCCGTCCATCATTTGGTTGTTGTAACGCTTTTCGCCCTAAGTGGGATGGGTATTCCCAGACGTGGGACCCGTGCTCACTACGCCACTGGAGTCAAGCTATCCTGGCTGATGACGGCTGATAGCCAGAAACCGGTCCTAGGATGCTTGATTCCGGTCCAGGGAAGACATGGCTTGGCAGTTCGGGCTGGACTGTTCCCATGAGGCACAGGGTCAAGACTGATTTGCATATGGCCATGTCTAAACTGGGGTGGTGTAGTGGGCAAAAGAACGATGGATTTAACCCAGATCTCTTGACTGGGGGAGAATGTTTGCATTGTCAGCATTCCGTCCATCATTTGGTTGTTGTAACGCTTTTCGCCCTAAGTGGGATGGGTATTCCCAGACGTGGGACCCGTGCTCACTACGCCACTGGAGTCAAGCTATCCTGGCTGATGACGGCTGATAGCCAGAAACCGGTCCTAGGATGCTTGATTCCGGTCCAGGGAAGACATGGCTTGGCAGTTCGGGCTGGACTGTTCCCATGAGGCACAGGGTCAAGACTGATTTGCATATGGCCATGTCTAAACTGGGGTGGTGTAGTGGGCAAAAGAACGATGGATTTAACCCAGATCTCTTGACTGGGGGAGAATGTTTGCATTGTCAGCATTCCGTCCATCATTTGGTTGTTGTAACGCTTTTCGCCCTAAGTGGGATGGGTATTCCCAGACGTGGGACCCGTGCTCACTACGCCACTGGAGTCAAGCTATCCTGGCTGATGACGGCTGATAGCCAGAAACCGGTCCTAGGATGCTTGATTCCGGTCCAGGGAAGACATGGCTTGGCAGTTCGGGCTGGACTGTTCCCATGAGGCACAGGGTCAAGACTGATTTGCATATGGCCATGTCTAAACTGGGGTGGTGTAGTGGGCAAAAGAACGATGGATTTAACCCAGATCTCTTGACTGGGGGAGAATGTTTGCATTGTCAGCATTCCGTCCATCATTTGGTTGTTGTAACGCTTTTCGCCCTAAGTGGGATGGGTATTCCCAGACGTGGGACCCGTGCTCACTACGCCACTGGAGTCAAGCTATCCTGGCTGATGACGGCTGATAGCCAGAAACCGGTCCTAGGATGCTTGATTCCGGTCCAGGGAAGACATGGCTTGGCAGTTCGGGCTGGACTGTTCCCATGAGGCACAGGGTCAAGACTGATTTGCATATGGCCATGTCTAAACTGGGGTGGTGTAGTGGGCAAAAGAACGATGGATTTAACCCAGATCTCTTGACTGGGGGAGAATGTTTGCATTGTCAGCATTCCGTCCATCATTTGGTTGTTGTAACGCTTTTCGCCCTAAGTGGGATGGGTATTCCCAGACGTGGGACCCGTGCTCACTACGCCACTGGAGTCAAGCTATCCTGGCTGATGACGGCTGATAGCCAGAAACCGGTCCTAGGATGCTTGATTCCGGTCCAGGGAAGACATGGCTTGGCAGTTCGGGCTGGACTGTTCCCATGAGGCACAGGGTCAAGACTGATTTGCATATGGCCATGTCTAAACTGGGGTGGTGTAGTGGGCAAAAGAACGATGGATTTAACCCAGATCTCTTGACTGGGGGAGAATGTTTGCATTGTCAGCATTCCGTCCATCATTTGGTTGTTGTAACGCTTTTCGCCCTAAGTGGGATGGGTATTCCCAGACGTGGGACCCGTGCTCACTACGCCACTGGAGTCAAGCTATCCTGGCTGATGACGGCTGATAGCCAGAAACCGGTCCTAGGATGCTTGATTCCGGTCCAGGGAAGACATGGCTTGGCAGTTCGGGCTGGACTGTTCCCATGAGGCACAGGGTCAAGACTGATTTGCATATGGCCATGTCTAAACTGGGGTGGTGTAGTGGGCAAAAGAACGATGGATTTAACCCAGATCTCTTGACTGGGGGAGAATGTTTGCATTGTCAGCATTCCGTCCATCATTTGGTTGTTGTAACGCTTTTCGCCCTAAGTGGGATGGGTATTCCCAGACGTGGGACCCGTGCTCACTACGCCACTGGAGTCAAGCTATCCTGGCTGATGACGGCTGATAGCCAGAAACCGGTCCTAGGATGCTTGATTCCGGTCCAGGGAAGACATGGCTTGGCAGTTCGGGCTGGACTGTTCCCATGAGGCACAGGGTCAAGACTGATTTGCATATGGCCATGTCTAAACTGGGGTGGTGTAGTGGGCAAAAGAACGATGGATTTAACCCAGATCTCTTGACTGGGGGAGAATGTTTGCATTGTCAGCATTCCGTCCATCATTTGGTTGTTGTAACGCTTTTCGCCCTAAGTGGGATGGGTATTCCCAGACGTGGGACCCGTGCTCACTACGCCACTGGAGTCAAGCTATCCTGGCTGATGACGGCTGATAGCCAGAAACCGGTCCTAGGATGCTTGATTCCGGTCCAGGGAAGACATGGCTTGGCAGTTCGGGCTGGACTGTTCCCATGAGGCACAGGGTCAAGACTGATTTGCATATGGCCATGTCTAAACTGGGGTGGTGTAGTGGGCAAAAGAACGATGGATTTAACCCAGATCTCTTGACTGGGGGAGAATGTTTGCATTGTCAGCATTCCGTCCATCATTTGGTTGTTGTAACGCTTTTCGCCCTAAGTGGGATGGGTATTCCCAGACGTGGGACCCGTGCTCACTACGCCACTGGAGTCAAGCTATCCTGGCTGATGACGGCTGATAGCCAGAAACCGGTCCTAGGATGCTTGATTCCGGTCCAGGGAAGACATGGCTTGGCAGTTCGGGCTGGACTGTTCCCATGAGGCACAGGGTCAAGACTGATTTGCATATGGCCATGTCTAAACTGGGGTGGTGTAGTGGGCAAAAGAACGATGGATTTAACCCAGATCTCTTGACTGGGGGAGAATGTTTGCATTGTCAGCATTCCGTCCATCATTTGGTTGTTGTAACGCTTTTCGCCCTAAGTGGGATGGGTATTCCCAGACGTGGGACCCGTGCTCACTACGCCACTGGAGTCAAGCTATCCTGGCTGATGACGGCTGATAGCCAGAAACCGGTCCTAGGATGCTTGATTCCGGTCCAGGGAAGACATGGCTTGGCAGTTCGGGCTGGACTGTTCCCATGAGGCACAGGGTCAAGACTGATTTGCATATGGCCATGTCTAAACTGGGGTGGTGTAGTGGGCAAAAGAACGATGGATTTAACCCAGATCTCTTGACTGGGGGAGAATGTTTGCATTGTCAGCATTCCGTCCATCATTTGGTTGTTGTAACGCTTTTCGCCCTAAGTGGGATGGGTATTCCCAGACGTGGGACCCGTGCTCACTACGCCACTGGAGTCAAGCTATCCTGGCTGATGACGGCTGATAGCCAGAAACCGGTCCTAGGATGCTTGATTCCGGTCCAGGGAAGACATGGCTTGGCAGTTCGGGCTGGACTGTTCCCATGAGGCACAGGGTCAAGACTGATTTGCATATGGCCATGTCTAAACTGGGGTGGTGTAGTGGGCAAAAGAACGATGGATTTAACCCAGATCTCTTGACTGGGGGAGAATGTTTGCATTGTCAGCATTCCGTCCATCATTTGGTTGTTGTAACGCTTTTCGCCCTAAGTGGGATGGGTATTCCCAGACGTGGGACCCGTGCTCACTACGCCACTGGAGTCAAGCTATCCTGGCTGATGACGGCTGATAGCCAGAAACCGGTCCTAGGATGCTTGATTCCGGTCCAGGGAAGACATGGCTTGGCAGTTCGGGCTGGACTGTTCCCATGAGGCACAGGGTCAAGACTGATTTGCATATGGCCATGTCTAAACTGGGGTGGTGTAGTGGGCAAAAGAACGATGGATTTAACCCAGATCTCTTGACTGGGGGAGAATGTTTGCATTGTCAGCATTCCGTCCATCATTTGGTTGTTGTAACGCTTTTCGCCCTAAGTGGGATGGGTATTCCCAGACGTGGGACCCGTGCTCACTACGCCACTGGAGTCAAGCTATCCTGGCTGATGACGGCTGATAGCCAGAAACCGGTCCTAGGATGCTTGATTCCGGTCCAGGGAAGACATGGCTTGGCAGTTCGGGCTGGACTGTTCCCATGAGGCACAGGGTCAAGACTGATTTGCATATGGCCATGTCTAAACTGGGGTGGTGTAGTGGGCAAAAGAACGATGGATTTAACCCAGATCTCTTGACTGGGGGAGAATGTTTGCATTGTCAGCATTCCGTCCATCATTTGGTTGTTGTAACGCTTTTCGCCCTAAGTGGGATGGGTATTCCCAGACGTGGGACCCGTGCTCACTACGCCACTGGAGTCAAGCTATCCTGGCTGATGACGGCTGATAGCCAGAAACCGGTCCTAGGATGCTTGATTCCGGTCCAGGGAAGACATGGCTTGGCAGTTCGGGCTGGACTGTTCCCATGAGGCACAGGGTCAAGACTGATTTGCATATGGCCATGTCTAAACTGGGGTGGTGTAGTGGGCAAAAGAACGATGGATTTAACCCAGATCTCTTGACTGGGGGAGAATGTTTGCATTGTCAGCATTCCGTCCATCATTTGGTTGTTGTAACGCTTTTCGCCCTAAGTGGGATGGGTATTCCCAGACGTGGGACCCGTGCTCACTACGCCACTGGAGTCAAGCTATCCTGGCTGATGACGGCTGATAGCCAGAAACCGGTCCTAGGATGCTTGATTCCGGTCCAGGGAAGACATGGCTTGGCAGTTCGGGCTGGACTGTTCCCATGAGGCACAGGGTCAAGACTGATTTGCATATGGCCATGTCTAAACTGGGGTGGTGTAGTGGGCAAAAGAACGATGGATTTAACCCAGATCTCTTGACTGGGGGAGAATGTTTGCATTGTCAGCATTCCGTCCATCATTTGGTTGTTGTAACGCTTTTCGCCCTAAGTGGGATGGGTATTCCCAGACGTGGGACCCGTGCTCACTACGCCACTGGAGTCAAGCTATCCTGGCTGATGACGGCTGATAGCCAGAAACCGGTCCTAGGATGCTTGATTCCGGTCCAGGGAAGACATGGCTTGGCAGTTCGGGCTGGACTGTTCCCATGAGGCACAGGGTCAAGACTGATTTGCATATGGCCATGTCTAAACTGGGGTGGTGTAGTGGGCAAAAGAACGATGGATTTAACCCAGATCTCTTGACTGGGGGAGAATGTTTGCATTGTCAGCATTCCGTCCATCATTTGGTTGTTGTAACGCTTTTCGCCCTAAGTGGGATGGGTATTCCCAGACGTGGGACCCGTGCTCACTACGCCACTGGAGTCAAGCTATCCTGGCTGATGACGGCTGATAGCCAGAAACCGGTCCTAGGATGCTTGATTCCGGTCCAGGGAAGACATGGCTTGGCAGTTCGGGCTGGACTGTTCCCATGAGGCACAGGGTCAAGACTGATTTGCATATGGCCATGTCTAAACTGGGGTGGTGTAGTGGGCAAAAGAACGATGGATTTAACCCAGATCTCTTGACTGGGGGAGAATGTTTGCATTGTCAGCATTCCGTCCATCATTTGGTTGTTGTAACGCTTTTCGCCCTAAGTGGGATGGGTATTCCCAGACGTGGGACCCGTGCTCACTACGCCACTGGAGTCAAGCTATCCTGGCTGATGACGGCTGATAGCCAGAAACCGGTCCTAGGATGCTTGATTCCGGTCCAGGGAAGACATGGCTTGGCAGTTCGGGCTGGACTGTTCCCATGAGGCACAGGGTCAAGACTGATTTGCATATGGCCATGTCTAAACTGGGGTGGTGTAGTGGGCAAAAGAACGATGGATTTAACCCAGATCTCTTGACTGGGGGAGAATGTTTGCATTGTCAGCATTCCGTCCATCATTTGGTTGTTGTAAAGGTTATGCAGCATAGCACAAGTTGCGATGATCTTGCAGCAGATGATGGGTGTGTACTGACGTGCACCTCCGCTTTTGTGGAGGCAGCGGAACCTGCTTTTCAATAGTCCAAACGTGCGCTCCACAAAGTTGCGTGTTGATTTGTGCGCCACATTGTATCGTCTCTCACTTGGGGTCGATGGGTTTAGGTAAGGTGTGAGGATGAATGACTGCACAGCATAAGCGCTATCACCTAGGTGGTGAAGACAGTGCCATTAATGACAGTCACCAACACATTCATCTGCAGTGTACATCAGGGTGTGTCACAGTGATTTACCTAGCAGGTATCCTTCTCCAAATTCTCCTGCAGCCCGGCGTGTGTAGATCCCACTGTTCTGGAAAATGTATGAGTCGTGGGTGCTCCCAGGAAATTTGGCCACTATGTCGGTGATTAAGTTGGCTGCATCGCAGATTACCTACACATTAATGGAGTGGATTGATTTTCTGTTTCGGTAGATGTACGCAGTGGCTGCAGGTGGGCAGACTGGAATGTGTGTCCCATCAATGCACGCTATCACATACGGGAACTGTGCCTTTTGGTAAAAGTCTGTCTTGGTTTTCAGCAGTTCCGGCTGTGTGGTTGGGAAGCTTATGTAGTGATGCATTCTCTGCATCATGGCATCCAGGAATTTGTTAAAGAAACGGGACAGGCAACTCTGTGACACCCCACCTACCGCAGCTATCACCCCCTGGTAACTGCCAGATGCAAGTAGGTGTAGGCTACAGAGCACCTGCACATGTGGTGGTATAGCGTGCGCCCTTGTTGGATGCTCCAGGAGTGGGTGCAGGTCCCTTATCAGGTCCAGGATGGTTTGGGGGTGTAGTCTGTACCTTTCATGGATCTCTGCCTCAGTCAGTTGGAAGAGTGTGATGCGCTGTCTGTAAACGCGTCCTCCCGTCTCCAGATCCTCACTCCTGCTGCCTGTAGCCGTAGCCGCCTTGCTATCACATAGTGATCACACTGTTGCATTTTGGGACTGTTTAAATACACTGCAGCTGATTACCACCTGCTTTCAGTCAGTGATAATTACCGACTCTTAAATACCGAATTTTAGGAAATTCGGTATTACCGAATTTTTAAACATCTCTTTTATGGTTTTTACAGTTTCTTATTTACCAATTCGGTATTTGGGTGTTCGGTTATTCCGAATCGGTAAATAAGAAATCGGTAATTAGAAATCGGTATTTACCGATTCCTTATTACCGATTCCTTTCCTACATTGGGGATTGCTATATACCAGTTGGTAATGCTGAAATCTACTGATTTTCGGTGTTACCGACCGGTATTTGGGCCACCTACATCGGACCCTTAGCTGCTACTAAACTGACTCGGGTCGGTCACGGACTGTCACCAGATCCTGGGTCCAATTCCAAACCGGCACCCTGGCACAAAACCGGCCCCCACCCCATCCAGCCTACCGGGGAATTGCCCGGTGCCCGGACTTACCAGTCCGGCCCTGGTGCGGTTGGACAAAGAAGATTCTTAGACATGTATAGATTTACATATAAAACAAATTATTTAAAGAAAAGAACAACAAATAAGACTGAAGGGAGTCTGGTGCTGTGGTCGCTGGCACGAAGTTGGGGTGACTGCCATTCAGGATTCAGGACACAGTTACACATGTGGGATCGGTTTATGCTAAAGAGGGTTAGTAAAAACAACAATCTCGGGTCTTGGCTTAATGGCAGCAAGGCCTAGCCTAATAACATCAAAATACCAAAAAATGCGCCAGTGCTGCACTTTATTCAACAAAGACTTTCACAAAGTGTATTGACTCAAACAATATCACTGGCAACTTCTTTTTCAGTTGGATTTAATCAAAAGATTATTTGAATTACATTACATTTCTCTTACAAAATACATTCCACAAATCTAAAAGCACGTCTCACAAAAATGCCCACATTGCTGTTTAAACATTTTGTTTTCTTTTACATTTGTATAACACCACCTTTCGTATCAAACCAACATAACCGTACAACTCTCTTACTCACTATTCACTCATACACAATCAACCACATTCATAACCACTTGACAATTTCACAAAACCCAAATTATATACATATACAAGAAAAGGCCATCAACATGAACACATTAATTGTGATTTTTGCACAATGAACTCTGTTTTTTGTTTTGACAAGTAGATTGGCCTTAAGGATTAAGGTCTACGCGTTTCGAATCCCTTTTCCTTGCTGGGACTCTCGCCAGGACCAATCTTCACTGTAAGAAACAAACAAAACTTTTGTTTACCTAATGACCTGACCAAACCGACCTCTAGCCTCAGTGGGTGCTCTTATAGCTTACCTGCAACTTAATGCTGTCAAATACTCCAAAGGTATTTCAAATCCAAACTCAACCTAAAAATATATAATTAAGAACCAGTCGATATTGTATCTAAAATGACGTTGCATGTCAAAAAGCAGTCACACCAGAGTGAAAAAAAGAATGAAGGGCAGTCTTACTTGGATTTTCAGATGGTGAATGGGGCCAGATTCGTTCGCTGCGCGACGGATCTGTAAATGGATGGAATATTTATGTTTAGCCTGGTTGAATAAGACACTATGCGCTTACAGCATTATGGTTGAGTTGATTTTAAGTAAATACCTTGTGATAAATCTGTGTCCGTGCGCCAGAGAGGCTCGAACGTTACCAATTCAACTTGACTCGTTGGTCTACAAGACAGAGACAAAACGAGGGTGGAAGTTTATTTTAGCATAATTCTTTTAAAGGGAGATTGCCTTATAGCCTTAAGGCCTACTTGTTGATATTCTAATCGCAAAACGTCTCCCGTCTTACCTTTTGGAAGAGTATTATTCCGACATGTCTGTACCAGGTTTGTACACCGCTGATGTGTTTCTTTCGATTTCGGAAAGTTCTTTTCCGGCCCTTGTTTAACGCATCACACGTAGGAGGCGTAACTCCGCGGGTGTTCTTGGGGAGTGTAGTTCTATCCCAAACCATTTTTTAAGAAAAGTTTAGGTATGGAAGGCCTTATTAAATTAGCTGTATCACTACGACGACCAGTCAAAGCACTGTCTCTGCGAGTAGCTAGAATGGCCGTATCATCTCTGCGAGCCGAATGTATAAATCACTTGTATAGAACTGATACTAGCCGCCAACTGTAAAACATTCGTATATGTTTTGGGCATCAAAAAGGCGTGCCTGGCCAGAACTAATAGAGTGTATTATTGCTGCCACGTTGTGATGTTATTTTTCAAAGGACGTCCAATCCTAACTTTTTGGTGTATGTTGCACCGCAACAAAATTACGAGAAAAATGGGTTATAGAGCAGACATCTGTCTTTTCGTGCTCAGCATTTTGTGTGTTAATTTCCCATTGGCCCTAGAACTTCGCTTATACGGAAACTTAATCTCATTAGTGTCTCCCATTGATCGGAGATCTCCCATATGATATTTGAAGCCTGTGACTTTCCACTACACTCTGTGTTCTTATCTTGTGTGGAATTAATGATAATTACAGGTTATAGATTTCTGATAGTTCATTTAAACCGTGGACTGATGTATTGAATTTGATGATGAGCATTGCTTCTCGTTTTAATAATTTCAGGTCGAGATCACCTCCTCTGGCATCCTGTTCTACCTTGGAAATAATGGTCCATCTTAGATCCTTTTCTGTGTGGTTGTTTGAAGACCAATGATTCACCAATGGTGCATTCTGGACGTTCTTACGAATTCTTGATTTATGTTGCTGAATTCTGTGCCTAATTTCCTGGTTTGTCTTTCCAATATATAACTTATTGCACGGGCACAAAATACCATAAGCCACATATTTAGATTTGCAATTTGAAAAAGTATCATGTTTCCAATAAATGCCGTTATGCGAGAAGAGATCTCCCTCTATAGTTGACTCGCAGCATATACATGTGCCACATTTGTGATGTCCTTGTATTGGAGGCAAATTGAGAAAACTTCTGATTGTCAGATTTTTAGTTTTCGGCATAGCGGCTCGTACTATTTGATTAGCAATGCTTTTGTCTTTTTTGAAAGCAAATAGTGGAGCCTCTTTCAGAGTTCTGTCAAGATTTTTTACCAAATGCCAGTTACGGTTAATTGTCTTCTTTAACCAGTTGGATGTTGGGCCAAAAGTTGAAACACAGACAATCCTGTCTGTTTTGGATTTCTCTTTCCTTTCTAGAAGTGAGTCACGGGGTGTCCACTATGCTCTTTTGATTGCTTTCTTTAGAAGTTGTTTTGGGTATCCCCGAGCGAGGAGATTGCTTTTAAGATGGTCTGCATGGAAGAAATATTCATCTTTGAATGTGCAATTCTGTCTACTTCGCAAGAATTGGCCATACGGCAAATTCTCTTTTAGACTCCTTGGATGGTTGTTTGAAAAGTGCAAGGCTTTGTTCCTATCTGTCTTTTTCTTGTACAGTGTTGTTGCTACAGTCCCATCAGTGGCATAGACTTCTAAATCTAAGAATGGCATTTTAGATTTGGAATAATTCAAGCTGAATTTAATGTCCGATGTTCTGTTGTTTAGCCAAACAAAAAAAGACTGTAATTGATCTTCTTCGCCAGTCCAAATCATAAAAACGTCGTCTATATATCGGACCCAGCTGCCAATCCAATATGAAAACGGGTTGTTATTGTATATAAAAGTCTCCTCATATTTAGACATATAAAGGACTGCCAATTCTGGGGCGAAAGGACACCCCATCGCCACGCCCTTTATTTGATAGAAAAATTCTTCTTTGAAGCTGAAGTAGTTGTTCTTTAATGCAAACGTTGCTAATTCCATGATGAATTGTGTGGGGATTTTTTCAGGTTTAGGTCTGCTGTTTAAGAAGCTCTCTAGCACCGCTAGGCCTTCGTCTTGTGGTATCTCCGTGTACAGGGATACCACGTCTAGTGTGACTGGAAAATTGGTGTTTTCCTCAAACTTCATTAGCTCCAATTTTATTACAAAATCTGTAGTGTCTTGCAGAAATGATTTGACTTCTTGTACAAATGGTTTGAGAAAGAAATCAACGAACTTCGAGATTGGTTCCATGAGTGATTCACATCCAGAGACTATTAGTCTTCCTGGTGGACATGTTTGATCCTTATGCACTTTGGGTAGTACATAGAATATTGGGATGCGTGGATGTTTGTTTCTCAAATACTCATACTCCTTTTTTCCTAAGAAGCCTTGGTCGAACCCTTTCTGTAAGATGTTGAAGAGTTTACCCTGTAGCTCAGAGGTAGGGTCTCGTGATATCTTTTTATAACAGCGTTCGTTGCTGAGTTGTTTATTCACTTCTGCAGTGTATTGGTCTGTTCCCCATACGACAATTGATCCGCCCTTGTCGGCCTGTTTGATTATTATTGATGGATCATTTTTTAACTCAAACAAGGCCTCTCTTTGTGCTCTTGTGATGTTTGGTTTGCTGAATCTTTGTCGCTTTTTTTCAGCATCTGAAATGGCAGACAGTATTACCTTTTCGAACATAACTACCTCTTTCGGAACTTTTCCTGATGGTGGACAGAACATAGATTTCTTCCTGAGTCCTGTAGTTTCTACATTGACGCTAAATGGATTTTCCACAAAGAAGGTAGTTAGACGTATTTTTCTGCAGAATTCAATGACTTCTGTTTTCATTTGGATAAAGTTCGTGTCTCTTGTCGGAACAAATGACAAGCCTTTTTCAAGAACACTTAGTTCCACATTCGTCAGAATTTTGTCCGATAGATTGTAAATCGGTGACTTATTTAGTTCTTGTAATTGTGTCTCCTTGTTGACATTTCCCATGGCTGGTTGTTGTATCTCATTCTTCCCCGTGTTTTTTGTTGGCCCCTTCCTAAAAAAGACGGCTGCTGTTAATAATTTTGTTGGAAATTGCCGCATCTATTGAAGTCTGGACGACTGTTGGGATTTTCTGATTCACTTCCACTTGATGATGATGTTTCGGAAAAGGTTATAAAATTGTTTCTGGATCTACCCTGGTATTCTGGAAGGAACTTTCGTGCTTCTGGTCTCGAATAGAAGTCTATTTGAAGATATGGATATACTTTTTCTAAGGAGAAGTTCTTCTTATCTTTTTCAAATTTAGTACCTTTTTGATTGATTGAAAAATCTTTGAATTCCAGAATTTCCTTTTCAACTTTTTCAAGGAGTGCCTTTGCGTCCGTAATTAATTGATTTGATTTTATATCCGTTTCTAAACCAGCGATCTCTTCCAGTTGTTGTTTAGACAATCTTTGTGCCGTCTCTACAGTGAGGACCATCAAATCTCTGCTACATTTGGTTTCAATCTGACTGTAGCCTTTTTTGTAAATGGGGTCTTCTGTAAATATGACTGGTACATTCCGTATCTGTAGGCCTCCCAGGATAGTCCCTGCTCTTAGATGTTCGACTAGAAAATGGCCATGTAGGTCCGTCCTAATTTGCTTCTTTTTAAGTCTAATGAGTCTGTCCGATTCATTAGTGATTTTGGCTGTTGCACTCAAGGCTACAGAGGCAAAGAGTGGAGGGTCATTTATAAGTTTTAAAATGTGCTCTTCGCTGTATGCGAAGGTGTCACGGTCTGTCATAGTCGTGTGAAACAAAAACCAAAGAAACCTTACTTTGACAAAAAACACTTCTCTAAACACCTACCAATCCTGCCTACTTACTTCTACTATATCCTTAGGTTTGTGTCCTATGGATATGTACAACTACCATACAAAAACAACCACTTCCAGGGAAACAACTTCTTCCTTCTAACAACCTCGCGGGCATGCACCCGCTAAGTAACCAAAAACAACAATCTCGGGTCTTGGCTTAATGGCAGCAAGGCCTAGCCTAATAACATCAAGATACCAAAAAATGCGCCAGTGCTGCACTTTATTCAACAAAGACTTTCACAAAGTGTATTGACTCAAACAATATCACTGGCAACTTCTTTTTCAGTTGGATTTAATCAAAAAGATTCTTTGAATTACATTAAATTTCTCTTCCAAAATACATTCCACAAACCTAAAAACACGTCTCACAATAATGCCCACATTGCTGTTTAAACATTTTGTTTTCTTTTACATTTGTATAACACCACCTTTCGTATCAAACCAACATAACCGTACAACTCTCTTACTCACTATTCACTCATACACAATCAACCACATTCATAACAACTTGACAATTTCACAAAACCAAAATTATATACATATACAAGAAAAGGCCATCAACATGAACACATTAATTGTGATTTTTGCACAATGAACTCTGTTTTTTGTTTTGACAAGTAGATTGGCCTTAAGGATTAAGGTCTACGCGTTTCGAATCCCTTTTCCTTGCTGGGACTCTCGTCAGGACCAATCTTCACTGTAAGAAACAAACAAAACTTTTGTTTACCTAATGACCTGACCAAACCGACCTCTAGCCTCAGTGGGTGCTCTTATAGCTTACCTGCAACTTAATGCTGTCAAATACTCCAAAGGTATTTCAAATCCAAGCTCAACCTAAAAATATATAATTAAGAACCAGTCCATATTGTATCTAAAATGACGTTGCATGTCAAAAAGCAGTCACACAGGAGTGAAAAAAAGAATGAAGGGCAGTCTTACTTGGATTTTCAGATGGTGAATGGGGCCAGATTCGTTCGCTGCGCGACCGATCTGTAAATGGATGGAATATTTATGTTTAGCCTGGTTGAATAAGACACTATGCGCTTACAGCATTATGGTTGAGTTGATTTTAAGTAAATACCTTGTGATAAATCTGTGTCCGTGCGCCAGAGAGGCTCGAACATTACCAATTCAACTTGACTCGTTGGTCTACAAGACAGAGACAAAACGAGGGTGGAAGTTTATTTTAGCATAATTCTTTTAAAGGGAGATTGCCTTATAGCCTTAAGGCCTACTTGTTGATATTCTAATCGCAAAAAGTCTCCCGTCTTACCTTTTGGAAGAGTATTATTCCAACGTGTCTGTACCAGGTTTGTACACCGCTGATGTGTTTCTTTCGATGTCGGAAAGTTCTTTTCCGGCCCTTGTTTAACGCATCACGCGTAGGGGGCGTAACTCCGCGGGTGTTCTTGGGGAGTGTAGTTCTATCCCAAACCATTTTTTAAGAAAAGTTTAGGTATGGAAGGCCTTATTAAATTAGCTGTATCACTACGACGACCAGTCAAAGCACTGTCTCTGCGAGTAGCTAGAATGGCCGTATCGTCTCTGCGAGCCGAATGTATAAATCACTTGTATAGAACTGATACTAGCCGCCAACTGTAAAACATTCGTATATGTTTTGGGCATCAAAAAGGCGTGCCTGGCCAGAACAAATAGAGTGTATTATTGCTGCCACGTTGTGATGTTATTTTTCAAAGGACGTCCAATCCTAACATTTGGTGTATGTTGCACCGCAACAAAATTATGAGAAAAATGGGCTATAGAGCAGACATCTGTCTTTTCGTGCTCAGTATTCTGTGTGTTAATTTTCCATTGGGCCTAGAACTTCGCTTATACGGAAACTTAATCTCATTAGTGTCTCCCATTGATCGGCGATCTCCCATATGATATTTGAAGCCTGTGACTTTCCACTACACTCTGTGTTCTTATCTTGTGTGGAATTAATGATAATTACAGGTTATAGATTTCTGATAGTTCATTTAAACCGTGGACTGATGTATTGAATTTGATGATGAGCATTGCTTCTCGTTTTAATAATTTCAGGTCGAGATCACCTCCTCTGGCATCCTGTTCTACCTTGGAAATAATGGTCCATCTTAGATCCTTTTCTGTGTGGTTGTTTGAAGACCAATGATTCACCAATGGTGCATTCTGGAAGTTCTTACGAATTCTTGATTTATGTTGCTGAATTCTGTGCCTAATTTCCTGGTTTGTCTTTCCAATATATAACTTATTGCACGGGCACAAAATGCCATAAGCCACATATTTAGATTTGCAATTTGAAAAAGTATCATGTTTCCAATAAATGCCGTTATGCGAGAAGAGATCTCCCTCTATAGTTGACTCGCAGCATATACATGTGCCACATTTGTGATGTCCTTGTATTGGAGGCAAATTGAGAAAACTTCTGATTGTCAGATTTTTAGTTTTCGGCATAGCGGCTCGTACTATTTGATTAGCAATGCTTTTGTCTTTTTTGAAAGCAAATAGTGGAGCCTCTTTCAGAGTTCTGTCAAGATTTTTTACCAAATGCCAGTTACGGTTAATTGTCTTCTTTAACCAGTTGGATGTTGGGCCAAAAGTTGAAACACAGACAATCCTGTCTGTTTTGGATTTCTCTTTCCTTTCTAGAAGTGAGTCACGGGGTGTCCACCATGCTCTTTTGATTGCTTTCTTTAGAAGTTTTTTTGGGTATCCCCGAGCGAGGAGATTGCTTTTAAGATGGTCTGCATGGAAGAAATATTCATCTTTGAATGTGCAATTCTGTCTACTTCGCAAGAATTGGCCATACGGCAAATTCTCTTTTAGACTCCTTGGATGGTTGCTTGAAAAGTGCAAGGCTTTGTTCCTATCTGTCTTTTTCTTGTACAGTGTTGTTGCTACAGTCCCATCAGTGGCATAGACTTCTACATCTAAGAATGGCTTTTTAGATTTGGAATAATTCAAGCTGAATTTAATGTCCGATGTTCTGTTGTTTAGCCAAACAAAAAAAGACTGTAATTGATCTTCTTCGCCAGTCCAAATCATAAAAACGTCGTCTATATATCGGACCCAGCTGCCAATCCAATATGAAAACGGGTTGTTATTGTATATAAAAGTCTCCTCATACTTAGACATATAAAGGACTGCCAATTCTGGGGCGAAAGGACACCCCAACGCCACGCCCTTTATTTGATAGAAAAATTCTTCTTTGAAGCTGAAGTAGTTGATCTTTAATGCAAACGTTGCTAATTCCATGATGAATTGTGTGGGGATTTTTTCAGGTTTAGGTCTGCTGTTTAAGAAGCTCTCTAGCACCGCTAGGCCTTCGTCTTGTGGTATCTCCGTATACAGGGATACCACGTCTAGTGTGACTAGAAAATTGGTGTTTTCCTCAAACTTCATTAGCTCCAATTTTTTTGGAAAATCTGTAGTGTCTTGCAGAAATGATTTGACTTCTTGTACAAATGGTTTGAGAAAGAAATCAACGAACTTCGAGATTGGTTCCATGAGTGATTCACATCCAGAGACTATTAGTCTTCCTGGTGGACATGTTTGATCCTTATGCACTTTGTGTAGTACATAGAATATTGGGATGCGTGGATGTTTGTTTCTCAAATACTCATACTCCTTTTTTCCTAAGAAGCCTTGGTCGAACCCTTTCTGTAAGATGTTGAAGAGTTTACCCTGTAGCTCAGGGGTAGGGTCTCGTGATATCTTTTTATAACAGCGTTCGTTGCTGAGTTGTTTATTCACTTCTGCAGTGTATTGGTCTGTTCCCCATACGACAATTGATCCGCCCTTGTCGGCCTGTTTGATTATTATTGATGGATCATTTTTTAACTCAAACAAGGCCTCTCTTTGTGCTTTTGTGATGTTTGGTTTGCTGAATCTTTGTCGCTTTTTTTCAGCATCTGAAATGGCAGACAGTATTTCCTTTTCGAACATAACTACCTCTTTCGGAACTTTTCCTGATGGTGGACAGAATATAGATTTCTTCCTGAGTCCTGTAGTTTCTACATTGACTCTAAATGGATTTTCCGCAAAGAAGGCAGTTAGACGTATTTTTCTGCAGAATTCAATGACTTCTGTTTTCATTTGGATAAAGTTCGTGTCTCTTGTCGGAACAAATGACAAGCCTTTTTCAAGAACACTTAGTTCCACATTCGTCAGAATTTTGTCCGATAGATTGTAAATCGGTGACTTATTTAGTTCTTGTAATTGTGTCTCCTTGTTGACATTTCCCATGGCTGGTTGTTATATCTGATTCTTCCCCGTGTTTTTTGTTGGCCCCTTCCTAAAAAAGACGGCTGCTGTTGATAATTTTGTTGGAAATTGCCGCGTCTATTGAAGTCTGGACGACTGTTGGGATTTTCTGATTCACTTCCACTTGATGATGATGATGTTTCGGAAAAGGTTATAAAATTGTTTCTGGATCTACCTTGGTATTCTGGAAGGAACTTTCGTGCTTCTGGTCTCGAATAGAAGTCTATTTGAAGATATGGATATACTTTTTCTAAGGAGGAGTTCTTCTTATCTTTTTCAAATTTAGTACCTTTTTTATTGATTGAAAAATCTTTGAATTCCAGAATTTCCTTTTGAACTTTTTCAAGGAGTGCCTTTGCGTCCGTAATTAATTGATTTGATTTTATATCCGTTTCTAAACCAGCGATCTCTTCCAGTTGTTGTTTAGACAATCTTTGTGCCGTCTCTACAGTGAGGACCATCAAATCTCTGCTACATTTGGTTTCAATCAGACTGTAGCCTTTTTTGTAAATGGGATCTTCTGTAAATATGACTGGTACATTCCGTATCTGTAGGCCTCCCGGGATAGTCCCTGCTCTTAGATGTTCAACTAGAAAATGGCCATGTAGGTCTGTCCTAATTTGCTTCTTTTTAAGTCTAATGAGTCTGTCCGATTCATTAGTGATTTTGGCTGTTGCACTCAAGGCTACAGAGGCGAAGAGTGGAGGGTCATTTATAAGTTTTAAAATGTGCTCTTTGCTGTATGCATATAGAAGAAAAGGCCATCAACGTGAACACATTAATTGTGACCTAAGGATATAGTAGAAGTAAGTAGGCAGGATTGGTAGGTGTTTAGTGAAGTGTTTTTTGTCAAAGTAAGGTTTCTTTGGTTTTTGTTTCACACGACTATGACACACCGTGACACCTTCGCATACAGCGAAGAGCACATTTTAAAACTTATAAATGACCCTCCACTCTTTGCCTCTGTAGCCTTGAGTGCAACAGCCAAAATCACTAATGAATCGGACAGACTCATTAGACTTAAAAAGAAGCAAATTAGGACGGACCTACATGGCCATTTTCTAGTCGAACATCTAAGAGCAGGGACTATCCCGGGAGGCCTACAGATACGGAAGAACTTCTCCTTAGAAAAAGTATATCCATATCTTCAAATAGACTTCTATTCGAGACCAGAAGCACGAAAGTTCCTTCCAGAATACCAAGGTAGATCCAGAAACAATTTTATAACCTTTTCCGAAACATCATCATCATCAAGTGGAAGTGAATCAGAAAATCCCAACAGTCGTCCAGACTTCAATAGACGCAGCAATTTCCAACAAAATTATCAACAGCAGCCGTCTTTTTTAGGAAGGGGCCAACAAAAAACACAGGGAAGAATGAGATACAACAACCAGCCATGGGAAATGTCAACAAGGAGACACAATTACAAGAACTAAATAAGTCACTGATTTACAATCTATCGGACAAAATACTGACGAATGTGGAACTAAATGTTCTTGAAAAAGGCTTGTCATTTGTTCCGACAAGAGACACAAACTTTATCCAAATAAAAACAGAAGTCAATGAATTCTGCAGAAAAATACGTCTAACTACCTTCTTTGCGGAAAATCCATTTAGCGTCAATGTAGAAACTACAGGACTCAGGAAGAAATCTGTGTTCTGTCCACCATCAGGAAAAGTTCCGAAAGAGGTAGTTATGTTGGAAAAGGTAATACTGTCTGCCATTTCAGATGCTGAAAAAAAGTGACAAAGATTCAGCAAACCAAACATCACAAAAGCACAAAGAGAGGCCTTGTTTGAGTTAAAAAATGATCCATCAATAATAATCAAACAGGCCGACAAGGGCGGATCAATTGTCGTATGGGGAACAGACCAATACACTGCAGAAGTGAATAAACAACTCAGCAACGAACGCTGTTATAAAAAGATATCACAAGACCCTACCTCTGAGCTACAGGGTAAACTCTTCAACATCTTACAGAAAGGGTTCGACCAAGGCTTCTTAGGAAAAAAGGAGTATAAGTATTTGAGAAACAAACATCCACGCATCCCAATATTCTATGTACTACCCAAAGTGCATAAGGATCAAACATGTCCACCAGGAAGACCAATAGTCTCTGGATGTGAATCACTCATGGAACCAATCTCGAAGTTCGTTGATTTCTTTCTCAAACCATTTGTACAAGAAGTCAAATCATTTCTGCATGACACTACAGATTTTCTAAAAAAAATTGGAGCTAATGAAGTTTGAGGAAAACATCAATTTTCTAGTCACACTAGACGTGGTATCCCTGTATACGGAGATACCACAAGACGAAGGCCTAGCGGTGCTAGAGAGCTTCTTAAACAGCAGACCTAAACCTGAAAAAATCCGCACACAATTCATCATGGAATTAGCAACGTTTGCATTAAAGAACAACTACTTCAGCTTCAAAGAAGAATTTTTCTATCAAATAAAGGGCGTGGCGATGGGGTGTCCTTTTGCCCCAGAATTGGCAGTCCTTTATATGTCTAAATATGAAGAGACTTTTATATACATTAACAACCCGTTTTCAGATTGGATTGGTAGCTGGGTCCGATATATAGACGACGTTTTTATGATTTGGACTGGCGAAGAAGATCAATTACAGTCTTTTTTTGATTGGCTAAACAACAGAACATCGGACATTAAATTCAGCTTGAATTATTCCAAATCTAAAATGCCATTCTTAGATGTAGAAGTCTATGCCACTGACGGGACTGTAGCAACAACACTGTACAAGAAAAAGACAGATAGGAACAAAGCCTTGCACTTTTCAAGCAACCATCCAAGGAGTCTAAAAGAGAATTTGCCGTATGGCCAATTCTTGTGAATTAGACGGAATTGCACATTCAAAGATGAATAGCTCTTCCATGCAGACCATCTTAAAAACAATCTCCTCGCTCGGGGATTCTATGTACTACCCAAAGTGCATAAGGATCAAACATGTCCACCAGGAAGACCAATAGTCTCTGGATGTGAATCACTCATGGAACCAATCTCGAAGTTCGTTGATTTCTTTCTCAAACCATTTGTACAAGAAGTCAAATCATTTCTGCATGACACTACAGATTTTCTAAAAAAAATTGGAGCTAATGAAGTTTGAGGAAAACATCAATTTTCTAGTCACACTAGACGTGGTATCCCTGTATACGGAGATACCACAAGACGAAGGCCTAGCGGTGCTAGAGAGCTTCTTAAACAGCAGACCTAAACCTGAAAAAATCCGCACACAATTCATCATGGAATTAGCAACGTTTGCATTAAAGAACAACTACTTCAGCTTCAAAGAAGAATTTTTCTATCAAATAAAGGGCGTGGCGATGGGGTGTCCTTTTGCCCCAGAATTGGCAGTCCTTTATATGTCTAAATATGAAGAGACTTTTATATACATTAACAACCCGTTTTCAGATTGGATTGGTAGCTGGGTCCGATATATAGATGACGTTTTTATGATTTGGACTGGCGAAGAAGATCAATTACAGTCTTTTTTTGATTGGCTAAACAACAGAACATCGGACATTAAATTCAGCTTGAATTATTCCAAATCTAAAATGCCATTCTTAGATGTAGAAGTCTATGCCACTGACGGGACTGTAGCAACAACACTGTACAAGAAAAAGACAGATAGGAACAAAGCCTTGCACTTTTCAAGCAACCATCCAAGGAGTCTAAAAGAGAATTTGCCGTATGGCCAATTCTTGTGAATTAGACGGAATTGCACATTCAAAGATGAATAGCTCTTCCATGCAGACCATCTTAAAAACAATCTCCTCGCTCGGGGATACCTCAAAAAACTTCTAAAGAAAGCAATCAAGAGAGCATGGTGGACACCCCGTGACTCAATTCTAGAAAGGAAAGAGAAATCAAAAACAGACAGGATTGTCTGTGTTTCAACTTTTGGCCCAACATCCAACTCGTTAAAGAAGACAATTAACCGTAACTGGCATTTGGTAAAAAATCTTGACAGAACTCTGAAAGAGGCTCCACTATTTGCTTTCAAAAAAGACAAAAGCATTGCTAATCAAATAGTACGAGCCGCTATGCCGAAAACTAAAAATCTGACAATCAGAAGTTTTCTCAATTTGCCTCCAATACAAGGACATCACAAATGTGGCACATGTATATGCTGCGAGTCACGGGCTTATCTGGGGGGCTGGCAGACGGCGGGTGGCGCTGGCCACGCTGCGCCGGCCCAGAGCCGAGGGAGGGCTCGCGGTACCTGATTTTGAGTGGTACTATTTGGCTGCCCAGCTACAATGGCTCACGCAGGCAGTGGCTCGGGAATTTAGAGGCCCCAAGGGTCCGCAGGGTAGAATGATCCCGCGACACGTGCTTTATCGTTTTTCAACAGCGACTCGAGCTGTCACAACTAACGCTCGAAGAGCGAACGCTCCGGCTGTGTTGGAACCGGAGCCTGCGGAGGGCCAGCACTGCTCGCCCTTACGCCCCGGAGATCCCCTTGGGTATGTGCACGGCCCTCCCCCCACGGCGGGGACTGGTCGGGGCTGGCCCGCTGGGAAGACCTAGGGATACAGATGGTGGGGGACCTGTATCTGAATGGAGAGCTTCAGCCATTCCAGGGGCTGCAGGACTCCAGCGGCCGGCTGTCAGTATGTGGTCATGGCGGCGGGCACACTCAAGGCCATTACTTGCCTCTATCAGAGAATGGCCACGGAACATCTAGCTCCTTTGACTGCGTTGAAGGATAAGTGGGAAACCGTTATCGGGAAACCTATCCCGGAACTGACGTGGCCTACACTACAGAGACGGGCCTGGAAGAGCACGTGTAACGCCCGGTTTCAACTGGTGCAGTACTTCAGCCTGCATAGGGCATACCTGACGCCAGCTAAATTGTTTCAGTATTTAGGGGGCCCCACACCGCAATGCCCTCGTTGTGGGGAGGAGGGGGCTGACTTTAAGCACATGTTTTGGTCCTGCGATGCTTTAAGCGGCTACTGGGAAGAGGTCATCGACTGCTTGGCCCAAGTGACAGGGCGGGAATTGCGGGTGGAGATGGGAGTTTGTTTGCTGCTATGGTTTCCACACACGCCGCGCACGAAAATCACGAGCAAGTTTTGCGACCTGGGGCTGGTGGTGGCCAAACGAGAAATTACCCTCCACTGGAAGTCGAGGACGGGTCCCAGCTTCACGAGGTGGAGAGCGACATTTACCAAGTGGGCGGGCAGCGAGGGCACGCTCCGGCTGCAGCTCGCGCTTAGGGGAAGCGATGACAAGGCTCTGGCCATGGCTCGGGCATGGGAAGCACTAGTGGTTGATCTCCAGGGGTGGGGAATAGAGGGGGAGGGGGGCCCTGCGGCACTGGAGCACCCGGCAGGAACCTAGGGGTGGGGGAGGCGAGCTGATTAGCTCATGGGGGCCGGGGGCTTTCCTTTTCCTTTCTGCTTGGGGCCTGTCTGTGGTGGTGGGGGGTGGCCCGTGGCTCCTAACACGGCTACTTCTGAGAGAGGTTTATCCTGGTAGTTGTCGTCTCGGCACACTGACATGTGGGTGGGGGGGGATGTATTCGTTCAGGGGAGGGATTGGGGACAGCGCATTGGTAGGTGGAAGTGGCCCAGATTGTACTTGGACGTGGTTTTATATGCGGATGGCGGCCACTGGCCAGATGAACATTGTGGATGTCAACTGTGTCTGAGTAATGCAATAAAAATTGTTTTTGCAAAAAAAATGTATATGCTGCGAGTCAACTATAGAGGGAGATCTCTTCTCGCATAACGGCATTTATTGGAAACATGATACTTTTTCAAATTGCAAATCTAAATATGTGGCTTATGGCATTTTGTGCCCGTGCAATAAGTTATATATTGGAAAGACAAACTAGGAAATTAGGCACAGAATTCAGCAACATAAATCAAGAATTCGTTAGAACGTCCAGAATGCACTATTGGTGAATCATTGGTCTTCAAACAACCACACAGAAAAGGATCTAAGATGGATCATTATTTCCAAGGTAGAACAGGATGCCAGAGGAGGTGATCTCGACCTGAAATTATTAAAACGAGAAGCAATGCTCATCATCAAATTCAATACATCAGTCCACGGTTTAAATGAACTATCAGAAATCTATAACCTGTAATTATCATTAATTCCACACAAGATAAGAACACAGAGTGTAGTGGAAAGTCACAGGCTTCAAATATCATATGGGAGATCGCCGATCAATGGGAGACACTAATGAGATTAAGTTTCCGTATAAGCGAAGTTCTAGGCCCAATGGGAAATTAACACACAGAATGCTGAGCACGAAAAGACAGATGTCTGCTCTATAACCCATTTTTCTCGTAATTTTGTTGCGGTGCAACATACACCAAAAAGTTAGGATTGGACGTCCTTTGAAAAATAACATCACAACGTGGCAGCAATAATACACTCTATTAGTTCTGGCCAGGCACGCCTTTTTGATGCCCAAAACATATACGAATGTTTTACAGTTGGCGGCTAGTATCAGTTCTATACAAGTGATTCATACATTCGGCTCGCAGAGACGATACGGCCATTCTAGCTACTCGCAGAGATAGTACTTTGTCTGGTCGTCGTAATGTTATGTTACATACATTTGTAATGCGCACTGCTGCCCCAGCAAAGGGGCGTCCAGTGTAATGATATAGCTAATTTAATAAGGCCTTCCAGACCTAAACTTTTCTTAAAAAATGGTTTGGGATAGAACTACACTCCCCAAGAACACCCGCGGAGTTACGCCCCCTACGCGTGATGCGTTAAACAAGGGCCGGAAAAGAACTTTCCGACATCGAAAGAAACACATCAGCGGTGTACAAACCTGGTACAGACACGTCGGAATAATACTCTTCCAAAAGGTAAGACGGGAGACTTTTTGCGATTAGAATATCAACAAGTAGGCCTTAAGGCTATAAGGCAATCTCCCTTTAAAAGAATTATGCTAAAATAAACTTCCACCCTCGTTTTGTCTCTGTCTTGTAGACTAACGAGTCAAGTTGAATTGGTAACGTTCGAGCCTCTCTGGCGCACGGACACAGATTTATCACAAGGTATTTACTTAAAATCAACTCAACCATAATGCTGTAAGCGCATAGTGTCTTATTCAACCAGGCTAAACATAAATATTCCATCCATTTACAGATCGGTCGCGCAGCGATCGAATCTGGCCCCATTCACCATCTGAAAATCCAAGTAAGACTGCCCTTCATTCTTTTTTTCACTCCGGTGTGACTGCTTTTTGACATGCAACGTCATTTTAGATACAATATCGACTGGTTCTTAATTATATATTTTTAGGTTGAGTTTGGATTTGAAATACCTTTGGAGTATTTGACAGCATTAAGTTGCAGGTAAGCTATAAGAGCACCCACTGAGGCTAGAGGTCGGTTTGGTCAGGTCATTAGGTAAACAAAAGTTTTGTTTGTTTCTTACAGTGAAGATTGGTCCTGACGAGAGTCCCAGCAAGGAAAAGGGATTCGAAACGCGTAGACCTTAATCCTTAAGGCCAATCTACTTGTCAAAACAAAAAACAGAGTTGATTGTGCAAAAATCACAATTAATGTGTTCATGTTGATGGCCTTTCTTGTATATGTATATAATTTTGGTTTTGTGAAATTGTCAAGTGGTTATGAATGTGGTTGATTGTGTATGAGTGAATAGTGAGTAAGAGAGTTGTACGGTTATGTTGGTTTGATACGAAAGGTGGTGATATACAAATGTAAAAGAAAACAAAATGTTTAAACAGCAATGTGGGCATTTTTGTGAGACGTGCTTTTAGGTTTGTGGAATGTATTTTGTAAGAGAAATTTAATGTAATTCAAAGAATCTTTTTGATTAAATCCAACTGAAAAAGAATTTGCCAGTGATATTGTTTGAGTCAATACACTTTGTGAAAGTCTTTGTTGAATAAAGTGCAGCACTGGCGCATTTTTTGGTATTTTAAAGAGGGTTAGTGGCACGACGTGCTATTGGCCTTGCATATGGAAATATGCCTCACTGATTAGAGGGAGTCTGGTGCTGTGGTCGCTGCCAAGGACTTGGGGTGACTGCCATTCAGGACTCAGGACACAGTTAAACATGTGGGATCGGTTTATGTTAAAGAGGGTTAGTGGCACGACATGCTGTTGGCCTTGCATATGGAAATATGCCTCACTGATTAGAGGGAGTATGTTGTGTGGTTGCTGTCTCGGACTTGGGCTCACTGCCATTCAGGACTCAAGACACAGTTACACATGTGGGATCTGCTTCTGTTAAAGAGGGTTAGTGGCACCAGAAGTATTGAGAGTGTATGAGCCTGTGATGATGCTTGGTGTGGACGGGTCGCACTGGGAGCAATGTGTCTTGGCTATAGGACTGCGTCATGTGGAATCACAACTCTATCTGAATTGTGAAGCCTGCTGATCGTAGTGTAGGCCAGAGGTAGCCGTGAGCAAGGGCCCACAGCCACGTGCATACGTTGGTGGCGTCACCGGCCTGCATAGTGCAGGTTCAGTGGCACCACTCGTCGCCAGCCTTCAATATGAAAATACTCCTCACTAATCGAAGGGAGTGTGGTGGTGTGGTCGCTGCCATGAAGTTTTGGGTCACTGCATATGGAAATATGTCTAACTGATCAAAGAGAATTTGCTGCTGTGGTGGCTGCCATTGACTTGGGGTCACTGTCATTCAGGACTCAGGACACAGTTACACATGTGGGATCGGCTTGTGTTGGACAGTGTTAGTTGGCACCACGTGTCCAAAATTCAAATTGCGAGGTCTGCTGCCCACAGTGTAGACTGCTGAGTGTTCGTTTGTACTTGAAAATGAATTTGGTGATTGTACTAAAGGTATAACTGATATAAAAAATGTTCAAGAAGAAAGGATACTAAAAGGATATTATGTCGATTTGAGGCCTGTAATAGTTACTTGCCTAGTGGACTCTGTAGTTAATGAATGAAGAAATAATTTTCATTGGGAGCCATAGTGAGTGCAGCGTAGGCTTATGATGAAAAGATGAAATAAGTATAGAATACACTGACGAAGTGTTGTATTTTCTGAGTACAATCTTGTTGTTAGAAATTAGCATTTAAAAATGGAATTGCGAGCTGTACTGCCTGCAGTGTAGACTCCTATTCCATTATAGTTTTCATTTGCAGATTAATTTGGTCATTGTAGTAAACCTATAACTGATATAAAAAAAAGTTCTTGAAGCAAGGATACTAAAAGGATAATATGTAGGTTGTAGGACTGTGATACTTACTTGCCTACTGGAGTCTGTAGTTGCATATGGAAATACCCCTCACTGATCAAAGGGAGTGTGGTGGTACGGAGTTGGGGTCACTGCCATTCAGGACTCAGGACACAGTTACACATGTGGGATCGGCTTGTGTTAAAGAGGGTTAGTGGGACTACGTGTCGCTGGCCTTGCATATCGAAATATGCCTCAGTGATCGAAGGAAGTGTGGTACTGTGGTCGCTGCCACGGACTTGGGGTGACTGCCATTCAGAACTCAGGACACAGTTACACATGTGGGAACGACTTGTGTTGAACAGGATAAGTGGTAGTACATCTACATTCCTAGTTTGAATTTTATGAGTACGTCGGCAATAAATATAAACATAGTTGGGATTTTCACCAGAAACTACTTTAAACTTTGTTATTTCTTTTTCAAACTTCAGAACAGTATTATCTTCCATTTGTTGATCAACACCTAGACATATCCAACTGTTATTTTCTGTACAGTTCTCTTGACTGGCAAAGAAACGTAAGTATATATCATCACAAATTTGTTTTATAACATTTATATTAAAACTCGATTTCGTGCCGCAGGAAAACCTAGACTTATCCAGTTGGTTCCTGTTGACTTTGAATATAAACTAGTTGATGTCTATCAATCCGAACATTGGTAGGATCCAACTTCTAGATGTGAAAGTATCTTCAAACTGAAGCGGTACATTTTTAGGTCGAGCCTAGAACAGCGCATGCGCTGTTGCTCGAATTTTTGTAAGGGAATTTTCAAAGTGCTGCAGCCGCTGGCCTAAAGCCTGCATGCATGTGCGCGTGAACGCGCGCAGCCGCCATATGTCTCCGTCACGGGTACTTCATGAAGGCGCTTTTGCTATAATCGGGCACCGGCGCTTTACTTTTAATGTTAAAAATAAAGCGCCGGTGCCGCGATTATAGCAAAAGTAAAGAAATAGATGCTTATTTCTATTTTTTTGTCTTTTCGTTTTCAAATTCCTAGAGATTCTCCTGTGACCGCTGCGCTCACACAGACAACTTAGCTTTTCTCACGTGCAGGAACATAGGAGGCAGGAATGCCTTAAAAGTAAGACAGTGGTAACAAAGCCTTTGAAAACCACTTATTTTCGAACAAGTGGTGATATACCCGCTTACCAGATGATGTCAACGACAGGCGTACATTTTTTCAACACTGTTATGAGTTTTGTCCGGTCAATCACCCCGTTAAGCCACCACCTGCAAGAACAACGCTTCGGACGCAGTGCTCCAAGTGCCCAATCATGGATGGCATGCCTAGCACCTTGTGCTCTGCCCGTGCAGATGCTGGGGTCACCACTGCCCTTGCAGGTGACTTCAAGCTTCCTGACATGACGAGGACATAGGTTTTCTGGAAACTCCCAGGACCACATTATTTTCAGTAGCTTCTTGTTTCTTCCTCGCCCTTGGCTCGCGTTGGCTTTACATTAGCATCTTACATTTTTGTAGATGATTTTCCTCCCAGCTTTTCTTTATGTTTGAGTTTGCTTTGGTTTTGGGATCCCCCCTCAGTCCCTGAACCTGCATTGAATGATTAGCTCCTTTCGGGCGCGTGCATGCGCGTGTGCATGTTGCTGCCCTCCTGGGGTTCAAGACTGTCACAGGAACTGTTTGCCAGTCTTTGCGCGTGCAACGCACCCTTAAACACTCACACTTGCAGAGCACAGCGGAATCTCTGCCCTTCTTAGAATACCGTTCATCTTGAGGTGCTGATAATGTCCAGGCTTCGTTTTCTGAGCGGAGAACCACCAACTTTACATGGTATTCTCTCTATATTTGGCGAAGAGAACATTGGACCCGCCATAAAAATAAACTGTTCACAAGACAATATGTACCCCAAGGAGCTATACCGCTTAGGCGAGTTAGATTGCAAATGCCTGTTTTAGAATTTATTATCCAAAACCAGTTCACAATGCTCTTAGAATTTTACTCTTGGTTTCCCTCGAGATGACGAAACCACCAATGCCCAATTTATAACATGAATATATCAACCCGAAAAATAAGGTTCTGCTCTGAACCTCACAGGTACATTTTTGGCTCACTGCTGATAGCCTTAAAAGGTTCAACACAAAGGTTGCGATCATTTTAGGCACATGGTAATAAAATATAGCACTTGGAACAACTGATCACTGCTTCCAAGCGCTGTTATTGTCTGGTGTTAGACCGAATTCAGAAAGGCATTGTGATATGACGTTGAACTTGTGACCTGAAGGTTACAGCAAATGCCCACGGCGACAGTTTAACTCGCTGAGCCATATAACCGACCACAGTAACTACTGGCCCACACAGCACAATGCACTGAGAAGGGGAGGGTGCAGAATTATTTCTGCCCTTCTGCCGCGACAGACTAAACAAGCATTTGCAATGCAATAGGTCTCGCAGTTACGCAAGTTTGAGCTATTGACATTGCAAATGACAACGCCTTTTTTGTTTGTTTTTGAAACACAAATATAAGGCATTGTCATTTACAATACCAATAGCTTAAACTCGCGTAAATGCGAGACCTATTGCATTGCAAATGCTTGTTTTACTAAGTGTCTTCTCCTGTGAAATTTCTTCCCACAATTCTTTGAATTCTGTCTTCTCAGAGTTGGTAATATATGACGTGACATAGTGAGAAACAGCAATTGAGTTATGTGCATCATATTGTATGTTCATATTTGCATTTCACATCTTCAAAATCTCTGTATTGTAATCATTATTGTACTTCGATTGGGTTGTGTTTCAATGCTCTGGTTTGAGATATAATGTTGGCCGATCATGTAACGATTTACTGATTCCTGCAATAAAAATAATTAAAAAAAAAAAAATTATTGTACTTCGATGCTTCTGTTCTTTTTAAATTATAAGTATTTTTGGGTGATTTTTGAGTGATGGTATGTCTCATTGCTGACATAAAACTGTTCACTCTTCATATGGAAATTACTGGACGTGGAAAGGGAAATAAACAGTTTGTGTAAAATATATCTTTTGCGTTATCTTTTAGTCTGCAATACTTTCCACATTGATGACTTCGATATGCAAATACGCCACATTAATCGAAGGGAGTCTGGTGCTGTGGTCGCTGGCAAGAAGTTGGGTTCACTGCCATTCCGGATTCAGGACACAGTTCCACATGTGGGATCGGCTTGTGCTGAAGACGGTTAGTGGTACCATTTGTCGCCGGTCGCCCACAGTGTAGGGCAGAGGTAGCGGTGAGCTAGGGTCCACAGCCACGTGCATACGTTGGTGACCCAAACAAACCTTGCGTAGTAGCAGTTCAGTGGCACCACGTGTTGCCGGTCTTCGATGTGGAAATACCCCTCGGTGATCGAAGAGAGTGTGGTGCTGTGGTCGCTGCCATTGAGGACTCAAGACACAGATACACATGTGGGATCGGCTTGTGTTGAAGACGGTTAGTGGTACCATTTGTCGCCGGTCGCCCACAGTGTAGGGAGAGGTAGCGGTGAGCTAGGGTCTACAGCCACGTGCATACATTGGTGACCCAAACAAACGTTGCGTAGTACAGGTTCAGTGGCACCACGTGTCACCGGTCTTCCATGTGGAAATACCCCTCGGTGATCAAAGGGAGTCTGGTGCTGTGGTCGCTGCCATTGAGGACTCAGGACACAGTTATACATGTGGGATCGGCTTGTGTTGAACAGGGTTAGTTGGCACCACGTGTTGCCGGTCTTCCACAGTGTAGGCCGGAGGCAGCGGTCAGCAAAGGCCCACAGGCAGGTGACGTTGACTTGAGCTGCACAGATTGGGAGCATTTGGTCTTCTTAACCCATTATTGTCTCTTACACAATTTGCGTCGCTACTAATGTTGAATTGTGAACCATGTAACTCCAGTGTAGGGTGGAAGAAGCAGTCAGGATGGGCGCACAGCCACGTGGCGTTGAGTTGAGCTGCACTGTTAGTGGCACCTGGTGTACTCAGCATGTGCGCACCCTGCGGTGAGACGTGGTCCCGGAGGTCTGCACTGGGAGCAATGGGTTTTGTCTAATGAATTCTGCGTTGATAAGGCCATGTGGGGATGAAATATGGTGCAGTGAGTTAGTAGCACCTGAAGCACACAGCGTGAGCGCAGCCTGCGATCATGCGTGGTCCGTGAGGGCCGCACTGGGAGCAATGTGTCTTGCGAACTGGACTGCGACATCTGCAATCGCCACTGCATTTGAATTGTGAGCCGTGCTGTCCGTAGTGTAGATCGAAGGCAGTAGTCGGTACAGACATAAGTCTGCGGTGCTGTGCCGCTGGGTTCGCAGGGGCCCTGTGTCGAGGAGGCCCGCGGTTATGGCGGCTACCACGTGCCAGGGTGAGGTCTGCCATTCTGACAGACTCGTTGGTCTTCCCACAAGTGAACCACGCCTAGGGCCTGGTCTATTTATTCATACTCCTACGCTGGAGTGGCGTACGTTGGAGCAGCTCACTCCGCTTCCGCTTCCAGGGGGAAACAACACAGCTACATGACCGTGATCTTCCCCACTGCCTGAGGTAACATGGCTGCGTCCACTGTGCACTACACTGCAAGTATCAATAGTATAGCTCCACATGGAGAGGTTTGTGCTTTGCATAGTGAGGTCTGTGCAGCACATGAGCGTTACACTTGGCATTGTGTGCTTTATCAGTGATGGGTGACTTGCCTCCTTCATATATAGTTGGTTGCTCATCTCCCAACATTCAGCTATTGTGTGGCTGAGGGGTATGGTGTATTTGGAAAGGTCCGTTGTTCTGTCTTGTGCTGCCTCGGTGGTATTAGGGGGGTTGGTCCGGGGGGAGGTTCTGGTGGTGGTGGAGCTGGGTGTTGTGGCATTGTTGGGTGTCGGAGCTGCATGATCAGTAGTTGTATCACGTGTTGGTCTTTAGATGTGGCTGTGAGTTGGGTCGAAATAACGGAGTAGATAGTCAACCTCCTTACACCAGTTAAAGGTTGATGTTAATTTGTTACTGCTAACTCGGCTTATCGCCTGCTTTTTGGATCGCATTGCAGATTTGGCTGGTCGTTGAAAATATGGGGAAGTGGTGTTTTTGTGGGTTTTTTGCACGGGAACGTCTACGGTGCATTTCATTAGCGTTAGATGTGGCTCTTGTTTGTGGTGATTTTGTTGGTGTAAGGTATTGATGGAAGAGTGGTGAGATTTGCAGTTTTCACCAAGTTGAGAATGGGATGATAATTAAAAAACACAGAAAAAAAGATAGGTTTAATGAACGTTATAAATAGAAATTAGCAGTTAAAAAACCTTTGAAATTCACTGAAAAAACCATAGGTTTCAGGCAAGTTATAGTTAGAAATTAGCATTTAAAAAACCTTTGAAATTTATTGATAAAACCATAGGTTTCAGGCACGTTATAATTAGAAATTAGCATTTAAATAACCTTTGAACTTCACTGAAAAAACCATAGGTTTCAGGCACGTTATAGTTAGAAATTAGCATTTAAAAAACCTTAGAAATTCACTGAAAAAACCATAGGTTTCAGGGACTTTATAGTTAGGAATTAGCATTTAATAAACCTTAGAAATTCACTGAAAAAACCATAGGTTTCAGGGCCGTTATAGTTAGTTGGACATTTGACTCATATAAAACCAGAGAAATTTGCCTGTTATAGTTAGTTGAGCTAACTATAACTCGCGCCCCCGCAATGCACTGCTGATGACGTCTCATATTACATCACTCATGACATGGTCAGTGACATCACTGATGACATCTCAAATGACATCACTGATGACATCACTGGTGACATCATCCACGTGAAAATCAGATGCACCTGATCAGACCCTAATATAACACTTGATACACCCAGTCTAAAATACAGACTATAATTTTCGAAACAGTGAAAACACCAATACCAGTTAGTTCATATCCACTCTCTAATTTGTAGGTCTACATACATCCATTCATTCACCTATACACTCACTCATACATACAGTCAGCCATCAATACAGCATTATTGTATCCAGTCACATATCTATACAGACACTCACACACTGCCTCTCATTCTTAGAGTTATTCACACACCTAGTCAGTAATGGAAATAATCAATAACACTTTCATTTACTCACCTGTACAGTTATACACATACCACGTCACGTATTTAAACATAGACTAACACATACTTACACTCTAATACAATAACTAATACAAGGACACACTGATCCATACAGGCACTCTCACAATCACTCACTCTCACATATAGTCATTTTTACAGTCCAACACTCATATATACTGCCTTTTACATATGGAGTTACTCACATTTTCCCGCTGAGGCATTCATTCACTCACCGAGACACTCATACACACACTCACTCAGCCATACAGACCTTCACAGATACAGACTTGAACACATATACCTAGTGAATTATCCACTCACACATCTATGCAGAGAGTCACACACCCCCACCCACCCACGCAGACACTCAGGTACTCATACAGGTACTCAGACAAGCAATGAATAGCTCATATAGATCCTCATTTAGTTGCTAACCAAACCATGGAACTGCTTACACACCAACTAACAACCTAAACTGTGTGAATGTCTATATCAGTCGCTAACACATGCATTAAGCAAGACACAATTAATTAGTCACTTATACAGTTAGTCACACACCTACTTAATCATCCATCCTGAGTCTTATACACTCATTCATTCTTCAATACACCTTGGCATATATATATTTATAAAACATATTTAAACTTTACAGAAACACACATTCACTGGATGATGTCATCAGTGATGTCATTTGAGATGTCATCAGTGATGTCACTGACCATGTCATGAGTGATGTAATATGTGACGTCATCAGCAGTGCATTGCGGGGGCGCGAGTTATAGTTAGCTCAACTAACTATAACAGGCGGATTTCTCTGGTTTTATATGAGTCAAATGTCCACCTAACTATAACGTCCCTGAAATTTATGTTTTTTTCAGTGAATATATATATATTTAGATATAGATAGATAGATATATATATTGTATATATCACCTAAAAAACAAAGGTTACCGGGACGTTATAGTTAGGAAATAGAATTGAAAAAAACAGAACTTCAAGGAATAAAACAAAGGTCACAGGGACGTTGTAGCCAGGCTCAGATTTCACTCATAAAACCATAGAAATTCAGCAGTTATAGATATCTGAGCTAACTGTAAGTTACACCCCCGCAATGCACTGCTTATGACCTCACATATTACATAATTCATGACATAGTCTGTGACATCACAGGCCTAGGATAAATCAGCCTCTTTAGCAAGTTGAATGGTATTTTGGGCGCCTCGTTGAAACATTCCACTGTGCCATTACCAGCTGGATGGTAAATAGAAGTGGTTTTGTGTACAATGTTGTTCCTTTTAAGGAATGCATTAAACACCTCAGAACAAAATTGAGGTCCATTATCAGTTAAAAGGACTTCGGCAATCCTTCGCTCAAAAATACTTTGTCTAATAAATGCACTATAGACTGGGTATTCACTTTGCTAACCACCTTAATATTAGGCCATTTGGTGAAATCATCAGATAGGACTATGACATACTTGATTACTACTCCCTCCTGCACGGGACCCAATATGTCCAATCCAATCCTTTCCTACAGCATTTCAGGGCACTTTATGGGACACAAAGGTGGTTTAACAGTAATGAGGGATTTTTCTGAATTGTTGCACAAAACCCAACTTCTAACTTTCTTCTCAATGCCTAGGTCAATACCAGTATATAAGAAACAAAAGGGATCCACCCCAGAAGGAATGTATAATCGTGATCGCCCAGATCAAGTGTGTTTCCTACAGTGGTGGGAAGCACACAGCTTTGTTAAAATACCCCTCACACACCAAAAGGGCCCTTGGTGTCATGCTTCATCATAGGGGTCTTCCTGCCCCGCTGCGGGACGGGGCGTGCTACAATCTACAGCTACATGGGAGCAATGATTTTAGAAACAAAACTGTGTAGTGTAGAAAAGTGAGTGGAAGGGTCAGAAGTGAGTGAATGAGTGGTAACAAGTTAAAAAACACCTGGCCCTAAGGGAAGAGAAAACTTTATTATTCCGTTGGGCTGGTGTTATTAAAAGTGGGGAATGAGGTGGAGACAGCGTGCCATAATGGGCAGTGTCTCCTATGTCGCCAACATGTTTCAAAGCCCTCCCCAGATTTCTTTGTCAGGACCAAAAAAGATCCCTTCTACACTCGAATATATGTTTTCCAAGGTTAAGTACAAGAAATATGTGTACATGTAGATATTACTACATGGAGTGCATGTCACCAATAATGCATGCACTGTATACAATACCTCAGTAGGTATGTTACTAAACTGATCTGGAAGAAAAACGAGATATTAAAAAACATACTAATGTTGCTATCTAGCTGTATTTATCACCTGGGACTAGCAATCAGTGGTCTTACAACGTAGAGTGGGTGTTTTAAGTCAAGTGTATATTTGTTTTTTGTATTGTCCTTTTTCCCACCAGCAATATACAACACTGGTTCAACAACACGGATAGTGATAGCAGTTATACATAACAAATGTCTATCACTTTTCTACAGATTTCCACGTATTGTGAAGGTTGACATGTGTATTATGTTTTTTAATATCTCGTTTTTCTTCCAGATCAGTTTAGTAACATACCTACTGAGACCCTTTTGGTGTGTGAGGGGTATTTTAACAAAGCTGTGTGCTTCCCACCACTGTAGGAAACACACTTGATCTGGGCGATCACGATTATACATTCCTTCTGGGGTGGATCCCTTTTGTTTCTTATATACTGACTTGAGGAGGACGTATCCACCTCGTTGTGCTCTTGGAGCATTACCTCTTCACTCCCTATATTGATTGTTTATAGGTCAATACCAGGCCACCAGTACACGTCTAACTCTGCACTTAGTTTTAGTAATGCCCAAATGGCCCTCATGGTACATGTCCAAAATCCTGTCATTCAAGGACTTGGGGTACTACCCTTCCAGCTTGTAGCAACTTGCCATCCTCAGCAGACAGCTCTTGCCTCATTTTCCAATATACATGCAATGTGTTGCCTTAATATCCCTTAGGAGGCCAACCCTGCCTCATCCAAACACCAATTTTATGCAAATGTTCATCCTTAATGAATTACTTTCCGAGATACTATCACTGATATCTGCCACACAGCAATTTTCAATTTCGTCTTCCTGCTCAGGGTCGGTCATCAACAGCCAAGGCATCCTGCTTAAAAAATCTGCCGTTTTATTCTTGACACCCTGGCACATACCATACATCATAATTGTAATACAAAAGTTTGATCGACATGCAGGCCAGCCTGGTAGCAGCATTAAGTAATCCTTTAGTAGTGAGCACTTTGTTTAAACAGGTATGATCACTTCTGAGCGTAAAATGTGAACTCCAGATATATGATCCGAAGTGTTCCAATCCCCACACGTATGCAAGGGCTTCATTCTCCATCACAGAATACTTCTCTTCTGTTGGTATAATGGAACGTGATGCAAAAGCAACTATATATCCTTTCCCACCTTTATCAACCTGAGTGAGAATCACCCTCAATCCCTTGCAACTAGCATCTCTGGTGACAATACTCTTGAAAGCTGGATCCTACCCTTGTAAGGATGGAGCACCACTACATGCCATTTTTACAGAGTTGGATGGCTTGCTGAAATTCTTCAGACCAAAACAATTGTCTGATAGGGAAGGTCTTGCGAAACATTACTGACATATTTGGCATAAAATTCTGCCACCCCCCAAAAAGTCCTTTCTTCGTGTGTGTTAGTTGGAGCAGGGGCATCCTTAGATGCCTAGGACAAATATGCTTTGGATTCCACTCCCTTCCCACTAATTTCATGGCCAAAGTATGTAACTGAGTTTTTTGCAAAATTGCACTTGGCATATTGTGCCATTAGACCCTTTTCACAAAGAATATCCAGAACCTCCCTAAGATTTTCATTGTGTCCCTTCTTTGTCGCTCCCATGAGCAGAATATCATGCTGGAAAAAAAACACACTTTTAACCTTTTTGAATAATTTAAACAGTAAACGCTGGAACATGGCAGATACCAACCCAAACGGAACTCTTCTGATCTTGAAGTATCCAAAAGGTGTAATGAACGCTATCAATCTGCAGCTGTCTGGATGTGAGGTCAATGGTGATGAACCATTTAGCACCTTTAGTAATAGACATTTACTAATTATAGGGAGAGGAATTTGATCAACCAGTATGTTGTATTCAAATCTCTAAGTTCCACACACATCTTGAGCTGTGTGGGACTCTCTAGAGGTAACAGGAGGGGTTCCTGGCCCACAAGGACCCTCAGCATCCAAGGGGACTTCATCCCCCAACCAGTAGTGCACCAGGAGGCACATTTGCAGAGTGGTGGGGAAAGGGGACAGGCCTCCGATGACCTCTCAGGAGTTCTGATGGGTTGGACTTACAGGCGGTAACAAGAGGGGTTGTTGGCCACCAAGCACCCTCAGGTGTGCCAGGAGGCATGTTTTCAGAGTGGTGGTGATAAGGGGTGGACCACCAACAACCTCTCAGCAATCACGCTGTGTGGGACTTACTAGAGGTAGTAGGAGGGGTTGTTGGTCCTAAGGACCTTTAACAGCCAAGGGCACTTCATCCCCAACAAGATGTACGCTAGGAGGCCCCTTTGTAAAGTGGTTGAGAAAGAGGACAGGGCCTCCGACGGCTTTCCCCGGGGTGCATTTATTTTAGTCATTTATTTTTATTAGGGTAGTGGGGCCCTCTCCCCAGGCCCATTTCGGCCCTGTCGACCCCATCCCCCAGGGCCATACCTTTTTGCAAAGAGGGAGGGGAGCTGTGTAGCCCCCCTCCCTGGGCCCCTTTCGGCCCCAGGACCCCATCACCTGTGGCCCCGCCTCTATTGTGGCCCTGATCCCCCTCGTTGTCCCTGCTGGCTCCCCACCTCCTGCGGGAGCCGGCATTGCTTTCAGACAGAGGGAGCTGCTGAACATGCAGCTCCCTCTGTCTGAAAGCAATTCTGCTCCACTTCCAGCAAGAAAGACAATTTTCAATGCTCTTGCTTGCTGGAAGTGGAGCGTTTGCTGTGATTTGGTGGAAGTAGTAAAGCTCCCACCAAGCCACAGCAAAAAGCTATGTCCCGGTGGTGGGCACCCCGGGGCATAGCAGGAGCCGGCCCTGGGGAGTTGCGGTCCCCTGGGCCATTATTGGCTCCAGGAGGGGGGCTGCGCAATCCCTCCTCCTTTGTTAGATTAGGACCTGCCCCAGGGAGGTGGCGGCACCAGGGGGCCGAGAACGGCCCAGGAGGGGGTCAGTGTGGCCACCCATTTAAAAAATTCATTTTGGCCCCAACAAGGTGATGGACCCAGGGGGTGGGTGGGGTCCGTGAAGCCCCCCACCTCACCATTACAAAAGTAAAGAGCCCCGGGGAGGTGTTGATCCTGGAGGCCCCCTTGATTTCTTTTTTATTAGCACTGGGGAGGTGACAGTCCCCGGGGGATGCGATACGGGCCACACCCGCATTTTACTGATAAATAAGCCCAGGAAGGTGGCAGTCTCTGGGTCACGGGGGGGTTACGTGAGTCCCTCCCATTACTTATAAATAAGCTCTGGGGAGGTGATGGTACCCTTGGCATCGGGAGTCCAGGAGACCCCCCATTATTTTTCAATATTAATTGCCGCATGCCCCTGGGACCTGGCCCACCAGGGGGCTAAACAACAGAGAAGCAAGAGCCGCGACTCCAGTGTGACTTCTGCCGAAAATGTTTTTAAAATAAGGTTTTTGTCCTGGCAGGCTCCCTCTGGGACCTCCACCAAGAGGCCTAGTGGGGTCACGGTATTCATACTTTGCCCCCTTGTCTTTTTTTTTTTACATTTTATTTTGGGACTTGGCTCAAGCTGAGTCCCAAGGTGGCTGCCAACACTTCCTGGTTTGAAGTGTTGGCAGCCAATAAGATTTGATCCTTTGAGGATCTGCGTCCCTATATATACAAATTGGGATTTTCTTTAATAATTCCAAAACTACGGATTTACACCAATTTACAAAAAGGGGACCCAGGTATTTTAGGCTTCATGAAGATCCAATTTGGTGCAGGGGACAAAGTAAAACAGAGATCAAAAATATTTTTGATATACTAATAATATTGGCAGTTTGATGGATCTGCATGAAATTTGGCAAACGCCTGTTTTTAAGGATTGGTTTTCTAACAGTATGTCAAGTTTTGTGCTAATCCATCAAACAATTAGGTGTGCAATACTAAAGGGGGGAATCACTATAAAATGTTCAATTGCTTATAACTTTAGTGTTTGATGGTGTCATATGCAGGAGACAGCAAGTGACACCCAATGCAGGGATATCAGGTTTCATGAGGATTGAAATGGGAGCAGTAAAAGAGTGGGAGGTCAAAACATATTTGATTTTCGAATAACTTTGGCACAGTTTAATGAATGGGCAAGATATCGAAGTTTTTTCAAGCAAAGAGTGCATCCAGTCCCGGGGCATCCTCCTATGCTGGGGTCGCCACCGAGAGATATTGTGGCTAGGTAATTTAACTATAGAAAAGGAGACCTCATATTGGAACTCTCAAGAACCAGACTCATGGTCCATCAATGTGAGTGTAGTCAACATACACCCAGATTACTCAAATGAAGTCTAAAAGCAGAGGGGGGTCTTATATAATAGTCTAGAAGCAGCTGCATCAGATGGCCCTCCTCTGCGCTCTCATGTACCCGACTAATAGCAGACAACAAGACAACCTTCTTCCTACTGACACATGAGGGGAGTGATTGTCCTGGATGACATGCTTAATTCTGATGCAGGCTGGATGACGCAAAAATAAAAGGAAGCGGTACAGCAGATGCGCCCAAGGAAACACCAATCAGAAAACTAGGAGCTAAAGAAAGAGCGCAGGTGGCGGCAGAGGTTCTGCTTAACAGTAGACCATAAGAAGAAGCCCCGCCTCTCTTTATGGTACAGTGACAGGATCTGGAAATGGGGACCCGGGAGAATTGGATTTGGAACTCAATCAAGGTCCTAAATTGACGCCTATGTTACAGAGTCCATCATTTTAATAGACATGCAAGTACACCATTGATGGCAACTTTTAAAGAAATAGGATTCGTTCTGTATGGGGGAGTGCCTGACTTGGGTGAAAGGTGGGAAGGGACGAAATTGATCTGTCAAGATTGTGAGGAGTAGCAATGAGCAATACAGCATATGGATCATGACTCTAGTGTGCACGCTCTATTAAAGAGTGAAACACCTACATGGATGGAACTGTTTTATTTGTTGTTTTAAGCACATTAGTATAATAGTGCTTGTTGAATTCTGCTCAGCCCTGTGTTGGCCCAAGAAATGTTGGCTATGTAATAGTTGTATGACTTCATGGAGTTCTGGGGCTGTTTGTAATGTATTGGTCAGTTTCTCTGTGTGCCTGGCCTGGATATGTCACAGGGGTTTTGCTAACAAATAAACTTGTTCTTAGCTTCAACTTTGCAATGTCCAGAGGAGTTTACTACAAGCAAACAGTGTTCTTCTGGCCTGGGACAGGGAGTTGGAATTGTTCTTCAGAGGGGTTAAGGTTTAGTCATCATTAATGAGATAGCAGGGGACCATGCAGTAAGAAACAGAACACCTACACCCAGCACACCAGAGGTGGTCATAAACTCTAATGAGTTATGGTAGGTAAAAGAAGAAATACATTTAACAAATACAACATGCTGATGTGGAACTCGGGGGGATGGTAACACCTATAAAATGATACAGGATGTATGCATATTAAACACTAAGGCACATACATATAACCTATCTGCAGGAGATGCGCCTGATTAGTATAGAATTTCAGAAGCTGACCAAAAGTTAGGGAAGGCAACTGGTAGGTAAAACTTTTTTGCTCTATGCCAGGTGTGTATTAAAATTGAATTCATTGGGAGTACCATTCGAACTGCAGGATGAGCATATTGAATCAGAGGGTAGATACGTAGTAGCTGAAGGAATACTCAATGGAGACCCATTGGCTTTCCGTCCACAGTAGATGCCAATTCAAGATTCTGGCTCATGCCTACAATGCCCTGCAAAACCAAGGACCAGCATACATCAACCACCACCTTAGCTTTCAGCAACCCTCTTTTCTGATTTTACCATTGCTTTCGTGTGTATGAGAGTGAATGGGGTATGACTGATATGTTTGTATATGTTATTTTAGTATGAGTGACTGCTAGGTGGCTTCATTCATATATATATATTATGTTTTGTATTCCATTTCATTTTTGAAGTTGAAAATCATGTACTTTGTCACACTATTTGTGTTTGAAGTTACTGTTGTTTGCTACCCACTTTATTAGCGATTAAGTAATAAACAATAAATCATTTTTGATCAATTGGATCCTGGCACCTTTAAATTACTTTTATATTCTAAAGGGGGTACACCCTTCTATATATTTGAGGGAGAGTAGAGTTTTGTTTTTTGTCTTTTTTTGTGTTTTTTCTCCTGTTTTTCTCTCTCCCCATTGTTTAGAGGGGCCCTCTGGTCGTTATTATACTGAAAATAAACGGGGCCAAGTCTTGCTTATTCCCTCTTACATATCTCACAGAGGTACAGCGCAAAGCAAGACCGCTTTCTGGACTGGAATGGAAATTTGACCCGTTCAAATACTTGTAAACTTTTACTACACAGGTGAAGTTTTTTTGAAAGAGGTAAACTGGGATGGGTATTGCCTAAGAAGCTGCATTCCACCACATTCTGAAACGCCCTTCTGCTTTTATCATTAGGGAGAGTTGTCATTGCCAAATTCTTGGTTTTTCTCAGAATCCTGTTCTTTTTGCAGGGCTGTGTTTAAAATTAACTAAGGGTTTATTTGGGAAGCTGAGTGGGATCCTCTCCAGTCTGATATGGGGAACCGGTAGGAAAAGAGGGGCGCTTCGTAAAACTCAAGGAATCCTCCACAATGGAGATTAGGGACTCCAAAATGTGAATTATACTCTGCAGCAGCACATCCACAGTAGCCAGTGAAATGGTGAAGCAATACTCCCTCCGCAGAGAGGGAAGATATCTTGAGTGGCTCATACTCAGATTGGTTTGCGAGCTTTGTAAAAGTAAGTCCCAAATTGAATACATTGGCAGAGGTGAATACATTTTGCTGGCATAAATATGTACAAGAAAGAAGACAGCAACTCCCCTGTGGCTCAGATACCCAAGTGTGGGTGTTGGTATAATTCAAAAGTATATTTGCAGTATATGATAGGAGACTATGGGTGGAAGCTGGTTTCACACCACCGGGAGATATATTTGAGCATGGTATTCTACGCATGTTTCATGAGATCGGGGAAACCTATCGTAAAGGACCTGAGCAGTTAGGAGTCAGGGTAAGGAAATCGCTGGGCAATTCTGGTTTTAGATTTACAGTGTCTCATACGCTGAGTAAACATCCCTTAGAAATAAGTAACATTTATAATAGAGATAAATTGAGCAAATCTTCAATTTTAAACAAATAAGCCGTACCTCTAGAAAAGAGAGGACTTCCAGGTATTTTCCACAGGGAAATGAGGGCAGGGATTTGTGTGCCTCTGGGTCTAGGGCTTTTTTCAATCCCTTCTGAGTGCAGGTAACAAATGCTTTATAACAAAATGGTGCTCATTGAAATCCTTGGCCTCAAAGAGACATTACCGGTTTGATCGCATTCCAGAGCACCCCTTTTTAGGTCTCGGCTAGCGAAGGCTGCGCTTGCGCAGTCTCGCTCAAAAGATTTAATGTTTTAGAAGTGGGGCTTTAACCCGCCCCTCTTCTTCCCTCTTCTCCATTGGCTGGCCTCTTAAATGCTGGTCAGCCATTGGAGAAGAGCTTTGTCACTCCAAACAGGCCCCGTCTTTTTCCGATTCGGGGGCGTGTTTTTAACTTTCTTTCTCTCCTCTGGAATGTAAACATTCCAGCCAATGGCAAGAGGAGAGAAAGAAAAACACGCCCCCGAATCTGAAAATGCCGCTGCCTTTCTCCGAGGCATTTCTGCTTGACCTCGGAGAAAGGCGGCTGTGTTCAGATGTTTCCTCTACTTCTCTACTGCTGTGGAACAGGCCTTGTTACTACTGGTGTAGCGTTACCTTCACTGGATCGACCCCGCCGATGTGCCATGATTGCGTCAACAGTAGGCAAACAGTGCCTGTCCTCACTTCTGTGCTAAGTAGATCACTGTTGCAATAACACTGCATCTCAGGAAAAGTCTATTTCTGTGCCCCTTGATTGCTTACTTGAGGGTTCTGCTATGCCGGATTCAGGACACTCACAATCCTCCTGCCATTCCAGCTGCACACCAGGTGCACGGCAGGTAGCGTGGAACCCCAGAACCAATTCTGGCAGGCATGGGGGTGGGGTGAGAAAGTCGGTAATTGGCTCCACAACCTTCATGCAAAGATTGGAACCAGCTGTTGAACCATTAGGCCCTTCTCCGGACACCAGCACAACCATCACCGTTTTCTGCTGTTAAGAAAATGGCCACAGAGGATCCTGTGGCGTTGCGTCCTCTGCGGGTCTTAACGGGGATTACTAGCCAGCCCCAGTGACCGGGAAATGACGTGATTCTAGTAAACATTCCCCTGAAAAGCGCCGATCGCCTTTTAATAATTCGTTAAAACCTAAACCGCTGCGAGCCTCTCGGGAAAAGATTTCCTCTTGGAGTCCCAGGGACCACCCGCATGGCGGTGGCATTAACTCGCAGCCACGGATTCCCTAGTCCCTCCCCCCTTCCGCGCCAACGCCCACTCCTTAACATTGTGGGTGCTCCAGTCTATTAGGAAACTAAACAGAATCTGGCCCCTGTGAACCTTTCCTCTCCCAGCGCGAGGCGGGGTAAACCATTTATTTGTGTGTGGAGGGGGAACCGGGAATGAAAACAACAACCCTTAAATGGGGTTAAGGTGGATCGAGAACCGATCTCTCCACGGACCCACTGTTCCTTGTTATGCAGGAAACTTTTGTGTATGTTGATTGAATTTAATTTCCTTGCAAATCGCTATTTGGCTTCTAAGGCTGTGTTGTTGCCTGTGTTGTTGCCTGGGGCAGGTAGGATACACAAGGTGCACGTGAGGTGAAGCAACAATGCCGTGCTTTTCAACCCAGTGTCATGTGATGGACCTCTTGATTGGGTAGAGGCAGTGAGCAGGTGAAATGTGAGCCTGCCTGCTTCCAGGGATCGCGTTGAAAAAGAGGGAAGGACCGTTAATGCGTCAAACGGACAACATGATAACTTTATTCGACTTCAGTTTATAGGATTGGGCAGTTGGTACCTATATACTTTATCTTTATTCGCACGAAGCTGCAGCACTGGCTCCAAAATTGACTTCGCTTCTGGGGGTTGTTATAATCTCATGGCCCATAAAGCTGTCCGAGAGTGATTAAGCTATTGACATTGTAAATAACAATGCCGTTTCTTTAAATGTTTTAAAAACATAAACAAAAATGTCATGAGCAATGCCAATAGCTCTAACTTTAACAATGCCGAGACCATTGCATTGTAAATGCTTGTTTCAAATGCCAAAGTTGGGCAAGAGAGGTAGAAGGGTGATCGGGCGGTTACATTAGAAGAAAATCCTAATTAGCACAGTTTAACTATTTAAAGAGTTTGACCAAGCATTATACAATGGAGCATGTGGACAATGCGAAGGGCGAGATAAGCAGATATATAAAATTAAGAACACATAAGCCTTCATCACAATAATGAGTACTTTTTTAATGGAGCAGCGTGAATCTCTGGCAACGCTGCAGCATCTCCTCCGCTAAAACGGAGGAGCGTCTCTCCACTGCTTCAACTGCAAGCTGAATACAAAAAACACAACGATAATAAAGTTGCGTTTATTATCATTTTATCTTTTGTATTCAGCTTGCAGTTGAAGCCAGGCGGGCGGGGCTGGACTGGGCTCCCGCCTCACAGGGGGAGGAGTGGTGGCAGCACCTTAAGTGCACATAACGGTTTGGGCGGTCGTCTCGGGCGGCCAAACTGCCATACGCACTCTGCATGTTCTCCACCCAGGCTGCATTTCAGCCTGGGTGGAGAACATGCACAATCAGCCGGTCCCGGTCTGTGCGCCGAACCACAGCGCTCAGAACAATCACAACGCTGCTGTAAGGCAGCATTGTAATTGGTCTGGGGATTCTGGGAGGCTCCTGCTGAGTGCAGATAGGAGGACGAGGAAAGAAGAGGCAGCAGCAGGCGGTTGGCGGTATTCAGGTAAATGCTATTTTTTAAAATATTTCCCTCCCCCCACTGTTCACCCCTTCATCCGCTCCACCACCCCTGTTCGGTAGCAGCCACTACTGCTGGCAAGTAGCAACTCTATGGGTGCCAGAGAGTGCTCGGCATCAGAACATTGAAACATCAAACAAGTTTTTAAAGACTGTATACAGAAGTATCTTAGTCAACATCATCAAGTAACATATTAGAAGAGCTCATTTTGGCCTTCATTAAGAGTGGCCTCTAGATTCCGATGCAGCTAATAACAGCAGTTACAAAACCCTATCAGAATTATGAGATCTACAAGACCACCACAGATCTTTTCCCTTTTACCCAGAGATTTCGGCTACTAAATACAGCAGAAATCTCCATTGAGGGGGTGTGGCTTAGCCACCCTAAGACAGTGCCTGCCATTCCAAAAGTGCTGTGCCTCAGCCTTGCAAAATCCAGCTCAAGTCTTGTCATTTGACCTCCATCGATTGTCTTCTGCAGTGCTCTGGGTTCCCCAAAGCTGAAGATATTTGTGGCCGACTTCCCCCGTATGGTATGGTACTTCCATTCCCTGTCCTCTCGATAGCGGCAATCATTACCAGTTCCAGTTCCAATATGGCGCCGTTGGAAAATAGACTTATTGCGTAGACCTACACCGATTTCCGGTCATATGACCTGTGCACGGACGATAAACACGCCGGGTTCCTTTCACCACTAACTCGTATTTGGAGCCAGACGCGGATGGGGGCAGCGAATCTTTGCACTTATTGACTCGTATAACCAAAGGTAAGGAAAGAGTCCTTAACATGTCACATATACACATGTGGCTTCGCCTATTTGTTTGATTGGAAGCCACTACTCTGATAATGAGAAGATTATTTCTTATACGGAGATTTTTATCTCTCTGTTTCAAACGGGGAAACTACTTTAAAATAGAGAGCACAACTGATATGTTGAAAACATAGATCCTGCAGATGCCTGTCCCCCCCCGTCGCTTGAATGTATGACTTGGAATTATCGTCATACTTAATGTATGTATATTGCTCTTGACATAACAACTGTCGCTAAGTCTGAACACTCGGCAAGTTTCCCTATATTTGGTTACTAACAGCCACGTACATTTCCTTCCTGATTTTTATATATTACAGATTGTGTCTATAAAACAGTGTTCAGGTCAGTGTCTTTTTGGACTTTCTTACCACTATATAGTATATCACTTGAGATACTTATACTCATAGCCAGTTTCCACATCATCAGCACTTGGCGTTTATTTCGTGGCCGTCCTCCTAGAGTCAGTCATACCGCAAGAGATATCTGTAAGACACCGCATGGAACGTACCACCTTCACATATAGAATATTTTCACACATGACACGCACACGCTGTAGATATCCGTGCCGAGACAATCACCATCTGATATGATAAGGCTAGTACTCACCCGATTTCACTGTGAAAGTTAGTACACTATAGCCTTGTGATACCACCACCTGTAACCATTAGTATTTACACCTACCCTGGGAGCACATTTGTTTAGAATGTTAACAAATGTTCACAACATCGTTTTTTTAAATTGGACTAATATGGATTAGCATATTAATTTGTACCTAGCCGTGAACAAGTCGCATGTATGATTAAACTAAAGGCGACGAAACACGTGTTGGCTCAGGAACCACTGTGAAGACTGTGAAATCATTAAGAAAATGAAACTATTAAACTGAAGAAATTCACAAGAAAAAGACGAAGATTTACTGTTTGTGCTGTATACTGATTTGTATCATTAACTTTGACAACTTTATTTTTGTGTGTGCTTGGGTACCTTGATGCTAAGAGCACAACAGTCGTTTATTAGTTCAATTTACATTTTCAATGACTAATACCTGTCTCCCAAGTCATTCTTATAGCTTTGCGTGCCTGGATTAGTATGAACCGTCACACTTGTAAGATTGTGATGGTTAGTAGTTGTGTTTGTACTGTGATTGGCAGCTGGGAGGGGCAATGTGTGGTGCAAGCTGCAGTGGCCTACCGACGAGAGCCCCCAGCACTTATTCTTTTACAAATTAAGCACTGGGAAGAGGTATGGATGAGGCACGTCAGATGAGACGATAAACTTGAGGATGATATACGTGCTTGGTCTGCAATGCTGTATGACTTGCGGGGAAACGAGGGGTTGGATGTATCTGGAGCTGTAGCTCCATGACAACTTGTCTCTGCACTACAGAGGGAAGAGTTGGGTTAGGGAGGCACCCGGGCTGACCGACTGCTACGTCATGGAAAGTAGACACCTGATCATTGAGATTCTAGATAGTGGACTCTGGAGAGCTACTACGTGAGCATTGGGGGTAGGGGGGGGTGCACTTGTTTTCTATTGGACTTTAGGTACCATGTAATTATCCTTCGCTATAGCATCATTGTTTGCCAGAACTGCTTTTATAACTGCTGAACCTTGAATGTACGACCAGGGTTGTCCCTTCTAGACCCTTATGTCCAGTAACTGACAGCACGATATGATGCTTGATGTGAGATTTATTTTGCTGCATTGTCTATGTGATATCTCTAAAAGCCAATAAAGTTTCTTGACAGACAAAAAGGCTGCGGTGATACTGTGGATAGTGTTGGTGCACCCAGGTGGGTGGTAGGCAACAGGAAAGTTTAGAATAGTGTGATGGCCTGCCATGGTCCGGCCAAGGCACCCGTCCTCGGGCATAGGCTGGTGCTCTCTGTCGGAGATGCAGTGGAGGGGGGGAACTGGACTGCCTGCCACTTACCCACCCGCCTTGACGGTACCCTACTCTGCCTCCCTACACCTTGGCACACCCCATGACGGCGATGCAGTAGTCCTGCACTAGACAGAGCTCCCTAGTGACTTTTGCTCCCCTGAACCATCTACCTCAGTAGGGTGCCAAGATGTCTGGAGCTAGGAGAGGTTAAAACAGCTTGCTGGTTGGGGCTGGGCCATTGGGGTAGTTGGCGGGCCTCCTACTAGAGACACAGCATCAAAGACTTGCAGGAGAACACTTCCTGGACCAGCGAGAGACACTCACCTGTAATAAGCCAAGGCAGCGGGCTATACTGGTGGCTGACCTTGCAACCTGCTCCAGAACCGGTCAATGTGTGGCGAAAGCCAGTGAATACATGAACAAGTTGCCTGTGGGGGAATGGAGTCTCTGCATCTCCACCCGAGTGTTTCCACTAACTCCTTCCCCTCCTATTGTGCACCCTTCTTCCCCCCTTTCCTATCAGTGGATTTAGTGGCTGATGGCACTGCAGGGGTTGGTGGGGGGATCTTCCCTTGAACCCCTCTGTGTTTGTGAACCATTGGAGGAGTTAAACAACTTTGCCCACATGGTCCAGACTTAGCCCAAAAATACCCTAGAGTGTCCCACCCCACTCCAGTGCGCTGTCCAACGAGGCTAACTGGGACATAAATATTGGCCTCACCATCTAATGCACTGATCATCGATGGGAGCTGCTCGTGCCCTCTCACTCATAATGAGGCAGCAGGCGAGTGCTGGATGTGCTCCAAACATATGATACAACAACACCATTTCATTTGGCAGATTGCTCCACAACTACTATTTGAGCCCTCTGACTCCCACATAGGAGGTGACAAGGAGCTCAGCCCAGAACATTAGATTTCCACTGCTAATCGTGTTGACTGAGTGGGTTGGAAGGCAGCTGCTGTCATGGGCCTGGAGTGGGCCACCCTACCTTGCTTTCTTTGACCGGTTTACTCTCTGAAGCTTGGTGTAAAGGGCAAAGCCAAATAATCTGAGCCGTGACCCAAGGAAAGATCTATAACTACTCCAGACCTACACATCCGACTGGAACACAGCCAGGACCCTCCATGGTGAAAACGGTTGATGGTGACATCAACATGATGCCAGACCTAGCGGGCATTTGATATACAATACAGGATACCAGAAAATTGCTAGAAAATAAAATTGGTGTTGTTGGGGTAGATTTTTTGCTGCTGCGCCAGGATGTGTGCAACATGGTGTACCACGTAACTGAGATGGAAACAAGAATTGCAATAGGAATGCTTTTACCAGATTACACAAAGTCCTACAGAAGCTGGGATCCTACACGACAGTGAAGCAAAAACGGCATGCTAGGGGAACTGAGAGTGGTGCTGCACCAAGGGAAGTCGTTTTCCTTTGACTCACCAGAGACTGCTAGACATTGCTTAGATGAAATGTGCCTCGATACGCAATCAAGGGAATGGGACTGCCTGGTGAACAAGGAACCACAAGCGGTAACCAAGAGAAGCGAAGCCCAGACTCTGGGTAAAGTGCAGAAACATCCACTAGATGAGTAATGGAAAGAAAGAAACATCAGACATCAGTGGTGGAAGAAGAGTTGGCAGATGGCATAGACATATAACCCTGACCTTTCAAATTCATAGCTTGTGAAACGCACTACTACATTCTTGAACTTAACTGAGAGGTCGGATGACAAAAAATATGAAAATGTATTAGGGTCAGTTTGGCACGAAGCAATTGAAGTTCCTTCCCCATCTCCCCCTCCCTTCTCAATGACAGGCACTGCTCCTGGTGTTAGTTGAGACTTGGTTTATGCTGTTATAGTTATTTTATTATTGCACGTTTTCATAGTCGTGCAACAGATACTTCAGTAGTGGAAGTGTAGGGTGGGGGAAAATTGGAAAGACTGGAATTTGTAGTTATGTTGCATTACACACTATAACATGGCAGGCAACTTGTTGATACATACACACTTATCACACAATATGCAGACGTAGAAAGTGATGCACCAACTACTCACACATACAAACTACTTATATAGAATGTAACTATAATGAATTACACAATTGAACGTGTTGCAGTACGCAAAGCGTCATGCATTAGATGCCCTTCTCCTACAACAAACACATGTACATTCAACATATTGTTAATTCTTAGGCAGATATGGCTGCACCAAATCTACCACACCAGCTTTATATCATCCTCCAGAGGGATAGGGGTACTTCTTTACAAATCCTTCCCACTCATTCTTTTTTGCTTAATCCGTTTATTGAGATTTTGTACATATATGAAACATGCAACAGACATGCTTAAAAGCAACAAGTACCAGTTGGAACGACAGTTTACAATATTGATTAGTACATACAATCCTTACAGAAATAGAGAAAAACAACGAGAATTTCTTGTCTCAGTCATATACAGACACCAAGCAAATAAACTTTGTACTACCAACATTTTATATCGACCTTCACTTCCTGTCATGAAGACAATATCCAGGCACCATGGAAGGGCACAGTTTGTTCCCCACGACATTAGATCTGCACATTTCTAGCAACTCCTCTCGGCTAAGCCATAGAGTTATGACCATTATGTAAGCAACCAGATCCATTATGATTAAACTATATTCAACCACTCGTAAGAATCAACTGCGAGGAACAGTGAGAGTGATAAAGGAAGGAAGAGGGGGAGGGAGGTGGTGTTTGGGAACGATCCGTTTTCTTTGACCATATCATTCCACGCTCAATCCCAGATATATCAATCTCAGTGTCACATTGCGAGAAACTATATGATGTGGCGCACTAGGTGCAGAACTCGTTAATGACTGGGCTCACCGTGCCTAGTGTGTGGACTAGTCTGATTGGTGTTGGATGCAGTGGAAGAGTCTTCTGGGGCCGATGCCATTTGTAATGCTGTCAGAATCACTCCCCCGCTGCCAAAATGGGATACTTGCGGAGTCCCAGCGTGTCCTCTCTTAACAATATAGTCGCCTCTGTTTTAGCACAATATAACATCGAGTGAGCCCAGGCTGTTCGTGAAGGGGGTCAATTGTCTTCCAGCGGAGGGTGACCAATCGCTTGGCCACCGCCAGCCCTAAATCAAGAAAATGAGAGGTGGCTCTGTATTTTTTATCTCTGGGAAATATACCCGTGATGCAACCCCCCATGTATTCGGTATTGCTCTATCTGTGCTGGTGGTTAATAAACAAAACGCTCCAAGCCAATAATTCTGCAATCTGGGGCATGACCATATCATATGCAATAAATCAGCGTCCACCAATTTGCATTGCGGGCAACAAGCATCCACCCTATTGAAAAACGTGTTGATTTTGTCTGGGGATAAGTAGGCCCCATGGAATATGTAGAATTGAATTAGCCTAAATCTTGCATTTCTAGGGATCTGTCTGGGACTCTCCAGCAACATTCCCCATTCTCTGGGTGTGTATGGGCGTGCAAGGTCCGTTTCCCAGTTAGTACGCAAGTGTGTTAAATCAGTAAAGGTGTATTCTCTAATGGACTCTGCAAACCATTTGATGAGGGGACTCCCCATGCCCAGTACGTAGATGTACTGTTTGAACAGGTGCGTCTGGAGCTCCTGCAAAATATCCCCCGATGGCGTCTCAAGGTACCTATCCAGGAGGCATGGTTTAGGAACTGCCCCGGCGGAGAGTCTTCCTCATCTACCAGACAGCGGAACAGCCGTAATGGGCCCTCCACATACAGGTACCCCAAAGTGTGCACATCAGCCTCTCGCCATCCACCATCCACTGAGGATCATCAACACCAGGAGTAAAGGGAAACAAACATGATTTCCCCCAGTTCACTTTCAGCCCTGACACTCTAGTAAACAGCTGCAGCATGTTGGGTACTATTGGAGGTATCGTCAGCATGTTCTTAAAGAAAAGTAAAATATAGTCTGCGTATAGTGAAAGATCATGATTCTCTTCCCCCAACCGTATTCCCTATTGGTCCGCCAGTTGGCGCAGAGCTTTGGCCAGAAGTACTATAGCCGGGGAGAATATTAGCGGAGAGAGGGGCCTGTCTGGTTCCCCTACCTATCAACAAAGGTTTAGAGAACAAGGACCACAAGCGAACCAGAATGGTGAGGGTGTCATACAAAAGCTTCACTAGATTTAGGAAGTAGGGCCCAAATCGTCGCAACACTGCGAACAGATCCTGCTACTCCACAGTATCAAAGGACTTCTCCAGGTCTAAGACCAGGCAGCCAGCTGCAGGCCAGTCTGCTACAGCCTCGCGCATCACCCAAAATAACCTTTGAATATTTAAGGTGGTGTTGCGAACCGGGACAAAGCCATTCTGGTCCTGATGGAGCAGTTGTGGGGTGACCAGGGCCTGTCGACTCCCCAGAACTCCTGCCAGTATCTTGTAATCTCCATTTAGCAGCAGCGCCAAAGGTCGATAGGCGCTCGTCGGATCCCGATCTGGCTTAGGAAGGGTAACCAAAGTGGCTTCTGTCACCAGGGCTGAGAGAGCAACGCCCAGGAGTGGTGGACCCAGCTGACCCGCATAAGTCTTATAAAACTCATGAGGAAGACCATTTGGCCCTGGGGTCTTGCCAATAGGCAATGCACGCATCATACCCTTTATTTCCTCCAGGGTAAGAGGTGCATCTAGTTCTCGGCGCTGTTCTGGTGTGAGTGTAGGAAAAGTGATTCCATCCAGACAGTAATGAATGTCCCCATCAGAGGCAGTCTGGGCGGACCTATGCAGTTGCGCAAAGTTTGAAGTCAGTTCCCTACGGATCTCGTGTTGTGTATATTTAAGCCCGCCATCTTGGGATCGAAGTGCAGTGCTGAGGCTCGTGGCCTGATCCCCTTGATTAACCAGGCCAACAAAGCACCAGTGCGATACCATTGCGCATGAGTCCTCACTGAGTGCGCAGCATAGTTTAAGCATCTCTGGTGTTCTAGAAGTTCTGTATGTTTCTTACGCGCCACCAGAAGCGGAGCACAATCCAGAGCGATCCCTACTGTTTTGGGTTCTAACCTTAATAAACCCCGTTCCCCTTCAAGCAACTCCGATTCCACCTGTCTCCTCATGCTACAGCCCAGCCCCAGACATTTCCCTCGTATTGTAACCTTCACCGCAGCCCACTCCATCATGCCAGAAGAGGCCGTTCCTGTATTATGTGCAAAGTACTCACTGAGAGCTTATCCCCACCCCATCTCTGAACAGCGGATCCTCTAGCGTCGACGACTGTAGTAGCCACATAGGAATGGCAGGAGGTCCAGTTTCCCATGTCAATAAAACATAGTGTGGGGTATGGTCCGAGTGAGTACAGCCCCCATAGTCCGAACTTGTGACATATGGGAGTAGGGAGGGAGAACCAAGGAATCTATCTAACTGGACGTGTAGGTTATGTGGCACCGGGTAAAAGGAATACACCCGCACTCCAGGGTTCCGGTGTCTCCAAATATCCACCATCTCCTGCCCCCAAGTCCCTCAATACAGCAGAGTTAGCTCTGGCTGCTGTGTGTGTAAGGGGGGGAAAATGATCTATCCAACCCAGCGTCCAAGACTCTATTGAAATCCCCTCCAATCAGCCACGGAGTATCACACCATTTAGCAAGTATCAGGGAGAGTGAGCCAAGAAATGGGTTTAAATCTGTGTTAGGGGTGTATATATTGCCCAGCAACACATAACGACCATCCAGCCTACCCCGTAGGAACACATATCTGCACTCCTTGTCAAGCACTACTTCCTCCGCTGTGAAAGGTGTGCCTGGGCGAACCCAAATCAGGGCCCCATGTGCAAATACTGAGTAGTTGGTAGCATACACCTTACCCCTCCATTTCATTTGTAACTTAGCCGTTTCCACACCGTCTAGATGCATCTCTTGCAGTAGGGCTATGCGCACCTGATGTCTTTTAAAATAAGAATAGACCGCATATTTGCGAGATGGTGTACGGAGACCCCTCACATTCCATGCAAGTATTGTGTAATAAGCCATGTCTCTGCATCATATAGCAACCACTCATGACCAAGCCCACATCTGGCACCAGCGCTGGTCAGTACAGAACTGTGTCGTCGCCCACTCCGTCCTAGGAAGACTGTGTGGAGTAAAAGAAGGGAAAAATGCCAACATGGCGGTGAGCAAACCGTATCAGAGCAGCCCCCATAAACCAGAGGTGCTGCCCAAACCTAACTAGGATACAAGCTATCCGTGAGACCAACTGATACCCTGTAATAGGGATGAACGTAGGGGGTGGAAGGCCTAGCAGGGCACTCTGCAGCGTAATCCCCATGTATCACACATGTAATTGTGAGAGAGTACAGATAACCAAGAAAATCTGAATTACCAGACATTAAAGCACATGCAAAGACATTGATGCAGACCCCCAAATTTCCACTCAAAGAGGCAAGGGCAGCAACACCACGTGCCAGCCTTATATGATACCATCAGAGGTCTGAGGCGTGACATCTGGCATTTGCAACGATACCACATCCGATAGTCCAACTGCCGACGAGCCCTCATCCTCCGACGAGTGGGGTGGCATTACCTCCACACTAACCACCTCTGCAGACTCCGCCAGCCGCTCCGCCTCCTGGACCGCTGCCTGTCTCTCCTGCTGAATATGGTCCTGTCCAGGGACTGCCGACAAACCAGGATACTGCCTCTTAGATCATCGGCGACGATTTTTCATGCTGTTCGCCTCCCTCCGCCAGGTGTCCGCTGTGTCAGTTGGTCTAGGTCCTGTGAACTGGCCTGTGGTTTCCAGTCAGTCCCAGGTATCCTGTGGTGTCTCAAAGAAGCGTACTTTCCCATCTGAAACCACTCTGAGCTTTGCTGGATAGAGCAGAAAATATGCCACATTTAATTGACAAAGTTTCTGCTTAACCGGAAGGAAAGACCCTCGTTGACGCTGGACCCTGAGAGTGTAATCCGGGAAGAAAAGGATCCTAGCATTGTCAAATTTAACTTCTTATAATTTCCTGGTTTCAGGCAGACTCATGTGCCTGTCTTTAAAATGAAAAAAGAACTATTGATGGTCAGAATGCAGAACGATGTAATACATTCACCCCAGTACAGAGATCTGGGCCTAAATCCATCGTTTCTTTGCTCACCATGCCATTCCAGTTTGGACCCAGCCATATGCAAATCAGTCTTGACCCTGTGCCCAATGGGAACAGTCCAGTCCGAACTGCCAGGCCAGGTCCTCCCGGGGCTGGAAACAAGCATCCTAGGACCAGTTTTGGGGTTTCACCCCTCTTCAGCGAGGATAGCTTGATTCCAGTGGCATGGAGATAAGGGGACTCACGTCTGAGCATACCCGTCCCACTCGGGGTGACAAATGCAAAAAGAACTATTGATGGTCAGAATGCAGAACTATGTCATACATTCACCCCAGTACAGAGATCTGGGCCTAAATCCATAGTTTATTTGCTCACCATGCCATTCCAGTTTGGAATCAAGCTATCCTGGCTGAAGAGGGGTGAAACCCTGAACCCGGTCCTAGGATGCTTGTTTCCAGTCCAGGGAGGACCTGGCTTGGCAGTTTGGGCTGGACTGTTCTCATGAGGCATAGGGTCAAGACTGATTTGCATATGGCCAGGTCTAAACTGGGGTGGCATGGTGAGCAAAAGAATGATGGATTTAACCCAGATCTCTTGACTGGGGGTAAATGTTTTGATTTGTTCTGCATTCCGTCCATCAATTGTGTGTCTTTTGCTTTCTCGCCCTAAGTGCGCCAGGTATGCCCAGACGTGGGTCCTGGGCTCACTGTCCCACTGGAATCAAGCTATCCTGGCTGAAGAGGGGTGAAATCCCGAAACTGGTCCTAGGATGCTTGTTTCCGGTCCAGGGAGGACCTGGCTTGGCAGTTCGGGCTGGACTGTTCCCATGAGGCACAGGGTCAAGACTGATTTGCATATGGCCAGGTCCAAACTGCGGTGGCATGGTGAGCAAAATAATGATGGATTTAACCCAGATCTCTTGACTGGGGGTAAATGTTTTGATTTGTTCTGCATTCCGTCCATCAATTGTGTGTCTTTTGCTTTCTCGCCCTAAGTGCGCCAGGTATGCCCAGACGTGGGTCCTGGGCTCACTGTCCCACTGGAATCAAGCTATCCTGGCTGAAGAGGGGTGAAATACCGAAACTGGTCCTAGGATGCTTGTTTCCGATCCAGGGGGGACCTGGCTTGGCAGTTCGGGCTGGACTGTTCCCATGAGGCACAGGGTCAAGACTGATTTGCCTATGGCGAGGTCTAAACTGGGGTGGCATGGTGAGCAAAATAATTATGGATTTAACCCAGATCTCTTGACTGGGGGTGAATGTTTTGATTTGTTCTGCATTCCGTCCATCAATTGTGTGTCTTTTGCTTTCTCGCCCTAAGTGCGCCAGGTATGCCCAGACGTGGGACCTGGGTTCACTGTGCCACTGGAATCAAGCTATCCTGGCTGAAGAGGGGTGAAACCCCGAAACCGGTCCTAGGATGCTTCTTTCCGGTCCAGGGAGGACCTGGCTTGGCAGTTCGGGTTGGACTGTTCCCATGAGGCACAGGGTCAAGACTGATTTGCATATGGCCAGGTCTAAACTGCGGTGGCATGCTGAGCAAAAGAATGATGGATTTAACCCAGATCTCTTGACTGGGGGTGAATGTTTTGATTTGTTCTGCATTCCATCCATCAATTGTGTGTCTTTTGCTGCCTTTAAAATGAAGCAGCTTGAAGATAAGCGGGCGTGCCCCAGAGCCCGGCGGTGGTTTTCTACCCAGAATGCGGTGTGCCCTCTCTATAGTGAAGAAGGGAGAGAAGGAGGAGGGAAGAGTATCCTTAAGCCATTGCTCCAAGAAAGCCACAGTGTCCCGGTCCTCTGCCTCCTCCAGTAGTGCAATCAGGCGTATATTATTACACCTTGAGCGGCCTTCAGCGTCCTCCACCCTGTCCTCAAGGTATCAGATACGGGCTTCATGCGCATTCTGTTGCTTTTCTAGGAAATCAGCGGCCAGTTTCTGCTCCTGCTCCACTGCCGTGACTCGTTCCCCTAGTTTCTGATGGTCTGCATGTAATGATGTAAGGTCCAGCGCTACCTTGTCTATCTTAGACACCATCGATTCCCTGGTACGTTCTATGGCATGCAAGAGCACATCCAACCGGTCATTCGGAAGGTCCTGCTGAACAGGTGGCTGCGTTGTGTCCATGTCCGCTGAGCTCACAACCTGGGAGGAGGTCCTCGACCCGGTGCCCTTAGTGCGTCCCATGAGGTCAATCAGTGATCCTAGTGCAAGCCAGGGATACAAAATCGCAGCAGAGCAAGGCAAGCAGGCCCGGAAGTCCTTTCTGCCCACAATGCAGTACGTAGTGATGGCAGGGGAGACACTCACCAACGCTCCACACCCCAAGGCAGACTCCACATGCAGAGCGTAGCTCTCTTGCAGTGTCCTCCCCAATATTCACTCCCCCAGTCACCCACAACCTCGCTGACCTGACTCCTCTCCTGATTCCTCAGTGGTCTCCTGCGGCTGCGAGAATTGTAGGCTTGGGGCCAGAACTCATCAATGTCTCCTCCAACGGGCTGCACGTTGAGTCATCTTCACACACCGTTACCACACAGCCCGTGGCAGGGACCCTCTGAACAGAGCCAGGCCACCACCGCTGCACTTCCGATCCCTCATTGATATGCTAGGCGCAGTGCTTTAAATGTAAACAAATAAGTGCAGGTACTCACGAGCTTTAACGGAAGGGGCAGGGATGGGGGCGTGGCTAAGGGCATGGTTGGGAGACAAACATTTAGGATTTTCTTGGTGTGCAACTGTGCACAGTAACTCAGCAACTGTTCTGCCTTCTGTAGAGCATTCTTTGTGTCTCTGCTTGTACAAAAGGGTTATTTTAACAGTAACTTTCACATTTCCTGTGTGCAATCTGACTCTGCGCTTATGGCTCCTGAAAGCTATTTGTATTGTCACATTATGCACAATTATAGATACAGTGGGCAATTTGTGAAATAAACATGCGCAATAATAAACCATGATCCCTTTCAGTTCAGAAGAGAGAAAGAAGCATTACATATGGGGTGGTAGGTTTGAGAACGTTTTTGAGTTCACTCTTTAATAAGATTCTGACTGAGGTCAAGTGGTTTCCCACGTGGGGCACGCAGAACAGGCCCTGTGAGACTCTGGGGTTCTCAACTGTTGAAGGATGTACAATATATGTATCTTTCCTTGATTACAGATTTGGTTGTGGCCTCAAGTCGAAGCCCTACTCACTTGCACAGTTATGCACACAGTCAAGAGCATAGGGATAGAGGCACATCCCGACAGGTAGGCATGTGCATACTGAAGGGCCAGGGCAATGTGCCATTCAAAGAATCATAGTGCAGAGTTAGCTGTTTTGAAGGTTGAAGCTGTGGCACAGATATTGATGAGAATAAAACTCTCTAAAAAAAGTATTTTTTTCATTTGAAGCTGATTTTATAATTACATCTATATCCTTTATATTTGTGTATAGATCAGCATTTAAATGGGAGCTGCAAAGTGTAAGAGGTGTATACATTAGAATAGATTGCTCACACACCCATGGAATTCTTGCAGAACTCTTATTCAAACACTGAACCATTTAAAGGTTATGTTAGAGGTTCCAGATAACCAAGCAAAGAACAAAAAGAGCCTTTCGAGATTCCCTTGGTGATGCGTTGCTACATGGTGTCCACAAGAATTTTCCCCTTTCTTTCTTCCTGATGTCTCTCCTCCTCCTACCCATTAAACACCTATTTTCCATGCCCACAAATGTATGCTCATCCCTTGACTTTTGTCTATCTCACATGCCCAAACCTTTCCCATGCTAGTTTCTACTTTCTGTCCCTCAGGTCTTGCACCTGTTTTTTCCTTCCGTATATTCATCTATCCACACTCTCCTTTCTCTCCTCTGCCTTGTCTGTCTTACTCTCCCTTGCCCAGTCTCTTTCTCTCCTATGTTTCTCTCCTCCTTTACTCAGTTGCCTTAGTTCATTCTCGTTCTCTTGTCTTTCTAGAGCTTTTCATCCCTTTTCCCTGTCTTTACCAATCACTGTCCTCTTTCTGCATCACTCTATCTCCCTACCTCTCTTCCCTTTTCTCTTTCTAATCCAAACAGTTGTGGAGAAGCGCAGGCCCACCTCTTTCCCCTCTGTACATCATGTCATGGGAGATAAAGCTCAATGCAGATTAATGTTGGTCGGAGCCTCAGCCAGAACACCTGTGTCTGCTAAAGTGCGCACTGGCACACAGTCAGCCTGCTCCAAAGCACATTGGAACAGACCAGGAGGGGCAGAACGATTGTGCATACATCAGCCCAGAGGTTCTAAGAAGGGGTGAAACAAAGCCTCGTTAGCATGTAAATGGTCTTTTAAAGACCTGTTAAGTACTCGGGTGCGGCTGTGTGTCTGCCCGGTAAGCTGTCTCAGCCGGGCTGACACACACGAAGCTGAAGCCCTTTGAGCCCAATGGGCGTTGCGCGCCTGAATCAGCCTGCACAACAAGACTAATCTTAACATAATCGGGCAATGAGAATGGGTGGTTGTATGCAAGATGGCGATGCAAGACAAGATTAATGCGCACACATTGTTCATTCATTCAAGCAAGTGAAGATACTGCTCTCTGCTGATTGCAGCGCAGGCTCTGCTGCCTGATCACACGCCACAGCCAGCCAATCAGGTGCTCTGTGATTCACTGACAGTCTGGGAATAGCTAAGAACTGCGTGCTGCTAAGCTCCTGTGACTACCGGTACTCTCCTTCTCTAATGAAAAGTTCCAGTACTCAAGGGAAGAAAATTGAAAAGTGCTGGTACTCAGTACCGGTGAGTTCCGGCCCATTTAAAGCACTGGCTAGGCGGAGGGGTGAACCACAAACACCACAACGTCAGCCGTGCACCAATCCATCTCCTCCAGCGGGCCGCTATGTCACTGTGGACCTGGTCATGTCACACCTTGCTGACAGGTAGGGTGATCTCACCCCTCTCTCCCGAATGCCTCCAGGCCGCCCCACACTTCAGTATGCGGCGCCATCACTATCTGTTTCTCCTCCACACCAGGAACTCTTCACCAGGAACCCCCAGCCTCCGCTCAGTCACTGAAGGTCGAGCCGGCCCGAACCGTCTCCCGCAGCGGGCAGCTCCGTCACCGCGGGCCTGCTCACATCACTCCCGTTGATCCTCAAAGCGGGATCCCTCACCACTCAGGATCTGCACCAGGCTGACTGACACTCCTCCTCACTGTGCCTGATGTTCTACGATGAGCTCCACGGCCTCCGCTTTTTGTCCAGCCCTCCGGCCCCCCACTCCGAGCTGGCTCAGGACCGTCCTGCTCTTGCAGCCCTCGTCCGGACCAGTCAGCAGCCCCGCCTCCGCTCCGCACTTTCCCTTCTTATCTCAGGCGAGCCGCATCCGCACCGGTGTCATGCTCGGCAGCCAGGGCCCTCGTCTTTCGTCACCCTCCAGGCCGCGATCTACAGTGCTGCTCGCCCCTTCTAACAATGGGTGGGCCGCTTATAACACAACCCCCTATGTACGTCGTCCCACCGGGAGATGCAAGGGTCACGGACGCCACCGTCTTCCAGCTCCAATGCCCCCGCGGTCATGAGCCCCTAACGAGCTATTCAGCCGACTTCACTCAGACCTCGTACATGGGGTTGGGAGCCAGATCCAGCTGTGGGCTCCAGATCGCCTCCTTTCTCCGGTATTTCTCTGCAAACCAGCACCGGGAGGCCCACACAGCAGCTTCCTTTGGCTGTGCACCATGGATGTCTCGTCTACCCCGGATAAATTCAACGGATAATGGGGATCAGAAGCGGAGCGAGCTTTGATCGCTGTAGAGAGCCACCCGGGCCCTCTACTACAATGTTGCAGTTTTCACGCATCCCTACACCCCTCGGGGTGGGCTCAACCCGAGGGAAAAATAAACGGCCGGAGACCGCTCGGGGTCTTCCGGCCATGAGAGCAAAAGTGGTTGTCTCATGTATTAATTATAGCGCTGCTGCGGCCTAGTTACACCCAGGCCCCGCCGCGCTACACTGACGATGAGGCCGGTCGCACCCCACCAGTGCCTGCCCACCTGCCCGGTTACCTGCAGAGAGCTCGCGGAGCCACCGCTTTGGCCTGCACCGGCCGACGCTATCTGCTGCCGGGTATCCCTGGAGGCTCCGCGGTGTCCGGAGCTGCACCGCCGTCTTTGCGGAATCAGGCGCTCAACCAGCGCCCGCCCACGCGTCTCCCTGCTCAGCGGGAGCGCGTTCAGCCGGCGGCGCTCACTGCGGCCTGGAGTCATGTGGGGTAAGTGCCCACTGCGCGAGCACTGAATTACCATGTGCCTCGCTGCGGCCGGGCCGCCCTGTCTACTCCCCGCACAAAACGGACCTCAAGTGCACGTCTGCTCCCGCCCCCTGCCTCGTGGATGCCGTGGCTGGGCCCGCCATCGGAGCGCACAGCTCCCTCACCTGCCCTCTTTCAGCGAGGCCCCCAGGGCTGGGCCGCCCTGCCTGCTGCCTGCCCACAATCTGCGCGGGGCTCCTGCACGTCTACCGAAGGCATAAAGGGTCACCAAGCACAGCACAGCTACAAAGGTGAAAGGACACTGCCGTGTGCATCCACCCCTGGTAATCTGCACCCCTGATTCTGGCTGGACGGGGGTGAAGGCTGTGAACCAACTGTGGTCACACAAAAAAAAACAAAAAAAGAAGACAATAAAAGAAGGTGGAATATGAGCTGATAATCGTAGGGCAAGGAGGACAGAGGCCTGATACGGTCACTTAGCCCCTCTCAACTAGGCTACACCAAGGGCAAATCACCTCCTGCACGCTAGTGACGCCATAGAACAATCGGAGGCACGCAGCCACGCGTTGACACGCACGCCAAGGCGCGGACCTCCAGCTCCCAAGCCAACCCTCGCACCTGCGCATCGACACACGGTCGCAATGAGCAACCCTCCGGCAGCGGGCACTGCCGCCCGGCAAGATGGGGGAAACAATCCAGGTGGGAGTGCCAATGTGCCTCCCCCAGGGTACAGCCACACAGCGGTCGCACCTCTATCCCCCTTCAGTGAAGCCTCAGACCCCGCCACAGCTGCACCAAGATGGAAATCGTGGGTTGGACGGCTCAACCACTACTTCAAGGGGACAAGGGAAACGGATGACACTGTGAAACGGTCGCTTCTCATCTACTATGGCGGTGCAGAAATCTATGACCTCCTCGAGACGCTCCCCAACACGGGAAATGATGACGACTACGATGCAGCGGTCGCCGCACTCAACAGGCACTTTGACCCCCAACTCAACCCCGACTTTGAAAAGTTCAAGTTCAGAAGGCCGTGGCAGCTGGACTCGGAATCTGTCGACATGTTCTATGCACGGCTACGCCGGGTGGCCAGCACGTGCACGTTCACAGACCACGGGGAGGAGATACTGGACCAAATCATCCTGGAATGCCACTCCAAACTCCTGCGGAAGCTGATCCTTCGTCAGTCAGGGATCTCGCTGGACGAGATCCTGGTCCTGGCCTGCTCTCATGAGCTGTCGGACGTCTCAGCAGAGGAAATGTCCACCCTGCACACGCCCGTTGCTGCCTCATATGCGTCCAGGCACCCGCGGATCAAAGAGGAGAGGGTTGAAGCAATCCAAGAAAGCCCCACCGCAACTCGACAAGCACCCAGGCCGTCACCAGGAGGACCGTGCGGATACTGTGGAGAAGATCACCCCGTGACGGCCGTCTGTGGGGCAAAAGGAAATACGTGCAGTTGCCACACGGCTGGGGATTTGGGACTCGTTTTTTTTGCCTACCAAGTCCACGACTCCCACGCTGAAGCAATGTTGAAGGAATTCCCGGCTTTCTTCAAAGGACTAGGGAAGCTCAAGGGCAAGAAGTTCAAACTCCACATCGACCCCTCTGTAAGACCTGTGGCTCTCAGACACCGGAGGGTGCCATTCAATCTTCACCCGCAAGTGGAGGAAGAGCTGAAAAAGCTTGAAGATCTCGATGTGATTGAAAAGGTCTCTGGCTCAACCCCATGGGTGTCCCCGCTGGTCGTGGCTCCCAAACCCAAGCAGCCTGAGCCATCCGGCTCTGCGTTGACATGAGGCTGCAAAATACGGCCGTGAAGAGAGAATGCCACATCACTCCCACAATGGATGACATAGTGGCAGACCTAAACGGAGCCAAGTGGTTCTCCAAGCTGTACTTGAATGCCGGCTACCATCAGATGGAACTGTAGCCCGAGAGCAGGTATATCACCACCTTCTCGACGTACGTTGGTCTCCGAAGGTATAAGAGGCTCTGCTTCGGGGTATCATCGGTAGCCAAATTTTTCCAGAATGCCATCAGGGAAGCACTGTCTGGGCTGCAAGGCGTGATCAACCTTATTGATGACATACTAGTGTTCTCGAACACGCTAGAGGACCACCTCAATCATCTCTGAGCCACTCTGAAGAGACTAGCAGACTGTGTTTTAACCCTGCACAAGTTCAAGTGATCGTTCTACCAAGAAACGGTTGACTTCTTCGGGTATACCTTCACCAGAGAGGGACTCCTCGTGGAGCCCAAGAAGGCCGCGGCCATCCGCGCAGCCAGCACACCGAAGAACCCCACCGAAGTGAGGAGTTTTCTCAGCATGGCCACCTACTGTGGGTGTTTCATTCCAAACCTTGCTGCCATGTCAGAACCGCTCCGGACCCTCACACGCCATGATCACAAATGGGAGTGGACTGGGGCTGCCAACAAAGCGTTCAAAGACATCAAAACGGGGCTGTTGGACAAGACGGTGATGGCCTACTTCCATCCAAGGCGGCGCACGGAACTGGTCATCGACGCCAGCCCAGTGGGGCTAGGAGCAGTCCTCCTTCAGGAACACGGGCCTGAGATCTGGAGACCGGTCGCCTACGTAAGTAAAGCCCTCACTGACATGGAGGCCAGATACGCTCAAATCGAGAGAGAGGCGTTGGCCATCAAGTGGGCATGCCAACATTTCCACTTGTATCTGTGCGGCCAGGAGTTCCACGTTGTGACTGACCACAGGTCCCTACTCCCGCTTTTTGCAGGCTCATCCCGGCTGGCGCCCCCGAGAATCAAACGATGGGCAGTGCAGCCGCAGTCACACAACTTTAAGGTCATCTACCGTCCCGGGGCCCACAAACCGGCTGATTATCTACACCCCGAATCGACGTCGCCCTCAGATCAATCGACGGATGTGTGCAACACTGAAGCGTTCGTAAACATGGTGTCGCAAGTGGCGTGTCCCACAGCCATGACGCTCGAAGAAATTGCCCGGGCCACCCAGGAAGACCACACTCTGTCCCAAGTGAGAGAGGCGCTGGAGAGCAATGGATGGGCACACTTCATGGATGGAGCCCGTGTCCTCCGGCCCGAAGTCAGCCACGCCCGACAACAGCTCTGGCAAGTCCGCCATAAACTCAGTGTGGGGGAACATGGAGTTGTTTTAAGAGGACACCTGATAGTAGTCCCAGAGAGGTTGCGGAAACGGGTCCTCACACTGGCACACGTTGGCCACCAAGGCATGGCGAAGACAAAAGCCAGGCTGCGAAGCAAGGTCTGGTTCCCCGCGATGGACACCATGGTGGAGGAAATGGTGAGGCAGTGCCACGGCAGTACCACGCCTGTACATTCACCAGAGGAGAACCCGCACCTGCACCTGTGATCACTGAAGCAAGACCCCCTGGAAACATATCAGCCTAGATTTTGGGAGCTTCCCAGATGGACGTCACATGCTGGTCATCGTTGACTCATTCTCAAAGTTCCCTATTGTCGAAGTAGTGACGTCAACGGCATTTCCCCAGCCTGAAGAGGTAAAGTCCGACAACGGACTTCCGTTCCAGGGCCGAGAGTTTCAGGAGTACCTTGAGAACAAGGCGATTCGCCACCAGAAGATCATCCCGTTATGGCCACAAGCAAACAGGGAAGTGGAACGTCTGATGCGGACACTCAACCGAGCGCTGCACATCGCTGTGGATGAAGGAGAAGACGCCGAGACAGCCCTGTATCGACAGACCCCTCACAGCACAACCGAGTGTGCTCCGGCTCATCTAGTGTTCAAGCGGGCCCCACGAGACAGTATCCCGTCGGACCCAACATGAGTGCCTGTGGAGCGGGACGATGAGGCGATCCAAGCAAGGAGGGAGATGAAAAACCGGAAAGCCAGCGAAGTCCGAAGGGCACAAGAACCCCAGCTAAAAGTGGGAGACCGGGTAGTGATCAAAGACCGACACCCCGGTTGGAAGTTTCGGATGCCCTACATGCCAGAAGTATGGCCTGTTGTGGGCATTCCAGGGATCATGGTCACTGCCCAAAAGGGACAGCACTCTGTAACGAGGAACGTGTCCAGCTTCAGAAACACAGGGAGCAGGGCCAAGAAGTATCCGACTATCAAGATACACTTCCGAGCTCTTCCCCTCCTGCCTCACCCAGCATGGGGAGTCCGTCGCTGGAGACACCCCGGCGAGCAAGCCAAGGTGGTGCAGATGCTGCCGGGTCGACCCATCAAGACACAGCAACTGAGTCGTCTGAGAGTATTCGTCCAGTTTTCTGGCCGGTTCCAGCTCCCGGCGCCAGAAGTATGGTCTCTGGCCAAATCCTGCGCCAAGTCAGAGACTGAAAGACTTTGTATACACGTCCCCATGAACTGGGAAGACTTGGTGGTCCGCAACCGAAAGAAAGGAGGGATGTAGAGAGCCACCCGTGCCCTCTACTACAATGTTGCAGTTTTCACGCATCCCTACACCCCTCGGGGCGGGCTCGACCCGAGGGGATAAATAAACGGCCGGAGACCGCTCGGGGTCTTCTGGCCACGAGAGTAAAAGTGGTTGTCTCGTGTATTAATTGTAGCGCTGCTGCGGCATAGTTACACCCAGGCCCCGCTGCGCTACAATCGCTTCTGCCATGTTGCCCGTGCAGGCCACCACAAATCCTTCCCACTCATAGTCAGTTACACATGAACTGACCTTCTGGGTTACATTCCAATATCCTTCAAGTTAGAAGGCAAAACCTGGACTCTTATAATAGTAAATGTTCCACTGGCCCTCATTCTTGACACTTTTCAAACATTAACTGTACTCTGAAATGACAACTAAAATCCCATTAAAGGAGGAGCATTCTAAATATTTGGGTCTGTCCCCCTTCTCAAACATCCAGCCCTTGATAGCAAAATCCAGCGCAACATGGGTGGCTGATACAAAGTTCCACTATTGATAATAGGCAGCATCAGCCGACACAAACAAAAAGATGTGGGGCCGCTGGAGGGGGTGGGGGAGATTGCGGGAGGATGAGCGTTGGGCGATAATAAAAATAACAATAATTACCTGAAGCAGCTGGCCGCCTCTGTGTTCCTCTGCTTCCTGGTCAGAGCAGACACTGGGACAGCACCAGCAGGGACAAAACACAGGCCCCCGCAGCCCCAGCAGTGCGGGGAGCCCCCAAGCTCCAGGGGGTCCCCTCTGCACAGTACTCTGGCTGCAGAGCTCCTGATTTAGCCCGGAGGGACCCCCCTCACGTGCCTTGCAGGGAGGCCCCTTCAAGTTTCGTTACACCAGTGAGCATCATAGTCTTCCTGTTCAATCGTTGCGCTGCTCTCATGCTAAAAATAGCATGAGAGCAGCAGGGGATTGGCCTGAGCAGGCTGGTTTAATGCTGAGTTAGGTACAGGGAGTCTGTGCTGTTTCTCCATCCCGGCTGTGCAGTACAGCTGGGTTGAAGAAACCTAACTGCACTTGTCTGTTTGGCCGGCTTAAGACAGCCGACCAAACAGACATGCGCATTTAGAAGTGCATATCCACTTCATTCCTACTCCCTCCCATGGCCCTGCCTTGCCTCTCCCTACACACGCTGGCTCTGAGCCATTGGGGCGACGCTACACTGACATTGTGGAGGAGCCACCGCTAATATTAGGTAGAAACCCAGCCTAAGAAATGATAATTCAGCTTAAACTGTTAACCATTTTGTCATATTACCCATACAATCTCCCTCACACTTCAAATTGAGGTCAGGAACTTTTGATGGGCTAAATAAGAACCAAGGATTTTGCTTGCTAAATGAACCCTATTGGTGTGTGATCAGGAGATTGGAACACCTGACATATAGTTGTATTACTGGGCTGCCCAAACAGATAACATCAGTGATCGAATACATGGTGACCAAGATTATTCCCCATACAGATTTGAGTCAGATATATTCCTGCAGGGTGTTTAGGAGGTACTGGGGAAGGGAGAGTCGGGGTAGTACACAATTACATATAAGGGGCAAAATCCCCAGACTCACTATGTCCGTAACACAGAATGTTTTAAAAAGTCAGGAGAGGCGCAGTAAGACACATAGGGTAGCAAAGTAAATTGATGCAGTTAGCAAAAGTATAGTTGGACCCACAAGTCCCAGAAGTACGGAAGCTAAGGGTATTAGATAAGTGAGACTGTATTGAGATTTCTAGGAGACATATGGCACCCACACCCACATGAAATCCATTGAGGAACTCAAGGAAAACTTTGCTCTGAATAATTCTTCTGCTTCTGCGAACTGCGACACACACTCAAATAGACTCGAGAAGAGTTGATTGAGCTCCCTGAATTCAACCCTCTCGAAAGCAAACTGATAACAGAAGTATTGGGTCGGGAGACACATCCAGACTCTAGCATTCAATGATAATCAATGGCCCTGACCTTTACAAGTCCCTTCATATCCGCTGGGAAGAAGATCTTGGTCCCCAGGTGGAGGACAAATAGGTGGAGGCCAAAATTGCCCTATGTGTGCTGGCTGTATCCTCATAGCTGAGATTAATCCAACTCAAATATCCACAAGGAATATGTTGCATTCCAGAAAGGCTATGGAAGATGGGAATGGGAACCCCTGTCACCCGAAATGCACTATGTGTGCAGCTGTTGGAACTATCTTCATATGACATTGACTTGTCCTCAAATCCAGACTTTTTCGTGATATGCTCAGACATTCCTATCCACACCAACAAAGCATCATATCACTCTAACACCGAAGATGGCTGATTGGGAAACAGGAAGAGACAATGGGCAATCAGAGCTCACATACTCTGGTGGGTATTGGGTGCTTAATAGTTAAGCTGGACATTGCATGAAAATGAAGAGCATCTCACTCACCCTCCCAACAAGAGGGGATCCTGTCGACATAATACTGTTTAATCATAGAGAAAGAGGTCTACAAATCAAGGGGAGGCAAAAGTAAGCCCAGTAAGATATGGAGCAAATGGATCAATCGTTCGGAACAAAATGTTAATTAAGCCATATGTAATTTATCAACTTTGTACTAAGGCTCACTGAACAAGCTTGACTGTAAACTACATGCATTATAATGAGGAAAATGTATATTTTTTATGCTTGTAAAAGTGTTTTGAATATTCTGAATACGTGCCCTTGACTTACAGAATGTGCACAAACAACAAAATATAACTACTGCATCCCAATGTTTGCCTACCAGCTTATACAAAAATCTCTGCTTGAAGCTATAGGGGAAAAGAAAATAAGTTACTTACCTGTAACTACGGTTAAAAAGTATTGGTATCTTTCATAGAGTCACATGCCTGAATCATTCCCCGTCGTCGAGATGGGAGTCCCACGGTATAGTAATCAAGCAGTATTAAAATAATGCCAAAGGCTATAATGGCCCTGAGCCATGCTAATATAGCCTATCTAAGTCCTTTTTCAAAAAAGGACCAAATGTTGAATGCAGCCAATCAGCTGTTAGCACCCTCTAGAACCTTCCCAGCAGAGGCAGTTTCTCTCAGATTTTCCCAGCACAAGTGAGAAGGGAGTGTCTTAATATAACAAGGAAACAGCCTCTATGGGTAGGAGGGTGGGTGCATGCAAATCTATTAAATATGCCAATACTGGATAACTGTTGTTACAGGTAAGTAACTTATTTATGTTCTTATCCAATATTGGGGTATCTTTCATAGATTCACATGCCTGAATCAGAATAGCAAGCAGTGACATCCAATCTTTCAGTTTGTCTGTTGCGGATGGTGGGAGACTTTAACTCGTGTTGAACCCAAAACTCTTAGGTAAAAAGAACAGAACCCCTGAGGGTTATAACTGTGTGAAATGGGTGTGACTGGATGCACATAACATATTCTTAAAAGCATGGTAAAACATCACTTATGTAAGATATAGAACACCTTACTTAGATATGTTCTACATTTTCTTTAACACACACTCACATAATATATATACATATAATGTATGTTTATACATTATATGTTAGAAAGAGGCTTACCTTAATGAAAAAGATGGCGAAATACTGCCTGGCTCACCGCGGCATCTGCATCTTGTGTGTATTCCAGGCAATAATGTGGCGTGAAAGTATGAGCGGTACTCCAGGTTGCAGCACGACAGATCTTCTCCACCGTTACCCCTGTGAAAAGGGCCGCAGTAGTTGCAACCACTCTGGTAGAGTGAGCCTTTGCTATCCTTTTCAAAGGCTTGTTGGCTTTGATATGACAGAATTGGATCACAGCTGATATTCATCTTACGATAGTGGCTTTTGTTACTGCAGTCCTTTCTCTGCCTTGGCCATAGGTCACAAGTAATTGATCAGTTTTTTGAATGTCCTTTGTTCTCTGAAGATAGAACTTGAGGTAGCATTTGACATCAAGTGTATGTAGCGCCTGTTCCGCTGGCGTTGATGGTTGCGGAAAATACGACCGGAGTATAACTGGCTCATTGAGGGGAAATTGAGAAAGCACTTTAGGGATTAGTCCTTAGAATCACAGCCTTCTCCTTAAATATTAAAAAAGGTTTTTTGATCGTGAAAGCCTGGATTTTGCTTACCCTTCTGGCTGAGGTGAGGGCCAGAAGAAGGGCATCTTTCCATGTGAGGTATCTCAATTCTGCTTTATGAATGGGTTCAAATGGTCTTTTCATGAGCTGAGCAAGAACCACGTTTAAATTCCATTCCAGTGGGGGTGCTCGCACTGGAGGGAAAACACGGAACAGCCCCTTCATGAATTGTTTGATAAGGCTTGAGGCATAAAGAGAAGTGACACTGCAAGCTCTTCTATAGCGAGAGATGGAAATCAGATGCACCTTAACCGAAGACAAGGTTAAACCTGATTTTGCCAAAGAAAGAAGATATGGTAAAATCTGTTGTGGAGATTTTTGAAATGGATTAAGGTTATTACGTTGGCACCAGACACAGAATCTCCTCCACTTAATTTTGTACGTCTCGTTGGTGCTGTCCGCTCTAGATTTTTAAAGAATATCTCTACACTCTTGAGAGAAGATCATGCCTTTAAACTCCAAGAATTCAGGAGCCAGGCATATAAATGCAGAGACTCGGATGGTACACTTGACCGTTGTCCCTAGACAAAAGAGGAGGAAACAGCTGCAGACGAATAGGTCTTGTTTCTGAGAGGTGAAGAGGTGAAGAGGTTCCAAAAACCAATGTTGCCTGGGCCACCTGGGTGCCATGAGAATCAGGTGACATCCTTCCAGCTTCACTTTGGTCAGTCCTCTGGGGATCAATGGGATGGGGGAGAAAGCGTAGGCATATATCCCTGACCATCGGATCGAAAGGGCATTGCCCCGATGTTAGAAGGTGGTTCTGACACTATGGGCCGCCTGGATTTTTCGCTTTTTGAGCACCTAATTGTTGAGCTTTTACTGTGGGGGAGCCTCATAAGTTGGGACTCACCCACAGTGAACTCAGGATGTAAGAGACTGCATGGGGATTTTACTGGTGTTCCCCTCGCATGACCAGGCCACTGCACAGCAGCTGGAGTAAGGGACACCGGGCTGGTTACATGCAGACATGTGTACATGTGTGTGCACACGTGTACGGGCTGCGCAGGGGAGATTCCTAGCGTGCGCAGTCCAGGAGCAGCTACAAAGTGAATGGTGTGGCAGAACCTATGCAGTACTGGGTGGTGACATGGAATGGGCTTTATACACTGGAAAGAAACATGCCAGGGAAAGTCAGCGTGTTTTACTGTGTTTTCACTTCATTATTCCCCTATGGGGATGTGGGGCCTATGGCTAGATTAACTTCCATTAGGCCTACAGATTCCAGACACGCACTTAAGTCCAATGTAGCGAATGAGAAAATAAGTATTCTGCAGAGTCCAAAGTCATATTTGTACTGCTTTTGGGTCATCTAGAACTGTCATATTTCTTTGAGCCAGCCAGGACCAGACCCAGGCCGACGGCAGACCTCAGCTGGATGGATTGATAACCTTTCTTCCACAAGCTAGGGCCTCCTCTCCACGAAGAGAAGATGGGAGGGGCTACATGCTCATCCATTAGCAGCTGTCACTGGGTGCCAGGCACCAGGCTGCACCAAGGAGGGAAGGCAGCGTGGGCGGAAGGGGCTTCAGAGACATGTGGCCAGAAACCCTGGACGACGCCATTTTGAACAATCCCAGAGGCTGGACAAGAAGGAGGGAGCAGGGCCAGGGACGTGATGTGTCGCTGTTTGATAGGACCAACAGAGACTTCCTGCCAGCCTCCTACTCAACTTTTTAAAAGTGCTTGCACAAGAAGAGAAGCTCTCTCTGGGGTTTGGTCTGCTGAGGCTGAAGGTGCTGGAGCCTGGCACAATGGGCAGTTGGAAGGAGAGACCCTCTGACTGCCCCCAGGACCCTAACAGCACCAGAAGAAGAGCCCAGGACCGGAGCCCAGGAGCAGTGGCCTCTGCTCAGGGAGAAGGGAGGCCAAGGAGGAGAGCCAGGCGAAAGGCTAGCGCAGGGAGCCAGTGAAGACAGTACCCTGCTGAATCTACCCTCTCAGAGACCCAGAGGGCAGAGGAGAGTGTTCCCAGTGGCTGGGGCTGGTAAAGAGGAGCATGAAGCGCCCCATAATGCCTCACCAGGCATTTGGAAATCTGCCGTTTTGGTGCTTTGTGGCCCCCAGAGGAGGGGGGTCATCCTCACTTGTGAAAAGGTGCTGGGGAGCTGCTGGAGAAGCGCAGTCTTCCCCCCCAGCACAAAGAAATCTGCCGTTTTGGTGCTTTGTGGCCCCCAGAAGACTGAAAGTCACATGTGTAAAGTGAAGTACCTGTGTAAGGTGATGTTAAGCTAAATGGAGTTATGTTGCTGGACCTTCCTGCTAGGGGGTCTGGCTGAATTTACGTACTCCCATGCTTTTACCTGTGATTCCTTTTAAAGTGAAGAGGCGCACTGCAGGAGAAGTGTAGTTGCCAGGAGTACTTCTTTTGAAGGGACTGTAAGTCACATGTGTAAGGAGATGTCATAAGCCAAGTGGGGCTATGTTGCCAGACAGTCCTGCTAGGGTGTCTGGTTGTATATGCGCAATCCTGTGATTTCATCTGTGATGCCTTTAGGGACTGTAATTGCAATGCATTCAAATGATCAACCAAGGTGATGAGTACTGTCATTCTACAGTGTGCGTAAACATGGATTCTTGCTGCTGCGCTTAGGTGTAGACCCCAGACTGCTAGCCCTTAAGATATAGAGGTGCATACTTTATGGTCAGTAGGAGATGCTCAGTCAGGGTCATGTGTCACCAAGGCAGGTTTACCCCTTTTTAATGCTTGTTGAGGTAATGGGGTGGGTCGCCACTGGGATGGTGCCAGTGCGCAGGGCCCTCGCTCCAGGTTATGTTCAACTATCTGCATTGGGGGCAAGTTGATGTGCATACATGGGAGTGGTGGTACTAGACCCCACCCCTCCTGCGGGAGGGGTGGAGATGTTATGCAATGTCACAAAGTAATTCCAACAGCTTATGTATATTTGTAAATTGGTGCATAGTATTGAGTAGTGTGTGTGTTTAATAATTGTACTCTAACTTTTATAAAGCAAAGTACAGACTGGACAATCATTTATTGAGTGTTATTTTTGTGCACCTGCAAATGGCGATTACTAGCCCACACCACCTCCCTTGAGTAAGCCTCAGACTGCTCTGCGACGCTACCCTGTGAGAGTCAGGCACTACAATTGGGTGTTTGGTTCACAGTGAAGGATAAATGTAGTCATGTTATTTGTGCAGGCCTCGCAGATGCTACCTCGCTTTCCAACACCCGAGACCTCCGAGGGGGTACCTGCTGGCATAGGACCGGCATTTGGTGTTGATGTTCGTGGCAACAGGTCCAGAGCTGGTTTCCCCCATAGAGCAAATACTCCATCCAACTGGAATTGATTGTGTTCCCATTCTTGGCAATTGTCTGTTGCTCTGCTGAGAGCATTGGCCTGTGTGTTGTGTAGACCTGGAACATGCTCGGCTTTGAGAGAGATTCCGTGCTCTGTTGCCCAGCTCCACAGTTCCTGCGCTTCTAGAGAAAGCGGGAGAGGTTTTGTTCCTCCCTGCTTGTTTATGTAGAACATACTGGTCGTTTTGTCTGTACGGACCAGTACAGAGGTGCCTGCTATCCTCAGTAGGAAAGCCTGTAAGGAGAGGAATATGGCCTTCAGCTGTTGATATGACTTTGTTTTTGAGAACTGGACCATTTGCCTTGAATTTGAAGTTCCCACAAATGGCCTCACCAGCCGTCCATGGAGGCATCCGTTGTCAGGATGAAGTCTGGTATGTCTTGTAAGAAAGTCAATCCTTTTGAAAGGTTTGGGGTGTGGTACAACCATTTCATTGCTATCTTCATGGCCGGAGTACGTGAATGATGTCTTTGAAAGATCCCGATGTTTGAAGCCATTGTTTAGTAATTCTTCTTGGAGAGGTCTCATTTTGAATTTTGCCAAGGGAACCAAGCCGATTGCTGAAGAGCACATCCCTATCAGTGACATGAATTTCCTTCCTGAAAAAGACTTTTTTCTTGATATGGCCATAGACAAAAGACGTCGTTGGGTTTGACGTGGGAATGAAAGACTACTTAGTGACGTTGATTGTCAACCCTAGTCTGCTGATCAGTTGTAAACCAGCTTTGGTGGTTCTAGATGCCTGTTTTGCCATTGAAGCGTTAAACAGTCAGCCGTCCAAGTAAGGGAATATTTGGTGGCCTTAAGAAAGTAAAGCTGCTGCCACAGGTGCCAGGCATTTTGTAAATACCCCTGGTGCCGATTTGAGGCCGAAAGGGAGAACCTTGAATTGGTAGTGGGTACCAGCTACCGCGAATCTGAGGAATTTTCGATGCATCCAGTGAATGGGGATGTGGAAATATGCGTCTTCCAAGTCGAGGGGTGTCATGAAATCTCTTTTGTTGAGACGTCGTAAGATCTCGGTCAAAGTTACCATTCTGAAAGTTTTTTTCCTTAGGAATTCGTTTAACTTTCTGAGATCCAAAATTTGTCTCCATTCCCCTAACTCTTTCATAATCAAAAAGAAACGGGAATAGAAACCTTGCCGTCTTTGCAAAGTTGGATCTTTCTCTAAGGATCCTTTTGCGAGCATAATCTTCGTTTCCTTCTGCAATAAGTGAAGATGAGGGGAAGGGGTTCCCCTGGGTGGTGCAGTTGGAGGTTTTTGTATGAACTCCAATGTGTGACCGAAGGCAATTAAATCCAATACCCAACGGTCCGATGTTATACTCTCCCATTGCTGGAGGAAACTGGATATCTTTGCACCCATGGGACGGGAAGATGAGGGGGAAGCTGGTACCATGGTAAAATCACTGTTTTCTTCCATTGTCTCTGCCTTGAGTCCATGTCCTCTTTCGGCCCCCTTGGCGAGAGAAAACAGCCGTAGCCGGTTGATGGTAGGCAGCAGGCTGATTGGATTGTTTATATTGTGTTTGGTAGGGCTGATATTGTTGCGCCCTTTGGTGGTCCGGCCTGAGCAACGCGGCTAACAGGCCCCTACGAGCCGTAGCTCGCACCGTAACGGAAGGACTGCGAACTGTACTTGCTACTATCCCCTACGAACCGTACTGCTGGCGTACGCTCCTTTCCCCTGCTTCGGAAAGGCTGCGGTGCGTACGGTAGTTGCGTACATCTCCCCTGTGCGGAGCGTACTGTTCGCTTGTATCCAGCGCTTCGAGTCAAGATTGCTGATCGCATGGTACGGCACGAACGCCGCGACGAACTTTAAACGCACCGTACCTACGCACCGTCCCCTGAAGCCCTGCACGCCCAAGGTCTAACGTACCGTAGTACGCATCGCACCAGGAGGACAACGCACCGTACATCGCGCTTGATGTCAGCGCAGCATCCGCGACGAACTCCCAAGTAAAGGTACTGTGCCTGTTTGCACCGTAGGGTGTACGCTTCATCCCGAAGCGCCTACAGTGCGTGTGAGACCCGTTCCCAAGCAGTTTTTACCGCGTACAAAGCATACGGACAGGAACGAAGCGCACAGAACTTTAAAGCTACGCTAAAACCAAGAACTCTCAGGTGATAGTTGCAATGTCAAGCCAAACCTAAAACTTCATGTAGGTTAATGACTCTCCTATACTCCTCCCATCTGCGCTGCTGCCAGAGAAAAACAGCATGAATTGTCTAGTTATCTAAGACACTTTAATAGCATTCCAATGTCAGGTGTGTGCCCCTGAAATTCCAAGCATGGGCAGCTGAATAAAAAAGCTAAATTATCACAGTTAGTGGAGGGCAAACACGTTTTTGTGGTAGCCCACATCTGTCTAATCAAAACAGGTACTCCTGGTTTCCAACATGTAGGCAGATACAAAGCCCCTCTCTGGTGATGCTCACATAATTGTCTGGTGACAGCTGTGCTGTCCAGTGAAAACATAAAAATAAGGAGCTCAATGTCACATACAACAGAGACAAAAAGAAATGAACCCCAAATGAAAACTAAACAAACCGATCCAACATCAGTAATGAAACAGGAGCTTGAGTATAGGAATGACGCAGCTCATGGCCCCACATGGGGCTGTAGGCGGCTTGCTGTGTATTTTGCCCCGCCCCCCCTACATGCCACCTAGCACTGTTACTTTGGCCCTGCCGGCCCGAAGGGATGTAGGCAGTGGTTGAGCTGTACGACTGATGATACCAATAAAGATCTTGTTTGTTCAAAAAAAAAAAAAAAGGAATGACGCAGCTCATCAAGAAAAGTATGTAAATGATAGAGAATATATGTCAATGTTATTTTTAAAGACAAAAAGAGTGAAAAAGAAGCGAGAAGTTAACAGAGAAATAAAAATGCTGTTTTTTAATGTAGGCAAGGATAATGAAAGATGGTACATGCCTAAAAGAGAACTAAGAGCGACCTCTTCACCACAGTGTTACAAGAATCAGGAAATATTTTGCACATGACCATCTACAGACTGAGCACAGAGAATAACATTTCAGAGAAAAAGAATAGCATTCAATGTGTAAACAAATCGAGTCTAAACAAATCAGCAAATCTCTAGCTGCATCTATCAGTCTGCGACACAAGAGAAGTACAAGGGGAATAGAAGTAAAAGAAAGCAAATGTCTTTGATCAGTAATCCACTTGAGAAGGGACCAGGCCTAGGGCCTTCAGAAGCACTGGGGCCTCACTAATCCACCCAAGGCAGGTAAGTAAAGGACCCACGGGAGACGCATGCAGTGTGAGAACACAGCCGCGGGTCCCAATAGACTTCAATGGAGCAAGTCGCGGTTGGAATTATTAAGTTTTAGGATACTTCGGGAGAGTCTACAAGCAAGTCACTTACAGGGTAAGTAGTTCTAGAGCCAACACACACAGGAGCACCGTAGTGCTGGAGTTACCTCGCCCAGGGAAGCCGGGTGCATAGGTGTTTTTTGGTGTCGGGTCTTGCTGCTTTTGAAGACAGAAGAAGTGTCCGGTGAAATCCAAGGCTGGATTCAGAAGAAAGAAGACCTGAAAGCAGAGGGGACAGTGTTCAAAGTCACTTGGCAGTGACCCGGGGCAAGGAAGCTGGATGCCCACAGTCGTCGGATGATTTCAGGTGATCACGGGTGTCTTGACTCTTCAGCCACGAGGTCCAGGAGGCGTCAAAGACGACCAGGAGCTGGATTCGGCGTGTCCCACAAAGTCTGCAGCTCACTGCGGTGTCGGTGACCTGATTGGAACCAACAAGCCTTGGCACCAGGAAGTCTTGTGGAAAGTGTAAAAAGTCAGCGGTGCAGATCAGCAAGGTCTGAGGGACTCACCCAGCGAGGGTAAGTCAGGGCAGGCCTGGAGCAACCAGGGGAGCCCTTTGGATTTGTAGAAAAGTCTTCAGGGGACCCGCAAGCCAACCGGAAAGGGATCGCGAAGACGCCTCGGGAGGATTCACTCAACAGGGGCCCACGGTCACTCGGGACGGGGTAGGCCTCTGATCTTCGGTGGAGATCCTGCGGGAGGCTCGGACCACACGTGGTCCAATGCACAAGTTCGTAGATTGTCGTGAAGGGGTTGCACTCGAAAATAGTGCCCGGTTCCCAGGTATTGCAGTTCCTCGTCACTCGTGGGGTCCACTTGCCTCAGTGTCGCTGCGGACTTACGATGGCCTTGGAGAAGTCAGGAAATCCACTTCCGGGGCTGCAGGGAGTTCGGACTTCGGCAGGAGCGGGAAAGTTTACGACCGTTGATTCAAAGTTTTGGTGCCTGCCAAGCAGGGTTGTCACTCCTTGACTCCAAGGGAGATTCTTCAATCTTCCAGAGGTAGTGGAACGTCGAAGATCCAGGATTCTTCTTCAGAGCGTCGTCCAGGGATATCAAGTTTGCAATGGCAAGGGTTCCCTAACTTATACTACAAGGAAGGGAGGGACTAGCTCTATGACCCCTCCTATGGGAGGGTCAGGGGAGTGGTTGGCTACACCCACTTCCCTTAGTCCAGTTTCACGCCAGAGCAGGGGCAGGTAGCCCCTGAACCGGTTTGAGCTGGCATATGCACAGAGGAGCCTACTGCTCTCCCTGTGCAGGACTTCAAAGTACTCTAGGAGTGCACCCACCCAGCCCCAATTCACTAAACCCTGCCTGGGAGGTGGTTACTCCTCCCTGTGACAGGATGCCTATTGTTGGGCCTCTTCCACTGCGAGTTTTGGTCAGCAGCAGGAGGGCAGCCCAGTGTCTGTGACTGGTGGCATCCATTTTGTGATGCCAGGGCTCTTCAGGATTCTACCGTGTTTCCACAGTAGGTACATGTCTATCCCTCTAGAAGGGTGGGATCATACTCCCACACCAGTTACTGGTGTGGAGGTATGATTCCAAAGCATTTTACACCAAACACGACATGTTTTGATGCAGCCATTCCAGAGTTAGCATTAACCGCGAGGCTATAATGCACTTAAGAGTATATGTTTAACCGCATCCACAAACAGCCACAGAGAATAGACTCTGAGAGCTGCAGAGGGGCCCTGCTCAGGCAGAGGCAGCCCCTCACATGGAAACCAAGCACCCTGCCCTCTGAATTGATAGGGCCTGCCTTAGGGTTTATATGTGTGTGCAGGTAGAGATATAGTGTACCTCTATCTCAGTGAGGAGTGCTAACACTACCTCACCCAGGCTGCAGTAGCAGGCCTGTGGTGTCAGATTTAGTCTGCTTCCCAGGGGTGGCATAATACATGCTTCAGCCCCTGGTAGGCCTGTGAAATACCTATGCCCTTGGTACCGAAGGTACCATGTACTAGGGGCTCATAAGGTACCACAGTATCCAATCACTAGTGCATCTAATATGCACTCCAAGTTGTTTAGAGAGAACAGAGAGGCCGGGGCCCTGATTAGCAGGGTCCCAGACAGACTATAGCCAGAAACCAGTGTAAACATCAGAAAAAAAGTGGGGGCAACATAAGGTGCAGATCCTACTCTCCTACACCAACTGTACTGATGTCTGGATCCCTAATGCTGATTTTTGTTGTTATAGGCAAACTCGGATCATGTGTGCGCACCATAACATAGGCTTGTCTCATGGACTGAGGGCTTGTTGGACTGAAAGGGGCAAACAAAGTGCCATCTAGAGATCAGTAAGAGTGATCAGGTCATTTTTAACCTGTGTCACTGGAGTGAAGCCTACAGGCTCTCTCACTTTAAAGTTCCGCTGCTGTGTGCTTAACTCACCCTAAGCCTACATTGCTTTTGTATGAAGTGCTGAGCAGCGCAAGATTGGTGTATCTGTGCAGAGTGCATGTGTGCCAGTTGGTAAAATGGTGGGATAATGCAGTACTGTGCAGTGCTCACTTGTAGATGCATGTGCTAGGTGTATGTGAGCCTGAGAGTGCTTCAATACATGATGTATGTAGTGTTGTGCAATGTGTATAGGGTAAATGCATGCTCTAGGTGTATGTGTGCCTGTGAGTGGTGCAATGCATGAAGGATGCAGTACATGCATTTAAATGCATGTACTGAATGTATGTGTGTCTGAATGGTACAGTACATGAAGTATGTAGTACTATGCAGTTAGTGAAGGGTAAATGCATAAGTGTACATATGCATAGTTAGTCAAGGGTAATGTGATATGTGTACCTGTTAGTGGTATAATACATAAAGGGTGCAGTACATAGTCCATTCCACAACAAGAAAAAGGCTAAGTAGAAGTTTTTGCTGCTGGGGTTATTTTTGGTGAAACATTTGTATAGCTATGAGATGGTTGACTTCAGGGCCTCCATGCTATGGAGACTGGCTAAGGGATATGACGGAGTGGGCAGTGGCTGAGGAAGTGTGTATGAAACACACAAGGATCGATGATAAACTGGAAGAAGAACTTCGGGTATTGACGGCTTACTAGCATCGTTGAGGGACTCCCTATGATGAAGCTACTGGAGAATAGCTTCTGGGATACCTAACAGGATGTCAAAGTACTGAGGAACAAAATTATTGATATGCCCGGCAATAACTGACCCTGTTAGAAGCACCATCTCATTATTTTGTCAGAGCATTGGTAGGAGCAGGGATGGGTGGGGGTGAAGTTGGAGAACTGTTCAAATCACAAAGTATATGGCACTGAAGTTTTCTACATGTATTCTGTGCATTACTGTAAAAATACAATAAAGACTATATACAACAAGCATTGGAAATGCAATAGGTCTCGCATTTGCTTAAGTTAAAGCTATTGGTGTTGTAAATAACTATGTCTTTTATCCATGTGTTATGGAGTGTATGTGGTGTGCAGTGAAGTTCCCAGTTTTAGATTTACTTGTAGACTCCCAGCGATTCTTAACTCCAGATGCTCTCTCACACCATTCTTCTACCTCACCACTGCTCTAAGTGCCTCAGCTGACATTGCCTGTGTCAATTTCCCCTTACCACTTAGCTAGGCGTCTTCATTACTTTGAAGAAATGCTGGTACCTAAAGAATACAAGCTCCTTCTGTATGAATACCAAGCACACAGGAGACTGCAACTTTCAGTTTTCTAGGTAGACTTTCTCAGTATTCACTTACAAATCCTATATGGGAATATTTCTAAGTATATGTGTGTTTTTCCTTACCTGTGGAAAAATATGCATATCACTCTGCATTAAAGGCACCATTTTTTTTAAGTGAAACTATTGAACATTGGACGAGATAGGGTAAACAAAAAGTCACACATGACAAGGGATCACCTAAGCACTATGCTTTGACACCAGACTAAACAATGTATATTGGTTTTGCACTGTTTTTAATAGTTCCACACCATGCTGTAATTTACATCACGTACATCATCAGTGAGTGTGTTCCTTATCCTCAATGTTAGTGCTATTCTATGGAGAAAATTGGTGGAATGTCTCCCACATGCATAAAGTTTGGACTGGTGGCATTTTGTATTAAGGAATTGATATTATGATATCCAAAACCTGGAGGTCACAGGTTCAGGTCGTACTAAGGCCTACTCCATCTTTAATGTGTCCCTTGTCAAAAGAGAGTGTACCAATGATAATGGGTTGCTAGATGATTTCAGCCTTGCGTAAACAGATGGACCAATTTTGATAATTCATTTAACCCAATAATGTGCTAAGAATTGTAATCTGTTGCTTTAATAGAATTAAATTATCAGACAATAGTTGATGTTTGCTGCTCTTACATTTTTAATTACAGACTAAATAGAACAATTTGCAACACTTAAAATTCAGTACTGTCCAGTGTGTGTATGCTGGATACTTGCATTTGTTGTACGTATACCTGGGTGTGATACAACACGTGCAGACTACGGTTTCCATTTTGGGAGACTCAGACTACATGGTGAAACGTGAGTAGAGGAGGTAGAAGAATTCTCCAAGACAGATGTTTGTATTGCTGCATTCCTGTAAGCTGGGAGGGAGACACACTGGTGAGGGGAGAGTCAGGCTTTCCCCGTACACTTCAAAGGGTGCTCTTTAATTCAGTGAGAGGTCATAAGGAAGGGGCCTGGGCACCCCTCAGGAAGGAGATGGGGATGATAAGAAAATCATAAAGAGTAGGGCTGGTGTACTGGGCTAACCTTTTGATTCACATATCACTGTGGCTGACATCCAGGTGTACAGTCTAGCCACTTCCATGGTCTGTGTTGTGGGCTATCAGCTTTGGAGACACTACTGCTGTGACAGACTGCTTATAAGAGGAATAGAGGCTAGAGGAGTGTGCATTTCACAAGATGTAGACAACCAACAAAAACTTCAAAGACTCAGACTCTAAATTACATTGGGTGTCTGGAAGTGAACTATAAGAAGGGGATCTTGAGACTCCAAAAATTGTCACCTGCCAAGCAGCCAAATGGGCTGTGTGAGGAGGGGAAGCTCTGCAAGACTTCTGTCTGCAACCAGGACTGAGGGCCAAAGCCTTCCAGTCTCCTTGCTGGGTGAGGGGACATCACCCAGGGAATTCACGACCACCTGCTTTGGGGCCTGGAGCACCAGTGATTGTCTGCTTGTCAAGACCATAGTGCCCTGTGAGAAATAGTAGAGTATTTGAGGGAACAAGGTCCAGGAGCAAGCCCTGTCGAATGTACTCCCATGGCGAGGTGTGAAGAAACAGCTGCTGTACCGATCGGGTGTTTGCCCATGTGCGTGTACGAAGCTGGCGACCCTCATATGCCTAAGGAGGGCCATTGTGAACTAAGCCATGTGCATCACTGCACCAATCGGGCTTGATCCCATGTGCAGTGAGGAGCCGTGATCCCATATGCCAGAAGAGGCTTCACCATGTGAAGACTGCCCTACTGGGAGGACCATGATCCTTGAGTCGAGGTGAGCCTCGAACCCGTGTTCCAGGAGGGACCACTACTGAAGACATTGCTGTGCTGAGTGGGCCGGAGCCCATGTATAAGAACAGTATATTGACCCCATATGCCAGAGGGGGTGGCTAAAAGCAAAAAGGCATGTGACCTGATCCACAACTCCTTTGCCGGAGAAATGAGGCCACCGTGGGAGCACCGTCACCAAGGTGAGGGATATGCTTCAGGATCATTGCATCACTTCCCCAACCCACACCGAGGGACGGATTGGGCACTTACCCTGCAAGGAGGAGCCGCAAAGAATCTCCAGTCGCTTTGGTGGCGCAACCACGTTTGAGGGACTTTGAGCACGCTGAGTGTAGCCCACCTGGCCTGTGTACGGCTGTTAGACTTGGCCCTTTGTGCAGGGTCATCCCAGAACGTTTTGCCTTCCTCCTGGTATTTCTTTTGACCTGGTGTTGGTAGTTTTAGGACTCTGGGCACTTTATCACTGCTGTCCAGTGTTAAAGTGCACATGCTCTCTATAGTAAATGTGGTAAGAGTGGTCTACACCTGTTTGGCGTATTTAATTTACTTATCAGTCCCTTATAAAGTGGTATCTCATATACCCAGGGCCAGTAAATTAAATGCTACTGGTGGGCTTGCAGCGCTGCTTGCGCCACCCACCAAAGTAGCCTTTCAAACCTGTCTCAGAACTCTGCATTTGCAGAGTCTGCGCACACAGTTTACTGCCGCTGTGACGTGGCACATAAGGTGGGTGCCAGGTCTGTGACACCCCTTTTACTACATATCAGTCACCCCTAAGGTAGGCCCTAGCTAGCCCTATGGGCAGGGTGAAATGTAGGTAAAGGGCAGGACATGTGCCTTAACTGTGTGGCATGTCCTGGTAGTGACAAACAGCCTATTTGGTTTCTCACTACTGTGAGGCTGACCTCTCATAGGAATGCATTTGGGATTCCCTGATATGTGTTTCAGTGGTAATTCCTGATATGAGAGAGGTGGCGTGATCAAGTTTGGTATGTTTGGAATAGTGGTAATAAATGCTGCGTAATGGTGTTTGCAGATTTATTATCACTATTTTAGAAATACCCCTTTGAGGAAGTGGACAATTCTGTGTGCTATGTGTCTTTGTGCCTGCCTGTTGTGTATTGCATGTCTGGCTCTAGATGACAAGGGCTGGGGAGGTGTAGTGGCTCCAGAGGAGCTGGGTGAGTCAGCGCTAGGCTGAATAGGCCGATCTGCATTTGGACTAGTGAGAGGAGTAGCACCTGACCCTGAATAGGAGTGTGCCTGCATTACACAATGCTGGCTCCGCTCCCCTGTCGTGTGTCTGGGGCCAGAGTCTACACTAACAATGAGGGTTGTTGTGCACCTGAAAAGAGATGTGTAAGTACCCCCCAGAACTGGTTTGGACTGGGCACAGAGCCCTGTGCAAAGGGGGAAGAACAAAGACATGTTGTAATATAAATATTGGTTCTGTTACCCCATAAAAGTTGAACAGGACTGTGTTTACTTGGAACTAGAGGACTGCTGGGGGCCAGGGGAAACTGCCACAAAGGACTTCCCCTCTGCTGGAGGGCCCTGTGAGCTGGCCTACCTGGACCCAGATCTGCCCTGTGTGGCCTGACATTCAGCGCATGGTGAGCGCTTGATTTGTTTCCCTGCTTAAGTTCCCTGCCTCGCTTAAGTTCCCTGCCTCTGGACTGAAGAGAGATAGCGCGAGGGGAGTGCTGTGCTGCTGACTCCCCTCACTGATCGCGGTGTAGTGGCCCGCTTTGGCCTGACCCAGAAACCCAGGGTGAGGAGGAGGCTGCCAGCAACCCCACATCGCTGTGCCTCTATCCGAAGAGCGTAGCCGGCACTGCACCCGCTGCTTGTTGAGCCTGAGGAGAGGGCTATAGCGGTGAGAACGGTGAGAGCAGCCGCACCGTAGAGCAGAAGACAGGCGGAGGACGCCTGGACATGGGCGGGGCTGCCGTAGGGAAGAGGAGACCCCCACATGCTGCCTAAGCCTGGTGGTGGGAGGAACCTACCGCCACAAAACGGAAGTCAGGTGGCAGCTGCCTGGTTGTCGGCGGAGCTGCCTTCCACAGAAGACGACGCCGGAAACTTCTCTCCGGGTCTTGGTCCTGTCTTACTGTAAGCAGCGGTTTAAGGATCGTCATTGGAGTCGTGGTGCCTCCACAGGAACCTCATGGGCCAGGAAAAATGTCCCAGTGAAAGCGGGTAAGGGGGACGGAGTGTCCCTTGTCCCGGGCCGCGCTGTGGTTTTCCGGCCCGAGGGGCCATTGGCGAGTGTCATTTGGGTGCTGAGGTGGCAAGCCCAGTAGGGACACTGGATTCAGAGATTGCCCGACGTTTCCTGGCTGCACATGGGCCCTAGTTTGGAGGCCTCGTGTAGGTAGGGGGTCGAAGGGGATCACCGCCACCCCTACAGAGGAGTGCCTGCACGACCAGGAGGGTCCTTGGCAATTCGGAGCATACCTGGCTGGCCATTGCTAGGGTGCACTGTGGATTATGTGCATACCTAATGTGTCATTCCCTGATATAAATGAACTGCTGATTGCGTTCACAGTAACTGGGTGGTGCTAATGGTGATACCTATGACAGTGTCCCGATTAGCCTACTGTGATGTTATGCATAATGAGCTATGCCGGATACTGCTACTGAAGGTTTATGCATGATGTGCTTATGCTAAGTGTACCTTTACCAGTAGTTACTGGTTGTCTTCACTAATTGTGAGTTCTAATGCTTATGACAGTGGCCCGATTGGCCCTGTGGTGTATATAATCCCTGTAAAGTCATACCAAGTGCCAGAGGGCACAGTGTATATATGTGATTATGTTCTAATGTGTTTTATGCATAATACAAAGTCTATTTTTGATATAAACTTGTGTGGAGTTTCTTTTGTGGTGTGCCTAGTGTGTTGCTGCTGTGTGAGTATGTTGCGCAAACGCTTTACACATTGCCTCTGGGATAAGCCTGACTGCTCTGCCAAGCTACCAAGGGGGTGATAAGGGGTTATCTTCAGCATGTAACTCCCTTGCCCTGACTAGGTGGTGGTTTGTGCCTGGCTTAGGCGCATGCAGCGGTGAAACTGACCTGATTCAGCTGCTGCTGCTCCAAGTGCCCGCAGTTGGGTGCGCTCAGGTACTCTATACGCACCAAGCCTGCAAGTGCTGGTGATTTGGTACTTGGCCTTGTTGGTCAGAATCGATAGTTGATTGGACCCTGAGACAGTAGGAGTAAAAGGCCTTAACCACCTTCCCTCAGTAACCACTGCTTGCCCTGTGGCCCTTAGAAAGGGGTTCTGACACCATCTCAAAGAATATTCACAACCCATGCCTGGGCGAAACTTCAAAGTCACTAAATCAACTTGAACTTAACCTCCAGGGAGCTATGGCACAGAGAAGACAGGCTTAACCTAGAGCAATGTGTAAAGTATTTATGCGATACATAAACAGTAATAAAGACAAAATACAAAACAATCCAAATCCAAATTAGAAAAACAGTTTGAAATGTAATGAACAAAATGATACCAAAATAGAACAATTGAAAAGGGCGAACAGAGACGTGAGTTTGTAAAGTTTTAAGTAGATATAGTGCCAAAAAAGCACAAAGCACCAATGTTAGTCAATGGTCGCGGTAAAATGGGGCCTAAGTGCAATTTGAGACTCACCACGATGGATCGCTCCTCGGATACACCAACCAATTTCGTCAAAGATTTTACCTTCTGACTTTTAAGTCCTAGTCACCAAAGGAGTACCCTTCTAAAAGCCCGCCAGGACCTCAGAGAAGGCACTTAGAACTCACAGGGTTCTCAGGCAAAGTATAACAAGGGTTCAATCTAGGTCCAGTTGCCATTTGCCACTAGCCAACTGGGTACCTCCAGGAAAAGGACATTTGCAACTTGTTGTCTCTCTGTGGCCCCAAAAGAGTCAAATAAATGATCCTTGGAGTCCCCTTCTTTGTCGTGAGTGCAAGGGGGAACAGTTTCAGTCCTTCTGAAGGTCCAGTCCCCTTCTGATCTTCCACATGTCCAGAAAGTGTTCATAAGTGCGTGCCTGGGAGTGCACCATTTATGCCTGCAATGAGCTACTAGTGACTGGGGGTGACTCCTGGACACTCCCTAACCAACGAGATACACGTTTCCAGGGCCAATCCTGCCCATATTTTCATAAGTTTGTGTTTGTCTTACTGAAAAGAGGCCCAAAATGCCATGTGTCAGGTAATTTTCATGATGACAGAAATCTTCAGCCACACTCAAGTTGGTCTCTGATGGCTGGGGAGAAGGTGTGTGAAGAGTGTATTATGCCAATCCTATTGTTCACACGAAATGCAGTTTGACAAGGGCACTGTACCCGCAACAAACCCAGAGACAGACGGCTAGTAGGACAAAAGCAATCAGACAATGGATATACAAGAACTGTCTTGGCATCCTGTTCTCTCCCTTTCAAGCAAACCCCAAGTGTTACATGTGGGACTTGCTTGAAAGAAGTAGGATTTGACACTGTAATGTCAAAAGGATTTCCATAGCCCCCACATGCATTTTCTGTGGAGTACAGAGGTGCCATCTCTGCCCAATCAGGTCAGCCTGGTTAGCTCTTGGGAGGCATTTTACACCTCTTTCACACATATTCAAGGCTGAGCACAAGCTGAGCACGGAGACGTATGCTAATAAGCCTTCTGACAGTTCAGACAGGTAAAGGGTAACTTTTTAAAAGTTACTTTTCTTTAATATTTATTAGAAATCCAACTTCACCATTGAATTGGATTTGAATAAGTATTAGAAATAGTTGTTTAATTATTTTTATCTGGTCCCATTGCCGAGATACAGTATTAGTAATTTAATTTGTACTCTGGTTTTCTACATAGGACAACTAAGCTTGCCACATTTAAAATAGCTTTTAGGGCTTTGTCACTGTAGGAGCAAGATAATATTAATTGTCTACATGTCTCACTTTTAAAAGCCCTGTAACGTACCTAGTGGCCTAGAAGTCTCACATGGGTTGACCTACTAATATTTGAAGGGGAGGTTTTAAATTTCAAACACGGTTTGACAGATTGCAGTTCATGTTGAGCCAAATTAGGTGTTATCCGTAAATCTTCACATGAAATCAGTTGAAAGCTCACACTGCCAATAAGGGAAAATTCCAACGTAAGTAGAATTTAGACAGCCAGTACAAGACAGTTCAGCCTACATGTGTTTCGTTGATAGGCAAGTGATATCTCAACTTCTTCAGGGCTGTAAACATTTAAATAAGGAATATCAAAAACAGACACTCGTGTGCACTACTGTTTTTTCCCCTTTTATTCAAAATACAGTTGTTTTGCTTTATTTACATAGGTAGCATATATGACTACTTGTTTTATGGCCTGGCACCTTTGGGCCTGTTACTTTGCGCAGATTTGTGATTTTTTAATTCTCTCTACACATCAGGTTATTATTGATACTTCATTTCTCAATTTTTCCTTAACAATTAACATTTCATGCATTAGGAGGTCAGGCATCTGGGCAGAAATTTCTTGCATGCTGAAAAGTATGGTTCTTTCCTTTGTCAATCTTTTCGTGATGACTACATACTTTCAGACACCTTTTAACATATGCCTAACATTTATAAGTACTGCTAGTTGTGTTGGAATTGCAGCTATATGATCATTTTGGTAATAATGACTAATTTGGACAAAGGCAAATTGTGTGTTGCTGTTTGGTGTTTTTCAATGAGCTTTGATGTTTACCTACTGTCACATCTATTGTTCACCATTTCTTTTCTTTTTGGTTCGAAGCCTATGGTGGGCGATGGTATTTGCCAGTTATTGTTTTGCTTTTTTTGATATTCCTTATTTAAATGTTTACAGCCCTGAAGAAGTCGAGGCATCACATGCCTATAGACGAAATACATGTTGGCTGAACTGTCTTATACTGGCTGTGTAAATTCTACTTTGGTTGGAAATTTCCTTATTGGCTGTTTGAACTTTAAACTGATTTCATGTGAAAATTTACGGATAACACCTCCTTTGGCTTGAATTGACAAATTGGATTAAAGTGGACTTTACAATACCAACTTTTGGATTGAATATTTGACTTTTCTAAACTCTTGAGTGCTCGCATTATTTGTATAATGCACTTTACTACTGGTTAGCGAGGCTAAAGTGCACAGTATTCTAAAGCCAGCAAAAATATAGGGTCCAGCAAAAGGCAAAGAATTCAGGGTCAATATGCAAAAAATGCTGTTTTCCTAAACAATTTGACAGGTTGAAAAGGAAGAGAGATAGAAATCCTATGCCTTCTTAAAAAGTCAATTTAATCAGCGAGGGATTTGAACCAGGAGGCAAGCAGTTCTGGCATGTTTTACACCTAGCGACCCACAACTGAACTGCTGCTTGGTAAACTTCTTGAGGATATACGAAAAGAAAATGCCGGCAACATAGTTATTAAAACAACCAAACCGCATACACAACCCAGCCATGTGGAATAAATGCAGGATCAGGAGGAGCTCCCTGTCAGGCACTAATGAACTCTGTTTGAGCTGTAAACACCTTATCTGCACGTATTGATCTTTGATATAATCAATAAAGAAATGTACGGACTTGAATTAGATACCTTGACTAACAAATGATATGTTGAAAGTCGGGAATAATGTGGCTAAGAAATTGACCCCGTATTTGTACATTTGTATAATTATAGTACAGTTTTTTGAAGAATTTTACACACAGGGTATTTTAAGTATGGGGTTTTATACGTATATATTGTTTTAAAATGAAATATTTTTGTACTGCAATGGTTTTAACGAACTAAGCAAATAAATAAGCTTGAACTATGCCTTCTTAAAAGAGATTTGTAGCACCACACAACATAACGGATGGGACTAAATCATTATGACGTTTTGGTGGGCAAAGCAATTCAGACGATAGGCCCTACTTTACCAAGCTGGGTCTTTTTTACACTCTTCATGGGCAGCAGGTTGTTTACCACAGACTCCACTGTACTAAGCTGCTTCATTAATCTCTTCATGGGCAGCAGGTTGTTTACCGCAGGCCTCACTGTACTAACCTGCTTCTTAAATCTCTTCAAGTGCAGCAGGTTGTTTACCACAAGTCACACTGTACTAAGTTGCTTCTTAAAACACTTCATGGGCAGGAGGTTGTTTACCACTGGCCCCACTGTACTAAGCTGCTTCTTAAATCTCTTCTAGTGCTGCAGGTTGTTTACCACAGGCCTCACTGTACTAAGCTGCTTCTTAAATCACTTCAAGTGCAGCAGGTTGTTTACCACTGAGTAATTGCTAATCATGGTATCAAGATATATATGCAAGATCCATAGCATCTTGTATGCAATGCTCCATTTCACTCAAAAATACAGACCTATACTTTGTGAGATGCACACTGTACTGAGGTGTGTTCCTTCTCCCTTATGATTCGTAAGACTCCAGCTATTGTTAATATGGCAAAAGAATATAGAACAGCGATGTATTATTCCGAAAATCCTGGAAACACAATTCTGTTCATCCTGCAACAGTAACTTCGATGGTTGAATTAAACTGAACACCTTTGCGCTACATTTATAGCATAGCTTTCTACCTAACCATTATGCAGTACTTTATAAGTCATACAGTCCTCCAGAGTCTTCTACAGTTTTCCAAGTCGAAAAGAAATAAGTGGTAATGGGGGCACTCAATACTGATGGTACCTTCATTAGGTATGTTGATACGTCTACACCACGAAATAAAGTGTCACTCAAAAATGTGCTTGGCAAAGACCTATGTCATGGTGCTTCTTTACATTGTGGGCATCATCATTTAACCTGTGTGTAGGATAGCCATAGTAGTTTCTAATGTCTAGCTAGTTCCTTATTGAACTGCTCCCTGCAGAAGACCTGTTATCCGATATCCGACCCTTGACTACAGATTGACAAAAAGATCAGTGGTAGGATAAAAAACTTTCTGCAGGGCTGTATTCGGAGCTAAGTAAATCCTTCATAGCATAATTTAGCATGAATTGATCTTTCTGTCATCTGGATCACTGTCCCCTTAGACAACGATGTAAGGCATTTTGATGAAAGTGCTACCCTTTCTGAAGGCAACAAAATACTAGCCTGGAAGATGCAAAGAAGGTCACTGCTGTAGAAACATGAATGTGTCATCATTAGCTTGCAAGCTATTAATCTGCCGAAAGGGAGTACTGGATTATATTTCTCATCAGACCATGCCTTCACCAGGCAGGAAGGGGTGGGGAAGAATCAGTGGCATGTTATCCTGACATGCGATTGGCTTTGCCTTTAAGCCTGGTCTTTAACAGGCACCACATGTCACACAACGTGTCTCTTCTAAAGGCAAGCCTGACTTTGGCTGCTGCCATCCAGTTAGAATCATGACCTGGGCCAGCAGAACGCTTTGACATTGCCCTATCTGGAAGGGACGTTGGGCACGGTACTGCCCGATGATCACAAAGCGATGGACATGAGATGCTCATCATCCTAGATTGATATATCAGCTGCCTTATAAGGACTCGATCATGGGAGGCTGCTTTGTGATCAGAGGGAGCTCTTGCAAAGTGTGCCTAGAATGGTTTCCACCCTACTTGGGGTGTGGAGGAAGTTGGCTAGAAAGTATTCTCTCAGGCTCTCTACATAACAGTGTGCTCGGAAATCTACAAATGATATTACCTGACAGCTCCAGACCTAGGAAAGGCCCATCATTAACCGGCTGGGGTTAAATCGTAGGATACGCTAATGACTATCCCCACCATACCAGCATTCTAGAGGCCCCAATCTTATGGAGGATATCCTGGCTTCTCTATAAAGCACACCACCTCTTCCTCGGAGGTAAAAGGCGCTGCATGGCTTTCATTATGTCCTTGGCCTCGCAGTCTGACTTTGTCACTGTTTGCACGCTCTGCTGTCAGTCTCCCGCAGGAGTTCTCCAGCAGGTTTTATGACCTGCGATGATAGCACGACAATAATAATAGAAGCGGAGTCCCCGCCCCGCGCTGATGTCAGTGGGTGCCTCATGCCCTGACCTTCCCTCTGCCTCCCGGCCAACTCACAGCGGCCCTTCCTGTCTTACCCGCTCAGCCTGCTCCAGAAGTCGCAAAACAGGCCGATGATTCAGACAAGCAAAGTGCTCGGCAAGTTCAAGGTTTCTAGCCTCGCTTCTCTGCCTGTATACAGTATTCAGAACATATCGTCTACTGATATTTCTGATAGCGTTGAACTTATTTTCAGTTTTTCAAATCCATTTCTGCAGGTGATTTATAAACATTTTTAGAAATACGTGAGTCAACTAGCACATTTTCAAGCCTTTGATCTCATCGAAAGTCTACCTTTGTCGGAAACCTATCATGACCATAACCTTACCATTCAAAATGTTGAAATTTAGAATATTATCCACATCGGAAGATTATAGAAAGTACATGACAGAGCACAGAGTGGTGACATGGTGATTGTCGAGAACAGGAGGTACAAACATGGCGATAGAGCCCGCACTGAGCAGCATAACTATGGGGCAGCATAACATTGGCAGTTGCCTTCCTCTATCAAGGGGGAGTGTCTACAGTATCTGGCAGGCTGATGTAACCTTAAGGAAATGTTACCTTTGATATCTGTTTATCGGCTTCACATTGCGATTAAACGATAATGGACAACCTGATTTTGAATAAAGTTTCCAAAGGCCTGCATGTCATGGTCTACTGCAGACTTATCTTGCCTCTCCTTCATCTGCACTCAGTGTCCACGGTCTTCACTCGCGGTGGAGCCCACCTTCTGTTCTCTGCCAAGCCCACAAATGAAAAGTCAGCTGAGGCGACTCAGTTTTCTGTTGCTTCCCATGTAGATTTCTACTCTACATACATACAAATCTATAGTTGACAGGGAGACATTCCCTGTATGGGGTTGGAGGGGGCAATCTTGAGTTGGAATGGACTAGCAGTGTTAGGTTTCAAGGGCATTTGAGTATATGGAGGGCTCCAGAGGTATCTCAGGACATACTCGTGAACTAGGCATATAACACAACTTGGATTTGCCTCTTGTTGACAAAGTACACTGACCAGCTGGTGGCCTGAAAGGGAGGCTTGCGTAACAAAGCGATAATCCACTTGATACTAAGGGGTCTACTCGTTGTCCATGCAGCAAACCTGTGCATGATTCACAGTGTGATAAACCAAAAAAAGAGGGCTACTGATGAAGCCCATTTGGTAAAGCCTTCTAGATGAGAAACTGCAGAGCTGGCAAGGAGGCCAATGGTGATTCGTATCAGGGCATTCAAGACAACATATGACAATCAGCATCAGAGAAGGGTCCTTGATATGCCATAATCAATGAAACCACTGATTAAAAGTATAATTTGAGATAGGAGAAGAACAAATAGGTACCTATCTGTTAGACTTATCATCCCTGGGCTGGTCTTCCCATAAATGTTTTTCATGCTTATCTCCTCTTTTTGCTGTATCTTTTTGTTGTCCTTAGGACTCTGAGCAGTTTACCACTGCTGACCAGTGCTAAAGTGCATCTGCTTCTTCCCTAAACATGATAATATTTGTGTATACACAATTAGCATATTTAATTTATTTGTAAGTCCCTTGTAAAGTGGTATACCATATACCCAGAGCGTATAAATTAAATGCTACTAGTCTGCCTGCAGCACTGATTGTGCCACCCATACAAGTAGCCTTTCAAACCTGTCTCAGGTCTGCCTCTACAGGGGCTGTGTGTGCATTTTTACTGTCACTTCTACTTGGCATTTAAAACCCTTTGCCAAGTCTTAAACTCCCCCTTATTACACATGCGTCTCCCCTAAGGTGAGCCATAGGTAGCCCATAGTACAAGGTGATAAATAAGTAAAAAGTAGGACATGTATTCTTACGCTTTACTTGCCCTGGTAGTGACAAACACCCAAATCCGTTTTTGACTACTGTGAGGTCTGCTCCTTTCATAGGTTAACATTGGGAATTCCTTAATACACTTTTAAGCTGTAATTCCTGATTAGAAAAGAGTAGTTGGATCATGTTTTATATCTTTAGAATGGTAATTATAAATCCTCTTTACTAGTAAAGTTGGACTTAACATTACTATTTTAGAAATGGCATTTTCAAAAAGTGGGCACTTCTCTGCTCTTACTGCTCTGTGTGCCTGCAGCCTGTCTCCAAATCACGTCTAGGGTTGGTGACATCTTAAATTTATGCATTACTTCTAGACAGCCACAAGCACAAGAAGATTAGGTGTATCTAAGCACTCATTTGCATCCTATTGACCCTTTCTGGAGCAGGATGGGAGGTAGGAGCTGGCACTTGGAATTGAATAGGTAGTGTCCCGTCCCCACACAAATGGCTGATTACTCCCTACTGATAGTCTGGAGCCAGGGCTGGGAAGAAAGGACCTTTGTGCACTTCAAAGAGCCCTCTTTGAATTCACCCCCACTTCAAAGGCACTACTGGCTATAAGTACAGGGCATACTACACAAAAACACTGAATGGGGGTCCTAGGGAAATTTTAGAGACCTGCAAAGGATTACATCCCCAGTTAATCAATCACAAACAACAACAATCCTTGGGTCTAAGTTACCTAAACAAACAAACCTAGTGGTAAGGCACTGTCAAAATAACATTAGGGGAATGATCCCTTTAGGACGAAATCCCTCACCCACCTATGGTGGCATGCTTCATCATTTGGGATTCTCCTCCCAGAGGAAAAACCTAGTTCCTCTGGGGGCTAAAACCCCCTCACTCAGAGGGAGGAGCTCAGGGATGTTTTTCACCTGCTCTAGCTGGATAAACTAGATCCTCCAAATGAGATTACTAGTGTAAGTGAGAATACAGTGCAAAGAAAAAAGTTTAAAGTGAGTGAAGTGATGTTAAAACTGGCTAGAGAGAACCTAAATTTTATTAGTGAGTTCTCGCTGTCAGGATTAAAATACAGTGCACCTGCGATATGGATTTAAATCTCACGTGTAAATTGATGGATTGCGGTCAACATGTTTCAGCCATGAGGCCCATAGATCTGACCAGGCTTTCTTCAGGACCAATCAGATTCTGCTGCTATGTGAAATGTGTTGTAAAGATTTTTTTTTTTTCAAAACATATTATAAACACCCGGAACTAAAGGTACTTGCAGTTCCTGCTCGGTGAGAAGTAATGTTACCCGTAACGACTGGATATGTTGCAAACCTCAACCTGGCGACAGCTCAGAGGAGAGGCACCGCTCTCTCCGTCGGTACCTCGGTCCGGTGGAGACTATCGAGGGAGGTGGTGATTATTAGGCACCTCCCTCGATAGTCGCCAGGTAGAGGTTTGCAACATACCCAGTCGTTACGGGTAACGTTACTTCTCACCGAGCAGGAACCAAGGATTGTTGTTATAAGTACAGGGCCTCTGACCCCACCAAAGTAGTACACTACTAGAACTGTGCCAGGAAGAAGGACTACTGTGCTGCTACAAGGGTTGCTGCACTGGAAGAACTGCTTTTCTGTTCTACTGTGCTGCCTGTTGCTGCTGCCCTCTGCCCTGCTGAGGGAAATGACTAGACATATCTCACTTAAATCCAGAGTGACTCCAAGTGCTTGCTGGCTTGCCCCCTGTTCTGAAGTCTTAGGGCCATCAAAGACTTCTATCAACCCTACGACAGCACCTGGATTCTGTCATCTGTGAAACCTGCCTTGCCAAGTGGTGCCAACCCAGGCCTGGGCCCTTGGAAGTGACTTGTTCTGTGCTGATCCAGCAGGATCCACGCATCGACATCATTGCGCCGATCGGAACCAACGCATTTTCCTTCAACGCTGATGCAGCAACTGTCACATGACATCACTTCAACAAACTCCACAGCATGACAACGCATCACCTTCATCACATAGGTGTTCGTCGACGAAGCATTCATCGACTGTGCGGATCAGAACAGACGCATTGCCTCCATCCACAGGATTGACGACTACGCATCGCCTCCTCTTTTCCTTGCTTCGAATCATCGATGTCAACTCTTCCTGCATCCAAGGTACTTTTTCAGCATGGCCTGTGTAAGTCCTTAACCAGGCCAGCCCTCCATCACAGTGTCATGATTCCCAATGTACCCCAGTATAGGTCTGGGTAGTCACCTAACCTTTCACCTACATTCACCCTGCCATTGTACTACATAACGGGTTTAGTGCTGACCTTTTACCGAGTTAGGTGCTGTATAAACGTGATGTGGTTTTCTTCGAAAACTAGCCTCATTTATTATGCATGAGGATTCTCAGAATCACAGCAGGATTACCATCTTCTGCATAATAACTATGTATAAGGGTCATCCCTATGTTAATCATCGTCCGACATGACACAGCAAGGTAGAACCCCAGAGGGTACCTTTTGGGTATATAAGCACCATATCTTTGCTGGGCTAGGCAGAGGAGAAAGACTTCCATGCTAACACACTAACACAAGACGCTGAGTTCCCTGCACGCAGATACTCCAGCACGCAGTGGTCTGACATCCCTTGCGGGGTGTCCAACTCGAGATCAAGACAGGGTCCTTCATTTTGTCATTTCAGGTAATGGGGTTGGCTCTATCCTAGGGGGAGTCTTGGCTATACACCTACATACATGCTAGGTACACTTAGGTACATCTAGTAAGGGTTAGTATCGTAGGAGTTCGCATTATTACTGTCATGTATCTACATACCTGCATATATCCATTGTTTTAGCACTACGGTAGAATTCTACCATCTAATTACTCTGTCGGTGCTTGTAACCGTATATATCTGTTCCTGTCTTATGGTTGTTGCAGCACACGTATTTTACACTAGAATAACGCTCGTTCAATAAATGCTTATTGAAAACGACCCTATTGTTTATTCTGTGTATCTCTCTGAGACAAAGTGAGCACGAGTGACTGAGCGGAAAGTACTGTACTGTTTCCACGATCCCTGAGGGGTCAGGGTTGTCATGTTCGATAGTTGCCAGAAACTATTTTCTCCTTGGTAAAAGGTGTTCATGGTGGTACTATCTATCTGGTATGGGACGAACATATCCGGTAGGGGTGTCTGGAATCAATCTGGACACCAATCCCATAGTTTATGTTGTGTAAACATGCAGATCCTATATAGATTTAGAGGAACTACACAACATGTCAGAACCCACGGGGTGGATGCAGGAAGAACACTGCCTCCTAACGCGTCTCCCGCAGGAACTACAATTCCCGTGATGCTCGTCACGGCGACGTTGTGACGTCAGCCCGCACGCGAGTCAACGCATATGAAGAAGCCCGATGGCGGCAAGAAGCTGCCGCTTACTCGTCCGGAGAGAGTTGCTGGGCGCCAAGGCTGGTAAGGGTGCTCTGCACCGACCCTATGTTCCCGCGCTTGGTTAAGTGTCAGCGCTTGTCTCTCCGTTATTTGTGGTGGTTGCGAGGAGTTATCGGAAGGCGCTCTTGTTGCTCCGTCTGAACTCCAAAAACCTGTGAGCCCAAGAGAAGCGCCAATAGAACCCCTGTGATAATTTCCCTGGTGAACCCCTGAGAGGAGAACTCTGTTTTCCTGTGATTATCCCTTGTGTTACCTCTAAGTAGACATTAAGAACCGGTTCGTGGATACTGACACTTGAATTCTTTTCCCTGTTGGCGAGCGCTCAGCTGCTCATGCAGGGAAGATCCCAGCTCCGATTTAGTATTCCTGAAATCTCCAGTTTATCTTTCCCTGTTGGCGAGCCTTCGTTTTAGCTCTTGCAGGGAAAGATCTTTTTGTTTACGAATAAGCCGGATGGCCTGCCTATTGATTGTTTGGTGTTTGCTTGAGAGATAGGCATTGAATAGCTGAAAATACAGGAATAAGTCCAGACAGAGACAGCTGGATATAACATTGAAAACTTGAAAGTACTCCTTTGTTAAGAATACAACCCGACATTGCGGTATCACGTTTATTTGTTTATAACAAGCAAACCAAAGAGAGAACCTGGTTTGAGCAGTTCCTCTCCTGAAGTAAAGGAGAAGATGACTGCATGAAGTGCGGTGAATGTTTGCATAAAGTGAACCCCTGGTAAAATACTTGATGTTGGCTCTTTGTATATCTATTTTCCGACAGAGGGACAGCGAGTGAGCAGAACCTGGGCTCTTCCTTCCCCTGTTTTCGTCCACTGTAAGGTTTCTCGAGGTGGGTAGCCCAGAGCGTAGTTACTTCATGAAAGAGGGGTTATGTAGTCCCATTATTTATTTTACTATTTTCTCAACAAAACCACAACATTCTGACCAGGTGTGTGACACTACCAGACTTATCCGCAGAGTTAATTCTTTCTTTTACAGGTAGGAAGCAGGATGAGTTAGGCCTTCATAGAAAGGTGTCAGGGGGAGGAACGGTATAATTCGCACAAAGTATATATCTGTGTTGTTATTGTTGTTCCTGTTGTCATTTCAGATCTCCCTCCCTGCTGTCCCCTTCCTACCCTTCCCTCGCTTGACCACTCCATGGAGTCTATGTAATAATTATCAGACCGTGGTGGTGTCGAGAGGTGGACCATTACATCCGACGTGCGATCCTGAGGATTCCTGGCCACAACACAACAGCAGTCGTCCTGAACTTTGGATTCACCCCGGTCTAGTGCGACCAGATGTTTCCGGTTGGCGCTTTAGGACTTAAAGCACTTTATTTTGATTTAATCTTTTAAAATTCATAGCTATGGTTCAGCTTATTGCATGTCTGTCATTTTGGTCTTGATTTACTCATAAAATGATTGTCTATTTGTCTGACCCTGTGTGCAGTGTTTTTGTGGTGTTTTGATTGTTTTACTCTGTGTGTGTGTTGTGCTGAAATACTTTACATATTGCCTCTTTGGATAAGCCTGACTGCTCTGTGCCAAGCTACCAGAGGGGAGCACAGGTTATCTTTTAGTGTGTACCTAGCTTACCCCGACTAGAGTGGTGGTTCCTGCTTGGACAGGGACCATACCTCTGCCAACCAGAAACCCCATTTCTAACACTAACCATATGAATGTTGATAAAAATAAAAATGGAAATCACGGAGAAGTGAAGAAAATGTCTGACACACCTAGGGACAAGGTCTAATGTTTAGCAGCTGATAAGTGCATAAGGTGGCAGAGTCATTAGACGAAATGCAACAGTTATATCGGCCTGTGGCTCCAAAATGTAATGTCTGTGGTAAAGGAGGAACTGGATGTGCCAGTAAATTTCTGCTGTGATCCTGGATCACCTATAACAATCATGGTGAAGTTTGGATCTTTAATAAAGAGCAAACATGGGCGTGGCTAACCGCCGCCGGGAATGGCCACTCTGCACCGGAGCGCCACTCCCAAACTTTCCCATAAGTCGGTATCCCCCGGCCGGATCCTCGCCCCGAGGGACCCCCAGTGTGCCGTAGTGACCGCGAGGTGTGGGAGAAATCTGAGGTGGATCGGAGCATTGTAGCGGAGCGCGCTCCACGCACCGGCTCTTTCAGTGAAGACATCTCCGGCGGAAGTGAGGCCGGGCGGCGGGAGCGCGCTACGGGAGACTGCGGCTGGGGCCTGGTCTAGTGAAGGCCGCGACTGCACCTGGTGAGCGGCCGGTCATTGAGGCAGCGCCCGGCCACGCTGCGGGCGCCAGTGAAGAACCTTGGCCCCGAGTTCCAGGAGGTGGCAGTGGGCGGACGCGGATCCGGAGCCCCCGCCGTGTAACCGTGAGTCTGATACAGCGTGGAAGGCATCCTGTAGCCCTGGGGCCTGAGCCAATTTTGATCCCGCGTGTTGCTGAATTGCACAAAGTACAGCCCTGAGCTTCGTCGCGGCTGTGGGTGTTGGGGGGCCTTGGTCTTCCTTGGGTCTTCCTCGCCCTGGTGAGCTGCCCTGCGCATTACCTCAGTGCCGGAAGTGGGCACCACTGAGTGTCTCCCTCCCACCGGATTACCGGGTCCCGGAGGCGTTTTGCAGCATTAACCTGTTGGTGTTGTGGCGATGGCTGGAACCTGAATGGTGAGAGTTCGAGGCACCTGCACTTTGCTGGGAGAGGAGGTGTAAATCGCCGCTACTATTCTCAGAGCTGGTTGCGGACCTGGAGTGACCTGTGGCGTGGGCGGAAGGCCCGACTCCCCTGACTGGTGGCCTGGCAGCAGGGGACGCAGAGCTAGTAGCGGCTGGCTGAGGAACCCTGGTAACAGGACAGAGTGATGTTCTACCCTGCGTCCTGTGCTTGAGCAGGGCGGAGCTGGTCAGTGCGGCGTCCGTTGAGAGGTGGTGGTTACGGTGAGTCAGAGTAGACGTCTGTTGAACGGGGTGCCTCACGCCAAAAACAACAGGCCGAGTGGACGATTCCACAGCAGGCGATGGGGAGTAGCGGCCGCACCCCTACATCGTGCGGCGACCACCGGGACGAATACAGCATGGCCACCGGACGCAACAATCGGACATCGACGAAGACCAAGTTGGAGAAATTTGCATGGCAAAAACAACAAAGTGAGGCCCGGAGGGAGACAGTGGACCCGAGCGACGCCATGGAACCTATGAACAAGGACATACTCGAGGCAATCACAAAGATACTGACCTCCCTTGAGGTGCAGATCAATACTGTGGCAACGGAAGTGGCTTTGATCCGGGAAGATATGAAGAAAACGACGGAGCGCTTGGGCACAGTAGAGAGCACTGCCAGGGAACTTGTCACAGACACCACTCTTCTTAAGTGGCAGGTATCTGAGTTGCGCGCCTCCCACGAAGCAATGGCTCTGCAGCTGGATGACTACAAAGGAAGAGCGCGGCGTAACAACGTCCGCATCCTAGGTGTGCCAAAACGTGCAGAGGGGCAGGCCACTGACCTTTTTGTTGAGGAACTTGTTCTCAAACATCTGCAACCGAGAGGACTCTCCAAATGCTTTTCAATCTAAAGGGCTAACCGTGTGCCGGGAGGCCGTCCGAAACCGTGCGCGCCCCCGTGGCCGCTCCTGGTCCGGGTGTTTAACTTCTGTGACCGCTATGTTATTCTACAAACTACGAGATCGGCTCCCTCGCTTACTTTCGAAAACAGTAAGATCACTTTCTTTCCAGACTTTCCCTTGAAGGCGCAGAAACAATGCCGGAGTTTCCTGGAGGTAAAGAGGGCCCTCCGGGACCAATAGGTCAAATATGCAATGACGTTCCCTGCCAAACTACGGGTGGAAGCCAATGGTGAGCTATGGTTCTTCACTCGGCCGGGGGACGCCTGGGAGTGGTTAGAAGGCTGGCGCACATCTGGCATGAAACCGCAGAAAGGGTTCTCTGCGGCTGATGGAGATGACGACTGGCGCCAGCAGAGACCCTGTGTGTCCCTGTGACTCCGACTCACAGGGACACACAGGGGGATGCTGACTTTGGAGTCTGGTAAGACTGTGGCGATCGAACCTCGGACTCTGGAGATCCTCCTAAGTGATATTATGTGATGGCACGTGTTCTGTTCCCCAGGTGACTTTGTACAAACACCCGTGGTTTAGTTGGTTGAGCCCCAAAAGGGGTCCCGAGGTCTATGCAAGCATTGAGCCTGTGATTGTGACGAGGGCCCTGTGCCATATTGGGTCCCCTAATGTTTTTGTACTGTTTCTCACATTCCTTTGTCCCAGAGGTACTATTTCAATTGCTGGGGCTAAGGTCGTACCTAGCATTACACGAGGTCACCGCTAGATAACTGTAGGGTGGGCAATACAGGTCCACCTAATTGTGCTCTAATCTGGGGGGGAGGGGCTGGGAAGGATACTAGTTGAGGTACATTCATGTTGTTGGGAGTGGGGTAGCTCACGTTCCCTGAAGTTGTTTATGGGTGGGCGACAGACACTCTGCATGTTGGGGGAGGCTGGCGGTTCTAGTCCCGTTGTGCAGGGGGGCGGGGGGGAGATGTCGTGGGGATGGGCAAGTGTGGGTTTGATTTGTTGGGGGTCAGGGGTTATTGGTTTTTTGTAGCAGCGAGAAATTGCTATTGGAATGTTGGCATCTTCTTAGGCACCATAATTCTAATTGTGTACCAGGTGTTTCATGACATTGTAAGGCAACGTGGCAGAATTGGGGCCGCTCCCGTGGGTGACGCTGGGGAGGAAATATGTGACGGCCCATCCGATGTAATAATGGTACTGTTGAAATATTCTAATGACAACGGGTTGAGGACTTGGAGTGTCCACCTGGAACCTCAATGGGCTGGGGGACAAAATTAAGAGGGGCATTGTTCTGCAATACATACATCGGCAGGCACTTGATATAGTACTGCTACAAGAAACTCACCTGATAGGAAATTCGTGCATGGTCCTGAACAGGAAAGGATACCGCATGGTGGCACACTCAGGTTTTACTACGGGATCTAGAGGTGTTGGGGTTCTCCTGCGTAAAGGCTGCCCTTATGTGATACAGAACACCTGGACGGACACACAGGGTAGATACGCAGCACGTACAGGTATGTGGGAGGGAAGAGTTATTAATGTGGTTTCAGTATATGCCCCGCCAGGATTGCAGCGCCTAACACTGGAGGCTGTGGGGGGCGCTGATGTTGGACTTGCCCGTAGGATCGTTAGTGCTGGGGGGCGACTTTAACCTGACAATGGACGGCCTACTCGACCGTCTCCCGCCCAGACATGACTCGGCACACAGTTCATAACTCCGAGACTTAACTAATGCGCTGGAGATGGTGGATGTGTGGAGGTGGTCTCACCCCCACCACACACACTTCACGTTTCAATCAGGCGTACATGGTAGTCAGTCACGCATTGATTATTTGTTCACTCACGCCCAAGACATAAATGATTTCACTGACTCCACTTGCTTGGCGCGGGGCATATCAGATCACTCCCTTGTCTCAGCGATCTTCGGTGCACAGCGCACGAGACGCCCCGGCCCAATCATGATTCAACCATGGGCGTTGAAGATACCCCATATTACAGAAACCCTTCGGCAGGACACAGACTATTACTTTGAAGAAAATGTGGGAACAGTCAAGTCGGCAGCGACACCGTGGAGCGCATACGGGGCAGTGATTAAGGGTAGGGTGCTGTCTCTGATGGTAGGTCACAGAACCGAGCGTAACCGGAGGGTGGTTGAACTGGAAAGGGATATCCTCCAATTGGAGGAGGCCGTCTCTCAGGCCCCCGACCCTGACACTCAGCACCGTATCAAAATTAAATGGCAAGATTATAGGCAGCTGCTTCTGGAGGACGCCACTATGTGGTCCCTGGCTACTCGTCACCGGATATATGAGCAGGGGGAGTGCACGGGCAAGCTGCTCGCATGGCTGTAGCGCAAGGAACAAGCAGAGAGATGGGTACGAGCAGTGAAGGACCCGGACAAGGAATTAATCACTGACCCACAAAGCATAGCGGATACCTTTGCGTCTCACTTTGAGAAAGTATATGGGATCCCGCAGGCTTCACAAGCCTCGTGGGCACCAGATCTCCTAGCTACTATAGAGGTAGTATGCATTCCCCTGCAGGATAGAGAAACGTTGGACGCAGACTTCTCTGTAACTGAGGTCCAAAAGGCGATACAGGATGTTCAGGCCCTAACGGACTTCCTATTTAATTTCTTAAGCCAACGGCAATGAAATTAGCGCCCCATCTGCTTAAACTATATAATGAAAGCTATGAATCTGGGCTACTGCCGGCTGACATTCGCACAGCCACCATTGTGGTCATTCACAAACCAGGTAAGTCAGGGGAAGTTTGCACATCGTACTGACCCATTTCATTGCTTACGGTGGAAGCCAAAATTCTGGCCAAAATGCTGGCCAACCGACTGCTCTCATTTCTCGATGACTTAATTCATCCAGACCAGTTGGGTTTCATGCCGCGTCGCAACATGGCACGGAATCTGCGGCGGTTACACAGCGTGTTGGGGCGAATAGACACCATAGAGGAGGAGGTGATTTTACTGTCCCTAGACGCCAAGATGGCCTTTGACACTATAGAATGGGAGTATCTGTTTGTCATTTTGGCTCGAATGGGGTGTGGACCCAAACTGACCGGATGGATTAGACTATTGTATACGCAGCCCACGGCTCATGTCTCGGTGAATAATCATCGCTCCGCCTCTTTTCCCCTCTGTCGTGGCACGAGGCAGGGTTGCTCACTTTTGCCGCTCCTCTTTGCCATGGTACTGGAACCACTGGCTGTTTGGATCAGGGGAGATCCGGTCGTAAGGGGCATTAAATGGACAAGAGAACACGAGGACCGAATATTGCTCTATGCGGACGATATTTTGCTATATCTGGCGTCTCCAGCGCGTTCGCTACGAAAGGTCTTACATATCTTTCATATATTTGGACGGCACTCGGGGTATCAGATAAACTGGTCCAAATCCCAGATATATGCACTCTGGGGAGAGCCCCCTAAAAGTCCCCGAGGCTACGATATTCCTGTAGCGAACCAGGGTTTCCGATACTTGGGTATTTTTATCACGCCCAACGCCACACTCTTTTTCAACCAAAATCTCTTGGGTCCCTTACAGCGGTTCAAATAGGATGTTATACATTGGCGAACACTGCCCCTTACGCTTTTGGGACGCGCATCTCTGTTTAAAATGCTCGCCTGCAAAACGCTCTTAATCCGGTTCCCGATTCCTACTTTGTGCAAATTGAGGGAGTGGTGCGGGAATTGCTGTGGGAGAGCTGACCTTCCCGGATTGCTATAAACAAACTCACCATGGGATGGTATGACGGGGGAATAGGGTTGCCTGACATGCGACTATATTATCAAGCATCGCAACTGACTGCCGTTAACCGATGGGTGTTCGGACGGCATGACGATCCCAGCTTTCGCACGGACCATTGGCTGTTGGGTAAGGGAGGGTACAATAGGGCACTATATGCAAATTATCGGAAGCTGCATCTGACTGGCCCCACTGCACGTACGGTGGCAGTGTGGCATGGAGTCCAACGTAGGCTGGGGTGGCAGAGGCGACTGACGAAGGCTACCCCCTTGTGGGAACCCGACATATTGGGCCGCCTCAGTACCTGTCCCGGGTTTGACAAATGGGACATGATTGGGATATCAACAATGGGGGACATGTGGGTGAAAGGGAAGAAGGCAACGTTTGCGGACCTTCAAGCTAAGTACCAACTTGCATCCACGGAGACTTTCCGGTATCTCCAGATTAGCCATGCTATTGATTCGGCCCTCCCTAAGGGTACCCCCCTTCCGGATTCCTCGCCGTTAAGAGGACAGACTGTTGCTTGACCCAATAGACAGTAAGGCCATTACCCTCATGTACAAGAAATTAGTAAACAATCGTAGTGATCCTATGCTGAAACTAAGGCCGAGCTGGGAGACTGATCTGGGGGAGATCGCCGCCGAGGACTGGACAGAGGCACTGGCTTCGCCCCGGGAAGTGGCGATTCCTATGCGACTACGACTGGTCCAGCTCAAGATTCTACACAGGGTATACTTTGACGCCAAATTGTTATTTAGGCTGGGCAAGAGACTCGATCTGCTCTGCTTCCGGCGGTGTAATCAGACTGGCACATTCACACACATTGTCTGGGATTGTCCCCACATACAACAATATTGGAAGGATGTCACCCGACAATTGGCCAGGGCATGCGATAAACCCATTCAACCGTCTCCCAAACTCTGCCTCCTCAATATTTGGGAGGCAACTGACCTCTCACAGGCAGAGCAATCGTGGGTCACGATGGGTTGGATTATTGCTAAACGAAATATTGCACAGAAGTGGGGAGTTGACACGACACCACACGTTCGAGAATGGGCAAAAGACATGGACCATGCCATGGTCGCAGAAAAAACGGTATATAAAGGGAGGGGATGCCCCCGAAAATGGGACCATAAGTGGGGGAAGTAAAACAAATATAGGAGCGAGATCTGTGTTTCCCCTACGGTGGAGCTGAGGAAAGAGAGACAAACACTGTTGGAGAGAAGGGTGAGACGAGGGTAGACCCCACAATGGGTAGCTGAAGATAATCTGCTACAAAACACGGGCTAGTCACTGGTTTTTGCATAGTTTCAACCCCGATGCATTGCAGTAACTAAGTAGGTGGGCATTGCCTCTGAAGCTGGTGGTTTTATGTATTTCTGATTCTGAAAATGTTGTGCAACATTGCTGAGATCTTGTGTAGCCTTGCCAAAGAGATGTGTATAATGTCTTATACTGCTGCTATTTGTGACCAATAAAATAGTTTAGAAAAAAATTAAATAAATAAAGAGCACAAAGGTGAGACTCATCAAACCTACGCTGATCAGATAGAGAACAAACATATGTAATTTAATGAAGTTATCCCTGCCACATTACTCTACAGATACTGTTCTGTAAAGCTTAATTTCATTGTGGCATCTTAAGTGATCGTGGCTGCATGATTATTAGGCACCAGGTTAAAGAGTTTTAATTGAAAAATAAGATAGAACTTAAGACAGTACATGTATTCTGGAATGTTTCAGAAGCATTGGGCACAATGGGAGTCCTCACTATAATCATACATCACAGTATATAGCAATAAGGAGATAATTTCATTAGAAAGGCTGAAACAAGCTTTACTTCAGTAATGTTATCACCTCATTGCAAATGACCTAAGCTCCAATATTAAGTGTCAGAGCCCTCTCAACTCTACTACCCCCAGAGGCAAACATACTTCAGATTTCTAAAGCACCAGTGTGAACCAGAAGAAACAGCTTAAACCTGCAAACTTGAAAGTGGTGGGGTCTCATGTGAATCTATGAAAGATACCAATGGTGGAGAAATGTTGTCATGGGTAAGTAACTTGTTTCATCTCTAGCTCTTCTACTTTTATAGATTTTCATGCCTGAATCTGAAATGCAAGCAGCACTAATCAAGTAAGCATATAAAGTCCACAGTGAAATCCAACAAACATCACAGGAGGTAGGAAAAGTGTCACCCTATTGAAAGAGGTGTCCTCACCAACTGCTGATTAACTCAACACTTCCAAATTAAGACATTAATGTTTCATAAAAGTTGCTGCTCTGGAAATATTTGACAGATGAATTCCAGCTCTCAATCTTGATGTACCTTAGTATGCAGGAGATGACCAGCTTTAGAATGACACAGTGCGAAAGCTGTTGCTATTCATCTTGAAATGTCCAGTTTTCATATAGAACCTTTTGTGGGTGACCAAAAGAAAAATAGCTGGTCAGTCTTTTGGAAAGTCTTGGATGGGTTAATGTAAAATTTTAGAAATCTGTGGGCATCCTGGTGTTGAGAGTTCTTTCCGCAGCAGTGGCAGAGCTGCAGACGACACTCTGCAAATTTCTGGTTCCTTTCATATGATATGTGTCAGAACTTTAGGGATTAATTTAGGATTAGTTCTCAGCACTAACTGGTTATTTATATTGAAAGTTTGTATATAGCCGAACCTCTGGGCTGATGTCAGAGTTAATAACAACGATGTTTTACTATGCAACCTATTTGATGTCTGTCTTTTGTGGGAGCTCAAAGAGGGCCTTCCAGAGTTGACTGAGGACTGCATTAAGCTCCTTCTTCACAGCTGGTAGCCCTGCAGTTGGGTTAGTGCTGAAAAAGTCTTTTGAGGAATGAGAGAAACTGCGAAATCCCAGAATAGCTGTCAGATGAATTCTGATTGAGGCATGTTTAAATTTTCACTGGACAAGTTTTGGAACACACAGTACAACGCAAAGTAACAACGAAAGAGGAAGGGCAATAACACGACTGATCCCCTCGAGGGAAATTGTGTAAACCAACGAAGTCAGTGTAAATCTCAAAGAATGCACTTACCATCCGTAGAAGCACCAGTCTCCAAGGTCAGAGCCTACCCAATCAGTTACAGGGAGGAAAACAGACCTGCGGAGGTAATACAAATTTTGTATGAAAAGCCCTCACTCACCAACCTGGTTGGTGACATGCTTCATCATCGGGCCCCACTGGGCATGGCCGAGTGCCATCCCAGTGTGCTACAACGCCAGGTTACTGCGGAGCGGGATTGTGTGTGGTGATAGTGAATTTAAAATTCCCAATTGAGTCAAAAAAGTATTTTATTTGTTTTGCTAATTGGAAAATTAAAACATAATAAAAAGGAGTGATGGTCAAAAAAATAATAACAGACCGGATTCACTCCGTGGCGGTCAACATGTTTCTGCCTTTATGTGTAGTTTACAGGCTTTCTTCAGGACCAGAGTGGAAGTGTGGGTGCCCCGGTGGTGTGAACGCACTAAGGTTCACCCTCCCGTGGGCTGCTGTGTGAAAAATAATATAAAACACAGGGAAAAATCCGCCAAAAACTATAATGGTGGAGAGAAACGAGTTTATTCTAAAATGAAAAGGAGACATACAAACACAAGACAAAACACAATAGAATCGTAAATGTGGGTAGTCAAAACATTATCAAGTGCCATATTGTAGGCTCAAACAAAGTGCGTGGATGGGGACAGTGCCAGTAGTCCGTACCTTCGGTGCATCAACAATGTGCTAGTAGTGCACCTAGAATTAGCCCGGTACTGGTGTCAGGGAAGTAAAGGACTTCACCTGAATAGCGTGACTAGCAATGTATCACGGAATAAACGTGGAGTCCTAATGCTACGTGTGAGACTATAAACCTAGCAAGGTCCATTGGAACAATGAACGCGGCCTGTGAAGCATTCCTGGTAGGTAGAAATGCCAAGGGGAATAGAGAGGTTCTTACTGTGAGGCTAGACTGTTCGTCGCCTCAGGGATCCCGGGGGAGAGGTGCGAGCAAATATGGCACACCCTGGAGGAGAAAAAGAAGAAAGAGCGGCCACGAACGGCTGAATAGTAGAAAAACAAGCCGAACAGTACTGTGAGCCTTACCAGAAGGAAATAAGAGCCAGAAGGTACACCTACGCCCTCGCTGCTCGGCACCCGTTAGGAACCTACACCGCCTCAAGCCACCGGGTCCGGGGAGAGAAGAGACCTGGTGCGAGGCTCCTAAAAACAAGAGTGCGAGAAGAAAGCCCGTCGGTGATTGGGCAGCACCTCGCATGCTGAGGTCCAATTGGCTGAGCCCCGGCCAATAGGCCGCCAAGAGGCAAGGGGCTCGACAATAAATTACAGGGAAAGAACCTCCCAAGCTGTGTGCTGATAGGTTTAAAGCACAACCAATAGAATGCCAGGAATACAGGGAGGCTCGTCCGTAATTAGAAAAAACAGGGCTTGATTGAGAAAACTTTATGCAGTGCAAAACAGGGACGCATGAGCACGCTTGACACCACGGAAACGTGTGTAAGATAAAAACAATCATTGCAGATAAGAGGGGGTTTGTTACAACGCACGTCCACAAGATCGAACAGAGGAGCATGCCAGTGATAAGCACGCTTGACACAACGGAAACGTGTGTCAGATTAAAACAATAGTTGCAGATAAAGGGGTTAATTTCAACGCACGTCCACCGAATCAGACAGAGGAGCATGCCAGTGATATGTCGGGAAGCTAACAATGTTGAGGGGACACTGTGTATAATGTGCCCCAGTGTAGTAGGAGAATGTTGTTAGCGTAATGGACCAGTGGTCAGAACAGGACTCGGTGAAGTCCCACAAGGTGACCCAGTTTAGTAGATAACGGTCAATGAAAATCACTGGAACAGTGAAAGTAGCTGCCAACATACGTGCATACTTAGAGTATGTTGACCCAGGGTATATTGTCGTTAAGACCCACAAGGTTAGTACCCAGACGGTACACCCATCTTTGTTCCTTCTCGAAAAGGACTTTTTGAGTGTTTCTACATGCAGTGACCTCCTCAATAACTGTCCAGTGCAGGTCATTGGTGGTGTGGTTAGCAGAGAGGAAATGTTCACTGAGTTTGGTAGTGATTTTTTTGCACCTAATGTTGCTCCGATGTTCACATATGCGGAGTTTCACTTTCCTGGTGGTCATCCCTACGTAGCGCAGGCCACAGGGACAGGTGATAAGGTAGACCACATTAGGTGTGTTGCAGTTGGTGTGGCTGTTTTGGGTCCAAATCTTGCCTGGTTCAAGTTGAAGACTGGTAGTGTGAGAAGTCAGATGGCATATACTGCAATCCGAGCAAGGGAAATGGCCCGTTACCTTGGGAAGACCCCATGCTTCTGTGATGGATCTCTGAGAAGTGTTAGGTCTGGTAATGGGACGCGTCTGTACTAGGCTATTACGCAGGCTTTGAGCCCGTTTGAAGGAGAATAGGGGTTTTTCCCATCTCCGTTTGTTGCTGTTGATGATGCGCCAATGTTTCATGACAACTTTTTTCATGGCATTGGACATGGAACTGTAAGTTGTGACGCATGTCAGTGGTATAGATGTGGCGTCTTTTACAGAATCCTCCAGAAGGGCTTCTCTGGGTTGGTTTCTGGCCCGTCTGTAGCTTTTAGTGAGGAGGGGCAGAGGGTACCCTCTGGCAGTCATTTTAGAAGTCAGATCACTAGATTGTGCCTTAAAGTCTACCAAAGCAGTACAATTCCGTCGTAAGCGGAGGAATTGCCCGTAAGGCAGATTCTCCCGCAGTGCACGAGGGTGGAAGCTTGTAAATTCTAGAAGATTATTTCTAGAAGTAGGCTTGTAATGTGTCTTGGTATGTAAAGAACCATGTTTGTTAGTGATCAAGACATCTAGGAATACGACTTCATGAGAGTCATAAGTATGGGTGAATCTCAGATTCGGATCCAAGGTGTTGATCCACTGGAAGAATGTTTCAAGGGTGTTGGTATCCCCGTGCCATATGAGGAGCACGTCATCAATATAACGTCTCCATAGGCCTATGGAGAGAAGATGAGGATTGGTGTCAGGGAGAATGTACTTCTGTTCAAAATCGTACACGTATAGACCTGCTACACTAGGAGCAAAGGTACTCCCCATGGAAGTACCCGTGGATTGCAGATAAAGTTGTCCCTGGTACTCGAAAAAGTTCTTTTTCAGTGCCAGAGTTGCACATTGGATAATGAAGTCCTTCGAGGTCCTATACTCCCAGGGATGGGAATTGAGGGATTCACCCAGGACCCGGATGGTCTCGTCCTGGGGGATACTGGTGTACAAGCTCTCAATATCCAACGTTACCAGGATAGTGTTCTCAGAGCATTGAGTGCCATTCAGTAGTTTGAGCAGGTCTTTGGTATCTTTAAGATATGTCGATGATTGTTGGACCAGGGGTTTGAGAAAATGGTCACAGAACCGCGATAATGGTTCCAGGAGGGAGCCAATCCCCGACACAATGGGACGCCCAGGGGGAGGGAGTCTCCCCTTGTGAATTTTGGGGAGTGTATAGAAATATGGTATGGTCCCTTGGCTCTCAGTAAGGAAACGTGCTTCCGGTCTGGTGATGGTGCCTTCAGTTAGTGCTTCCTCGACTATCCTCTCGATCTGGATTTTAAGATCATTAGAGGGGTCATTGGGAAGAAGTGTATAGTTCTTGCGGTCACTAAGGAGTCTTCGGCACTCAAGGTCGTAATCCACAGTATTCAATAGGACCACGGCTCCACCCTTGTCTGCCGGTTTGATTGTGAGGGTCAGGTCCTGTCGTAACGAATTGATGGCTCTGAATTCATCAGCTTTGAGGTTTTTGAAAACGGATGGGGGATCCAGATTCTCAATTTCCGAAAAAACAGCTCGTTCAAAAGTCACAATCTCAACTGGTATAGTGTGTGGGGGGGGTGTGAACGTAGACTTGGGTCGTAGAGGTGTGTCACCTACATCAGAGTCTGCTACCTCTGAAGAGTGTTCCTCAAAGAAGGCTTTCAGTTTCAGTTTTCTGAAGAAAGCCGAGAGTTCACAGTGGAGACGGAATTTGTCAGGGCGAGCTGACGGAACAAATCCCAGTCCCTTTTCCAGTATAGTTGTTTCTTGGGTAGTAAGCCTCTTGTCAGATAGGTTGACAATTAGGCTGTCGAGGTGCTCGGGCCTGCGATTGCTTGGTCCTGCAATTGTTTGCTCCGGGTGTGGTTGCCCACCGGGTCGTCTTGTATCCAATGGACCCTTTGATTGGGCCCTCTCCGCCGACCTTTGCCCCTCTGGCCTCTCTCTAAAAAAGGAGGCGGTGTAAAGTGGTTTTGTGGATACAAGGGGGCCGTGTACGCAGGATTCCAACCCATTTGTGGATTGAATGGGTAATGGAACTGCATAGGATGTGACCCCATGAAACCTTGTTGGGGAGGGAAGTTCAGCCAAGGAGATTGATTGAGAGGGGGGCGTGTTCTACCCCTTTGTTTACCCCTTCTTGCCTGCCTGAAGCTGTTATTGCTTGAGCCGCTACTGTTTGATGACTCATCCTCAGAGCCATAGGTGTAGGTCTCAGTTTTACGCATTGCCACATAGGATGGATCAGCGTAAGGGTAGATCTTATTAAATTCAAACTTTTTAAGGTCTTTTTGGAATTGGTTCACCTTACTTTGGGTTAGATTCTCCTTGTATTCATTGATGTCTTTGTTAAGCTCATCTAACCGTTTTTTAAAACCCGTTAAGGTGGCCTTAAATTGTGTCTCAGTTTGGGTGATCTCAATCATTATAGCCTCTGATAAACGTACAGCTGTTTTTATGATCAAGACGAGCCAATCTCGGGTGCAGTGCCATGCAATCATGGCCCATTCCTTTCTGAAGGTGGCATCCTCAAGAAAGATGCGGGGCGCATTAGTCACTAATAGGCCCCTGGGGGCTGTATTGGTCCTCAAGTATTCCGTCAGGATTGTGCCGTGTAGTATGGTACGTATACGGTTTTTCTTTAATTCTGAGAGTTGTTCCCATTCACTGGCATATGTCACCGTCTGTGAGATAGTGGGATCTGCAAATAGAGAAGGACGTGCTAAAATAGCATCGACCTCAGAGTCAGAGAAGGTGAGACCGAGAGTGGCCATATTGTCAGAATCCGGGAAATGATCAAATAAAGATCAAGAGAGAAAGAGAGAGAGCCTCCTTAGTATGAGGGAGGACCAATGGGCTCTTACAGCTGTGCGCTGCCAAAATGCAAAGTAACAACGAAAGAGGAAGGGCAATAACACGACTGATCCCCTCGAGGGAAATTGTGTAAACCAACGAAGTCAGTGTAAATCTCAAAGAATGCACTTACCATCCGTAGAAGCACCAGTCTCCAAGGTCAGAGCCTACCCAATCAGTTACAGGGAGGAAAACAGACCTGCGGAGGTAATACAAATTTTGTATGAAAAGCCCTCACTCACCAACCTGGTTGGTGACATGCTTCATCATCGGGCCCCACTGGGCATGGCCGAGTGCCATCCCAGTGTGCTACAACGCCAGGTTACTGCGGAGCGGGATTGTGTGTGGTGATAGTGAATTTAAAATTCCCAATTGAGTCAAAAAAGTATTTTATTTGTTTTGCTAATTGGAAAATTAAAACATAATAAAAAGGAGTGATGGTCAAAAAAATAATAACAGACCGGATTCACTCCGTGGCGGTCAACATGTTTCTGCCTTTATGTGTAGTTTACAGGCTTTCTTCAGGACCAGAGTGGAAGTGTGGGTGCCCCGGTGGTGTGAACGCACTAAGGTTCACCCTCCCGTGGGCTGCTGTGTGAAAAATAATATAAAACACAGGGAAAAATCCGCCAAAAACTATAATGGTGGAGAGAAACGAGTTTATTCTAAAATGAAAAGGAGACATACAAACACAAGACAAAACACAATAGAATCGTAAATGTGGGTAGTCAAAACATTATCAAGTGCCATATTGTAGGCTCAAACAAAGTGCGTGGATGGGGACAGTGCCAGTAGTCCGTACCTTCGGTGCATCAACAATGTGCTAGTAGTGCACCTAGAATTAGCCCGGTACTGGTGTCAGGGAAGTAAAGGACTTCACCTGAATAGCGTGACTAGCAATGTATCACGGAATAAACGTGGAGTCCTAATGCTACGTGTGAGACTATAAACCTAGCAAGGTCCATTGGAACAATGAACGCGGCCTGTGAAGCATTCCTGGTAGGTAGAAATGCCAAGGGGAATAGAGAGGTTCTTACTGTGAGGCTAGACTGTTCGTCGCCTCAGGGATCCCGGGGGAGAGGTGCGAGCAAATATGGCACACCCTGGAGGAGAAAAAGAAGAAAGAGCGGCCACGAACGGCTGAATAGTAGAAAAACAAGCCGAACAGTACTGTGAGCCTTACCAGAAGGAAATAAGAGCCAGAAGGTACACCTACGCCCTCGCTGCTCGGCACCCGTTAGGAACCTACACCGCCTCAAGCCACCGGGTCCGGGGAGAGAAGAGACCTGGTGCGAGGCTCCTAAAAACAAGAGTGCGAGAAGAAAGCCCGTCGGTGATTGGGCAGCACCTCGCATGCTGAGGTCCAATTGGCTGAGCCCCGGCCAATAGGCCGCCAAGAGGCAAGGGGCTCGACAATAAATTACAGGGAAAGAACCTCCCAAGCTGTGTGCTGATAGGTTTAAAGCACAACCAATAGAATGCCAGGAATACAGGGAGGCTCGTCCGTAATTAGAAAAAACAGGGCTTGATTGAGAAAACTTTATGCAGTGCAAAACAGGGACGCATGAGCACGCTTGACACCACGGAAACGTGTGTAAGATAAAAACAATCATTGCAGATAAGAGGGGGTTTGTTACAACGCACGTCCACAAGATCGAACAGAGGAGCATGCCAGTGATAAGCACGCTTGACACAACGGAAACGTGTGTCAGATTAAAACAATAGTTGCAGATAAAGGGGTTAATTTCAACGCACGTCCACCGAATCAGACAGAGGAGCATGCCAGTGATATGTCGGGAAGCTAACAATGTTGAGGGGACACTGTGTATAATGTGCCCCAGTGTAGTAGGAGAATGTTGTTAGCGTAATGGACCAGTGGTCAGAACAGGACTCGGTGAAGTCCCACAAGGTGACCCAGTTTAGTAGATAACGGTCAATGAAAATCACTGGAACAGTGAAAGTAGCTGCCAACATACGTGCATACTTAGAGTATGTTGACCCAGGGTATATTGTCGTTAAGACCCACAAGGTTAGTACCCAGACGGTACACCCATCTTTGTTCCTTCTCGAAAAGGACTTTTTGAGTGTTTCTACATGCAGTGACCTCCTCAATAACTGTCCAGTGCAGGTCATTGGTGGTGTGGTTAGCAGAGAGGAAATGTTCACTGAGTTTGGTAGTGATTTTTTTGCACCTAATGTTGCTCCGATGTTCACATATGCGGAGTTTCACTTTCCTGGTGGTCATCCCTACGTAGCGCAGGCCACAGGGACAGGTGATAAGGTAGACCACATTAGGTGTGTTGCAGTTGGTGTGGCTGTTTTGGGTCCAAATCTTGCCTGGTTCAAGTTGAAGACTGGTAGTGTGAGAAGTCAGATGGCATATACTGCAATCCGAGCAAGGGAAATGGCCCGTTACCTTGGGAAGACCCCATGCTTCTGTGATGGATCTCTGAGAAGTGTTAGGTCTGGTAATGGGACGCGTCTGTACTAGGCTATTACGCAGGCTTTGAGCCCGTTTGAAGGAGAATAGGGGTTTTTCCCATCTCCGTTTGTTGCTGTTGATGATGCGCCAATGTTTCATGACAACTTTTTTCATGGCATTGGACATGGAACTGTAAGTTGTGACGCATGTCAGTGGTATAGATGTGGCGTCTTTTACAGAATCCTCCAGAAGGGCTTCTCTGGGTTGGTTTCTGGCCCGTCTGTAGCTTTTAGTGAGGAGGGGCAGAGGGTACCCTCTGGCAGTCATTTTAGAAGTCAGATCACTAGATTGTGCCTTAAAGTCTACCAAAGCAGTACAATTCCGTCGTAAGCGGAGGAATTGCCCGTAAGGCAGATTCTCCCGCAGTGCACGAGGGTGGAAGCTTGTAAATTCTAGAAGATTATTTCTAGAAGTAGGCTTGTAATGTGTCTTGGTATGTAAAGAACCATGTTTGTTAGTGATCAAGACATCTAGGAATACGACTTCATGAGAGTCATAAGTATGGGTGAATCTCAGATTCGGATCCAAGGTGTTGATCCACTGGAAGAATGTTTCAAGGGTGTTGGTATCCCCGTGCCATATGAGGAGCACGTCATCAATATAACGTCTCCATAGGCCTATGGAGAGAAGATGAGGATTGGTGTCAGGGAGAATGTACTTCTGTTCAAAATCGTACACGTATAGACCTGCTACACTAGGAGCAAAGGTACTCCCCATGGAAGTACCCGTGGATTGCAGATAAAGTTGTCCCTGGTACTCGAAAAAGTTCTTTTTCAGTGCCAGAGTTGCACATTGGATAATGAAGTCCTTCGAGGTCCTATACTCCCAGGGATGGGAATTGAGGGATTCACCCAGGACCCGGATGGTCTCGTCCTGGGGGATACTGGTGTACAAGCTCTCAATATCCAACGTTACCAGGATAGTGTTCTCAGAGCATTGAGTGCCATTCAGTAGTTTGAGCAGGTCTTTGGTATCTTTAAGATATGTCGATGATTGTTGGACCAGGGGTTTGAGAAAATGGTCACAGAACCGCGATAATGGTTCCAGGAGGGAGCCAATCCCCGACACAATGGGACGCCCAGGGGGAGGGAGTCTCCCCTTGTGAATTTTGGGGAGTGTATAGAAATATGGTATGGTCCCTTGGCTCTCAGTAAGGAAACGTGCTTCCGGTCTGGTGATGGTGCCTTCAGTTAGTGCTTCCTCGACTATCCTCTCGATCTGGATTTTAAGATCATTAGAGGGGTCATTGGGAAGAAGTGTATAGTTCTTGCGGTCACTAAGGAGTCTTCGGCACTCAAGGTCGAGTCCTGTTCTGACCACTGGTCCATTACGCTAACAACATTCTCCTACTACACTGGGGCACATTATACACAGTGTCCCCTCAACATTGTTAGCTTCCCGACATATCACTGGCATGCTCCTCTGTCTGATTCGGTGGACGTGCGTTGAAATTAACCCCTTTATCTGCAACTATTGTTTTAATCTGACACACGTTTCCGTTGTGTCAAGCGTGCTTATCACTGGCATGCTCCTCTGTTCGATCTTGTGGACGTGCGTTGTAACAAACCCCCTCTTATCTGCAATGATTGTTTTTATCTTACACACGTTTCCGTGGTGTCAAGCGTGCTCATGCGTCCCTGTTTTGCACTGCATAAAGTTTTCTCAATCAAGCCCTGTTTTTTCTAATTACGGACGAGCCTCCCTGTATTCCTGGCATTCTATTGGTTGTGCTTTAAACCTATCAGCACACAGCTTGGGAGGTTCTTTCCCTGTAATTTATTGTCGAGCCCCTTGCCTCTTGGCGGCCTATTGGCCGGGGCTCAGCCAATTGGACCTCAGCATGCGAGGTGCTGCCCAATCACCGACGGGCTTTCTTCTCGCACTCTTGTTTTTAGGAGCCTCGCACCAGGTCTCTTCTCTCCCCGGACCCGGTGGCTTGAGGCGGTGTAGGTTCCTAACGGGTGCCGAGCAGCGAGGGCGTAGGTGTACCTTCTGGCTCTTATTTCCTTCTGGTAAGGCTCACAGTACTGTTCGGCTTGTTTTTCTACTATTCAGCCGTTCGTGGCCGCTCTTTCTTCTTTTTCTCCTCCAGGGTGTGCCATATTTGCTCGCACCTCTCCCCCGGGATCCCTGAGGCGACGAACAGTCTAGCCTCACAGTAAGAACCTCTCTATTCCCCTTGGCATTTCTACCTACCAGGAATGCTTCACAGGCCGCGTTCATTGTTCCAATGGACCTTGCTAGGTTTATAGTCTCACACGTAGCATTAGGACTCCACGTTTATTCCGTGATACATTGCTAGTCACGCTATTCAGGTGAAGTCCTTTACTTCCCTGACACCAGTACCGGGCTAATTCTAGGTGCACTACTAGCACATTGTTGATGCACCGAAGGTACGGACTACTGGCACTGTCCCCATCCACGCACTTTGTTTGAGCCTACAATATGGCACTTGATAATGTTTTGACTACCCACATTTACGATTCTATTGTGTTTTGTCTTGTGTTTGTATGTCTCCTTTTCATTTTAGAATAAACTCGTTTCTCTCCACCATTATAGTTTTTGGCGGATTTTTCCCTGTGTTTTATATTATTTTTCACACAGCAGCCCACGGGAGGGTGAACCTTAGTGCGTTCACACCACCGGGGCACCCACACTTCCACTCTGGTCCTGAAGAAAGCCTGTAAACTACACATAAAGGCAGAAACATGTTGACCGCCACGGAGTGAATCCGGTCTGTTATTATTTTTTTGACCATCACTCCTTTTTATTATGTTTTAATTTTCCAATTAGCAAAACAAATAAAATACTTTTTTGACTCAATTGGGAATTTTAAATTCACTATCACCACACACAATCCCGCTCCGCAGTAACCTGGCGTTGTAGCACACTGGGATGGCACTCGGCCATGCCCAGTGGGGCCCGATGATGAAGCATGTCACCAACCAGGTTGGTGAGTGAGGGCTTTTCATACAAAATTTGTATTACCTCCGCAGGTCTGTTTTCCTCCCTGTAACTGATTGGGTAGGCTCTGACCTTGGAGACTGGTGCTTCTACGGATGGTAAGTGCATTCTTTGAGATTTACACTGACTTCGTTGGTTTACACAATTTCCCTCGAGGGGATCAGTCGTGTTATTGCCCTTCCTCTTTCGTTGTTACTTTGCATTTTGGCAGCGCACAGCTGTAAGAGCCCATTGGTCCTCCCTCATACTAAGGAGGCTCTCTCTCTTTCTCTCTTGATCTTTATTTGATCATTTCCCGGATTCTGACAATATGGCCACTCTCGGTCTCACCTTCTCTGACTCTGAGGTCGATGCTATTTTAGCACGTCCTTCTCTATTTGCAGATCCCACTATCTCACAGACGGTGACATATGCCAGTGAATGGGAACAACTCTCAGAATTAAAGAAAAACCGTATACGTACCATACTACACGGCACAATCCTGACGGAATACTTGAGGACCAATACAGCCCCCAGGGGCCTATTAGTGACTAATGCGCCCCGCATCTTTCTTGAGGATGCCACCTTCAGAAAGGAATGGGCCATGATTGCATGGCACTGCACCCGAGATTGGCTCGTCTTGATCATAAAAACAGCTGTACGTTTATCAGAGGCTATAATGATTGAGATCACCCAAACTGAGACACAATTTAAGGCCACCTTAACGGGTTTTAAAAAACGGTTAGATGAGCTTAACAAAGACATCAATGAATACAAGGAGAATCTAACCCAAAGTAAGGTGAACCAATTCCAAAAAGACCTTAAAAAGTTTGAATTTAATAAGATCTACCCTTACGCTGATCCATCCTATGTGGCAATGCGTAAAACTGAGACCTACACCTATGGCTCTGAGGATGAGTCATCAAACAGTAGCGGCTCAAGCAATAACAGCTTCAGGCAGGCAAGAAGGGGTAAACAAAGGGGTAGAACACGCCCCCCTCTCAATCAATCTCCTTGGCTGAACTTCCCTCCCCAACAAGGTTTCATGGGGTCACATCCTATGCAGTTCCATTACCCATTCAATCCACAAATGGGTTGGAATCCTGCGTACACGGCCCCCTTGTATCCACAAAACCACTTTACACCGCCTCCTTTTTTAGAGAGAGGCCAGAGGGGCAAAGGTCGGCGGAGAGGGCCCAATCAAAGGGTCCATTGGATACAAGACGACCCGGTGGGCAACCACACCCGGAGCAAACAATTGCAGGACCAAGCAATCGCAGGCCCGAGCACCTCGACAGCCTAATTGTCAACCTATCTGACAAGAGGCTTACTACCCAAGAAACAACTATACTGGAAAAGGGACTGGGATTTGTTCCGTCAGCTCGCCCTGACAAATTCCGTCTCCACTGTGAACTCTCGGCTTTCTTCAGAAAACTGAAACTGAAAGCCTTCTTTGAGGAACACTCTTCAGAGGTAGCAGACTCTGATGTAGGTGACACACCTCTACGACCCAAGTCTACGTTCACACCCCCCCCACACACTATACCAGTTGAGATTGTGACTTTTGAACGAGCTGTTTTTTCGGAAATTGAGAATCTGGATCCCCCATCCGTTTTCAAAAACCTCAAAGCTGATGAATTCAGAGCCATCAATTCGTTACGACAGGACCCGACCCTCACAATCAAACCGGCAGACAAGGGTGGAGCCGTGGTCCTATTGAATACTGTGGATTACGACCTTGAGTGCCGAAGACTCCTTAGTGACCGCAAGAACTATACACTTCTTCCCAATGACCCCTCTAATGATCTTAAAATCCAGATCGAGAGGATAGTCGAGGAAGCACTAACTGAAGGCACCATCACCAGACCGGAAGCACGTTTCCTTACTGAGAGCCAAGGGACCATACCATATTTCTATACACTCCCCAAAATTCACAAGGGGAGACTCCCTCCCCCTGGGCGTCCCATTGTGTCGGGGATTGGCTCCCTCCTGGAACCATTATCGCGGTTCTGTGACCATTTTCTCAAACCCCTGGTCCAACAATCATCGACATATCTTAAAGATACCAAAGACCTGCTCAAACTACTGAATGGCACTCAATGCTCTGAGAACACTATCCTGGTAACGTTGGATATTGAGAGCTTGTACACCAGTATCCCCCAGGACGAGACCATCCGGGTCCTGGGTGAATCCCTCAATTCCCATCCCTGGGAGTATAGGACCTCGAAGGACTTCATTATCCAATGTGCAACTCTGGCACTGAAAAAGAACTTTTTCGAGTACCAGGGACAACTTTATCTGCAATCCACGGGTACTTCCATGGGGAGTACCTTTGCTCCTAGTGTAGCAGGTCTATACGTGTACGATTTTGAACAGAAGTACATTCTCCCTGACACCAATCCTCATCTTCTCTCCATAGGCCTATGGAGACGTTATATTGATGACGTGCTCCTCATATGGCACGGGGATACCAACACCCTTGAAACATTCTTCCAGTGGATCAACACCTTGGATCCGAATCTGAGATTCACCCATACTTATGACTCTCATGAAGTCGTATTCCTAGATGTCTTGATCACTAACAAACATGGTTCTTTACATACCAAGACACATTACAAGCCTACTTCTAGAAATAATCTTCTAGAATTTACAAGCTTCCACCCTCGTGCACTGCGGGAGAATCTGCCTTACGGGCAATTCCTCCGCTTACGACGGAATTGTACTGCTTTGGTAGACTTTAAGGCACAATCTAGTGATCTGACTTCTAAAATGACTGCCAGAGGGTACCCTCTGCCCCTCCTCACTAAAAGCTACAGACGGGCCAGAAACCAACCCAGAGAAGCCCTTCTGGAGGATTCTGTAAAAGACGCCACATCTATACCACTGACATGCGTCACAACTTACAGTTCCATGTCCAATGCCATGAAAAAAGTTGTCATGAAACATTGGCGCATCATCAACAGCAACAAACGGAGATGGGAAAAACCCCTATTCTCCTTCAAACGGGCTCAAAGCCTGCGTAATAGCCTAGTACAGACGCGTCCCATTACCAGACCTAACACTTCTCAGAGATCCATCACAGAAGCATGGGGTCTTCCCAAGGTAACGGGCCATTTCCCTTGCTCGGATTGCAGTATATGCCATCTGACTTCTCACACTACCAGTCTTCAACTTGAACCAGGCAAGATTTGGACCCAAAACAGCCACACCAACTGCAACACACCTAATGTGGTCTACCTTATCACCTGTCCCTGTGGCCTGCGCTACGTAGGGATGACCACCAGGAAAGTGAAACTCCGCATATGTGAACATCGGAGCAACATTAGGTGCAAAAAAATCACTACCAAACTCAGTGAACATTTCCTCTCTGCTAACCACACCACCAATGACCTGCACTGGACAGTTATTGAGGAGGTCACTGCATGTAGAAACACTCAAAAAGTCCTTTTCGAGAAGGAACAAAGATGGGTGTACCGTCTGGGTACTAACCTTGTGGGTCTTAACGACAATATACCCTGGGTCAACATACTCTAAGTATGCACGTATGTTGGCAGCTACTTTCACTGTTCCAGTGATTTTCATTGACCGTTATCTACTAAACTGGGTCACCTTGTGGGACTTCACCGAGTCCTGTTCTGACCACTGGTCCATTACGCTAACAACATTCTCCTACTACACTGGGGCACATTATACACAGTGTCCCCTCAACATTGTTAGCTTCCCGACATATCACTGGCATGCTCCTCTGTCTGATTCGGTGGACGTGCGTTGAAATTAACCCCTTTATCTGCAACTATTGTTTTAATCTGACACACGTTTCCGTTGTGTCAAGCGTGCTTATCACTGGCATGCTCCTCTGTTCGATCTTGTGGACGTGCGTTGTAACAAACCCCCTCTTATCTGCAATGATTGTTTTTATCTTACACACGTTTCCGTGGTGTCAAGCGTGCTCATGCGTCCCTGTTTTGCACTGCATAAAGTTTTCTCAATCAAGCCCTGTTTTTTCTAATTACGGACGAGCCTCCCTGTATTCCTGGCATTCTATTGGTTGTGCTTTAAACCTATCAGCACACAGCTTGGGAGGTTCTTTCCCTGTAATTTATTGTCGAGCCCCTTGCCTCTTGGCGGCCTATTGGCCGGGGCTCAGCCAATTGGACCTCAGCATGCGAGGTGCTGCCCAATCACCGACGGGCTTTCTTCTCGCACTCTTGTTTTTAGGAGCCTCGCACCAGGTCTCTTCTCTCCCCGGACCCGGTGGCTTGAGGCGGTGTAGGTTCCTAACGGGTGCCGAGCAGCGAGGGCGTAGGTGTACCTTCTGGCTCTTATTTCCTTCTGGTAAGGCTCACAGTACTGTTCGGCTTGTTTTTCTACTATTCAGCCGTTCGTGGCCGCTCTTTCTTCTTTTTCTCCTCCAGGGTGTGCCATATTTGCTCGCACCTCTCCCCCGGGATCCCTGAGGCGACGAACAGTCTAGCCTCACAGTAAGAACCTCTCTATTCCCCTTGGCATTTCTACCTACCAGGAATGCTTCACAGGCCGCGTTCATTGTTCCAATGGACCTTGCTAGGTTTATAGTCTCACACGTAGCATTAGGACTCCACGTTTATTCCGTGATACATTGCTAGTCACGCTATTCAGGTGAAGTCCTTTACTTCCCTGACACCAGTACCGGGCTAATTCTAGGTGCACTACTAGCACATTGTTGATGCACCGAAGGTACGGACTACTGGCACTGTCCCCATCCACGCACTTTGTTTGAGCCTACAATATGGCACTTGATAATGTTTTGACTACCCACATTTACGATTCTATTGTGTTTTGTCTTGTGTTTGTATGTCTCCTTTTCATTTTAGAATAAACTCGTTTCTCTCCACCATTATAGTTTTTGGCGGATTTTTCCCTGTGTTTTATATTATTTTTCACACAGCAGCCCACGGGAGGGTGAACCTTAGTGCGTTCACACCACCGGGGCACCCACACTTCCACTCTGGTCCTGAAGAAAGCCTGTAAACTACACATAAAGGCAGAAACATGTTGACCGCCACGGAGTGAATCCGGTCTGTTATTATTTTTTTGACCATCACTCCTTTTTATTATGTTTTAATTTTCCAATTAGCAAAACAAATAAAATACTTTTTTGACTCAATTGGGAATTTTAAATTCACTATCACCACACACAATCCCGCTCCGCAGTAACCTGGCGTTGTAGCACACTGGGATGGCACTCGGCCATGCCCAGTGGGGCCCGATGATGAAGCATGTCACCAACCAGGTTGGTGAGTGAGGGCTTTTCATACAAAATTTGTATTACCTCCGCAGGTCTGTTTTCCTCCCTGTAACTGATTGGGTAGGCTCTGACCTTGGAGACTGGTGCTTCTACGGATGGTAAGTGCATTCTTTGAGATTTACACTGACTTCGTTGGTTTACACACACAGTACAACCCAATGAGGATGAAAAGTCACTAGATGAAAATCCTAGGTCTAACACCAGACACACCGGGCCCGATTCACAAATGTAATCTGAGACAAAATCCTAACTTTAATACTTTCGGTATTCAGAAAAGGCATTTAGGAGTAGTAAAGTTAGGATTTCTAACTTTACTACTCCTAAATGCCTTTTGTGAATACTGAAAGTCATAAAGTTAGGATTTTATCTCAGTTTAGGAGTAGGAGTAGTAAAGCCTTACACTGTGCTCTATCTGAAACTGTAAATAATGTTCGGAGGTTTTAAATACTATGTTTTCCGAGAACGTTTTATAATGCTTTAATTGGATACAATATTCTTTGTCCATTTCATAGCTTATTCTCGGCGTCATATGTTTTAAAAAGAGCTTCAGGTACGCTGGAGACCAGGCCTGCAAAAGTGCAACAGTGCATTGTGACACCTTAAGGGCTTTTAAAAGGTTCCTATTGCATGTGTACCTAAACGCTTCATCTCTTAAAGTCTCCAATTTTAATACATGTCTTAATGTGTCTGGAGCTGCGTGAAAGAGATTGTAGGCCCCCTTATAACATTGGAGACGACTCGAGCAAATATTTTTATTAGGGAGAGCTCAAGTCGTAAAGCTTGTACAGGGACTGATTGGGATACTTTTAACAGATTCCGAAGAATAATTCCTTCCTTTACTTTTATTGATTGCCATGTTTTAATTTGTGTATGTTCCATGGCGTAAGATAAAATCGGTGGGATTTTCATGCCATAAACCTCCAGAAAATATTTAAAATGTCTATTGCCTGTTGAGCGATAAAATCTCTGTAGTGCCCTGACATGGGAATCTGCCTTTCGCCTTAGATGTTGGAGATGGGAAGTGTCTTGTAAGTTATGCGTAAAGATACAGCTCAAGTAGACATACTCTTTAACTGTCTCAATTGGGTTACCTCCCAAAGACCATGTGAAAGGTAGAGATTTCCTTCTTTCACTAAAAGGTAAAATTTTGGTTTTAGATATGTTTGGGACCACAAAGTTATCTTTTGCATATTGGTTTAGTTCATTTAAATGTCTTTGCAAGCCAATTGGGGTACGATCGAATATGACAATATCGTCAGTGTACATTAAGCAATGTGCTAATTTTGGGGAAGAGTTCTTAATTAGGGAAAAGCGCCCCGGTAGGTCACTTATGTAAATGGAAAATAATATGGGTGCTAGTAGGCATCCCTGTTTCAAGGCATTCATCATAGGGATTGGATTAGTTAAGCCCTTCCCACAAATTTGAACTCTACACCATGTTGCCGTGTGCAGGGAGATAATTACTTTAAAATGATCTGTAGGAATCCCTAAACACTCTAGTTTTCTCCATAATGTCGGTCTGTCCACACTATCAAAAGTGGTTGAAAAATCGATAAAAGCACAGTATAATATTTGTGAGTTTAACATATTTATCTAGGACAGTCTGAAGAACGGCGATGTTATCCAAAGTTGAGTGTTTTGGGCGGAATCCGGCCTGTGTCATGGGAATCACATTATTCGAGAATGCCCAGTCTTTTAGATGCTCCAAAACGCAAACTGCGAAGATCTTCCCGGTGGCATCAAGGAGGGCTATGTGTCTACAGTTGGTTGAGTTGGTTGGATTAGATCTTGAGCCTTTTTCTTCTTTTTAATTTTTTAGGCGAGAAACCACTATGCTCCCCGCCAAGATTTTCGTATTTTCCCACACTCAAAACAGTGTTGGGAGAGTGGGGCTAGGAATTTACTCCAGTCATTGGTATTTTTTTGTTGGACTTTGACTGGGATAATGTCCGGGCCCAACGCTGCAAATGACCTAGCTGAGTTTATGAAAGCGGAGATCTGTGTAGCTGTGATTTTCAACACGTCCTACTCAAATTGGCCTTTCTAGGAGAAACCTGGTTTTGGGGATTAGATTTATAAAGTCTGAGGATGTGTTTTTCCTATTCAGATGATGATACTGGAGTTGCTTGGACTGACTTTCTTATCCCCATTTGTGCAGCAGTTATGTTCCAGAATGTTTTATTGTTTCTGTGTCTTACTGCGATTTGGATGGCAATCAAGATTCTATCTTTTTGATCTGGCTTATCTTTCTCTTTATTTCGTTGGTGGAGTTTTTTCAGCTTTCTTATTTCTCCTTGTCTTGCAGCACAGAAAGATCGAAATTGCGTTCTGGTCAATTTATTTAATTGTCGAGAAAGATGGTCAGTTTGTTTTCCTTCTTGATGAATTTTCCCGTTTTTTTGTCTTGTTGTATTTACCTGAAGGGAAGCTAATACGGTATTGTGTCTTCGTATCTGGAGATGGGATCGCCTACTCTGTTTGTAGAGGCTGGCAGAGGAAGAGAAATCTGGAGTTTATTTTATTATTTGCTTTGGAGTTCCAATGAATTCTTCCTGTTTTTTTATTATAACTGCCCTGCCTTTTAAGGTGCGTAAGGACCACGGGGATGTGGACTGTGTAAAAATGTAAATTCCTGTGGTTAAATATGCATGATCACTTTCATGTGTGTACTGAATGGATAATGATTGAACTTTCACGAAAAAATCTAAACTACAAATTGGATAATCTAGAATTGAAGAAATAAAGGAACCCAATCTAGTGTATGCAGCCAGGATATCTCCGTCAATTCTCCCGTTTAAGAAAACACCATTGATTGCTTCGATGAATGACAGAAGCAGTTTCCCTCGTTAATCTGCTTTTATCTTCTCTGGGAAAACGGGGGTTAGAATTGAACATGCTATTTACTGAGGACATTTCCCCCTGTTGTTAAATAAGACATTGGAGATTTTTTCATTGAAGTCCCCGGCTATTATCTTCAGGGGATAACCCCTTGCTTCTAGGGTTAGTTCAATTTTCATGAAGGCTTTTGCCAGGATTTGGTCATTTGAAGATCCAGGCAGAAAGTAGAAATTAAAAAGTAATAGTCCTGTAATAGGCTCCGTTCTTTCTCTCCGGTACTTGATGCTGATGCATTGCACAGTTGGGAGAGAAAGCTCAATTTCTTCCTGGTCCCAATCGAATTCTTCTTTTAATAGGATCGCTAGACCCCCTTTTGAGTGTCCTCTTCTTGAGGCCTCTGCTGCAGTGACAAACACAAAATAATCTTTTTGTGAGACAGGCACTAAGGACCAAGTTTCTTGCAGCAACACAATAGGCTGTGAATTTTCCAATATAAAAGACAGCTTTTGCAGCGTTTTCCCCCCTATATTCCATGACACTATTTTTAAGTTGCTGCTAAAAAGGCAGTTTTAAATCTTTGTCCGACTTATTACTGTTTAATGAGACAGCGATCCGTGCCTAGGAATCTTCATCCGGGTGCGACGTTTGTCTTGCGTCAGAACAGTTTCAAATTCGGCGCACTCCGTCTTTAAAGGAGAACATCAGAGGGCTGTCCTGCTTGTACTTCGATGTTTTACAGCCCGCGTACTGCTGGTTGTTGTTATTAGAGGGGACCACAACTCCTTCTAACTATTTTAATTGATTAAAGCCAGGACTAATTTGTTTGACTATGGATATGTCAAATCCGTTTTTATGGAAAGTGTCTTGCTCTTTAATTATTATGGCTGGAACTACATTGGACCAGAACTCAACGATTGCCATTGAGCAGAGTATTTTATTTGGAAAAGAAACTAGTTTTATTTCTTTTGTGGTAAGTGATTGGAGAGGCCGAATTTTATGTAATAGGTCGACTATTCTCCCGCAGTTCAGTGGAATATTACCACTGGGGAATAAATCTGTTAATTCTAGGGCACTTGATGCTAGATATTTCTCGCTGCCCTGGAGATCATGATTGACAAGTTGATTTACTGAGTCACGGGCATTATAGTTTGAGAGTTTTGTTATGAAGTTTGGTGCGAAAGGGTTCAAGTCTTTTGTATCTGCTTGAAGTACCAATGGAGCAGACTGTTGGCATATATTTTGAGTTCTGTGACAAACTTTCATGGCATACCTAATTTCTTCATCTGCTTGCTCTGTGGAGCATATTTGAAGGAACTCTGCGTTTCTTGTGGATCTTCTTGTTATTCTTCTCTTAGCCTTTGTCAGCTCTCTGTCTGTGATTAGCCATGAATAGGTGTGAAAGAGGTGTAAAACGCCTCCTAGGAAAAAACAACAGGCTGACCTGAATGGGCAGAAATCACTCCTATGAACTCAGCAGAATATTCAGAGTGGGGGGATGTGGGCATTCTTTGATGCCACACTGTGAAAACCCTGCTTGACAGGTCTGTTGAGCCACATGTAACAATTGGGGCACACCTTTAAGGGAGAGTGCAGGATGCCAAGACAATTCGTGTGGATTCCCTGTCTGGTTACTGAAGGACCCTGCTTTATCATACCAGACTTCTGTCTCTGGATACAGTGCCTGCTTCAAACTATATTTCACTGTTAGATGTGGGAGGCCACAGAGATTACCTTAGTACACTCCCCCACACACACTCAGTCCTCAGAGCCCAAGTTTAGTGTGGCTGAAGACTTGTCTTCTTGAAAATGTCCTGCCACATAGCATTTTACGGACAGTTTGCAGGAAGACAAACAGTAGCTACTGAAAAGTGAGTAGAGTTGGCCCTGGTAACTTTCACCCGATTGGTTGGAGAGTGCCCAGGAGCCATACCCATCTGCTAGCTGGTGCCAGGTATAAATGTGGTACCTCCGGGCACCCACTTCAGAATACTTACTGAATCTGCAGAAGATGAGAAGCGGTCTGGTCATGTTGCCTGTGACCTGAGAGGGTCCCTGAAGGACTGGACCTGCACCCTCTTGGACCCAGGCCAAAGAAGTGGACTTAAAGGGTCAACTGGCTGACCCTGATATATATAGGACCTGGGAGAGGGGTTGGAGATTATCGTATCACATAAGGGGAGATATCTAGGGCATTTAGTGGGTTCACGCTTTCCCTAAGTGACTAATCAAAAACACAAAGATTGGCATGACACCCCAGTAAATGACTCAGTGCACTCCTTTAGCGAGACCTGAGAAAAAGGTGTGTTGACCTCCATGCTTCCTATACCTACTTTTACTACTAGCGTCTGGGGCAATTCCAAGAATTGGACGAGGATGGCTCACTCACGTAATGTGACATGCTTCATCATTTGCCACCTTGTCCCACCCTGGTAAGATGATACTACCAGGGTGGACTCTACCTCAGGCTTACCTGAGGGAGTTCTTAGATGTCTGTTATCTGGACAGTACTGTGATCCAGTTGAATGGTTAAAAATATCTTACTATAAACCACAAAAGGGTCCTTTATTCTGGTGGTATCCTAGATGTGTTAAAAGGTTACTAAGGGCATAACTACAGGAGGCATATACAGGTTTAATGGCAGATATGCGTCTCAGTGTATTGGTAGATATATGCCAACATGTTTCTGCCTTTCGTTGGCCTCTTCACCTATAGCATTCGCCAGGGCTGTCTGTATGAGTCCCTATACTGCAATTAGTCATTGCAGAGTCCCCAAAGAAAAGGAATATGTACAAAGAGAGGATCTACATCTCATTTATGGAATATTTCCGTTGAGTAAACAACTAGGGTGGTTGAGCTAATTGCCGCATGGTCTGTTCTGGGTGGGTCTCTCCTGTAGTCACACTTTCATCAAGGTAGAGAACCCACTTCTTGTCCTATTGTGCCCCTACGAACAGCCGACTGGGGTAGGTGATCTCTTTCTCAATTCTGGAAGGCGATAGGTTCTTCCAACTTATGGAAGGGGTACAGGAGGGATATGTTCTACCAAATTACTGCATATAAACCAAAAGTTAATTTGTTTCAGGTGGAGCTACCCCTTACTAAGGGCGGGGAAGGAAAGGGTTCCTTTTCTTTAAATAACCCTCACTCACTCTAATAGTGTCATGATTCATCACTAAGTTCGCCCTCATCGGGCGTTTTGATGTCACTGTGACATGTAAATGGTGGAACTCTTTCGATCAGTGGTACAGAAGCGCCCAGTCCAAATAGAAATACAAGAAACCCAGAGAATCATGGGGCTTGTAGTTCAATTTGAAATAAGGTTGTGTGAATACTGTCACTAATATGGCCGTTTCTTAATTACAGGTTGGACCTATGAAAAAAGAATAAAACAGCAGGAAGGGCAAGCATACACTTAGCCCTCGGATGCAGTCATGTACTTGCATCTAGTCTGTACGAATTAAACAGCTCGTTGAGCTGACATACCAGGAAGGTGAGACTAATCACCCAGACGAAAGCCCCAGACCCATTGGGGCCACAGAGTAGGGCTGAAGCATGTTGGTTTAAGGTCATAGGACCATTGTATCATCAACTCCCGACATATTCATTTTACTTTTTAACATCCCCCAACTACTCCATAAATAAAGGGATATCTTGGAGTAAGCTGGAGGATTTTTAATCTTTTTGCCCCCTGGTATTTTTTCTTTCAAGTGCTCCCTGGAACATGGTCGAACCCACCCTGACCTTTAGGAGGCAGGGCGAACCCGATGATGAAGAAAGACACCATTAGAATGTGTGAGGGTGCTTTAAAGAAAAGGAACCCTTTCCTTCCCCGCCTTTAGTACGGCGGAGCTCCACCTGAAGAAATTAGTCCCCCTCAGCTGGCTGACATCCTGTATGGCTACATGGAGACAATGAGATGCAAGAGGCCTTTTCCTAGAAGTACTCAGCTGACCAGTGGCAACCGGATCAGGACTTGGACCATGATGTTGGCCTCTGCCTGACACCCTGAGACTCTCCACGTGTCTCCCATGAGGTCCTCTGGGTATTTAGAAGTGTCCTCCTCTGGTTGACTGGGACTTAAAAGACCAAGGCACTAATTTGGAGTTTGGCGGATAGGTTACTCCATCACAAACATGGCAGATACCCGTCCACCTTATTACAAGTGCCATTTGATATAATGGACTTGTAATGCTGAGGTTGGGATATCTGTCATGTTTGTGACAGGATAACCTGGACCAGCACACTCTAAGGTCCGGAGTCTGAAAATAAAATATTTGACCAGGATGAACCCATTTGGTGTATCGACTCACACTCCATCATGGTAAGCCTGAAATTGCGCCTAGGCTACAGCCCAATGCGACCTTAGACTATCATTAGCACCCAGCACTTTTGGTACTATTTCTACTTAAAAAAATTTAAATTCACATCTACGGTTCCCTTATTAGATTACAGTCATTTTGTTTATTACATTTTACCCTATTTTCTAATTTGGTTTGGCATTTGTATTGTTTTGTATTTTGACTTTATTACTGTTTTGGTACTGCATAAACAATTTACACATTGCCCTAAGTAAAGCCTGTCTGCTTTATGCCAAAGCTACCAGGAGGTTGAGATCAGGTTAATTTAGTGACTTTGAGGGTTCATATTGTGATCATTCCTTGAGGTGGGCGGTCACCCACAATAATACAATTTCTTACAGTAGATGTTTCTGCAGAAGAGTCCGTTTTGGAGTTTCAAGAGATTTGTCGATATATCTGAGGGTTTATCTTGTTCACAGTACTTAAAGAAGGATGATAGCTATGTGTACTAGTGTTGCATTATTTCTTAGAACTTTATTAGGTTTCTAAATTCATTATTTTGTTGGTGTTTTGAGCAGAGCAATAAAGTAATATTGCATAATCTAAGCCTCAGCATTTTTTTATAAAATCCAGATTTTCTGCTCACGAGGCTGTGTAAAATGTACATTCTCCTTTACCACTCGTATAAGATTTTTTTAAACAATCACTGGGCATCAAAATCACCTTCTTCCCATTTCTCTAACCATAAAGATACGGCTTACAATACTCTTTTTTTAATTGCACCTTCTTGTTACATTTTCCATATTTAAATTTGCAGAAAGCTTACTATTACCACACACACTCATACAAGCTGGCTTTAATGTGGACAAAGGATCTTACCCTCTTAGTAAGCGAAAAGTAGACACACTGGTAGTACTGTAACTCCAAACCTTCTCATGCACATATGAAAACACACACAATCTGTTAGATTAAGCATATCTGAATGACTTCTTTCAAGAAATGATTGGCCCTCTCAACTATCCTATTAGAGGTATTATTATAGAGTGCTATACCCATAAAGTGCACCATAGTTAAAGAACCGAAATGTATGCACTGTCTCTAACAATTACTGTAGGAGCACCTTCAATGCAGAAAATTATTTCCAAAAACTCTGACACATGCCATGTCAACTGCTTTAAGAAAATAAAAATATTCCCACTTAAAATAATAATAAACTGCGACACTAAGGTACTTGGGAACTTTTTCCAGCATATAAAAGTGGCTAACAAAATACAATCCTAATTTTTCCCATGGACCATTAGGCCATGGTGCAGGAAGGTCTTCCTATGTTTGCCTGATACTATACATTCCTTACAACCACCAGTAAACTTCCTTATGTGGCCATATATGCAAGGTCACCTACAATATTGTTTATAAGTGGTATTAGAAACACGCACATGTCCTTAATGAGCCGACTCAATCACACAACAACTCAATCAGCTTGTGTTTTAGTTTTCTGGTAGCACAAACAATATTTGTTGAAGTACTATGCCATTAACTATTGGTAGTTCAGCAGCAACTTGCGAAAAACTTTACCACTCAGAACTTACAGCTACACACTGACAATATACACGTTAACTAACCTCAATGTATTGTCTTTGTAACTCAATTCAATTTCAAGTCTTTATTGCGATTTTCATCATTAAAGACAGCAAATACAGTAAAATAATTATAAAAGAAAAAAGGAAAAAGGAAAATTAAAAAATAGACAATAATGGACCTGGTTTGCAGAGATGACATACACAGCAGTGGTGTTACAATAAATGTTGAATTAATATAGCCAGTAATCAATAAAATAGCAACATAATAATTAAATATTTCATATTTAAAAATTCATCAATAGTAAGATATCCATATTATCAAATGAGGCGTAATTTGTATGCACGTATAATCCAAAACCAGTGGAGAAATTTTGCTACAGCAATGGTCACAGATTGTGAGGTGTTGGTTTTAAGACACCGCAAAGCCTCAACACCCGTCTTTAGACCTAATAGTAAACAGATTGGTTTCAACCAAACCCGCCTAGGAGTTCTATACTCCGGGCAGATAAATTGGACATGCGCAATACTTTCCCTTTGAGCAGTACAAAAAGTGCAATCCGGTTTAAGGCCTAATCGCCATTTGGCTACAAAGCAATTGATAGGAAGAGTTCCCACCCTAAATTGATGATATGCAGTCCCAGTAGTTCTCAAAAGAGGGACTATCCTTTTGGTCCAAAAAATCCGAGGTTAGAGACGGACCAATACTTGAGCCAAATCTACTTCCCGTAACTACTCGCCAATAAAATTCTTTTAGAATTTACTTGGGGGGAAAAATATGTAATGTAGGTTCTTCCCATAAACTTGCTAGGCCCATAGCTCGATAAAGTAACCTGACTTCACTCATCCAGGCAATCTTATGCGCCTTATCAACCCCCCTAACGTCCAATAATGCCCGGCCATACTCAGAGAGTTCGGGAGTCACCCAGAGCCGCCTCCAGTAGGCCACTGGACGATAACGTGCAATATCCTCTAAAAACAAGACCCCCAGATCATAGTAAAGGGGTATGAGGTGGTGGATGCTGGGAGGCCAGTAATAATACGCAAAAACTTGCTTTGGGCCCGAGTTAATTGGGTAAGATTAATATGACCCCACAGTTCTGCCCCATAAAGAATTGCCGAGCTTATCTTGGCATCATATATTTTGAGGGCTGGTAGGATAGGTCTAGTGTGAGACAGGTGTAGCTCTTTGGTTAATGCGCCCGTTAATTGGGCATGCTTAGTTAATGCTTGATCTAAATGCGGTTTCCAATTTAGCTTCGACGCAAGAGTGATACCCAGGTATGAAAAAACCTCTGTCTGATCTAATTTAACTTTATTCATAAACACGGTCCCTCTGACGTGTTTAGATTTGTGCAGGACCATGAATTTAGTTTTAGATACATTTACAATAAGCCCATGATCCTTGCAGAAAACTTCGAACACATCAATAGCTTTTTGAAGGCCTTGTTGAGTTTTAGAGATTAACAAAGTATCATCTGCAAACATCAACAGGGGGATCAACTTGCCATCCAACTTGGGGGCATCAGTGGGAGTATCCTTAAAATAGTTGATCACCCCGTTGATGTACAAAGAAAATAAGGTTGGGGCTAAAACGCACCCTTGGCGAACACCCCTAGCAATTGGAAAATTGTCTGTGTCATTACCCGATTGATTCCATCTGACTTGGGCAAAATTATCCTCGTGTAATTTCATTAAAAAGTTTAAAATATCTAGAGGCATGCCTTGATCTGTAAAAACTGACCACATTTTTGCTCGGGGGACTAAATCAAAGGCTGATTTAAGATCAACAAAGGCTGCAAAGAGCAACCCCTCACCCAATAAGACCACCCGCCAGTAAATTAACAAAAACCTAAGTACCTGGTCTATGGTACTTGTGTGACTGCGAAAACCGGCCTGGAGAGGTGAAAGAACTTCCTCCTCTTCGATCCAACCTTGAATCCTTAGTAAAACAAGCCTAGCTATCACCTTCTGTATGCAGTTAATCAGGCTTATAGGTCGGTAGTTACCTGGGTCAGAACATTTGCCCTTCTTAAAGATCGGAATGATCTGAGATCCCTTCCAGGTATAAGGTATGGGTGTGTCTTTGGATATGCAATTTGCTAGGCACAAGATGTACGGTGCCCATAATTCCTTGTCATGCATAAACAAATCAGCCGGGACCGAGTCTAAACCAGGCGCTCTGCCTTTGGGGAGGGATTTCAACACATTATTCACCTCATTTAGAGTGAAAACCAGAGGAGCTACATCCTTAGTTAAGGCAGTAATTGATGGACAGCAATCCTCCGGTACTTCATTAGACGCAAACTGAGATGCGTAATGTGAAACCCACAGATTGGGTGGCACAAAGTTAGTGGGTTCTTCTCTCTTTGAACCCCTTCCCCACCTAATCAGGTCCCAAAAGGAACACATGGAACGTTCTTGGCTGGCAGAGTGGAGGTCCCTCCAGTATTCCTGATCCCATGCTTGTTTGGCTTCGTATTGTACTTTTTTATAAAATGCACGAGCATTCCTGATGGAGACAATATCTTTAGTTTTTACAGCATCTGACAAGGACCGATATGCACTCCTACAGGATTTCCCATACCACTGATTCTCCTTTCTGGTTGGTCTATTGGCTTTAGCATGGGTCTGCTTTATAAAGAAGGCACTGAGTTGATTAAAGAATTGGGTATGGATAATATTTATATTACCCAAATCTTCCTCCTGAGCAATAGAATTTTGTAAGGCATTATAGTTAATTTCCTAATGGTTATAATCTGCCTCTCATTCCCCGAACAATTTACCCATTTAACACGCCTTGAGTCATTGGTTATAACAACTTCAGCCTTCTTAAAGGGAGGCTCCTGACATTTGGTTGTGGATAATTGGAAGGAAAGTAGTAGAGGGTCATGGTCGCTCTCTACTCTTGCCACCACTTCCATATCCTTAATTCTAGACCAATGTTCTTTGTTAGTGAGTATATAATCAATGCGACTTTTACGAAGGCCATTGTTAAACGTAAAGGCCCCTTGCTTATCAGAGACTGATCTACCATTTGTTGCGCGGAGCCCATGACCAATACAAAGAACCTTAAGCTGTAATGCAGCCTCCGTCCACTTCTTAATTGGCGATAATGTCAAGTGGGGAATATTCCAGGCACTATCCTCATCATACGTGAGGTCAATGTCATTTGTGTCCAGGGGCTCGAAGCAGCAATTAAAATCACCCGCTACTATGACATAACCATCTCTGCAATACATATCCAGGAGCTGGTCCAACTCCTCCACAATCCTTGATGATTTACCCCCAGGTAACCCTCTGGCATAAACATTGAAAACATAAAGATCTTTTTGACCAGGACACTGGACAAGTACAAGCAAAATATCATTACTTTTGGAATCCAGCTGGGTCAAATTGTATCCACTGTCCTGTTTGATCCACATTAAGAGACCCCCCTTAGCCCTTCCATGTAGACTGGGAACAGCAGGAACATAGAAACTAAGATAGCCAGGTCTATAATCCAAGTTGGTTGACCATGTTCCTGCAATAGTATAAAATCCCTATTATCAAGAAAATTGGACCAATCAGTGGATGCCACCTTATTCCTAAGTCCTGCCACATTCCAAGAAATTAGGGACGAGAAGACCTTGGGCTCATCATAACCTTGGATGGCACTTGGCAAGACTTCCTGTATAGCTCCAGTAACTTGAACCCCAGATTGGAGTAGACAAGAATCACAATGTGGATCAGCTCGCGGCGAGACAGTCTCACCGGGAGGAGCAACAATATGTGTTCCTCGTGTATCTGAAACTGGGCTATAGCCAAGTCAGTCGTTACAGTCTAATGAGCTCAGTACCTCAAATCTGTTGCTAGTTGGGGTGGGTCTAACCTAATGGTCAGGACTAGCGGCTAAATCTCTCCTAGTTGTTGGAACCTTGGGACAGGGAGGATAGAAATATCCTAAAGGAAGGATATTAATACGATCATGGTGAATAATCAGGGAGCCTGCCTGTCTTAAGATGTGTTCAATCAATAGGGGGGATGCAAAATTAACTACTACACAGTCTCCCTCCAAACTCTTTTTGGTATCTCCTATCCATTCCACCCTACGGACCATCTTAAAATTTGAATACAAAGCACCACCCAACACTGTTCTGGTATTTAAGTGATGTAATACTTTGTTTTTTAGTGAAGACCAGTGTTCCTCCCTCCCATCTGGTATTTTGGGGACATTGGCGTGAATTATAGAATAGGGACACGCCTCTGGGGGGAGATGAAATTTGGGGTGTTTCATAGAGATACAATGAGTATCTTTTGTAATGGTCCTAGGGATCTTTCTGGCAGAGATATAGGGCCCTATTCACAGAACTAACTTAAGACAAAATCCTAAACTTACTACCATTTTCGTATTCACAGAATGCACTTACTCATTTTGCTATTCACAGAAGACACTTAGTCACTTCGGTATTCACAGAAGTTAGGAGTCCTAACTTTAGGACTCCTAAATGCCTTCTGTGAATACCGAAAGTCTTAAAATTAGGATTTTTCTCAGTTTAGGAGTCCTAAAGTTAGGACTCCTAACTTTACTACTACTAAACTGAGAAAAATCCTAATTATAAGGCTTTCGGTATTCACAGAAGGCATTTAGGAGTCCTAAAGTTAGGAGTCCTAACTTTACTACTACTAAATTGAGAAAAATCCTAATTTTAAGGCTTTCGGTATTCACAGAAGGCATTTGGGAGTCCTAAAGTTAGGAGTCCTAACTTTACTACTACTAAATTGAGAAAAATCCTTATTTTAAGACTTTCGGTATTCACAGAAGGCATTTAGGAGTCCTAAAGTTAGGACTCCTAACTTCTGTGAATACCGAAATGAGTAAGTGCCTTCTGTGAATACCAAAATGAGTAAGTGCCTTCTGTGAATACCAAAATGGTAGTAAGTTTAGGATTTTGTCTTAAGTTAGTTCTGTGAATCGGGCCCAGAATCTCTTTGCTGGATAGAGTTTGTAGGGACAATAGTTGTCTGAAGTACAGCCTGTGCTCCAGATGAGTGTACACCAATATCCAAACGATTTACTAAAGGCAGTTGCACTGGAACACTATCAAGACATGATGTTATTTGTTTAGACCCTAGGAGGGAACCCTGTTGGGTTAATATTTGTTTCTCCAAGTCTAATAATCTAGAATCAATTATCTCAAGTTTGGCCAAAACCGGAGTGATCAAGGCCTTAATGCGCTCCTCCAAGATTACCGCAAATCTAGACATAAAATCACCCTCACTAGATATGTCAACGGAGGGGATAATCTGAAAGCTTTCTGGTAGGGTGATAGTAGGATTGTCCTGAGACAGTTGGCTTCCTATTTGTGGACCTTGGACAGTATTTATAGGACATTTCCTAGCTTGTTTAGCTTTAGGTTTGTTACTCTTACTAGCACTAACAGCCTTTCGCTTTCTTTGGGGCTGTTTGGGTCTAATAGCTTGCTCACCACGTGCCTGCCTAGTACGTGTATTTGGAGGGGAAGGGGACTGGCTGACGGTAAATGGACATGAAGTATGAATGGAAGTAGCTCCCCTGGGCAGAAACTCATTTGACAGGACAGCTGAACCATAAGACAAATCTGTCAAAAGCATTAGGACTACTCATAGAGGAAGTTGGAGGGGCACTATTCAAAGTGGTTGTGATATTGCACATAGGGTCAAGGGATAATCTCCTCTCGACCAGTTCAATCTCTTTGGCAACTGCGGTTTCAGCCCGTTTAAGGAAAGCGTCAAGAGTACCAGATCCTCCTTTCGTATTCCTGGTAACTTTGGCCATGTTGCAATTCTAATACACAAAATGCAGAGAATCTCAATGTCCAGATAGACGAACACAAAATTAAGACAGATAAATCCCACTATGTCGCAAGTTCACATACACGTCAGGGAGAAATCAAAATGAGACTTATCTGAGCACAGCGGGAGAGGTGAAGCGTCCAATAACAAGAATGTAAATGTAAATAGGGGGGCCCAGCCTCAATCGGCCTCGGACGGCCACAGACGGTCCCGCCCTTGTCCCGGGCTTAACCCGGCGCCACCCGCGCACGATCCCTCGACGCGGGTGCTCTCCTCTGATTTTAAGCGCCTCCGGGCACGGAAGAGGCGTGGGCGGCTTCCTGCCACTATGATCTCTGGGCAATGTAGTGCACACTGCGGCCGCGCGAGTTGTCAATGCGGCGGCAGTGGCAGAGAAGGTAGGCGCCAGGGAGTACAACCAGGAGCACGCAACAGGTATGGCCCGGGCAGACAGCAAAGGCAACAGCACACAGAGCCCCCGCTCCACCGGGGCTCTCCTCTGATTTAACTATAACGGGGGAATTTCAATGGTTTTTCACGAGTGAAATGTCCAGCTAACTATAACATGTGTGAAACCTATGGTTTTTTAAGTGAATTTGCAAGGTTTTTTAAATGCTAATTCCTAACTATAACGTGTGTGAAACCTATGGTTCTTTCAGTGAATTTGTACGTTTTTTTAAATGCTAAGTTATGTATTTTATTTATTTTTTTTAAGGTTTTTCACCGTGCGCGTACCGTACGCGCACGGTGCGCTTCGCACACCGTGCGTGCGCTGTGGGCGCCCACGTTCCGCAGTTGGCGGAATTTTTCCGTTTCTACAGTACGCGCACGCTACGCGTACTACGCGATTTTTCGCAAAAAAATTAAAGGAAATTTTGGCCCTTGGGGGTCCTTCTGGGACCCCTTGACAAAGGCTAGGGGGTCAGGAACTGTCCACCCTGCCCCCTTTTCACGTTCTCCACCTTTGTTTTTCACCCCTTCAGACTGCGAGAGACAAAATGGCGGGCGACACTTCCTGGTTTCGACCGATTCGAATGTTTACTAAAATCTAACAACCAATCAGAATCGCGCTCGCGCACGGCAGCGTGCGCGTACGGTAAGTTTTACCGTACGCGCACGGTGCGCGCTTATAGATATATATATATGCATTTAAATGCTATTTTCTCAGAAAATACTGAACAGATTTACACCAGACCTGCAAAAGGCACATCCCTGACCTGAGGACTACCTCTCTGCCAAATTCCAAGTAATTCTGTTCAGCCGTTCGGGCTGTAGCTTGGACTAAAGGTCCTATGGAAAAATGCATGGGGAAAACGCGTTTTGGGACCCCCCCTTTTTCTCAGCCCCCGCTTGACGAATCCCCCCGAGACTTTCAGGGAAGGAGCAGAGCGGAGCGCCCCACCTATTTTTAAAATTTCGCGAGGATTCGTCAATCGGCGCCAAAGTTATTCCAAATAGAATGTTGCGGATTTCCTATGGAAACACGATCCTAACTATAACTATCTACTGGCGACCGCCAGTAGATAATATATATAAAAATATATATATATATATATATATATATATATATATATATATATATATATATATATATATATATATATATATATATATATATATCCAGAACCAAATTCTTTAGCTTCCTAAAGACGGTAACTCACTCCAAGCCAAAAGATTTTTCAAATGCTTTATTCCACCATTCTTGACAGACCGGTTTCGGTCATGACGACCTTTCTCAATGTCAATTGTCCATTTACAATGAATCTTTTAAATACACAGATGTTAAAGGATATAGAAAGAGGATTTCCATGTTTTGATTCATAAACATGAAAGAAGGGCCTCTGTGCTTGTATTGCAACACGGTGGCCATTTTAAAGTTACTATTTACAAGTCATTGTAACATTGAACTGAAATGAAAAAAAAAAATATATATATATATATATATATATATATATATCGAAAAGATAATCCCTGTGCAGGTTGAGCACGAACAGATTAAACAGACTGAAGTATAGCTGATGCTGGGGGGCGTGGTCAAGCCGAGCAGCAAGATGGCTGCACAGTAAGCCGGCTCTGTCGGCAGAGCACACTATCCGAATATTATCCGAGGCCTGGCGTACAATCTGGGGTGTGAAAAAAGAGAACTACTACGCCTTAACCTCGCGCCATCATCTGGGAAGCTCTGGACGCTGAACTCCGGCTGTAGACCGCAGATCCAGTGACGGGGAGACGCGGGCTACCACGGGCCATGCAGCAACAGCGGAGGCTTGCGGCTGCGATCGCTGTACGTGCATGACTCTCAGCTCCCTGGGACCACGAAGCAGCTAATTACACGACCGCCCGCATCTGGGAAGTGGATCGGGCACGGTGCGCACGACCGATCGCAACCATCCAGGGCCAGAAGATATAGAGAGGAGGACAGCCGTGACTTAAAATGGCGGCCCACTAACGCTGAGAACCGGCTGGCGCTCATAACAGTGGAGTGGATGCACACGCTGCCAACGGTGAATCCCGCCGAGCGGCGTTTCCCCCTTCCCCAGCAGGACACCACGTACCACCTGCGGCATCAGCACATGAGCAGCAGTGCATAGCGGCGACCCGGCCAGCCGGGCCCAGCTGACGAGTTGCGGGCAGGCGCCAAACGAAGAGAGCTGGGAATTCGCGCGTAACGGCGCAATAGCTTGCACTCACACGGAGCACCACTTGAACGCCTAGACACCCTCATGGCCTGAACATAGAAGGCGGTCCAACAAAGTTGCTGATAATTCTGGCGGAGGCGACAATATAAGGATAAGCAGGAGGGCGCGGCCACTGTGCCCGCCCGTTGCGGTTTCACCGTGGGCCGGCGGCAGTATCGGACGTGACGCGGGTGTAATGTTGGGCCCTAGGCCCTCATGCTAGGGGAAATGACTGACGCTGACACATGGTTGGGGTAGTGGGTTAATGGCCACGAGCACGTGCGCTCGGCCCTTTTATTGACAGCGTCACCTGACACAGTGACGTCTGTGGTGGGTGGGTGTACAGTGTAGTACAGCAGGTTAGAACACTAGAACGTGTCCATGCACGGACACTACATCCCTCCCAATTTTTAATAACGAAGACCCAAAGTCAAAGTTCAACCTGTAGGAGAAAGAAAGATATACACAGATGTAATACAGTGATCAAAACTTCTGCAGAGTCTCTTACGCCTCAGCTGCTTGGAGTCACAGACGATGTTCTTCCTGTCGCGGAGACCAACAGTTCACTTTGTCACCAGCCATGGGTGCACGATGGATCCTGTCTGTTGACGGCTCTGCCTTGAAGTTGTCCTCACAGTATTTTCTTCACTTTACTTCCATGGCGACAAACGCAGTTGGAGTTCGTGCGGTTCATCTTTCAGTCCTGTCCTTTTCTTCATCGGTAACATGTGTTCTGCTTGGCACAAGACGGGTTGTTTGCAAGACACCCCTCTCACCATGATGCCCCTCTCGCGGGTGTTCCCCTGCCACGGGATATCCCTGAGGCCCTCTGACTTGTCCTGGGCTGGGTGTACTGTATCGTGTTACTCGCACGCCGATCCGTGTGGGTGCAGAGGAGACGACAAGTCTCACCTCGAGTTCCGCAGTTGTGCCTGGAGGGTAGCTGTTGGCTCCTGTCTTCGCACACGATGTCTTCATCCTCCTGGGACCTTTGCTGGAGGGCGGCTGATGACTATCTCTCGTCGCGGGAACGCTCTCTCACTGGCATCCCTGAGGCCTCTGCCCCTGAGTCACCACCGCTGGCGTTGTCCAGTGTCCGTGTGACCCCAGAGGTGGATGTTCCGAATGGTCCAGCCTGCTCGTCTCTGCAGATCCCAGGTGTGCTGAAGCATCGTGAAGCAGATGGTCTTCTCTCCGTGCCACGGGTGTTCTCAGGACTTGCGCTCCATGTTCTGGCACTTGTCGCCTTCCTTGTCTTCGAGGTGTGAGTAGTCTTGCCACACTCTTCTCTCTTTTCCTCGGTTCTTTTCTCCGTGAGCATGTCGTGTCACTCTGACTTCTTCTCCTTCTCCCAGTGGCAACTGTGCCATTCAGATCTCTTCCTTCTTCTTTCCCTTGTAGTGGCAAACGTGCCACTCCGATCTCTTCTTTCTTCTTCCCCTTGTAGTGGCAAACGAGCCACTCCGATATCTTCTTTCTTCTTTTGCTTGTGGTGGCAAACGTGCCACTCTGATATCTTCATTCGCTTCACGACGTACTCTGGACCATTTCTGTTTTCCTCTGGTCTGGCCAGGCTTCTCCATGCAGCGCGCGCACTCTGCATGTGTTCCCCCTGGTCTTGTCCTCGTCCGAGGACACTCTCTCCATCTTCCTCAGCATTCCGAGTTAGCTTCGTGACCTTCTCTTCATCTCTTCCTTTTTGGCTACTTTGGTTGTCGAAGTTCGTGGGGCCATGTTCTTGGTCCTCTTCGTTCTTGAACTTCTTGGACCACTTGACGGTCCACTCTGCCGATCACTGGCAGGATACCTTCGGTCTTTTGTCAGACCTCTAGTTCCGTAGTTTCACTGACCCGTGCGTCGGTCACCTCCTCTTGCAACCCTTGGCGGGTTGGCTTTTGTGGTGCGACCATTTGGCTGGTCGGCTTGGCCTTTTGTGGTGCGACCATTTGGCTGGTCGGCTTGGCTTTTGTGGTGCGACCATTTGGGTGGTCGGCTTCACGAGGTGCGTCACGTCGTGTGACTACCTGTGTTTGCTGCCTTGTCAGGCGCTGGAGCGTGCTCATCTTCGTACCGGCGTGGTACATCTTCAGTGTAGCGTTGCTCCTTGTACCGCGTGATCTCTTGATGTGGTGGCTTCTTGGCGCCACTGGGTGTGCTTCTGCATCCTTGCCCGTCAGTGTCGGATACTTGCTGCGCGCATCTTCTTCAGTGGGTTCCTCTCTTGTAGGCGCTGCTGTGTACCTTCCGCGTCCGGGGTACACCTGCGCTGAGTCCTTTAGCTCGCTTGAGGGTTCGCTCCACTTGATGCGGCGACAGCGCAGTCCTCGCTGGGGTGGATGTGGCTTGACACCGTTTCCCTTTCTTCTTGTCGCTGTGGGATGGCGCTGCATCCTTCCGGCACACTGTCGTCTTCCTCCATGGCTTCCCCTTGTTTTGCTGCCTTTGAACATGCTGTTTGCATTGCTTCCAGTGCAGTTGCTGGAGCCGGCCACTAGATGGCAGTGTTGCTTCTCCCTTCAGCAGCAACCTTCTTTGCTGCCAGAACTTCCTTCCATGTTCTCTTTCCTTTTCCAGGCTTCACTCGGGCTGAAGAGGGGAGCTGTAGCAGAACACTGGGAGCTGGGCGCGGGGCCAGACAGCAGGTAAGTCTTTTGCTTTCATTTATTTGGAGGCAGGGGGCCAAAGGCATTTCAGTGGACTGCATGGAGGGCGAGGCATCACTCGCTAACTGGATGAAAAAGTGCTCCTTGTGTGGATGGCGGCTGGCTCAGTGTCTTTACATGTATTTCTTTGCCTTAGTTTGTGCTGGGACAACACAGCTGGCCTCCTGTTTGTTTTTCTCGTACCCGCCTGTAGCAGTCCCCTGTTGGGGCACCTCGCGCTCTTCGCGCTTAACTGAAATTCGCGCTTCGATGCGCCTTTGAACTGCTATCTGTCCCGCCCCCGCAGCTGGCCTCCTCGTTGCACGGGCCCTGCGGGGGGGGGTGTCGGCGCTGGGTGCTGGCGCTGCGGGTGGGCTCCGCACTTGCTTTCTGCTTCTTCCGCCCCCACCGCAGCAGCGTCTCAGAGCTCACACGCTGCGGGTGGGGGGGGTCGCGGCATATTGTCAGTCGGCGGGGTGGGCTCCCGTCCGGCTTTGTGTTAATTCCGCCCCCGCAGCAGGTCTCCTCGTCTCCCGGGCGGTGAGGGGGCTGCTAGTGCCGCTCTCCTCCGGCCGTTACTCTTCGTCGCACTCCGTGCTTGCTTTCCTCAGCGGCGCTGGGAGTGCTGGCGCTGCGCCGGTCACTGGGGTGGCACGCTTTCTATTTTCCGCTCTCACCCCCACCGCAGCAGGCTCTAACAGGTCACCGGGGCGCGGGAGCTGTCGCTGGGCACTTTGTTCCGTGGCTGCGGAACACGGTTCACCTTTACAGCGGGTGGGCTCCGCTTCAGTTAGGTGCCTTGGCAGGTCGGTGGCAGATGTACGCCACGGCTCCTTGCCTTCTTTTCCTACGCCCCGCAGCTCCTCACCTTCTCCTCCACGCGGGTGGGCGCCGCGTGGTTGACGCCACTTGCATGGGTCTTCTGGGCACTTCCCCACGGGGTCACGGCGGGATGCTCATGAGGTGCGGGGTGAGCTCCCGGTCACCTCCTCAATTGGGGTAACTGCGACGCGGCCGATGCGGGTGGGCGCCGCACGGCTCGCACTTCTCCACCAGGCACCGCGGCAGGCGCGACGGGGTCGGGGTGGGCACCCGACCTCCTCGCCTTCACTCTGGGCGGCGTGCACGCCCGCAGGTCGTCTCGGTGATGCGGGGTGGGCTCCCGATCACCGCTCACGCCCAGGGCTCTTCACACGCCCGGCGGTGATCAGCCGCTGTCCGTGCCTGCTGGGGGTTTCCACGCAGGCAGCTCTCTCCCCTTCACCATCAGCTGGGCTGCTGCACGCTGGGGCTTAGACCCTCGTCGCCATTGTAATGTTGGGCCCTAGGCCCTCATGCTAGGGGAAATGACTGACGCTGACACATGGTTGGGGTAGTGGATTAATGGCCACGAGCACGTGCGCTCGGCCCTTTTATTGACAGCGTCACCTGACACAGTGACGTCTGTGGTGGGTGGGTGTACAGTGTAGTACAGCAGGTTAGAACACTAGAACGTGTCCATTCAAGGACACTACATCGGGGAGGGCGCTGCCTTCCCCAGACTCACACAGCGGGTTGCGTCTGCCTACCGGGGAAGGCCCTCAGAACTAAGCGCTACGTCCGACGCCTTCTGGGGACACTACCGTAACAAAGACCACACGAGGAATTACCGCGAATCCCCTGAGAACGACGACTGGCGGCAGACCGACACGGCCGCAGCACTGCCTGCTGGTTGGGACCTCTGAGCTGGAGCGGACAGTTACTGGAGCCTGGCAATAACAACCGCTGCGTGAAGCGCCACAGGGAGAAACAGTTTGTACAAGAGCAGCAAATGGCTCCTCTGGCAATGTGTGCTGCAAATCTGTCGAGGACCTGCGCAGTGGACCATAGCTAAAGAGAGGCGGACGTGCTGTGCTGCGATAAGTTTCTTGACCTTCCCAGCAACTGTGAATAACCTGTGTAGCCCATTCGAGATCAGGAGTTGGAACTGCCAGCGTACTGCTAAGCAGCTGCAACCAGGAGTGTGACCTCGACAGGCAAGTGAGTGGGATATACGTGGACACCGAAAACTGTACCAAGGCACAGCACTGTCCCTCCGGACTCACAGACACGTCACGTCGTAACTTGCAGAAACGATCCACCATACGCACTGTACAAGCACATCACAGAGGTGCGCGAATCAACGGCAAGTATGGGGAAGACTGATAATAAACAAGCCAAGATCTCCTTTGAAAAAAGGTCAACCCGTCTCCAAGAACCAACTACCACCCCAATCACCGTAGCCCCCGAGACTCAGATGGACTCTGACCAAGATGATGACATCCGAGCGATGATGCGAGAGGTACGAGGCAGACTCAGAGCAATTGACACGAAATTAGACAATATGACAGCACATATGGACCACATGTTCCAGAGAATAGACAAGCATGAAAGTCGCATAGGCACACTGGAACAGCGGATATCGGACTCGGAGGATCGGCAGGAAACATCACAAGGCAACATGCTGCGTATGGAGAAGGTACTTGAGGTAATTAAAGCTCGCAACGAAGACTTGGAAGCAAGGTCAACATGGAACAACGTCCGTATTACGGGCGTACCGGAATCAACCAACATCCAAAACTGGAACGCTATGTGGTTGAAATGCTCCGTGACCTCTGTGCAGAAGCACTTACTCTGATGTTCCTGGTTGAAAGTGCACATCGCACCATGAGCCCCAGACCAACTCCGGGAGCCCCCTCAAGATCAATCTTAGCTCGCCTACTCAACTATAGAGACAGACACACTGTGTTGAGAGTTGCCAGGGAAAAAGGAGACATCCAATATCAAGGAAATAAAATAGCGCTTTACCCAGACTTTACCCAAGCCGTACAGTCGGCGCGCAGAGAATGTATACCGGCAAAAAAACTACTTCAACAGGCGGGCATGAAATACGCAATGATGTATCCGGCCAAGCTAAGAGTTCAAACCGGGGGAAAACTCTTCTTTTTCACCGACGCCAGCGCTGCCTTGAAGTTTGTCAAACAGACTGCCAGAAAACAGCGTAATCCAGAGAGAGAGACTTCGCCTGCCTCCAGTAACCAGCTGAGTGATAATGACTAAAATTGCTACTGATGGGGGTAATACACTCTATGTTACCAGCGCTACCAATTGTTACTACGCTTCCAAGCCAGGGCCGTCCATATTCGCACTGCCACCCTGTCCAAAAGTGACAGGGCAGAAAGCAGGCAACCCCATGCCCCTCTGGGATGATTCCCTATTATACTGAGTTCAATGGGTTCCCTCACAAGGGATGTTGTTCACTAAGGGATATACAACCTGATTGGGGAGTTGGTGTGGGAGGGGGGTGGAAGGGACTGTTATTGTTGGTTGTTGTTGGTTGAAAGGCTACTTAGACACAGGATTGGATTATCCTAATCGCGGACAGTCACAAACAGCTAGCAAACAGAGCAGGCACACGCTCACCATGCGACAAGGACTATACCGGAGACGGAGGTTGAGGCAGGGAGGGAGGGCAGATGGGGATACAACACAGGTAGACCTTCAGCTATTACTACAGCTGACTGTCTAAACTCACCTGCCTCACTTAGACGTACGAGGTCTGAACGACCACCGTAAATCCCGGCTTAAGCAATCTTACCTGTCCAAACATGAAATAGACATCTGTCTCCTACAGGAGACTCACCTCCTGGAGATGGCCAGCGCAAGACTGATGGCCGCTCACTGGAGTGAGGTCCACACTGCAGGCTACTCAAGCTACTCCCACGGGCTAGTGACTCTTATCCACAAAGGGATTCCCTGGAATACACAACAGTTGATAAAAGATCCAGAAGAGTGGTTCCTTCTTCTAAAGGGAACCCTATTTTATCAGACAATATTTGTAGTAAATTCTTATGGGCCCAACATGGACGATCCTTCCTTTTTTCGTCACCTCTGGCACAAGATACAAACCCTGGGAGACTCTGCATTACTCTGGGGCGGAGATTTTAACATCACGCTGGTGCCCCATATGGATAGGGAAGGGGCGTCCAGGGCTCACCACCCACAGGCCACAGCGACACTGCACAGTATCATACAAGACTACAGCCTCACTGACCCTTGGCGAGCGCTCCACCCCACGACACGGGAGGGTACCTGCATTACACACCACCACTAAGCCTTGTCCAGAATAAACTTCTGGCACTTCACTAAAGACCTAAAAGTCTGGGTACAAGAAGCCACCCATCAGGCGAGGACAGTGTCAGACCACGCCCCAGTGGCCCTGGCCCTGCTGATCCCACAAACTTATCATCAGCCATTCTCATGGCGGCTCCCCCCTAACGCCTTACTAGACACAGCTTTTTGCGAAAGCCTTCGTACACACATCCAAGAATACTTCACACACAATACTGGCTCGGTGTCAACTGCGGGCGCTTTATGGGAGGCGTTTAAAGTGGTGATCCGTGGACATTGCATAGTGGGTCAGTCTGGTGTCCTCCGGGATATACAGAATAGTTTAAGCAGACTGGAAAAGGAATTGCAAAATCTAGAGTCACAATACTGTACAACGCCAACACCCTCCCTTTTGGCAAATATACGAACCACGCTCACGTCCTATCAGGAAGAAGCTGAACGGGAAGTCAAATTCCTACACAAGCAGGCTACAGCGCGTAGGTACGGGAAGGGTGACAGACCGGGTAAAATGCTGGCCAATCTCCTGCGCAAGCCCAGGGGCTCTCCCTTCATTACAGAACTATCCACCTCAAACGGTGCAACAGTGCGTTCTACACCAGACATTTTATCCACCATGCGCAGCTTTTACTCACAACTGTACATGTCTACTTCTGAACCGGCTGAGGCATTATTGCATGATTACTTTGATTCCATTGGACTAGTGTGATTTAATAACACCGACCGGGAATACATGGAGTTACCTGACATGGTAGAGGATAACAAGCAGACTATAGGGGGTCTCCCGGCATACAAAGCTCCAGGGCCGGATGGCCTGACAGCCAAATTTTATAAGGAATACGCAGATATCCTAGCGCCCCACATTCTGGAGGTTTACCAAAAAGCCATGGAGATAGGCCATCTACCTGCCTCAATGCGGGAAGCCCTTATCATAACGATTTTAAAACCGGACAAAGACCCCACTAATTGTGATTCTTATCGCCCAATCTCGTTAAACATATAAGCTAAAATTTTTGCTAAACTTTTAGGTACCGGAATGCAACCACTGCTTACCCCGATAGTACTGCCGGACCAGTCTGGTTTTATACTGGGCAGGTCCACGTCCCACAATCTACGGATGTTATTCGCCCTAATACATTATTTGGCACCACACGTCCCGGCGATCGCGGCCTTGCTTGACGCCACCAAGGCGTTCGACTTCTTGGAGTGAGGCTTCCTTTTCCCTCTGCTCCAAAGGATAGGTCTCAGCCCCATCTTTATCCAACAGATAAAATTACTTTACACTATGCCTACGGCACGCTTAGGGGTGAACGGCCTAGTCTCCGAGCCCATTGCTATCACTAGGGGTATGAGGCAGGGATGCCCCTTATCGCCCCTACTTTTCTCCATCGCCACCGAACCACTGACTGCGCGGATCAGACAGAATCATTCACATCACAGCATTGGGTTCACGACATGGGGCCTAACAATATCATTATATGCAGACATCACACTATACATGACTGACCGTAAAGAAAACCTAGCACCCATGACGCGGGAATTGATCCGATATGGGGAACACTCAGGGGTAAATCGGTTATCATCCCCTTGACGTCCGGCACTCAACCCTTTGAGACCGAGTACCCGATCACGTGGGCGACAGGGCCAACTCGCTATCTGGGGATATGGATTAGCAACGACCTCAATGAACTATGACCCAAAAATTATGGCAGAGTGGTTGACTGGATCACGGAGAGGGTACACCGTTAGAAGACCTTACCCCTGTCTCTGATAGGACGTATCGCGCTGGCTAAAATGATAATTCTGCCCAAGCTGTTGTACCTCTTTGTCAACATCCCCATTCCTTTAACAGCCCACTTCTTTAAAACATTAGGCTCCCTGATGATCGAACTAGTATGGGTGAGGCGGCAACCTAGAATAACATGGGAAGTACTCATCCTGCCACAATCCCAGGGAGGCCTGGCCGCACTGGACTTTGGGCTGTACGCCTACAGCACACAGGCACACTTCTTACACTACTGGGTACATCCTACACCCTTTCAGCCACATGTGGCTGTTGAAACGGACGAGCAGCACCGACGCCACTTGCTACCGCCATATTTCACACATATAAAAGACCACGCGATGAAGTGGACACAGTGAAAACGCTGTGATTGGTGTGGACAGGGCTATGCAAAAGAGCGAAACTGGACATGCTATACGCTCCCTCTATGCAATTGACACACACCCACAGATACCCCCACTGGGTGATCGTAGGGCAAGAGAAAGGGCGACACAGCTTAAGCTACACACGGGCAGGGACCTATTTCCCGCAGACACTTTCCTGCCACTATAACAAATGTGCAGACAGGTGCCCCTCTCAGCCACGGACACGCTACTTTATTATCAGCTGAGTTCCTCCAGTAGAAGCCAATTTGATAATTTCCCGAACCCACCCCTCTACATTACCAGCATTAGAAAATGTACTCGCAATTGCCCATGGCCGCAAGCTAATCACCCGTATATATAACACCACGCAACGAGAATCCCCAATTCTCACCCCGGGGGCTAGAGAGACTTGGGCGGCGGATATGGGGGTGGACATCTCAGACGACCAGTGGAAGTTAATCCGCGGGCAGTTACGGCTCTTGTCCTCAAACTACTGGCTGAGATTAATTCATTTCAAGTACATTCACCGTCTTTATCGATCCCCGGTGCAATTGCACCGCATGGGTCTGCGCCCTGATGATCGCTGTTGGAGATGTGGGGAAACACAGGCTACTTTCTTACACGCGGTGTGGCAATGTCGCCCGGTAGCTAACTTATGGGTACGCACACTGCAACATATACATGACATAACTGGACACGAGCTGCCCTGCACACCGCTGGAGGCGTTGCTGGGCGACAACACCTCTGTTCCACCCAAAAGAAAGAAATTAACGGCTATGCTATTGATTATGGCTAAGCGCTAGGTGGCCCTTCATTGGCAGGCGACTACACCGCCGACCACTAGGAATTGGATCACCAGTGTAACACACTGTAAGACACAATTGGGAGACATATTGGGAATTAATGCCAGCGTGATCCCGCCCTCAAGATATCTGGGAGCCGTTTGTGAACTGGCTGACTACAGTAAACACAGACGACCTTTAACGTGTTTAAAGATTAATAATGATCTACTGCCACTAGGGGCCCCGATCTCACCACCCCTAACTATTGTACAGGCCGGACATACGAAACACCTAAGATAGCCAATGTATCAATTCTGTCCCATGCTGCTGTTGTCTCTAACCGTTATATGTTATATTAGAAATTGGAGGACATACCACCAATGTCCTGGTGACGTCGAGCGATACCTGATGATTGTGTTGTTATAATGTGATTGCTGTCTTTATAAATGCCAATAAAAACAAATAAAAAAAAAAAAGTATAGCTGATGCTGATGTCCATGCTGCAACAAATTAGAATATTTAAAGGAAACCTAACCACCATGTGACTATGATAAACATGAAAAACATACTTTTGTGTATAGACAAATGGTGATGTCATACAAATGGCTTCTTCCAAGCATATTTTAAAGCATGATATAGGTATATTAAATAAAATAATTAAATATGACCATGTTATGCTGCAACTAGAATTTACAATCGACAAATAGGACTAAGTCAGATCAAATCAATTTGATAAAATATGTACTGAAATGCCTAATATGCATAAATAATTTCAACTTACCAATATATGAGTATTATGCACACTTCTCAGCTTTCGATATTATACATATATATGTAAAGGTGCTGAAATGCAATACTTTACTTTGAAATGCAATACTTTGCTTTATACAATATATGGACTTAAATACCCAGATATTTTGTGTAAACTACACAAGAAAACATTATTACAAGTATACATTCTGAAATGTAGAATGTAATACTTTACTCTTACAGAGAAAGTATTTTTCTAATACAATACCAATGTGCAAATACGCAAATATACTGTGCAAAGTTCGCAAATTTCGGGATTACTAATCCAATACTAAAGTGCTGGGTGCGAATATATATAACAACTTAAATATGCATTTCTCTAAAGGATGGAGTCACCAATATTGTGCAAACAATGTTAATATTGTGTGCAAAATAACGCCATACAGTATAACTCTAACTCTCTAAAGTGCAATGTCTATAATGATGCCCAAATAAGCAAATATACAGTACATGAAGCCTGACTACAGTAGTCTGCTAATATCAGGTCGACTTATGGGATATACAAAATCTAATGTATGGATACGCCATAAAACTAGAACTTAGTGCACAAAAGAAGATATAAAAATGTGTAAAAAGGTGTAAAATATCCATATTAAAAACAAGCCTATAATCTGCTTGCTGTGTTCTAAACTATAGCTGTATAAATATTCAGGGGTCAACTAAGTATTCTTATACTGCGGGTGGTTTGAAAAAACTCAAACAATGGGGATTATAAAAAATTGGGGATTATAACAAATTGTATAATTCCTCATCTGTGTTAAGCCCCATTGGGGCCTTAGTGTCAAGTAACATGATGTTTTTAGATTCTAACTGCCTCAAGGCTTACTCATGATTAACCACTCTACTGGGAATCAGGACTGCATCGATGACGAAATATTCTATGCAATTCAGGTCATTATTATGGACAGCTTCAAAATTTCGGGCTTACGGATATGTAGGATCCGAGTTGACAATAGCACGTAAATGCTGCAGGATGCGGACATATACCTGCAGCTCAGTGCTCCCTAAATAGAGCAACTCACACTTGCACTTAAGCACATACACAGCATGATCTGTTCTGCAAGTGTAATGATCTGTTAGGTTGACTTTGTCCTGATCAAAAGTGGTGGTGTTAACCCCAAATGTACATGCTCTGCATGTTTTACACTTTAAAAAGCCTTTCCTGGCATTAAGTCAACTGCTAGTTTTGTCAGTTTCCGGGCTAGTTCTAACCAAATCATTTCTCATAGAGAAAGCCTTGCGGAACGCAAACGTAGGTTTAGCAGGAAGTACATGTTTAAGGGTTCCATCGGTGAGGATAATGGGCCAACGTCGGTTAATGATGGCCTTTATCTTGGTGACTTGTCTACTGTACATAGTAACTAGTCTAATACAACTCTTTTCAGTGGTCGATGTTGTGAGAGCATTAGAAACAGTTTGTGTGATGTCCCCTTCTATGTTAGGGCTGAGCAATTTAACTCTATCCTTGCTGTTAGCTTTTTTGAGGGCAATCTCAAGTTGTTTACCTTTGTAACCTCTTTCAATGAATCTTTGTTTTGCTTCAGCTTGATGAAGCCTGAGGTATTTTTCTGTGCTGCAGGCTTTACGTATTCGTAAAAATTCCCCATACAGGATACTGGTGATCGTATGCTGAGGATGAAAGCTAGAGGCATGCAGCACAGAATTGCCAGCAGTGGGTTTTCTAAAGAGGCATGTCTCTACCTTCCCTTGTTCCGCATATATCGTGACATCAACAAAATTGATAGCAGTAGCATTAATGATAGCTGTAAAATGAAGGTTAAGGTTATTATTGTTAATGTTGTCAACAAATAGTTTAGCCTGTGTGATACTCCCCCTCCAAATAACAAACACATCGTCGATGTATCTCCACCACTTAACAATATGCTCAGACCATTCCTCCTTGTGGGTTTCCATGAGGACATGTTCCTGCCACCAACCAACATACAAGCATGCATAGCTGGGGGGGAAACGCCCCCATGGCGATGCCCCTTAATTGTTGAAACACTGTTTTGTCAAATAAAAATACGTTGTTATGTAGACACCAGTATATCATATCTAAAATCATCCAATTATGTTCATACATTTCAATAGATTTTTTAGCTAAAAGTACTTAACAGCCTTTAATCCATCAGTGTGAGATATACTGATGCTCGTATATATATCAATATATCAATCTGTGACAATGTTTTCACATTATTGGTGATTGTTACCAAGCAGGCTTATTGACATGATTATGTAGAATGTTGTAAATGAAACTCTTTATGACTATCGGCCCACTGGGGCTAGAGGTATAATATGATAATATGATATCGACACTACTCGTTGCAAGTTTAATTGGTAGGTGCACACTTGTGCAAAATTAGACCTATTCAGTATCAACTGTATTAGGCTAAATCAGTATGGTACCATAAAAGGTTGACACTACTGTGAAAATATGATGCAAACGAAGTATACAGTTTGGGCATTGAGTCTTTTTAAATGATTAACGATTTAATCTACATATATACACTCGTATTTAGACGCTGTAAGAATGTCACCAATAGAGGCGATTGGAACAATAAAGCTTTCATGTTCAGCATCACGAAAAACAAAAATAACGAAACAAACAAAATATAAATACCTGCGATCTTTTGGTCCAATGATACTTAGGCAGATGTATATGTTTCTTACAATACATTGTGTCTGATAGGGGAGGCAATATTTATTGTCAATATGTTTGGTCAGATTATACTTAATGCTTGTTACGTTTGGAAAAGTCTGCTTTAACTTTTTGTTGCACGGAAGCCACAGGTCATGTGACTGGTGGTATTTAATTGTTTGTTTCACTCAGCCTCAGCACTCGTGAACAAGGAAACAAGTTTTTCCGAAACGCGTATAGTTGTTTGCCTAAATAAACTCTGCCTTAAAGCATTTGGGAGCCATGAAGTGTTGTTGTTTTTCTCTGACAAAGAACTGCAATGGAATGTTTGGATATTGGGGTTTCGCTAACCCGTGACGGCCTGCCGTCAACAAGTGGCTCGAGTTGAAGCGATCTTGTGTTGGGTGGATACTTTGTATCAGCTCTTGCCCGCCCTGCTGCTTTTGAAATTATCACCCCGTCCCGAAAGAAGAAGCCTACATAGAATCTCTCGTAAAGCCGAGACGGATTGCTTCGGAGTGTGGCTTGAATAACCGGGTAAGCGCAACAATTTTTCAAACCTCTTTTTGATCTCAATATATTCTCAGCTAGAGGGCAGACGGGGTCTCGCGGATCGTCGAATTATAGACTTTCCGGAAGACCGCTTTTTGGCAGACGCGTTACCAGCGTTTAAATTTAAAAGTAACATTATGGCAACACAGAGGAATACGAAACGCAGTGAGGCTGCCACATTAATGTTTGAAAGTAACATTGTAAATGATGAGATAGAGATCGTCGAAGATGCATCAGGAAGAGCTGGCACCCAAAGTATAAAACAATTGTGGGATTACCTATGGAAAGCTTTAAAATCTGAGCAAACAAAGTGGTGGGAGGCAACCACCCTTCAAAAATATAGTGATGTGGGTAGGATCCCATGTGGACTCAGAATCTTTACAACACCAACCTTTAACAATCCTGACCCAGAGCTGGTAGAGGAGTGGGCAGGGAATAGCCACAATTGTTCGACGATAATGTTGGGTTTACTTGTCAAATATGCCCTCAGAGACTGTGATAGACTGGCTATTGAAATTGATGAAATTATGAGTAAATTAAAAATAGCTTGTACATCGGAAGAGTTTCAATCTGACATGACTAAAATGCAAACCAAACTTGATAGAATTGAAGATGATATCAAAGCCAAAAAACAGCGTAAATATCGAGATCAAGTCGATTATGAGAAAGGACAAATACTAACTTTTGCTAAAAAATAAGATCATTTACGCGCTCAAACACAAGTTCCCATCTTAAAATCTATGAAAAAAGTACGTATTGTCACCCCAACATCAGAAGATTTAGACAAACCAGGAGAACAAAACGATACAGGAGAAAGTGACAACTATGAGAGTGATGCATCGGTTATTTCAGAACATCAGGGAGCAAAAAACAAAATTTTAAACGAATTCACGCTAATGGCACAGGTAAGAAACACAGCCCATTGCAAACAGGGTGCCGGCGGTTACAGAGGACGTGGGCGCGGCGTGAGAGGAGAAGGAAGCAATACAAGAACATCAGCAAGAGATGTCGACAGCCCAGTGGGAAAAAGAACAAGGGGCCAGCAAAAATCAAAATGAACAATAAAAGAACAGTGGTGAACCTTTCAGGTCGGATTTTAAGTCAAGCTGAAATAGATGTACTTTCTCGTGGCCTGTCTTTTTGTCCCACCTCTATTTTCTACTATACACAGCGTCGGATTGATCTATTTCATTTTACTCGTAAATTGAAGTTAAAAAAATGGTTTGCAACTAAAGTAACACATTTTAATGAGAGACCGTTGTGTACACCTAGCATTTTGAATATTGGTGATATTGAACTGTTACATGATATGCATGAGTTACAGGATGATGAACATGTGATTGATGATCCTTACCTCAATCTAATTAACGACAATATTGAGATAGATCTATGTTATACTAGTGGTTTCAAACCCAAAACCATCTTTCTCCCTCAGATATCGAACGAGGCGATTGATGTTTTTGAGAAGGGAGCGATACACGAATTTGATAAAGTTTGTAAAAAAGAGCGGTATAAAAATAACTCTAAAAAGTATAATCTGAGTAAGGATCAATATAACGCAATTGAAGCATTAAAAAATGATGACAACTTTATAATCAAAAAATCTGACAAAGGTGGTAACGTGGTGGTCTTATCTAAGGAGATGTATCTCCAAGAGGGGCATCGCCAACTCAATGATAGAGATAACTATGAGATAACCACGAAAGCTAAATATGTACAAGCCATGAAAGATTATAAAGAACTGTTGGGTGAATGGAAGGAAAGAGGATTGCTTGACTTCCTGAACTGTAGGCATCCCAAACTTCAAGCTTTTTATCTACTCCCAAAATTGCACAAGGATGAGGTCAATCCCCCTGGAAGACCAACTGTATCTTCTAGGGGTAGAACACCTCACGCTATGTAGATTTCTATTTACAACCACTCGTTCAGAAACTCCCGTCTTTTATAAAAGACTAAAATGACTTTCTAAAATTGATTAATCAGATTAAATGGGAAGATAATTTCCTTCTATTAACTCTAGACGTGACAAGCCTATACACCTGTATTCCTCATGAAGCAGGAATTTGGGCTTGTAATCATTTTTTGAAACACAGGTCAATTTCACATTTATTCCATACAGAAGTGATTATTGACATAATGTATAAATTCCTCACACAAAACTTTTTCATTTTTTATAAGATCATATATCGTCAGATACTCGGGACGGCGATGGGGACCTGCTTCGCTCCCAGCTTTGTGGGATTGTACCTCGGCGGGTGGGAGGAGCAGGCCGCCACCACGTTACCTTAGTACAAAAAAATTGTTGTTGCATGGGCCAGATACATAGATTACATTTTTGTGGTTTGGAATGGCAGCATTAAGCAGGCTAATCAGTTTGTTAAAACCATTAATGAAAATAATTGTAATCTTCAGTTCAGCAACAGAATTGAAAAAGAAACAATTGAATTTCTGGATCTTAAAGAAGTGGTGTCAGGACAGCGATTAGAAAGTCATTTATTTAAAAAAGAAACTGCTGGAAATAGCCTGCTACATGCAGAAAGCTGCCACCCTAGTAACCTCATACGAAGTATCCCGCTGGGAGAATTACTACGGGCTAAGAGAAATTGCAGTAATGAACAAGGATTTGAAATTGAAAAGGTGAAGTACTGGGTATTTCAGACCCAGCGGTGCAGGGGCACACACCCTATGACTTCTGGGTTCACCCTGTTCCAGACCTACAGAAACACAGAGTCTTCTGGGTGAAGTCAAAGATTCGTTTATTGGCTGCAGACCAATTACAGGTATCCTAGAAGTACAACAGCGTGTATGTTCTCAGGAGACTGCTGAAAATCATAGGAACGGGCTTCTCCTTAAGTACAAAATATCATGCTCCAAGCACACATTCCTTGGTTTACGATATGGCCATTATAAGTATACATTACAAACGAAAAAGCAGAGTCATGATGACCATCCCACATTCCAGTTCGGCCAGCCCACAATGATTTACACAGTAAGGTTCAGATCCCACATTTGATGTCAATAGACCCCCCAATAAACATGAGCATCTCCTGTTTTGGGAAACAAGTCATAAAGCAGGAACAAGCAGGTGTGGAAGAGATTAGCCGGGGGATTGTATAGAATGAAAGGGTTTTATGACGGGTCAAGCCCTTTTGCTAATCAGAGGTGGACGGAGGAAGGGGAGCTCGTGAGACCGGTTTGACCTGGGGCAGCAGAGCCAGCTGCCCAGGTCACAGAGAAGTCAGAGGAGAAGCCCATGTACTGTGAGGCCCGTATTTACTCCATTATAGCCTATGTGAGGGCAATGACAAGATGGCCACTGCTTCCAAAATGGAACCCGCGTAGTGAAGCAGAATAACGTGTACACAGTGCATTCATAGCTAGAACGATATATAAAGCACTCGTACATGCCGCATTTACCATTTGCGGTTTCTTAATACCAAGATAGACAGGGGTAGGGCCCTGTCCCCTACGCGGTCCCGAATATTAAAGTACGACAGACCCTCCTTTTGCCCTTACATAGGCAATCACTATACTCATCTTAATCCGAGTCTAGGTCAATGTTCACAAAGTCATGGAGATGTTGCTGTAGCATCATCCTATTACTTAGTTCGTCCCTCGATACAGGTTTCCTTACACATAAGGTAGCACAGAGGCCACATATCGCAGGAGCACACTGTATGCACAGACAGAACAGGAAAAGAATGGCTAAGATCATTCCAATGACCATCAGAACTTTCCAACCCCAGGCAGATATCAATTCCCAGAACCACCCCACCAGTGACCAATCTCCCTTATCCATGTGTATGGATTCAGATATTTTATGGAGTTTGGAGATGGCTTGATACACTGTTGGAGCATTATCTGGTATGAAAATGCAGCAACTGGATTGGATGACCTTGCATACCCCACCGCGGTCTGCAAGAATAACGTCTAGAACCATGCGGTTCTGCAAAGTCATGAGGCGATCCGCTTGGAGCTCAGCCGTCAGATTACCAAGGGCACCAGCCGTTACATTGACGGTGGATTCAACCACACGAGTCAGTTGTCTCAGGTTCCTACTATTGACCATAGGTCCCCAAAACGGCAGGAAACCCAAGAAGAAGTCTCCCGCTTCCTGACCGGCAGTATCCTCCTTACTAATCACACCTCTCACAACTCTGGTCTTGTGATAGTCAGAGGCAGCAGTAAATGTCGGCGGTAGCAAGTTCGCAATATAACATGTGCCCGAGAAATCAGGGGGCAGCCATGTATATGCTCGGTCATTACAGATGAAATATGTGCCCTTGGCAGCCAAAAACGCAGGGGAAAACTGTGACGGGAAAGTGTACGTTTCAGTACAGTCACTTCTTCCCAGTTGAGCTCTAGGATTCTGACCATTACCCTGTAAGCAGAACCGACCCATGTGGGGTACGACCCAGATTGGAGAGGAGATTTTTCGCTGTCTTTCACCCAGACTAATACTATACCCCGTCGCGTTCCATCCTACATAAGGTCTCAACTCTTCTTTGGGAATGGATGAGTATGCATCGATATCCCTACTCATATCGGCAACTCCTTTTATCAATGCCTTATTATTGGTGATAGGTCTGATGGAACGCGGTTGGCGAGGGGAATATGTATCTAGAGCATAGAGAAACATGGTCTGGAATGCCCATGACGATCCATTGTAACTATACGGCAGCACCAGGTAGGGAATACCCTTGTTAATGGTATGTGGCATTAACCCACACACCCAGCAATTGGTCGTATTCATTACCAGTTGGTGCTGGTGCAAGAGTTGGATAAACGAGTTATTTACGAACTCTGATCGTCTGGTCTGTTCGTGCTCAGGCAAAGGGTGAAAAGAGTGAGAGGAGGCAGTAGAAAGAGGTATAGGCTGTTCAGTGGGTTCAATGGGCTTTTGAGCGGAGAAAAACACAAATCCTACAATAAACATTATTATGCTACACAGTGTAAAAAGGCACAGAAAGACAAAACATTTACTTTTCATAATTTTACATATCCTTGCTTTAAAGTTCATTTCCTCAATCGGTCTCTCCATCTTAAAAAACTCCATCCTCTACTCGGGCCGCTCGCGGCGGATGAGTGTCTTCTGCTAAGGAGTACGCCTGTCAGTCCAGGGAAACGCCCTAGACCAACCAGAACCGTTGACCTAGCGTCTTCGGCCTGTACCCCAAAGTCTTGGCACCGCGACCCTGCGGCAGAACCCGGATGGTGGTTCGAAAAACAAAAATCAAGAAAGTCCTTCAGATGGGAGAGCAAAAAATGTTAAAAAGGAAATAGTGAGGAAATCTTTATTTGTCCATGGGCCTAGGTCTCAAATTATAGCGGAGACGGCCAGGTGCTGTTTGGTCTTGAAACAAAAGTTCAGGCTCAGTGGTGTCCAGTCGATTTGATGGTGGCACAGCTTCCTGCAGAATATTGTCACTCTCTTGGTCTGAAACTGTGTCTTTTATGCGTGCGTCACTGAATGGTACAAAACGAGGTACAGTGTCCGTCTCAGAGTCGGCGATACCCTCCTTGACCCACTGGTCATATGGCAGAGGCAAGGGGACTACTTTGCAGTGGGTACCATGGATCCAGTGTTTCTTCCCTTTTACTCGCACTGCTGATCTTGTCGAAAGAAGAACAAGATGAGGGCCGATCCAGCGAGGCTCGTCGTTGCTCTTGCGCTGGAAATTTCGGACTAGCACCCACGTACCAGGGTTGATAGGGTGTCCAGGAGTTTCAGAGGCTTGAGGGAGAGTATCGTGTACCTGTTGGTGCAAAACACGCAGTTTAACAGTCAAATCATACAGGTAATCAAGCAGTACTGGATGCTCTATCTCACTGAACTTCGTAGGCCTCGGTACACCCCATATGTTGGCCGGACGGCCAAAAACAACCTCGTAAGGACTAAGTCCCACTCGTGAGTGTACGGTCATTCTGGTGGACAGGAGTGCTAGAGGCAGAGCGTCAGGCCATTTAAGACCGGTGCTCGCCTGGATTTTGGCCAGCTTGAGCTTTAAGGCTCCATTGTAGCGTTCTACTAATCCAGCTGATTGGGGGTGATTTGCAGCATGGAATTTCTGCTGGATGCCTAAACCTTCACATACATTCTTCATCACTTTACCCACGAACTCACTTCCATTATCACACCACACCATTCTTGGCATCCCAAACCTAGGGAAAAACTCTTTCACAAGGGCTTTAGCTGTGGATAGGGCAGTGTTATCTTTCAGAGGATAAGCCTCTATCCATTTTGAGAAAGCACAAACAACCACCAGTACATATTTCAGGTTGTTGCATCTTTCCATGTGAATAAAGTCCAGCTGCAAAACTTCAAATGGACATGATGGGGGTGCAAAGTGACCAGCTGGAGTTGGGGTTCCCCTACCAGGGTTGTACTTCAAACATACTATGCAATTCTTGACCACATTCTCTGCACACTTGGGAATCCCAGCATTCTGCCATACTGGAGCCAACAACTTGCATATACCTTTCGTACTGATATGTGCCATTCCATGTGCCATAGTAACCACTGGAAGCACATATGCATCAGGCAACAACCATCGCCTATGTTCTGTCAGATCAATCCAACAACCATTCTCATCCAACTTACCCATACTTTCTCTCCACTTGCTTAACTCTTCCTCTGTGGCTTCAGCTTGAAGCGACTTCACACTCTCTATTGTGTTCTCACACATTCCCACATCATTAACCCATCTTGCGGGGCCTGCAACATACATTCTAGTCTTCACATTCTGTGCTGTTTCTTTCACGGTCTCATCAGCAAACGCATTCCCACGTCCAACATCATCTGTGACTTTCCTGTGCGCACTGCATTTCATGATCGCAACTTGCAACGGTAGGGTCAGTGACTCAAGGAGATCATTCACCAACTTGCCATTCCGAATTTTAGCTCCATGCGACGTCAGGAACCCACGCTCCTTCCACAGTCGCCCAAAATTATGAGCCACGCCAAAGGCGTACTGGCTATCTGTGTATATATTTACTCTCATTCCTTCAGACAACACGCATGCTCTCGTGAGGGCGATTAATTCCGCTGCTTGGGCCGAATTATGTGGCACTCGTGCAGTTTCCACGACCGTGTGCAAAGTCGTGATAGCATATGCAGCAGTCGTGTCACCATTAGGGAGCTTGAAACATGAACCATCTACCCATAAAGTGCCATCACACTCAGTCAGGGGAGTATCTTTGAGATCCACTCTCCCTTTCGTCTCTTCTTCTGTTCTGAACAGACAATCATGTTGCTCAATCTCATCTGAGTCTGCTGGAATTGGCAACAATGTAGCTGGATTCAGCGTATTGCATCTCTTTATGTGTATGTGATTTGCTAACAGTGTAAGCTCATAACCTGATAATCGCGCACTAGTCAAGTGTTGTGTCTTGGTCCTATTTAATAATGTGTCTACAGCGTGTGGAACCATAACAATCAATGTATTGTCCATTACCAAACCAGCAGATTGTCGGATAGACATCGCTGCAGCAGCTGTCGCTCTCAGACAGCTTGGCAATGCCCTCGCTACAGGGTCCAAGGTGGATGAAAAATATGCGCATGGGCGCGGTCTGTCGCCAAAAGGCTGTGTTAACACTGATAACGCACAACCATCTTTCTCGTGGACATACAATGTAAAAGGCTTACTGTAGTCGGGGGTACCCAACACAGGTGCTGAACATAATGCATTACGCAATTCCACAAAACTTTTCTGGCACTCTTCAGACCATGCGATAGGATTCGGTGTGTCTTTACATGTTAATGCTAACAAAGGTTTTGCCAACAAAGAAAAACTAGGGATCCAATGCCTACAGTATGAGGTGATTCCCAAGAAAGCACGCACTTCTCTCTGTGTTTTCGGCACACTCAATTGTGCAATAGCTTGAATTCTCTCTGGGGTCAGTTTCCTTCCCTCCTTCGATAAGAGATGACCTAAGTAGGTCACTTCTTGTCGACAATATTGCAGCTTAGAGAGAGACACCTTGTGATGGAAAGCAGATAAATGGCGCAACAATGACAATGTGGCTTCTTTGCAGATCTTTTCAGTATCCGCGGCGATCAGTAAATCGTCCACGTACTGAATCAGGATAGCGCCACTAGGTAAAACAAGTGCATCAAGCTGCGCTTTCAAAGCTTGACTATATATTGATGGACTTTCACAGTAGCCCTGGGGAGCGCGTTTGAAGCGGAAGCTTCGGCCTCCCAGACTAAAACCAAAAATATCTCTGCTCTCTTCTGCAATTGGAATGCTAAAGAAAGCATTCTTTAAATCAATCACTGAAAACCATGCAGCAGAGGCTGGAATCATCGTTAACAAGGCGGTTATATCGGGGACAACCGGAAACTGTGGCACAACAATCTTATTAACCTCTCTGAGATCGATCACAAATCTGTAAACAGGTGGCTGTGAAGGATCCGTTCGTTTTAAGACAGGTAAAATCGGACTATTGCAAACGTTGCCTCTTGTCTCTTCAATCACACCCTTATTAATCAAGTCGCTGACAATGTCTAACAATGCTTTCTGCCCTTCATTAGAGATCTTGTACTGGGGAATACGTGGCAGTCTGACATTAGCCTTTAAAGTCACCACATATGGCGGTATCTCCAAGAGGCCCACATCATTGGGACCAGTAGCCCAAAGGGCATCCGAAAGGGATGACAATTCAGGCGGCATTGTGTTTTTAGACAAGTACATTGGGGAAATCACTTTCTTGCCTAATGTAAGTTGTACTCCTGAAGGAGAACAATACAGTGTAGCGTGCAATCTTTTCAACAAATCTAATCCCAGCAAATTCTCACCACAACCTGTTGTCAGAATCAGGGGTGCTTTCAGCTCGCAAGGTCCAACAGAAAGTGACATGGGACTAGAAATCGGGTTCCTAACTGGGGCGCCAGAAAAACCTACCGAAACATTGATATCGCCAGACAAAGGTGCGCCAGGGAGTTTTGAATGCATGATTGAACTCTTTGCAGCACCAGTGTCTAGCAGAAAAGGCTCCGTTACATTTGCTGTAGTCACCTCAACATACGGTCCACTCTGATCCACTGGCACTGAAACAACTCCCTCTCTCTGTCTATGGCTGTCCTAGTAATCATTATTTTCTGCATCACCGTCCTCTGCATAATAATCATTATTATAATACTGGGCCGTATTACTAATCGCGTTAGCTTGCTGATCAAAGCTATTGATTGCACTTAGAGGCGGCAGAGGACGCGCGTTCTGGGGAACACTTCCACGCCCTCTGCCTCTAGGAGCTTGCTGACCACCCCTACCTCTTGCGCCATACGCATTACCGTTCCGCTGCATTAATTTAGGGCAACTATATTTATAATGACCTTCCTCTTTGCAGTATGAACATTGGTTGGGACCTACAGGGACACGTGGTTGATAATACCCATTCATTTGCTGGTTGTTCTGAAACTGTTGGGGTTGGTGATAGACACCTTGGGGTTGCCTATAATTATTCTGACCTCCACGTGGCGGATAGGCCTGCTGTAAAAGGACCTTTGTTTTTAGTTCCTTCGTTTTCTTTTCTGTTCTATCTTTCTCGTCTTTATCTCTATTTTCATAATACTGTGCAGTAGCCAGTATTTGCGCTGAAGAAGAAACAGCCCAAGAACTTTCTGAATCTTTTAACTTTTTACACAGGTCCGGAAGTAAATTCTGCACAAACTTATCCACAAACAGCCGTTGGCCACCCTCAGTACTCATATCCTGCCCACTGTGGTCAATAAACGTTTCTTCAAACCTAGTAAAGAAGTCTGACACTGTCTCATCTTTCTTCTGCTTGCATGCAGATAACTTGTCCCAATTTACGCGCATCGCAGGCATTATTGTCTTCATATACGTGATGATTCTACCAGGCAGTTCAGCTACTAAAGGTTCTGGTTTCGCACCACCAGTTTGTCTAGCATCAGCAGCAACAATGTTAGCCCATGTATCCCCTAGTTCTGCATTGTGATCTACATTACGAATTGATCCCCATAGAGGCTGTGGAACAACATTACCAAACAACATGTCTATGTCGGCCAGATTCATAACGCATGACCCTGCCGTCTGTGACAACTCTTTATAATAACCTGCTGGGTTTTTACGGGGATCAGGCAAGGACTGCTTAAGCGCTAACACCTCAGAGCGCTTCCATGGAACATGCACCCAAACACGCTGGAAATGCGCTGCCACAGCGGGGTTACCACCGGCAGCTGCAACCGCTTCCTTCCATACCGGGGGAACTTCTCTCATAGGGTATTGTCGCGCTTTTACCTTTTTCCCCACAAGGACATCTTGTTCGAACAATGACTGTTGGCAATCATCATTCCTAAAGGACAATACAACCGCAACTGCTTTATCTACTCCGCGGTCCACAATTATACCAGTTCCAAAATCGAACCTCACTCTACACAATTCCTGCGGGTTCGGATTTTTACCACTATCCTCCAATTCTTCACAGAGAATTTCGCACATTTTCTCAAACACATATCTCTGTTTTGGGGCATCCCACTGATGGAAAACGTTGACAACTGATTCCACATCATACAGTGAAGGAAAAACAATCCATCTACGCGCCATGTTATCTATTACCTTTTTCTCATCGGGGTTAGGCAATTGGCTACGCAATTGCTTACGCTGTAAACCAGGAGTCGCACCAGATGACTCAAAGAGAGGAGACATTAATGTAGTAACCACATTAGCTAAGCGCTGTCGCGCTGAAGGAGAAGCTGAGGCGAGAACAGGGGGAAAAACAGAGGGAAGAAAAGAGGATGTAGAGACAGGTACTGGAGTGGTGGAAGGAAGAGTGTCAGCGGAGGCAGCTGCTGTATTAGGCAAAGTCGCAGGAAGTGCGGGGGCAGTTGGAAGCACAACTGGCGGTCCTTGAGAGGGCTGCGCTACATGGATAAGAGCCGGCTGCAAAGCAACTGGCGGTTGCGGCAAGGCTTGCAGTATATTCACTGGAGGTGGCATATTTACAAGCTGGGGAGGCGCCGTGGCATTTTGAGCATACGGGGGTGGCGAACTCAACAAATGTGACATCAGGGGATCTTTCTCCTTTTCTTCTAACTCATTCTGCTTAGAATGTGGTAAAGCTGGGTAACATTTGTCAATCCCTAACTTGCGCTGCCTATGCAATTGCTCACTCATCTGCTCCTCCTCATTGTCTTTAAATTGTACAGCTGCTTGCATTACTGTCATACCTTTCTCTCTCTTATTCTTTTTCGCTAACTTAATTTCCTTTTGTTTGGCTTCCTTTCGCCATAAGCGGAAAGAGTCAAACATCGCCGGCCGGGCTTTCTTCTTAAACAATTTAATTTCCAAATTATCTAAAATATCGGTATCAAAACTACCATTTTGGGGCCATTTTAAAACACCATCTTTCCTGGTGTAGTGGATCCATACTTCGTTATATGCAATGGGGCCTACGCCATGTTTTACATAGAGCTCATAAGTTGGAGTTCCAACCGGAGGAACCGGACATGATTCCTCTAGCTGGAAATCTTTTCCACAACCCAAACAGAATAATCTACCAAATAGTCCAGAACCAGGCATCTTTGCTCACTAGTCTAGATCCAAACGTCAAAGGATTATCGATTACGATAGTCTCGTGAATACACGAGTCCTCTGGCTTTGGCGTTTGCAAACTCCAAAGTACCAAATTACCAAATCAAACGATCCCGAAGGATACCAAAAACAAATAGGAGACGCTCCACTTATACTTAACTGAATATTGCTGATCGATGGCGTCACCAGAAGACTCTCTCGATTGTTTCGCTCTCTCAAATTCGTCAAGGGTCCAAAACAGGTCGATTAATCAGGGCAGCAGTCCTTCGTAGCCGTCGGGACGCGGAGAACCTCGCAGAAAAGACTTTCGGACCACGTCGACATGCAGGGGTCGATGAAGTGGCGGCCTTCCTCCGGAATTTCCACACGAAGCTCCTCACGAACCTCTGGCTTGGACTGGTACCGCTGGAAATCACCCTACGTTGGGCGCCAAACTGAAGTACTGGGTATTTTAGACCCAGCGGTGCAGGGGCACACACCCTATGACTTCTGGGTTCACCCTGTTCCAGACCTACAGAAACACAGAGTCTTCTGGGTGAAGTCAAAGATTCGTTTATTGGCTGCAGACCAATTACAGGTATCCTAGAAGTACAACAGCGTGTATGTTCTCAGGAGACTGCTGAAAATCATAGGAACGGGCTTCTCCTTAAGTACAAAATATCATGCTCCAGGCACACATTCCTTGGTTTACGATATGGCCATTATAAGTATACATTACAAACGAAAAAGCAGAGTCATGATGACCATCCCACATTCCAGTTCGGCCAGCCCACAATGATTTACACAGTAAGGTTCAGATCCCACATTTGATGTCAATAGACCCCCCAATAAACATGAGCATCTCCTGTTTTGGGAAACAAGTCATAAAGCAGGAACAAGCAGGTGTGGAAGAGATTAGCCGGGGGATTGTATAGAATGAAAGGGTTTTATGACGGGTCAAGCCCTGATGCTAATCACAGGTGGACGGAGGAAGGGGAGCTCGTGAGACCGGTTTGACCTGGGGCAGCAGAGCCAGCTGCCCAGGTCACAGAGAAGTCAGAGGAGAAGCCCATGTACTGTGAGGCCCGTATTTACTCCATTATAGCCTATGTGAGGGCAATGACAAGATGGCCACTGCTTCCAAAATGGAACCCGCGTAGTGAAGCAGAATAACGTGTACACAGTGCATTCATAGCTAGAACGATATATAAAGCACTCGTACATGCCGCATTTACCATTTGCGGTTTCTTAATACCAAGATAGACAGGGGTAGGGCCCTGTCCCCTACGCGGTCCCGAATATTAAAGTACGACAAAGGAAATAATGATTAAACGTTTCCTTGAAAGGGGCTACTCACTAAAAGACATCCTCAAAGCTTGTGAGGAAGTCAGTAAGAGAACAGGAAACGAGCTCCTTCAAGCAAAACCGGCAGAATCTGATACCAATACACCTGAGAGTAAGATTAGATTTATCACCACATATTCTAATCAGGCACATGAGGTCAGAGAATGTCTTTTAAAATTTTGGAAAGTACTTAAAACTGACAAAGACGGGGGGCGGAGCTTGGCTCGCGACGAACATGGCCGCCTGAGCCTTGAGCTCCTCCACACCGGCCTGTAATCCTGTAATTTATCCTACCTCCCTTCAACCAACACCGACTTCTGGACAGCTATTTCTGTGTCCGGAGGCCTCGGCGTCCTGGGTCTGGAACTCTGGGCTCCCTGGACCCTCCCATTCCGGAGCTGTGAGGCGTAGGTGTGAGCGGAGAGCTGGGCCTCGCATCCCCGAGGTGTGGTGGGCGTGAGGCGTGGCTGCGTCGCCTTGCGTGCGGCAGTGCTCCGACGGGACAGGCCGTTCCCCGGAGCGGTGGAAACTGGACTCGCTTGGCCCTCAGCCGACTCGCACGGGGGCGGAGACAGAGCGTTGGGCCTGACCGGGGAGAGGTCGAGACGGCCCCACGGAGAAGGCGAGAGAGCGGAGCCAGCAGACGAGCACCTTGTAGGGGGGGCCTCCGTGTCCCTCCGTCCTCCCCCCGGCAGACCTGGGGAGGCTTGAGCTGCGATCTGCGCCGCGAAACGGCCTGCAGCGAGGGAGAGGAGCGGTGGATGCGCTATCTACGGAAAGGTCAGTGGGGGATCGGACAGCACTTCGAACTGGACGGCACGGGCGGCGCCTTGGTGATGTGCGCTGCGGCCGTCTTGCGGCCCACTGAGGAGCGTGTGTGCGCCTGAACCGGTGAGGGAGCTCTCGTGGGAACCCCCTGATTCGACTCCCTGTAGACTGACGACTGGCGCATTGAGCTTGATATACTGGGCATCGCCCTGGGAACTGGTGCTGCTACACTCTGACTCCTGAACAGGCGTGTGAGGAGTGGCGCTCTCACAGAGTTCCGGCCGATGTTGTGTTACCCCTAGGAAGACAGACATTTGGGCGCCACGTGCAGCGGCCGTCGCACTCTAGGGGTGGTTTGAGCATCTAGTGAGCTGGTGGGGGGCGACTTCACAGCCCCGGTGCTTCGGAGACGCCGAGGTGGTGCTGCCTTCAACCTCTAGAGCTTCCTATCGACGGTGTGTCGGTGCCCCTGGGTCAAGCAGTGGCGTCTCCGGGCCCGCCCTGCACGTCGATCTGACACTCCTACGATAGCTTGGTACCTGGATTGACCGGGCGCCGACGCATTGACTGCCTGGCATCATGGGGGGGAAGGGCAACCGCGGTGGGGCACAGGCGAAGCTGCAAAAGTTCGCATTCCTTCAAGATCGGAAACAGCCCCCCCCCCTCGGACAAGCCTACGGAGTTTACGCTCGCAGATGTTATGGCCACACTTACACAGATGCAGGCCTCAATTGGCACGATCTCCACGGATGGAGCGCTCCTCCGGGCGGATGTCGCTAAAATTAATTCGAGACTAACTGAGGTCGAGGCCACCACAGCGACCCTCACGCATGGCACGGCGGACCATCACAAACGCATACAAACTCTCGAACTGGTGCAGAAGCAGCTGCTGGCCAAGTTGGATGACCTGGAAGGCCGGTCCAGACGCAACAACGTGCGGGTCGTTGGGGTGCCGGAGAGTGAACGCGGCCCGGCATTAGACCTCTTTGTTGAAAAACTAATCACCGAACAGCTAAAGCCCCGGGGGCTCTCTAAGTTCTTCTCGGTGGAAAGGGCACACCGGGTGCCGGGTGGGAGGCCTCGGCCCGGGGCCCCCCCACGCCCGATCTTGGCCCGCATTTTCAACTTTCGTGACCGGGATGCGATCCTCCAGGCGGCGCGTACCGCCCCCCCGCTGCGGGTGGACAACAGTACAGTCACCCTCTATCCAGACTACACAGCGACAGTGATGCGGCAACGAAGAGACTTCATGGCGGTTAAGGCAGACCTCCGCTCACGAGAGCTGAAATACTCCATGTTATTTCCGGCGAAGCTCCGAGTAGAGGCGGAGGGGCGCACATGGTTCTTTACATCGCCGGCGGAGGCCTCGGAGTGGCTCGAGGGGTGGCGTCCGGCGAGATCGAAGGGCAGAGGGGAGCGTCCCCCTGGCGGCCATTCCGACTCCCCCGAGGACCTGGATGTCGAGGAGTCGGGAACAGGGGATGGCACTCCGTGAGGTGGGGTGGTGTGGAAACGACCGGACTGGAGGACTCTCGGCGATTTGGGGCCTCGATGTGCCGAGCGGCCCAGTGGGGCCTTGAGACTGCAGGAGGCTGCAGATTCTGGGACATTTTCACTTTTTGGGCAGTCGGCTGTTTGAAGGGACAAGCCTATGGTGTGGGGATTGGCGGCTGAACAGTGAGCGGCTTCCCCCCATACGCACGTAAAAAGTTTATGGGAACTAAGCACTCTGCTGAGTTGGGGTGGCGGGTAGTTTTAAACCCGCAGGGCAGGGAGGCAGGGAGGGGGGTGGGGGGATGGGGATATTGTCGGAATGTTGGTTTGTGTTTTGTTTCAGGTTCACCAATCGCTCAAAGGTGCATTAGGCTCACTAGGCAGGTACAGGTGCACAGGAGTGGCATACTACAGTGGGCATTTCACACACCCTTCCTTGAAGATGGCATCACGTAATATGACCCAGGCTACCACTGACACAATACCAAGCGTCCCTACACAGCAGCGATGTCCTTCTTTTGTAGTCCTCTCCTGGAACGTTAATGGTTTAGGAGACAAGATCAAGCGGGGGCTAGTGCTGCAATACCTCAAGCGCAGGGGGCCCGCGGTGGCACTCTTGCAAGAAACACACCTAGTGGGTACTACCACTAAGGCCCTAGATCGGTGGGGGTTTAAGATGGCGACACATTCAGAGTTTACGACAGGGTCCCGAGGGGTGGGCATACTGGTCAACAAGCGTTGTCCCCTGATTCTTCTTGACTCCCGCAGGGACGAGCAGGGCCGCTTTGCGGCACTCACCTGCCAATGGGAGGGGAAGGTGTACAATTTCGTGACAGTTTCATCCCCCCGACACTGCACCAGATCTCCTTCAGGGCGCTGGGCGAATTCCTGTTGGCACTTCCGCATGGGGAGCTTATCATGGGTGGGGACTTCAACGCCACCATGGACTCTACACTTGACAGGTCATCACACAGGGCTCACGGGGGCGACACCTCCATTCTTACAGAATTTTTTTTTTTTTTTTTTTGATAAACAAATTTTTATTGTGTTTTGCGGCATAAAAGACAGTATCAAGAGTAAGATACAGCAGTGCATTGAACAAGGCATCAGTAACTGCATTTGGATAAGCATCAATAAACCATTGCAAAGACCCTCCCACCCTCCCCCATCCTCCGTCCCCACCCCCCGCGCCCCCACCCTTCAAATCATGCCCCCCAGCCACTTCCCCCATATCTTGCGGAATTTTTTGGGGCAGCCTCGCGCAGCACACAACGACCGCTCCTGGGCCGCACACCAGTCCACCCCTCTACTCCAGGTAGCCACTCTGGGTGGGTCCGGTTGTGACCATACTGCCGCTATGTCTCTCTTAGCCACCATAAGGGCAGTGGTGAGGAAGTACTTTTCGTTACGGGATCCGTCGATCCCATCCATGATGCCCAGCAGGGCCATTCTAGGCTCATGGGGAACCTCCCAACCCAAGACCTCCGCTAGCTCAGTTTCAATCGCTGCCCAGTAATCGTGTAGACGGGAACAAGACCACACCATGTGGAAAAAATCTGCCGGAGCCACCCCACACCGGGGGCAGGAGGCGTCCACGCGGAGACCCGCCCGGTACAGGCGGTCTGGGGTCAGATAGGCGGTGTGTAGGTAGTAGATTTGGATGAGCCGCAGCCTAGCGGAGGTGGTAAGCGACCGAGGGCCCATAAGGGCGTCCCTCCAGTCCGCCTCGTCCAGGGGTCCCACCCAGGCCTCCCATCGCTGTTTGAGCCCGCTCCAGTCCACCGGGGAATTGTTAATCAGGGATTTGTAAATGCGGGATATACCCCCCTTTCCCAGATACCCCAGCATCACCTGAGCTTCAGGTGGGCTATGGGGAGGCAGTCTGGAGTCTAGAGGGACGTGAGCCCGGACCGCGTGGCGCAGTTGAAGGTAGCGGTAGAATTGGGAGGGCCGCAGCGAGAAGCGGGTCTGAAGCTCTTGGAAGGAACACATGCGGCTCCCACGCCATAAGTCGCCCAGACAGGAGATACCAAGAAGATCCCACTGCCGAAAGCCCGCCAATCCCACCACCTCCCGCAGCCAGGTCCCGTGCCAAAGCGGAGTGAGTTGTGTGGACGTCCCCGACCATCTAGTGTACCGCAGTGCCGCGCGCCACGCGAGGAAAGGAGCCCGCACGACGTCGGGGAGTGATAGGGGGACCGTTGTGCCATAGAGCATGTTTTGGATGGAGGAGAACCCAAGGCCTTGCACCTCGAGACGGTAAGCCGGGTCGCCCCAGCCTCCCGAGAACCAGTCATGGATCACCAGTAACTGGGTGGCCAGGTAATAAAGATATAGATTGGTCATGCTCAGACCGCCATCATAGGAGGGGACCCTGCATCGATCCAAGGCCAGCCGAGGCCTACCGCCGCCCCAGAGGAATTTGGTCACCATTTTATCCAGGTCTCGGAACCACGGGCGCGGAAAAGGGCATGGAGTATTTTGTAGTATGTAAAGAAATTTGGGGAGGATCATCATCTTGTATAGAGCGACTCTCCCTAGCGGATTCAATGGGAGGGACTGCCACCGGAGCATGTCTGACCTGGTTTTGTTGACTACCGGAGCCACATTAAGGGCCCAGCATAGTTCCGGAAGGAGGGTGACCCAAATCCCCAGGTATTTAAAGGAGAGTCTCCGGAGGGGGATGTCCGACTGCCAGTCGAAGCTTTCCCGCGACGGGTGTAGCGGGACTAGGACGGATTTTTTGGGGTTCAGGTGAAGACCCGACGCTTGGCCAAATCGATGGAGGATCCGACGGACCCGGGGTCCCGAGGTCGCTGGGTCCGAGAGATAGAGGAGGACGTCGTCCGCGTATAGGGCGATTTTGTCGGGGGCCACATCCGGCCATTCCCATCCTCGAAGAACAGGATCCGCGCGAATCAGCACCGCCAGGGGTTCCATCGCCAGAGCGAAAAGGAGGGGCGAGAGCGGACAACCCTGGCGCGTCCCCCGGCCTATGGGAAATGGGCGAGAAAGTGCCCCATTGACCAACACACGGGCCCGCGGGCGCGCATAGAGGACCATTACCATGGCTCGGAACCGGGGGCCGAAGCCCATACGCTCCAGGACCTCACCCAAGTACGCCCATCCCACGGAATCAAAGGCTTTTTCAAAGTCGACCAAGAGGAGGGCCAGATAGGGGGAAAGGCGGCCGCGGTGCGCCATCGCGAGGTGGAGGCGCCGTAGACAGTGTCTGGTCCCCCGCTCCGGCATAAAGCCACATTGGTCCGGATGGACCAGGGAGGCGAGCGATGGGCGTAACCGTTGCGCCAGGACCGTGGCATAGATTTTGAGTTCTGTGTTAATAAGGGATATCGGCCGGTAGTCGGAGCAGGACCGCGAGGGAGGCTGTGTCTTGGGGAGTACAACTATGGTTGCTGTATCCGTTTCGGGCCGGAACGAGCCCGTCTCCACCACGGCCGCAAAGAGGTCTCGAAGCCTCGGGGCCAGTGTCTCACGGTAGTGAGCGTAATATTCCTGGGGGAATCCGTCAGGTCCCGGGGTCTTCCCGGGTGCCAGGCGGCCGATCGCTTCTTCAATCTCCTGTAGCTCGATCGGCGAATCCAGGGTCTCAGAAATCTCAGGCTGCAGCCGCGCAAGTGTCGCCCCGTTTGTTCCCAGTAGCTCGTTCAGGGAGAGCGTGGACGGTCGGAGACGGTACAGCCGGGAGTAGTAGTCAGCGAATGCCTGGGCTATCGCCACTGAGACCGTGTGGACTCCACCCGCGGGGTCCGCGATGGCTGGAATGATCCTGCCCGCCCGGGGATAGGTCGCCAGGCGGTGGAGAAGAGTGCCGTTTTTGTCTCCCCAACCGTACACCCGGGCCACCGAGGAGCGCCATAGGATCTTCGCCGCTTCCAGGGAGTGCAGGCGAATCTCTTCCCGCAGGAAGGCCAAGCGACGAGACCGTGCGGCATCGGCTAAGTTACCCAGACTACGCTCCAGTTCTAAGGCCTGGGCCTCACAGTCCGCGAGCTTCTGGGATTGAGCCCGTCGTTGACGTTGCAGGTGCCCTTTAGCGGCGCCCCAAACAGTCGCCTTGCCAGCCTCCCAGAGGACGGCGGGGGAGACGACAGAGCCCTCATTATGAGAGTAGTAGTCGACTATCTCGCCCCCGACCGCCCTCCGAAAAGCCTTGTCGTGAAGGAACCAAGCGTTCAGACGCCATATCGGACGGGCAGAGAGGGGGGGGGGACCGAGAGCGAGGAGCACCGGCGAGTGGTCCGAAAGGCCCCTCGGAAGAATGCGTGCGTCCCGCACCCCCACGCAGTCGGTAGAGGGCACAAAGATGAGGTCGATCCGGGCGTGGGAGTGATGGGCCGCCGACGTGTGGGTGTATTGGCGCTCCTGCGGGTGCCAGATCCTCCAGACATCGCAGAGGCCCTGGGATTCCGCCCAAGAGGAGAGTTGTTTTGCGCGGGCGACGCGGGTCGAAGAGACCGGACCCGTCGAGTCCATATGGGGCGAGTAGACAGCGTTAAAGTCCCCGCCGAGTATCAGGGCCCCTGCAGGAAGTGTCGGGAGGATATCCGCTGCGTGGGAAAGGGCTGACGGCAGGAGGGACGGTGCTGCGTAGAGGGACATCAGGGTAAGGGGTCGGCCCTCCAGAGTGCCACACACTACCAGTAGCATACCCTGTGGGTCTAAAAGCACCCGAGTCAGGACAAAGGGAAAAGACTTGCGAAGCAATATGGCCACCCCCCGGGATCCCCGAGCAAAACCTGAGTGCCATACCCTGTCATAGCCGTAACGGCCAAGGAAGGGGCAGTTGTTACCCAACAAGTGAGTCTCCTGGAGGAGGAGTACATCGATCTCTGCCCGTTGTGCATATTTGAGGACCGCCATGCGTTTGAAACGGTCCAGGAGGCCATTGACGTTCCAGGAAAGTATGCGCATGGCGGCCCTAGGGACAGGTGGGTCAGCCATAATCAAGGACAGAAGAATGAGCCAGTGGAGGCGCGTCCGAGTAGGTGCCCAGAGAGGAGGGACAGCGGAGCGCCGGGTGAGAGAGCGGGATAGACAGTACATGATACCTTAGCACAACAGATAAGGGGGAGTCACCCCCCACCAACAAATTCTCCCCAACGAGGAAGAAGCAACCCCAAACCAACCCCAACCCCCCACCCCCCGCCCTATACTTCGAAAACGGAAGCATCTGTCGCCCGAACCAAATGGAAGAACCACCAAACTAAAACGCTTGGGCTTGAGCGCTAGTGGACCCCTGATACATCAAAAGTGAAGCCTGATTTACCTGCCCTGGCCTAGAGCAACACTGACAGCGGGACGTTCCACCCCCGCCCAAACATTTCCCACCCCCCCCACCCCAAAGGTAAGCAAAGAAAGTCAGATGGTAGGGCTGCGAGAGAGGTCCGAAGTGTCCGCCAAATCAACCGGGTGGGTTGCAGGGCCTGTAAGCCGAGGTGACGCGGCCCGCTGCCCATCCGCCACGGGACTGGCGTGCGCGGCTGAGGAGGCCGATGAGGTTCTCGATCTCTGGCTTGGCCGGCCCCCAGAGCGCGTGGTGATCGCCTCCCCCGTTGTGCGCTCCCGGGGCAATGTCCGATGCCGCCGACGGGTCTTCGATGTCCGGGGTCTCCCCCGTCTCCCCCGAGGACCCAGAGGCGATCCGCGCCCAGAATGCTGCAAGGGGTGCTCCTCCGCCAGCCAGGTCCAGGCCGCCCGCGGGGTATCGAAGAAGAGAGTCTTTTGCTGGAAGATGACCCGGAGGCGGGCTGGGAATTGGAGCTGGTATTGGAGTCCCAGGGAGCGCAGTTTTTGTTTCACTTCAATGTAGGAGCGGCGCAGCTCCTGGACTTCGCGAGTGTAGTCCGGGAAGACCATGATTTTGTGGTTCTGATAGTGGAGGGCATCCCTGCGCCGGGCTTCACGGAGAATGGCATCGCGGTCACGGAAGTTCAAGAGCTTTAGGATGAACGGCCGGGGTGGAGCCCCTAGGGGCCTGGGGGCCAGGGAGCGGTGGGCTCTCTCCACCACGAACGAAGCCGACAGGCTGTCCTCCGGCATCCAGGATCGGAACCAGCGCTCCATGAAATCGTCCGCCCTGCCCGATTCAACTCCTTCCGGGAAACCCACCAAGCGCAGTTTGCTGCGTCGGGCGCGATTTTCCGCATCCTCGACCCGGCGGTGCAACTCCTTAGAGTGGGTGGTCAACTCCCGAACCTGGTCTTGCAGCTGGCGGATGTCGTCCTCGGCCGTGGATATCCGGGACTCAGCTTCTGAAATGCGGGCGGTGGCGTTCCTCAGGTCTTGCCGGAGAAGAGCAACGTCCACTTTGACCTCACCCACCATGCCCTCGAGCGAGGCGCGGGACGAGTTGATGGCCTGCAGGATGGCAGCCAGGTCTGCAGCAGGGGCCGGGGCCTGTTCGCCCGTGGGGCCGGGCCCCTTGTCGGAGGTTGTGAATTTGTCCATCCTGGTTTGGGTGGCCCCGGACACCGGCTTGGCGGCTCTGTCCTTACCCATTTCTGGGCCGTCCGTCAGCGAAGGAGGGCAACTAGCCGGCGACAGGCCCGTGGGACGGCAGCGGGCAGCTGGGCCGCCGCGGGACAAACAGGAGGCTCGTCCGGGAGGGCCACCGGCCGGGAACGGCCCGGAAGCACCAGCCTCAGCGGTCAAGCCCTGCCGGGCAGCTCAGCAAAGCGGGATCCAGCAATGTAGGTCTCAGTGCCAGGCCCCCGGCCGTCGCCCGGGCCCCCCAGCCGGCCGCCGCAGGGCCGCAACCTCCGGCGCAGCCCCGGTCTCCAAGGGAACAATTAGCCGGGTCTCCCCTCAGTGCCCAGGAGGGGCAAAGTGTCACTCGTCAGGGTCCGCAGCCGGGATTCCAAGCGATGGAGGGGGGGGGGGGGGAGAGGAGGGGGGGACAGCACATACACCCCCTCCGACCGCCGGTTTGCGGCCCGAATCCGCGAGGGCCCCCCCGCACCCGGAGTCCGCAGCCGGTCTGGGATCGATGGAGCCGGTTCCGCGCCGCCACCAGGAGGAGAGGGGAGGGAGAAGGGGGGGGAGCCAGGGGCCCAGGCCCCCCCGGCCGCCGACACACGGCCCGATGGGGGGGGGCTCCCCCGGACAGCCAACCCTGCAGTTGCCCCGATGCAGCGGTCGCGGCCAGCCCCACTCACCGCCTGATTCGCCGCTCTGCGTCACGCGGGGGGGTCCGATCCAGCACCCCCGGGGCTCCGGATGGCGTCAGCAAAGCAGGGCAGCACCGGGCCAGTGTCAGCAGCACCCGCGGGAGCCCCGCGGCCACCGCGTCCCCCAGCCAGCAGTTTTAGGCCTGCTTCCCTCGTGGGCGCCGCGGGCTAAATTTCTTCAGCGTGGCCGCGCCGCGGTTCCACAGCCGCCACTGCACGCCGTCGGTCTGGCTCCGCGACGGCTAGGGAGGCTCCCAGAGCCCGCAGCGCCCCCAGATTCGGTACGGGGCGGCAGGGCAGCTTCACAGACCCCCGCACTCCGAGGGAGCCGGCCAGGGCAGTCCAGGAAAGGAGGAAGCCGGATTTGCGGGGACCGATGCCGGGAGCCTTAGTGAAAGGCGGCCATGCCGGTCAGGCGCCACCTAGCGCTCCCCCATTCTTACAGAATTTACTGCTGCGCTTGGCCTAGTGGATACATGGAGGGCGTATAGGCCAGATGAGAGACAGTACACCTTTCTTTCCGGGGCACACAATACCCTTTCACGCATAGATTATATATTCACCTCACCTGCCGGGTTCAAAGGGGTGACTGAAGTGTCGCACCTCCCGAGGGGCATCTCGGACCACTCGCCGGTGGTCATTACGTTTGCGACCAACGACCCGTGTAAACGCACTTTGTTCCCGGTCCATCCCGGATATCTCAAAATCCCTAAAATCAGTAAGGCCCTTAAAACAGCGACCAAGAACTATTTCACTGATAATAAGGACTCCGTCAGGAGCTCTGCAACCCTCTGGGAAGCTTTTAAAACCGTCCTCCGCGGACAGGCCATCTCCATTATCACTGACCACAAGAAAACCCAGCGGCTCGCGGTGCTGGAACTGGAGCGGGCGGTAGATGAGGCGGAAGCTTCCCATGCAACACAAGGGGATGAAGATTCGGCACATACACTCCGCATGGCACAGCAGGAGTATAGGTCCCATCTTTGGGAGGGAGCGCGTGTTAGACAGGTAGCGACCCAGCACACGATCTACGAACTGGGGGACAAGGCGGGCAAACTGCTGGCGTGGCTGGAGAAGGGGGACCGAGCGGCGCGATGGGTGGCGCGGATTCGGCTAGGCGATGGGGAATTTACCTCAGAGCCTCAGCAAATAGCGGGGGCTTTCGCGGCCCACTACCAAAGCGTCTATACACCGGAGGCCTCCTCTACCAGTGCAGACAACGAGCTCTTCCTTCGGGACATCGCAATGCCGAGGCTAACAGCCTCGGGAGCTGAGGCCCTGGAGGCGGATCTGACGGCGGAGGAGATTACGCTTGCGATTCTGGCCCTACGCACTGGGAAGGCGATGGGGCCTAATGGAATCCCGATCGAATACTATAAGCAAAACTCCTCTCTAGTGGTCCCGCACCTACTGGCCATGTATAAGGACGGTCTATCGACCGGGACCCTCCCCCGTGATCAAAGGATGGCTACGATAGTGGTGATCCCGAAACCTGGCAAACCGACGCACGAGTGCTCCTCTTATCGCCCGATTTCGCTACTTAACGCGGAGGCGAAGATTCTAGCCAAGGTACTGGCAACACGACTGCAGCCCTACCTCTCGACCCTAATACACCCTGACCAGTCGGGATTTATGCCTCACCGGAACACCGCTCTAAATATACGGCGTCTCCATGGAATCATTGCGTGCCGCTCCTCGATAGAGGAAGACGCGGCCATACTGTCATTGGATGCGCGGATGGCGTTTGATAGGGTGGAGTGGCCTTTCCTGTTCGCCGTTCTCCGCCACATGGGGCTTGTACACCCAGCCGCTTGCTCAGGTGGTGGTCAACGGCCACGTCTCTGACGCCTTTCCGCTGGGCCGTGGGACGAGGCAGGGCTGCCCCCTCTCCCCGCTCCTCTTTGCTATGGCTCTGGAGCCCTTGGCGGCGTGGGTGCGACAGGACCCTGTGATCCGTGGCCTCAAATGGACGCCGGAATGGGAGGATCGTATCTCCCTCTATGCGGACGATGTTCTCCTTTACCTTGCCTCGCCGGCGCGCTCTATCGCCTGTCTCCTAAACATATGTGAGTCGTACGGGCAAAGGTCAGGATATGAAATCAATTGGGAGAAATCCATTTTGTATATGCTCCACGGCTCCCCGCCTCCGCTTCCGAGGGGCTGTAATATTCTAGTGGCCCATGACGGATTCAAATATCTAGGCGTGTACATCACTGCGGATCGGGACAAATTTGAGGCTGAAAATCTAATGAAGCCCCTCCAGCCGCTTCGCACCGACGTCAAACACTGGCGCCCCTTGCCCCTGACATTGCTTGGAAGGGCTTCGCTCTTTAAGATGCTCGCCCTCCCTAGATTCCTCTATGCGCTGCAAAATACCCCCTTCCCGGTTGCGCCCTCTTATTTCACGGCTGTGAATGCTGAGATCACTCGTCTCCTCTGGGAGGATAAGGCGCCGCGGATTGCTCTCCACAAGCTTACCAGTGGCTGGTATGATGGAGGTATAGCCCTCCCAGATATTAAAACCTATTACTGGGCGTCGCACCTCATGATTATAAATCAGTGGCTCCATGCGCCGGGGGATGACCCTGCATACCGTATGGATAGACAACTGCTTAGTCCCGGAGGGGTGATGGGAGCCCTTTATAACCCCAAAAGAGGTCGCGTCCCGGCGGGGCCCGCAGCACATACCCTCCAGATATGGTTCGCGGCACAGCGGACGATGGGCTGGGCGGGGAGGATTACCCAGGCAACGCCGCTTTGGGACACTAAACAGCTTGGGGTACTGCGCACTACCAAGGGATTCCACCAGTGGGATCTTATTGGCATTTCTAGGGTTGGGGATCTCTGGCAGCGGGGAGAGGTGATCCCTTTTGCCCAATTGCAGGCAGATTATGACTTGGCGTACACCGAACATTTCCGATATTTACAAATCCATCACGCACTTCGGACGGCGATTCCACATGGGACTCGGCTCCCTGAGTCATCGCCCTTGGAGGACCGGCTCCTCACGGAACATCTGATTCAAAGAGCGACGTCCCTAACGTACCGGAAAATAATAAATAATCGCCCTGACCCTTTCTCGATCCTTAAAGGGAAATGGGAGACAGAACTTGGAGACTTTGATGAGACGGAGTGGCAGTCCGCGTTATCGTCCCCCAGGGAGGTGGGCATATCGTCCAAATTACGGCTGGTCCAACTTAAAATTCTGCACCGCACATACTATACCCGTACACTCCTATTCAAATTGCAACGGGCTGAGTCACCGCTGTGTCTCAGGAACTGTGGTCTCGAGGGAACCTTCCTTCACACCTTTTGGGAGTGCCCTGTCATAGTACTTTATTGGAAGGCGGTGTTGCATATTCTTTCCCAGGTAACCAAAGTCCCCACGCTGCCGGAACCTCGGCTTTGTCTCCTCAATATCTGGGAGCAGACGGACCATAATAGAGTGGCCCAGCTGTGGGTGACACTAGGGCTCATGCTCGCAAAACGTAATATAGCCCAGCGATGGGGATCGGGGCAGGCACCTACCCTGGTGCAGTGGATTCGAGAAATGGACCTTGTAATGGTGACTGAGAAAACTGTATATGTACATAGAGGATGCCCCAAGAAATGGTCCCTGGTGTGGGGTGGCTGGAATGTGTACAGAGGGAACATCTGTGAGCCCCCACCCGATACATCAGACCTCAGTGACCAGGACTAGTTACTCTATCGCTAACAGTGGTTGGGGATGGGAACGACTGTATTATGCCCTTGTCCTGCCTCTATGTCTCTGTGATACCTGTGCTGCATTGTTGAGATACATTTGGAGCCTTTGTATGCTAAGCCGTGCACTGAATGAGCGGTGTTTACTTTCTCTTTTGTTTGTAAACTTAATAAAAATATTCCAAAAAAAAAACTGACAAAGACATTGCGCCAGCAATCGAACATTATCCCCAGGTGACATACCGTAAGGCTAAATCTTTAAAAGATACGCTATGTCAAAGTTTGGTGAGGTCCATGCCCAAGAACATCAATCCGATTCAGGGATTCTACACCTGTCAAAAATGTAAGGCATGTAAGTATAGTAAAAACTGCAAAGTGGTCACTCTATCCAAAAATGCAAAACCCTTTTCAATAAAAAAAACATGTATCTTGTAACACTGACCATGCCATTTATGCCTTGAAATGCCCATGCAACAAATACTACATAGGCAGTACAATCCATCCTGCCAAAAAGAGAGTCCTTGAACATCTGAGGGCCATAACTAACGAAGACAAACAATATCCAATAGCCAGACATTTTAAAGCAGAACACCATCAAAACACGAGTCTACTCTCATTCTGTGTCTTAGACACTGTTCCTTTGAGAGAGAGAGGTGGTAATAGAGTCCTCGAATTGAGACGATTAGAGTCGAGGATGATAATAGAATATCAGATAGTACAACCTCTGGGACATAACATTGACGAAGAACTCGCTGTACATTTGTGTTAACCCGTAGTACGGATAATGCTTCGATTCTTCTCTACTTTTTAGATGGAATAGTTTCCTCATCTGCTGTTTTTTGTTTTTGTGATTTTTAAGATGTATTGCCAAAGTCAATCTGTGACAATGTTTTTATTATGTGTATCTTTGCAGATCGTTACCATCTTGTGAGTAATGATCAATAAGTTGGAAGAACCTAGATATGAAAAAGGACCAGCATCGGTGTTTGACTTTTGATATGGACATTATTGGTGATTGTTACCAAGCAGGCTTATTGACATGATTATGTAGAATGTTGTAAATGAAACTCTTCATGACTATCGGCCCACTGGGGCTAGAGCAGGGGTCTTCAAACTGTGGGGCGTGACGCCCAGGGGGGGCGTGGAGCGATGCAAAGGGGGTCGCGCATTCCCAAGCACACTTCTGCCGAGGCCCAAGGGATTCAGCCTCCCTCTTCCTCCATCCTGTGTCTCAGCCGGGGCTGCTGCAGTGCAACTCGAGCTGCTGGAGGCTCAGCTGGGCAGTGTCTGGAGTCTTATCTCCGGCACACCCGTCCAAGTTTTTCACAGGTCTTTAAAGACCATTTGCATATTTGCATGCCTTTGTGAACCGGTTACAAAGGCTTAGTGTGCCCCCCCTTCCAGTACCCCCTGGGTCCTCACTCTGCCTATCCCTTACATTTGTATTTTAGATTTACTGCTGTAGTGTGAGAATGCATTTAATAAAAAGGAATATAAAGTAGGGATGCCAAAAGAAAAATGTGAACCATGTGTTATTTAAAGAGCCTACAAAGACCTTCTCTTGACACGAAATAGACTTTTAAATAAAAAAGTATGTATTCATTCGTTATGTGACTTTTCTGTCTTTGTTCTCTTTAATTATCAGTCATGGATCATTGCGGCAGCCCTAGAACACAATTAAAAGTGCTTTGTATTTATATTTGCTATTTAAAGTATGCACAGATACGTGCTTAAAATACTGTTTTAGGTGATTGCTTATTTTTGTACCAACTGGGCCATCAAAATAATCTGCTGGCTACCCTAACCATAGGACTGGAAGTTTGTTGCAGGATCAGCACATTATTTATTTCCTCCACCCTCGATCCCAGATTGATGCCATAATAGCAATAGTTTAACTTAGATCTTAAACCCTACGCTGCCTCCAATAACATGCTAAGTTACTTCAGGTGCCTGGGAATAAACCCTGCATTCAGACAACTCACTCATCATTCTCGCCCTTCTCTTTCACGCTTACCCTGCACTCACAGAATTCACAATGCACTCACACTGATTACCATGCACTCACACCATTCACCTGCTCACCCTGCACTCACAGTGATCACTTTGCACTCACAATGCACTTGCGCTGTTCACCCCATGCCTCACCCTGCAGTCACACAAGCACACTACTCACCCTGCACTCATGTGACACTTCACTCACCTGTCCCCCTCACTGCTCAATATGCAACTCACTCAAACAAGCCCATCAGTAATAATACATTCATTCGTCTTATTCTGAACTTGCATCCACACTCAAATTCGTACGGCCACCTCACTCACCCTGCAGTCACTCCTCTCACCCTACTCTCACACTGTTGCATCTCTCACCGTGCACTCACATGGGCACTCTTGTCACCCACACAGTGCAGAGGGTTAATGTGCCTGCTACAAAGAATATGTACCATGCCGCTCACAGAAATGAGTGTGACTAAAGTATGAGTAGCGCTATAAAAAATGAAATGTTTGTCAGAGAGCTGCTATAGAGAGATGAAGTGCATTGTTGGTGAGTGGTAGTGAGGGAATTCATGGAGAAGAAGGAAACGGGGGTGGAGCACCAAATAAAACTGTTGCACAGTGTGTAACCAGTGTTAGGGCCAGCTGTGGCTAGGAGTGTTAGCCCCCACCCCCCGAAGTTCTGGTCTAGTGGCTAACCTGCTTCTCCCTATTATTATTATTTACATTTGTAGTGCGCTACTGTTACCAAAAGATGTCCTGCGGCTAATAACCATCTGCTGCCGGAAGGACAATGAGAAACACACAGAAGGAGAAGGAGAACCAGCCAAATGGGGTGACCTACAGAGCATAGAGAAAGGTTTTTATATCTTCCTAAAGGATAATAGATTCTTGGTGGAGCGAAGCAAAGGAGGGTGTAAGTTCCATAGCTGCGCGGCCTGCACCAAAACAGCGCGACAGACAACTCATGCCTTCTTGAATTAGGGAACAAAAAGCAGATTGGCACAGGCCGAGAGGAGCATACGGGCCCGACCCGTATGGTTGGTGAGGAGCGATGAGAGAGGACAACAAAGGAGTGAGAGAGTTAGATTGAAGAGGTCAGGTATGAGGAGAAATGTGAAGTGCCGAAGAGAAGTGTGGACATGCAAAAAGTGAGTGTGAGCCAAAGGTGAGTGCTTCTGTTAGAAGAAAGGGTAGATGTGAAAGATGAATGGGGGACTGGAGAGGTGTAAGATACAAATAGACAAAAATTTGAATGGAGAGACGAGGTGAATGAGAAGTGCTGAGGGGCACGGGAGGTGACGGGGCCAGAGAGGCCATGAGATAAATGCGAGAGACTGTTCGAGATGAGGGCAGTGAAAAGACAGAATGGCAAGAGGTGATTAAAGGTGAAGTGAGAGGTTGAATGGGGAGAGTTCAGAAGTTGTAAAAAGGGGTGAAAGAAAATGGCCTGCAAAGTGAGAGAGGGATCCGGGTTTGGGAGAGGAGAGAGGGATGGAAGGGAGGGAGTGAGTGAGTGAGAGGAAAGCTGCATGGATAAACTGCCTAACTCTGCACAAAACCGCCAGGGTTTTAAGGGACCCCTGCTTCTCCCGGCCCGGGCCAGGTGAGCTTCTAATGTGGCAGCACGTATTCCTGCGGAGTGGAAGCCCCTTCACAAAGGTTGACTAGAAATATTTCTGATGTTAATTGCTGTATTTTGGTTATAAACAGGTACTGATGGGGTGGAATCTTTCCTCTGTGTTACTGTGTGCAAAAAATTAATTTCATAATAATGAAGCAATGCTATCCCAAAATACGCTGCATCACATAACATCATTTACATTTTCTTCCCACACAATTTAGTCAAGCCTGTCGCGTAATTTGGTCCTCACCTGCCTCATAATTCCAGTAGCCCTGCCTACAGGTTTAGATAATTTGTGTCTGATTTCCCAAAACTGTTTTCTGAATTTATTTAACTGTTTCTTTTCAGGCCACCATTCCTGAATGATTATTGTTTAACTATTCATTCTCTGGAAGGGCTTCCAGATCATAATCATTGACATTAGCAACACAAAACTCATCCCATTCACTGTTTGTACATTCCCTAATGGGAACAGGATATCTACTTAAATAATCTGCCACACTACTACTGGCCCCAGGCACATACCGTACTTTGTAAATTAAGTCTAAAAGTATTTACCACATCGAGGATCTGCATGTAATTTTTAACATTCTGCTGGTTATCAGTAGATCTGTTATATTATGTTCACTTGTATAGCGTACAAATCACCCGTGAGTGTATCCAAGCTTCTGGTGGATGTGTGGGCAGATGTCTCCATGGTGAGCTTATTTGAAGAGCCAAGTCTTCAGCTTCTTGCAGAACTCGAGAAACAATCAGTAGTCTTTGATGTGGGGAGTCATGCCATACTTTGGTGTAGATGTAAGAGAAAGTGTGGCCTCTGGTGTTGGTTTTAAGGTTGTGAAGTATGTGTGGTCAGCCGCGGTCGGTAGTAGGAGTAACTACAGGGCGGTGACGTGGGGAGGGGGAGGGGCAGGGTGGGGGGTAGTAAACTATGGATAACGGAGGTTTACAGGTAAGTTAACATATAAATTAATAAAACAAATTTCGTTGCATGCACTGCATCGCATTTGGGGATGCAGTGCACGCAACGAAATTCGTTTTATTAATGTATATGTTAACTTACCTGTAAACCTCCGTAATCCATAGTTTACTAACCCCCACCCTGCCCCTCCCCCTCCCCACGTCACCGCCCTGCAGTTACTCCTACTACCGACCGCGGCTGTGTGTGGTAATGAGAGTCTGGCTGAGCAGAGGTGACTGGGGTAGGTACAATTGTACGTAGTTGCAGAGGTAGGCTGTACGATGGTGTGTAGTGTTTGTATGTGTGTGTGTAAAGGTTGAACTGAGCATGTCTGTGTATGGGAGCCAGTGAAGCTCTCTGAGGTGTGGGGTGATGTGTGTGTGGTGAGGTAGATTGAGGATGAGTTTTGTTGTGGAGTTTTAGGTGGTTTTGAATCTGTTCAGGAGCATCTCTGTGGTTCCTGCGCAAAGTGCATTGCCATAGTCAAACTTGCTGGTAATCTGGCCCTGTGTAACTGTTTTCCTAGTGTTTTCTGGTAACCATTTTAAAATCTTTTGGAGCATCTTCAGAGTGTACAAGCATGTGGTGATTACTGCGTTCACCTGGGCTGTCATGTTGAGATTGTCGTCCATGAAGATTCTTACATTTCTGGCATGGATGTTTGGGGTAGGTGTGAGGCCAAGGTCTGATGGCCACCAGGTAGAGTCCCAATCATAAGAATTCCTTCTGAAGATCACCACTTCTGTTTTGTCTGTATTGAGTGTGAGGCAGTTGGATCTCATCCAGGTGGCTACTGAGGTCAAGCAGGTGGTGAAGTTGGCTTTTGTTGAGGGCGTCTTGTCCGTCAGGGAGAGTATCAGTTGGGTGTCGTCTACATAGGAAAGTATGTTGATGCTGTGTGATCTCATGAGGTTGCCCAACAGGGTCGTGTAGATATAAATAAGGTTAGACTGAAGGACGATCCTTGGGGGACTCCACAGATGTGGTTCTTGGCTTCCAAAGTGTAAGGTGGCACACTAACTCTTTGTGTTCTACCATGAGGAAGGAAAAGGTCCAGTTGAGGCAGGCCCTTGGATGTCTGTTTTATGTAGTCTTCTGACCAACATGGAGTAGGACACTGTGTCAAAGGCTGCTCAGCGATTGAGTAGTATGAGGGCCGCTGTTCCTCCACTGTCGAGGAGGAACCTGATGTCTTCTGTTGCTGTGATAAGGGCTGTCTCAGTGCTGAAACCTATTTGCGTGATGTCTAGTAGTTGGTGTGTGTGTATTGAGGTAGTGAGCAAGTTGTTTGTAGATGGCTTTCTCCATGACCCTGGCTGGATAAGGTAGAAAGGAGATTGGGCATTAGTTTGCTAGTTAGGTGGGGTCTGTTGAACATTTCTTTAGCTGTGCATTGACCATTGCGTGTTTCAAGGCATCCGGTAACATTGGGGTGGTGATGGAGTTGTTCAGGATCTGTACGACGTGCAAATTCTGAACCTCATAAACACTGTATGCACTTTTCCATGCCCCACACGCAAGCTAACATTTCTCTTACAACAGAACATTTCTCAGCTGGAGTAAAAAGCACAAGATGCAAAATAATAATTAGAACTACTCCACTGTTATTAATTTGTGTTTAAACTGCACCCAATCCTTTAACTCGGTAGTAACGATGGTCTTATCCGAAGATTAAAATCTTTGTAAGGGAATCAATCAATCAATCAATCATGGCATTTGTAAAGCGCACTACATACCCGCCGCTGGTCTCAAGGCGCTGGGGGAGGGAGCTGCCACTGTTCAAAGAGCGAGGTCTTGAGAAGTCTTCTGAAGGTCAGAAGGTCTTCGGTCTGCCGTAGGCGGATGGGGAGGGTGTTCCATGTCTTGGGGGCGAGGTGGGAGAAACATCTGCCGCCGACGGTCACTTTTTGGATGCAGGGGACGGTGGCGAGGGCGAGGTCTGCCGAGCGGAGCAGGCGGGTGGGGGTGTAGAGGCTGAGTCGGCTGTTGAGGTACGTTGGTCCGGTGTTGTGGAGTGCCTTGTGTGCGTGGGTGAGGAGTTTGAAGGTTATCCTCTTGTTGACAGGGAGCAAATGTAGGTCTTTCAGGTGGGGTGTGATGTGGCTGCGGCGAGGGATGTCGAGGATCAGGCGTGTGGAGGCGTTCTGGATGCGTTAAAGCTGTTTCAGGAGTTTGGCCGGGGCTCCTGCATAGAGTGCGTTTCCGTAGTCCAGTCTACTGCTGACGAGGGCCTGGGTGACCGTCCTTCTTTTTTCGGTTGGGAGCCACTTGAAGATCCTGCGAAGCATGCGGAGGCTGCTGAAGCAGGAGGAGGAGACGGCGTTGACCTGCTTCGTCATGGAGAGGGTAGAGTCGAGGATGACCTCTAGGTTGGTGTGTGGTTAGTGGGAGTTGGGGTGTTCCTAGTGCAGTCGGCCACCAGGAGTCGTCCCAGGCCGAGGGGGTGGATCCGAGGATGAGGACCTCCGTCTTGTCCGAGTTCAGCTTCAGTCGACTGATTCTCATCCAGTAGGCGACGGCCTTCATTCCTTCACGGAGGTATGTTTCGGTGGTGTGGGGGTCCTTGGTGAGGGATAGGATCAGCTGGGTGTCGTCGGCGTAGGAGATGATGTTGAGGTCGTGCCGTTGTGCGATGTGGGCGAGTGGTGCCATGTAGACGTTGAACAACGTTGGGCCGAGGGATGAGCCTTGGGGTACGCCGCAGGTGATCTCGGTGGCTTTGGAGCGGAACTGGGGGGAGGTGGGTGCTCTTTGTTCTGCCGTAGAGGAAGGAGGAGGTCCAGTTCAGGGCTTTCTCTTGGATTCTGGCGTCGTAGAGGCGTGTTCGTAGTGTGCGGTGGCAGACCGTATCGAAGGCGGCAGACAGGTCCAGGAGGATGAGGGCCGCGGTTTCTCTGTTGTCTATCAGGGACCTGATGTCTTCGGTGGCGGCGATGAGGGCAGTTTCGGTGCTGTGGTTGCTGCAGAACCCAGACTGGGACGGGTCCAGGATCCTGTTCTCCTCAAGGAAGCTGGTCAGTTGTTTGTTGATGGCCTTTTCGATGATTTTAACTGGGAACAGGAGCTGGGAGATGGGTCAGAAGTTCTTGAGGTCCTTGGGGTCCGCCTTGGGTTTTTTGAGTAAGGCGTTGATCTCTGCGCGCTTCCAGCTCTCCGGGAAGGTCGCTGTCTCGAAGGAGATGTTGATGGTTTTCCGGAGATGGGGTGCGATGGTGCTGCTGGCTGTGTTGAAGATGTGGTGTGGGCAGGGTTCGTCCAGGGATCCGGAGTGGACGACGGTGTTCATGATCTTGATGTTGTCGTTGTTGTTGATGTTTGTCCAGGAGATCAGGCGGTTGGTGCAGGTGGTGGTCCTGGGAGCGGGGGTCTCAGTGGTTGCCTGGGTGGTGACGGTGTTGAAGCTGTCGTGGATGTCTGCGATCTTGCGATGGAAGAAGGTGGCCAGCGAGTCGCACAGGTCTTGTGAAGGTGGGATGTTGTTGGTGTTGGAGCTGGGGTTGGAGAGTTCCTTCACGATGTTGAAGAGCTCTTTGCTGTTGTGTGCGTTATTGTCTAGGCGGTCTTTGAAGGAGGTCCTTTTAGCGGATCTGATGAGGTGGTGGTGTCTGCGGGTGGCGTTCTTGTGGGCAGTGTAGGTTTCCAGTGTTCGTTCAAGGATCCAGGTTTTTCAAGTATTCGTCAGGTTCTCTTGGAGGCCTGGAGGTCTTCGGTGAACCAGCTGGCTTTCTTGCTAGTGTGGGTGTTGGAGGAGTACTTGAGGGGGGAGAAGGTGTTGGCGCAGTCGTTGATCCACTGTTTGAGGTTGCGGGCGGCGGTGTCGGGGTCGGTCGGATCTGCGGGTGGGTTCCGGGCGAGGGAG